>NW_022987582.1:292500-892500 GCF_902827165.1 Trematomus bernacchii | reverse complement strand
TGGACGAGGGTAAATACTGCGGCATGGTGATGCTGGACCTACAAAAGGCTTTCGACACTGTCAATCACCCCATTCTGATTGACAAGCTAAAAGCAATTGGTTTTGATAAACTATCGGTGAGCTGGATGCAATCCTACCTGGAGGGGAGAGAACAGATGGTGGAGGTAAACGGTACTCTGTCCCCCCCCCTCCCAGTGAGCTGTGGTGTTCCACAAGGAAGCATATTAGGTCCGTTACTGTTCCTAATTTATGCAAATGACATGTCATCAGCATGTGACTGCAACTTGTTCCTGTTCGCGGACGACTCAGCCCTGCTGGTCTCTGACAGGAGCAGATTGCAGGTTGAAAAAACCCTCAGCTCCGAGCTCGGCAGAATCTGCACCTGGCTCGCCGATAATAAATTATCATTACACCTGGGTAAAACAGAGTCCATTCTCTTCGGTTCGAAACATAATCTCAGCAAATCCGACGACTTCTCAGTTGCAGTGGGTGACATTATTGTCACAAGTAAGAAGGAAATTACATACCTAGGATCTATTCTTGAGGCAAACCTCTCCTGTGACAAAATGGCATCCAATGTAATAAAAAAAGTCAATCAAAGAACTAGATTCCTATACCGGATCTCCTCTCTGGTAAACAAAAACACCCTGAAAACTCTGGCAGGAGCACTCATTCAAGGGTACTATGACTATGCTTGCACGTCATGGTACCATAGCACCTCCAAGGCGCTAAAAATAAAACTTCAAACATCGCAAAATAAACTGGTCAGACTACTGCTTGACCTTTCATCTAGAACCCACCTCACCTCTGCCCACTTTGACAACCTAGGATGGCTTAGAGTAGACGACAGAGTACAGCTACTTGCAATGGGCCTGGTCTACAAGATCCACTACACCTCTATGGTACCCATGTACATGTCAAAATTCTTCCCAAAGGTCAAGGAATACCATGATCATAACACCAGAGGGAGCTCCACAAATCATGTAAAACCCAGATTTGGCACAATAAAAGGGGAATACACGTTTCGCAATTATGCCACATCAAGGTGGAACGCTCTTCCCACAACTGTAAAGGAAAGTAAAACTATACTTACCTTCAAAACCTCTCTTAAAGAGCACCTTCGGGGGAAAGCATTGCAAAACTGGCCCCGGTAATGGTACAAATCTCAACCTGTCGTACAATGGACAGCTTCCCCCCCCCCATCTATGTATATACTCATTTTAGACTCTGTTACTAACTGTATATCTGTAGACTTGGTATGTCTTAAATGTCCGGTTAGGATGTATTAGAACGAAATCTAAAATGAAAATTGTAAATAAGCCATCTGTATGTTAAAAACCACCTGTATGTAAATTGTAAATAAGCCATCTGTATGTCAAATATGTCTTATATGTCTTAAATGATATGATGAATTGGAAATGGGGGACCCTGATGTAAACAAGACGAAAGTCTTTCTCTGGTCTGCATCCCCTTAACAATTGTATGTTTTGAGCTGTACTGTACTGTACCCAATATACAAGCTGTTAATAAACTTTTCAATCAATCAATCAATCAACGCTCTCAGTTTGTGTGTGTCAACGATGAATCTTCCATGCAAACCAAAGTTAGCCATGGAGTGCCACAGGGCTCAGTGCTTGGACCTATTTTGTTCACATTATATATGCTTCCGTTAGGCAATATTATAAGGAATCACTCTGTACATTTTCATTGTTATGCGGACGATACTCAACTATATTTATCCATCAAGCCTGATGAAACCAATCATCTAAATAAAATTCAAGACTGCCTCAAGGACTTAAAAACATGGATGACCTTACATTTTTTGATGTTAAACACGGCCAAAACTGAAGTTATTGTACTCGGCCCAAAGACTCTACGAAACAAACTATCTAAAGATATATTAACTATGGATGGCATTAATTTGGCCTCCAGTGAGACTGTAAGGAATCTTGGTGTTATATTTGAACAGGATTTATCCTTTAACGCCCACATAAAATCAATCTCAAGGACCGCCTTTTTTCATCTACGTAACATTGCAAAAATCAGGCATATCTTGCCTCAAAACGATGCAGAGAAACTAGTCCATGCATTTGTTACTTCAAGGCTGGATTATTGTAACTCTTTATTATCAGGGTGTACCAAGAAGTCAGTTATGTCGCTTCAGCTGATTCAAAATGCTGCAGCACGTGTACTAAGTTCGGAAAAGGGACCACATTACTCCTGTTCTGGCTGCCTTAAACTGGCTCCCTATAGAACACAGGATATAATTTAAAATTCTTCTTCTCGCCTACAAAGCCCTTAATGGGCAGGTGCCATCTTACCTTAAAGAACTCATTATACCCTACTGTCCTACTAGGGCATTGCTTTCTAAGAATGCAGGGTTGTTGGTTGTTCCTAGAGTTTTTAAAAGTACATTGGGAGCCAGAGCCTTTTCTTATCAAGCTCCACTTTTGTGGAATCAGCTTCCAGTTTGTGTTCGGGCGGAAGACACCCTATCCGTTTTTAAGAGTACGCTTAAGACCTTCCTTTTTGATAAAGCTTAGTTAGGGCTGATTAGATTCAGCCCCTAGTTTTTCTGCTATAGGTTTAGTTTGTCGGGGGACACCTTACTTCTTCCTTCTCTCTGTCTGTACCTGTGTACTCTCATGTTCCGAATAACCCAGCTTCCCCCCAAATGTCTTTTTGGTGTCTATCTACGCCGGGATCCTGAGTCGTGGCTGATCCTATTGCTGCGGTCCTGTGTCCTGTGTCCTGGATCCTGAGTCCTGAGTCCTGGATCCTGTGTCCTGGCTGAACCTGTCACTGTGGTCCTGCCTGACTCTCATCATACTACTTCCCTGATGGCTCCCACAGGATTGATGACATCCTGGTGGATTCATCTTCTTATTATAGACACATGCATTTCCAAACATTTGGTCTACCTATGTTGTAAATGTATTATCTTTTCGATTTACACACGGCATCTATTGCACGTCTGTCCGTCCTGGGAGAGGGATCCCTCCTCTGTTGCTCTCCCTGAGGTTTCTCCCATTTTCCCCTTTAAACTGTGGGGTTTTTCCTTCTTTGGAAGTTTTTCCTTGAACGATGTGAGGGTCTAAGGACAGAGGGTGTCGTGTTGTCATACTGATATTCTGTACAAACTGTGAAGTCCACTGAGACAAATGTAACATTTGTGATATTGGGCTATATATAAATACACATTGATTGATTGATTGATTGATTGATTGATTGATAGACATGGGACCTTTAAAGGATTAGAAAGGTGAGAAAAGACAACATTTTGTTGAAAATTATATAGAGGTGAAATGCACTTTAAGTTATTTAACATGAGGAATATGACAGGAATGTATCTCTTTCAAATTCCTAACATTAAATAACATGTATAATGCATTCATTAGTGCCAATAAACTAAAGCAGCCTATCCAGCACAATGTAGCACTCTTGGAAATAAAACCGTTTTTAAATTGTACAAGCGTAACTACAATATGGGTACTTGCACTTGTAATTCAGTTTGTTTGGTACTTAATACTCCTCAGTGCTAAATTAAAAGGTGTAATTGTAATTTGAACAGTTAATTTATTTCACAGTTGTAACTATGCAGATAAAGTAATTATATACACAACCTGAGTTTCTAAAATACAATGCAATGCTCAAATGTGCTCAACAATATATGAATAGAAAACGGCTTCACCTCAACCAGCTGCAAAATTAAATGCTGCTTACATATTAATGGCAAGACTAATCTAATAATATAAATAGTTAAAAATATAACACCAATACTAGCTGTTTTCTGCACAATTTGACTTTCAATTTAAATGTTACTGCTAATAAAAATGCACTTTTACTTAACATATTGAATGCAGGATTTAAAATGTAATCAAATAATTTAAAAAATAACAATATTCTTCTCACCCCACTAATAACTGATACAGAGGATTGATAAATTAGATACATACAATAATTGCAGTTTGTTATGTTTAGTTTTGTTCAGCTTCATCTCCATAAAAAATAAAATCACTTGTACCTTATTCCTCGTCAGCTGCTGTGTGTCTTCGTATCTTTGCAATCTGCACTGAGGACTGAGCCCTCCTCTGTCAGGCTGCTTCAGAGAGAAGGAGGTGTGGTCATTTAATTGTTTATGTATGTCTTTGCAGGTATTGTGTGTCTGTGTGCGCAAATGAAGTCAAGTGACACAAACGCTCAATTCAAATGAACACATTCCCCCTTTTCCCCTCCCCAGCAGCATGAATAGAAAACAACTTGACAAATTGATAGTGGAAGAGGAAGTGAGACACGATGAGAGGCTCTGAAAAGAAAGAGGCAATTATCTGAGAAGTCAACCGCTCGTGGAGTTGTGGGCACGCGTCTCCATTGTGTGTCGCACCAAAGGCAGCTTGTTAAATACAGGGAGACACGAACACACCAGTTGAGCCAGTTAACAAGCTCTTAATTGATCAGCTTAAACTCTGGCTCTAATTATCACATTCTCAGAGGGAAGAGCTAAGATGGTTGCTAGTGGCTTTAATTGACCTTTGCAATTCAATAGCACACCTTCCATGTACAGAGTTTTACATATCTATGGAAGCAGGTGGGCGGAGAGAGGCTTGCATTTGCACTCAAATAAAAAAAAATGTTTTGCTTTCATGGTTTTACTAATTAAAACTGACCTCATCCTGAGTTTCAGTTGAGTGTGATTTGGTGTTACTCTCACATCCAGAATACCATTGAGATATGTGGTCTATGTTTCTTGTTACTGGTTAACTGTCTTATTTAAATGTTATATAAAATATGGAAAGAGCAACATGTGACAACAAGCATATGACTCAGATATACAGTCTCATCGCAGTGTAGAAAGGTTATTAAATATTGTATTATCGGCCTTTTATTGATATATGTACTAACTTTTAAACATTTGTATACGGTTATCTTTTAGTTTTTTGTGAACTTATGTTTACCCCTATATTTTCTTTTAGGATTATATTTCTCTTTCTTTCCTGACGTTTATTTTATCTCATTATCTCATTGTCTGTCTGTCTGTCTGTCTGTTTAATCAACCTATTTGGAAAAGTCAAATGGGGAGGGATAGGGGAGGACTGGACTGGCATTCACTTTTCTGGTATTTTCAAAACATAAATTCAAGAATAATCCAAATAAATTCACTGACTATATCATAACACAAGAAGACCCTGTATTCTCAAACACCTTTCTGGCCTTTTTGATTCCACAAGTCCATGGCAATTTACCCAAAGCACAGAAACTGAGGAGTGGCATTTGGCCTATTTATAGAGACACCAGCACATGTGCTTCTGACCAGAGAGCTGCAAAGCTCACTCTCTGCTGTGGTCTCCACTTCAACTCTTCACCAAGTGACACAAATCTGTGGTAAGGTGATGTTATGTGTCTACATGTATGACTCAAGTGGCTTTGGTACAAGAAGAGGCCATAAAACATGTGTGCAATGGACACTAAGGAAGCTTCAGTCAGTTTTTGTGCATAAGTAACTGTACAGTAGCTTGTCAGGATGTATTTTCCACAACCTCTCTGTCTGCAGCTGTTCCTCACATATGTTGTTTTCTCAGATTCTTCTCTGGGCTGATAAAGGTCTTATCACACTTTCTGTGCGCTGGTGGAAGAACTTTGACCCGGTGAGAAGACCTTAGCCCCTCCCCCTTTGGTCCAACAGAACCAATCAGAGAGGAGCTCTGAGTGTCTTTGGCCCTGGTAATATAAGGAGAGGGTCAGAAGAGCTATATTCTGAAAGGTAGGCTATACGTTTATACTTATTGGGTATTGTAATAGTCATAACTTAGAGTGGTTCAAGACACAGCAATTACCATTTTAGATATGCCATTTAAATCACTATAAGTGAGTGATCATCATAATTTTGGCCATCTCACATTTTTTAAATGGTATTTAAACTTTATTTAACTAGAGTCCTAGATAATTAATATCAATTTAGCCTTAATAAAAACAGTAGTGTTGTAGGCTAGCATTTTCTTTACTAAAATAAGATTTTGAATGCAGGTATTTTACCTGTCTTTTTACAGTGGCCTATAGTGCCAATTTTACAAGATCTGAATCTTCTACTCCTGAAAGTAAAACATAATTAGACGAAATGAATATCAGATTCAAAATAATGCACACATATATTGCAAAGCCGCTAATAAATATGTCCATATTGTGAAGCAGTCTTCCCTAGTGGGTTTATTGTGTTATTGTTGACTCTGGCAGGTCACCATGCGGCGGGTCTGGGCTGTATTCAGGGCTCACCCTTACGTCGGGAACGTGCTCGGCTACACCACGCTTTTCGCCTCGGCTGACGTCATACAGCAGAGCGTGCTGGGGGGGGGACACGCGAGACCCGGCATCGACTGGTGTCAGACGGCTCGCGTGGCCACTGTGGGGTTCTGTTTCCATGCCAACTTCAACTACTTCTGGCTGCGGGCGCTGGAGCGCGCGCTGCCGGGGGGCGGGATCAGGGCGGTGACCGGGAAGGTGGCGGTGGATCAGATGGTCGCTGCCCCGCTCACCATCAGTGCCTTTTATATCGGTGAGTGTGTCACAAAGCGTATTAAAGTCCAAACAGGTATCCATTTATTTATCCCATCTATTTGACCCCTAATGACCCAGCCGGTGTAATGGTGCAGATTGCAGAAGTTTTACAATTGTATGGCTTTATTGGCATATGCACAATGGCTGAAGCATAGTTTTGGCAATTAAAATCTTAACATTGAAAGTCCCAGTAAATCAAATTAATTACAGTACATATACATTTCCTCCTCTGTATTGTAAAATGGGAACTCCTTTCTGTTATTAAGTCCCATTTAATCTGAGGGTGACATGTACTTTATTCTAAAAACACTGATTTGCTATTGTTATAATACTTGGGGAAAATGCTAAAGTAAATATAGTCATTGTTCATTTATTATTGCACATGTTGCTCTATGTTGATTGAATGTTTAATGGTATGTTTGACTACATTTGACATTTTTGCATGTTCAGCTGACCCGCTGGCTCTTTTGAAGATTGAATTGAAGATTACCATTTGTTGTTTATAATTTATCTTGGATTATTCTAATGTTTTTTTCCATTAAATGTTAGGAAATATATTCAAAAATGACGCTTATGTGAAATAGTATTGCATTTTTAACCACACATTTTACAATATTAAAAAGAAAACATTAGATCTGAAGTAATATTTAAAAATGAGAGGGTTTGAACAATGCTCACACATCATGTGTTTTTATCGATGGATCCATCAAGGAGTCAGTCAAATATTTAACAGACATCTCTTCTTCAGGTTTAAGTTTACTAGAAAACAAGGATGACGTGTTTGAAGACTGGAGACAGAAGTTCTGGACCTCTTATAAGGTATTCATACGTTTCCCTCATTTAAATATTTATTCCTCAGAAGAAATACATCTTTCTGTCACTTATCTATTGATCTTTCTCTCTAGACTGGAGTGATATATTGGTCAATAATGCAGGTGAAACATCCTTTTATTCCCTATATCATTGTTTACTTTCTGGCCACATATTCAAATAATGTACATGCTGATATGTAACAATATTTCCATCTCTTCCACCATCGCAGGCAGTGAACTTCACCCTGGTTCCTCCTGTGGCTCGCACAGTGTTTCTGGGAGGCATCGCGCTGACTTTCACCATCTTCCTGTGTCACCTCAGACAGCAGAGTGACAACAAACTTGAATAAACCTAAGATCCTCAACTCCATGACTAATGTTTTTGTATGGAACAACTGTGACATTAAAACGTTTTTTGAGGGCAGGATTGGGTGTCAAAGTTATACTGAGAAAACAAGGGAGGGAATACATAGAAATATGTGGTAATTCCAAATTGGGACATTTCTAGAAAATAGGATAAAGGTCACATCTCTGGGGAACAGTTGATTAGCTATGGATTATTGTTCAGCTGTAGTTTGTTTCTTGTTTAAACAGAATAGTATCAAAATTGTATAATATTGTACAAACAGAGTTTTAATCATGCTATTAATATTTAATGATCCTTTAACTGTTTAAGTGTGTCTTACTGGAATAATGTTATTGATGCTGCATTACATATTTAACCAATAAAAAAATAACTATTTAAAAATTATTTTCGTGTTGTCTTCTCAAAACTATTTAAGAAAATAGTATAATCGTTTAAATATCTACTTTTGTCATAAACAGCCTGACACTGAACCTTATATTTGTATAGCCTCTTACTGCAAATTGTTTTGTTTAGTTGAATGAGGACAGTATCTAACCATTTTGTCCTTAATTTAGCCATATTTTACTTTTATAAAATGAAACTCTTGAGGAAATTACCATCTTATATTATGTTATTTATCTATTACATTACATTTAAACAACAAAAGCAAAGTATAAACTTACTGTTAAACACTATCACCTGCATTTTTGTATAATAAATGCATACTAAAATATATACCCTACCTGATAATAGCTCTTATGTGTGCAAGTAGGTCTCTGCACCACTAGAGGCGCTGTCATAAAAGGCCCGTCCTCTGTAACCAATCAGAGACCCGAGATTTCAGCCCAGTGTTTATCGCGAGACCTCGGCTCTTCCTTTTCCCTTTTTCGCCCTGAGCCCAAGATGGTAGGTACTGCTAGTGGAAAATGAAAAATACAAAAGCTTGACTATCCACGATCATCCTATGAATTAAAACATCTCATGTTTGTTACGACAGGCTGTACTTGTTGTAAACATATTAAACGTTACAGTCTTGCCATGATTTCGTGTTATTTGACTATGTAAACGATATTAGCTTACCCGTTTGGTGCCGATGTTCAGGCAGCCGGTCCACGCATTGACTCTGGTCAAAAACGGGCTCTTAAAGTGCTTCATAATGCAAAGTATTGTCTTCAGCTATACCTTTCTAGTTCACCAACATTATCGTTTGTTACCAAATGTAAAATTAAGCCACAGTTTGAAGTGTAGAGTTGTTTACACCGGCTATCGTGTTAGCATTTAGCTGTGTAGTGTCAACGTGTGAAACGGCCTGCAATAACATTATGTGATTTTCTGCTTCTTGTAACTTTATGAAAGTGACTGTTTTTATGTACAAGTTGTGCTTAGTATAACATTGTGTTGCAATGGCAGTCATAGAAGTACAATATAAGTTTAGCAATGGAGACTGTTATAGATGCTATAGTTTCCCCATATCCGTGACAAAATGAACTAAATACCCTGATCTGCTTGTTAATGCATTACTCTTTGATATTCTATTAATGTGTTTCTGTTTACTTTTCTAGGGAGTTGACATCAGACACAACAAGGACCGTAAGGTGCACAGGAAGGAGCCAAAGAGCCAGGATATCTACCTGAGGCTCTTGGTCAAGGTAATTTAGTTTTACACGTTGTGATTGACTCATTGCAAAAACACCACATGTATTTATTTCCATCTTGGTTGGCACTGTCAATTCTGTGTAGGTATTCTGTAAATCTGAACTGCTGTAGTCTGATCTTTCATGATCTCTCTAACTATCCTGTTGTCTTCTTACAGTTGTACAGGTTCCTTGCCCGTCGCTGTAATGCTCCTTTCAACAAGGTCATCCTGAGGAGGCTCTTCATGAGCAGGACCAACAGGCCCCCGATCTCCATCTCCCGCCTGGTCAGTCTGTTGTCTTTCAACCCGTCTTATCACCAATGAATCCTATCACTATCATTAGTTGTAGACTGTAACATTTTAATCATCACAATATCAACTTGTACGATAAACACATCAAACAACACTCAGGGATATGTTTTATATATATTCTTGGGGATAACAAATATGGTTAGGAAATGGGCACACGTGTTATTACTCAATGATTCCTCTTTTTACATTGGTACCTTTTTTGTATTCGGTACACCTCTATCCAATAATGTGAAATGATTTCCTCTAATTTGTTTAAAGCAATTTGTTGTATTTCAGCAGCAAGCTGAAAGGCAGTGCTGGGTACACTTTAATAAATACACTTCAAGTACCGGTAGTAGTGCTATCACTCTTATTGTAAGGTGAAGTTTTGATACATTTGGATTTGGACAACTTGTTTTCTTGCGGTCTGTTCTGCTTGCCAATGGCTCTGAATTCTGTGTGAAAATAGATTTGGTTAACAAATTTGGGTAAAACTTAAGTCGGTGTTAATAATACCCATATGGCTTTTATTTTTGCCTCAACACTTGATATGGAAATGTTAAGAAGTGGTGGTCAACTTGAAAGAAATTGTACACGCGATGTCATTCATGTAATGCAGCCAATAACAGCTTGCATGATATTGCCCAGATTAGATGTCCTAAAGTTGAATGTATATAAGACCTGTTGTTCATACATGTGATTGTGTGTGTGTGTGCGCTAAATATCTGACATTTCTTGTATTGAATCTAGATCCGTAAAATGAAGATGCCTGGCCGCGAGAACAGAATCGCTGTCGTTGTGGGATCCGTCACTGATGATGTCAGGATTCAGGATATCCCCAAGCTCAAGGTAACCCCTCTTTTTAGAATGGCAGACTTCAAACATTACATTGTGGTTTTCTCTATAAAAACATCAAGTAGTGCAATGAGGATCTTGCCTTAATGCTGTGATGTTACCTGTGAAAGTCTCTGAGATTGTCCTGTTTCTCCTGCCACAGATCTGCGCTCTGAGGGTGACCGATGGCGCCCGCCGCAGGATCCTGAAGGCAGGCGGTCAGGTGATGACCTTTGACCAGCTGGCTTTGGCTTCTCCCAAAGGACAGGGCACAGTGCTGCTGTCAGGTAAATAAACATTATATTTAATTCATAATAACCATGATGCAATTGGAGAAGAGGTTGTAAGCAGTAAATATCCCATTGCTGCCTTTAGTTCACATATCTACTATAGTTTCACACTGGCATGATTTAGTTACATTGGGTAAACACTTTTAACAGAAGTGTCGTGATGCTATTATGATAAGAACTCTCCATCAATGAGGAAAGCAGGCTTTTATCTATATTTACTGATGGGCAATTAATCACCGCTTAAAGGTGGGGTAGGTAAGTCACTTCAGAAACACTTTTTGTTATATTCCATGGAATGCTCTTAACATCCAGCAATGAATATATTAAATGCTTTGAACATACAAAAAATTCATCTGCGGAAGCCGTAATACTGTAAAAAGCACGACCAATCATTTTAGCCGGCCCGGCTAAAATAACTGGATGGCCTACCTGCCTGTCAGCCTTCCATCTGTGCACAAACTTATCTCGTGCCCTCATTGGTCATGTGCACGTTCGTGTGTGTTGGAGGAGGGGCTCTGTAAGGAAGTAGCAGATTTCTTCCGGCTGTGTATTTTCAAATTCTAGCGCACTCGAGCTGGTTTCTCCAAAATTACCTACCCCACCTTTAAACGCATTATGGGTTTTGTTTAATGTGGTAATTTTGTCAGGCTAAAGAGACTCTCATATCTTATCATCTTCTGTATGACCTCTGTTTAGGCATAAGCGGTTAAGTATTGACACATTTGAAACTGCCAGCATTGGGTGACAATGTTATATCTATGGAAAATATTATTTGGTGCATTAGTTGGGAATTAATCAATCCGTATATTTATCTTTTGGAGATGAGACATGTTTTGTGTTATCAGACTATTTTCTTGTCAACTGTAAAGTGTTTTCCTTGCTAACCAACGATCTAGAAATATTCAGCCGTAGAATTGCTCACATTAGATTAAATCTCTTTGGACGTCTATATGGCATTCATAATGCAGAACACAAAGAAGTGAGGCTAAATTGCTAAAAATGCTATTTATCACAAATAAAATAGGAAAGCAATAATGCGGCAAATAGAACTGCACATTTTTTATCAGCTTATGTGCAACAAACTATTTTGTAATATTATAATCTCTGCTATTAGGAGGTGAAAGTGTTGAGAATTAGAGTTATGAATGGGAGTGTGGAAATACTTTTTAGTAATGATCTTTTGAATGCTGTATTTGCTTTAAATCCTAAACCTTTGTCTTTTTCTTCAGGACCCCGTAAAGGCAGAGAGGTATACAGGCATTTCGGAAAAGCCCCTGGAACTCCTCACAGCCACACCAAGTATGTATACAGTTCATGTGAACTCAGAAAAACAGAACAAAATGTTCAAGTTTGGGTGTCTAAACAAATAATTGTTATACACTAGTATTTAAATAATCTGATACCAGTTTTCTATGGTATTCTCATGGAAATTGCACTCTGGAAAGTGGGGTTAACGTATTCAGATTTTGTTGTCTGACTCTTCAGTTGACTTCTTCAGTGACACGCTCTGTTAGGGGTTGTCTGTCTGTCGTCATCCTGCCCTTGTGTCACTAGTTGTCTGATATTCTGGTCAATGTTGTTGTATACATCATTTGTACTAGTGGATTATATTTTACACATTATAGGTAGTAACCAAACTAATGTACACAAAAAAAATCACAAGAAACTCGATACCTCCTTTTGTATAAAAAGAGTTTCAATCGGTGCCTAGTAAAACGGAGTAGCAATTAGCACTCGAGGCAAAATTGTGTTTAATGATGACTCTTAAACCCTTTAACAGATAGTGAGATTTAAAAAATACGTTATTTATAGTATTTTAAAACAAACAAAATGCACTTTGAAGGTTATTATAACTGGCAAAACTTAGGTACTTTTTTAAGTACCTAAGTTGCTTAAATTAATCATGAGCAGTAACATTTTCCTTTTTGTCTTTTAAACATAGTAGTTATGGAACCAAACAATTGTAATTGCCATCCTCTGATAGCAACACTGCAAAATGTTTTAGTTCTCCTTTGTGGACTTGCTATAAGAAGGCTGTGAAAGGCCCTCATTTTACATGGACAAAAAGTATTTCTGACTGGTGCGCAGTAAATAAAATGGGTACCAAGGAAAATAATTGATACAAGGCATAATGTTTTTCAATGTGTTGGTCCAAGTGAAAAGTTAATGCAGCCAATTAGTTATCGTTCTCTATAAACATGTTTGAATATATACTAAACTTGATTTTATTTATTTTCCTCCAGACCCTACATCCGCTCCAAGGGCAGGAAGTTCGAGAAGGCTCGTGGTCGCAGAGCCAGCCGTGGCTACAAGAACTAGTCTGTGTCTTTGTTTTCCATGCAATCTGATACAAAATAAACGGTCGACTGTACGAAATGAATATGTCTTGTGTTTTTTATTGGACAACCTGCACACCCTGGCAAATAAATATATCACACTGACGTTAATGATAAAATGAAACGTTTAACAGCACAGTGGCAGAGGACCAGGATGAAGATAAAACATCTCGCATTTACAACTTGTTTCCGTCGCTCAGAACCGTATTATTTCCTTTTATAGTCACTGAGGTTTTCACGTAAATCTGACGTCAGGAATGTTTTGATCAGTATTGATTATGAGTGTGCAAGGGGGAAAATGAGTTGTCCAGGAAGTGTTGTCCTGTAAATGATTGGAGAATGTCGGTGGGTGTTGCAATGTTTTCCTTATCGCCATTGGACTTCCTCTCCGCCGCTCAAAGCTGCTGCTCCTGCGTCTCCAGACACTTCCTGCACCGAGCATTCAGTGACTATCTGTCGTCGTGAGGGGGAGACAAGATGAGGTAATTTTGGCTGTTTTTCCTTTGATATGTCACATTATTATTGTTCTTTCTAAGCCGAAGCTAGCAAAAATATAAGTGTTTAAAAGTTAGGAATGTCCGGCACCATGGAGTCAGTTTAAACCGACAGTTAGCTTAACGTTACCTGCGTTAACTTGGCTACCTCCTCATCAATCAACATATCAGACTTGAACTATCAAATGGGGGCTTTTCCGTGCACCCATGGGGATGACTGGTAATTTTCAAGAGAGTAAAGCTGAAATGGTGTCTTAAGTTAGCTTTAATTTAGGCTAAAAGCTGCTAACCACTGCTAACTGACACCGCTGTGTTGCGCTTGTCAGTTAGCAGTTTACAGTAGCTACTGTAGTCACAACATTAGCAAGCGGTGGCTATCCCTTTGATTTAACGTCAGGATTCGTAACTTTTTACGCCGTTTTGCCTGTTTATGGTTATTTCAAAGGCTGCCACAGTCATGGAAATGGCTAGTCGGTGTAGTTTTGCTGTAACTGTTGAACTACAGCCAGAGTTCAGTTGTTCAGCATGCTAACCGCTAACATTGGGTGGATGTCATCGGTAAAGTTTAACGGTTTGCTTTTTTTTACTTTACGTCATCTAACCCTTATTAGCAAAACAGGACTGAATAAAACCGGAATAAAACAAATAATAAAATGAGAGTAAAATCTAATTGTGTGCTCTCTTTCTGCTCCTGGTTAAAATGTGTGCAGCTGAGTGTTGCAGTAGTTGTAGTGATCTATTAGACATGCTCTTAACGTCGCTGTTAAGTGTTAAAGTACACTGTGTATACTCTTGAGTTCAAAGTAAAAAGCTAACTTGAAATTTGCCCAAAATACCCAGATGTCACTCAACAACAGCCTCATTGTGTGGGGGACAACATTAGCCTGCTGATATTATTTCTGGGTGTCCCGCCCTGCATTTCAAGGACACAAGGTGCAACAATGGGCATCAGTGAAGTGCTTTTGTGTGAGTTTTATCAAGACAGGACATCAGCCAAGTATTGATTCTGTCTCCACCTCTGCTTGCATAATGTTTTCGGACTGTTATAAAACTTGAAAGAACGATACCAGTTTATTAATTTAGGGTTCACCATCGGTGATAGTCCAGTAATTGTACTTTGACGCTCTTCAGTCTAATTAACTGGACCCTGCTGACTTGGAGCTTTGACATTACTGCCATCTATATACCTGTACATAACACTCATGATAATAATTAACTACTCAATATTAATTCTACCATAACACTTTTCAGAAACTATGTATCTAAGTGAGTCACAGCCCATACAGAGGTGTAGTTTGTAGTGAACTTTATTAGTTTTTTGGGAACAATTTGAGATTGTTGCATGCTGATGCAAAATCTCTAAAACCCATGTAGGTCAGCAAATTGCCAAATCTAAATCTTAGATTAAATTGTGATAGAGTCGAGACACCGTTTCCCCAAATCCTGTTGCACAAAAGCCCATTTATTTTAAGAAATAAAGTAGCAACCAGACATGGTCAGTTTCATTGAACCTTTCATGCTAAATAATGTGATGTCTCAGCAAGGCTGTTGAGGATGTGTGACTGTTAGTCATTGTGTTCTCAGACCCTTTTGGGGTCAAGGGGCATGATGGGCCTTGTATTGCTTCATCCTGTAACCTGTAATCTCCTTCTCTTATCATGGCAGCTCTTCTATACTTGTTCTACTCTTATTGTAAAAATGTCTGAAATATTCACCTTTGTACAGTAGAATCCCATTGAATTACAGGCACAAAATGATTAAATGTATTACGTTTTGTTCTACTTTAATATCAAAATCTTACCATCTGATCTCAAATATGTGTAGGTGAGTCACCCATACTTTAAAGTTCTGCTATTGTTTTGTCCACTTCTACAATTGACGTATGTCTTTTTCTCCTCCTCTGTGTAATACAGGAACAAAGATTTTTGGGAGGGAACGTGAGGAATGACTCAAGGACATTAACATGACATAAATTAAGGACACACCTGAAGCTGTCTCCTTGTTTGTCTTTTGTTTTGTTTCTGTTTTTTTTGTTTGTTTTTGTTGTTTAGTCTCCATTTGTCTTATCTGGTGTACACTATAATGAAGGTGTATTTGTTTGGATGAAACTTAAATGTATCACACTTCTACTGTCTTGGGGACTGGCCTAGTTACTCCTCTTGTCTGCCTCCTATATCTCTGAGATTAAAGACAGCAATAGAGGTATCAAAGGTCTTGAAAAAGCCAGCACTTATCATATCTTTGTGGCATTAATTACACGTGGGCCAGTAATTATCATGCAACATCCTCTACACAGAATTATTTACTTGTGCAGTAATTTAATTTAATTTTGTAGCCTCCTTGTTCAAACCAGGTGTGTTTGTTTGTCTTATTCATACTTAGTGAATCACTTTTTAGATGCAACAAAGAGTTTTAGTTTTTTCCATTTGTGTAATTATTTGAAGATTTATTTGTAAAGCTGCTCAGTTGCCTTATATTGTTATCGCATTGGCGGCTTCAAGTTGTGATGTGAACTTTTTTTTTTTTACTTATGCAATCTTTGTGATGAACACTTCTGTGTAAATGACTGATCTTGTAGTGGAAAATATAATTTTGTAAGTTCTGTTGTCTTTAAATATGTTTGAGATTTGCTCACTCGTTTTCCACTGGCAGTAAATTGTGTAGGCTGACAGTAGGCTGTAGTTCAGATCAAACTGTGGGACGAAGACATGAGAGCTTTTTAACTGTGACACAAATACTGATCTTAAGCTGTTCCCATCTTCACTGGATACATACTCTGAATAGAAGATCCTTTAAACTGGAAATATTTTTTTCTTTTGAAATGAAGACATACTTCTGAAATGGACCGACAGACCAGAAACTAAGAGACTCTTGAATCCCAACATTGAAAAGGAAGAATGATTTTGAGGAGATTTCAGGGATAAATCTCTCAGACTGACAACTCTTCAAGCATCTAACTGTAGAAAATCCAGCCCTTAAGCTCACATTTTTTCCCGATAAACTTTGTCCGCTTTAGCAGTGAGGATGCGATCTCCAGAACCGTCTTCACCTTCCACGGCAGAAGCCCTGCTTCACGGCCAGTTTGCTAGCTGGGGTTCAGGCAGCAACAGCAACAACAACAGCTGCCCCAACAGCCCTGGTGGTCCGGGCGGACTTTCCCCCGCTGCCTCCCCTACTCCGTCTCCGGCCTCCAACTATGCCTTGACCCTAACCCACACCCACATACATATCCAGCGGCTGTCACCACGGCCAGGGAAGGAGGCCCGTCTCCTGCTGCCTTTATCAGAGCTGGTGGGGTGCAGTTGCCCCCGGGCCCCTGCGCCGCCCCTCCTCGTGCTGTACTGGTACCCACCAGGAAAACGGCGGAAAGGGGTTTCTCGACGCAGGCAGGTGAGGGCCTACCTGGCAGAAAGCAGGTCTGAGGCTGAGAGGTGGTCGGCTGCTGTGCAGTGTTTACTCCGAGACGTGACCGTCACTGCTGACACCGGTGAGTGTGCCTCTCACTAGTTTTAACTGTTAATGTTTTAAAGGTTAGGAATATGCTCGAATTTTAAGTTAATCCTTGAAAATGTCTTTATTTTCAAAATGATCGGGTGCTTCATCTACACAATCACTCAAATGAAACAATTGTGTTGTCATATGTGTTTGTTGTCCCCTGGTGCCTCACAAGACAAGGAGCAGACCAAAACATACAATTAAAAAAACTCAAATGAACTTCTGTTCAAATAAATAAGTGACAATCTATTGATTTTGATTTGTATCGGTGACAATATACATTGGGTATAAAGTTAGTATGTAAACTTAATGTTGTATGCAACTGCATTGATGCTAACCATTTAGATATGATTAGAGTCAGTCTGGAAAGTTTGAGTTTAAATACATTGAAAGAGCTTGAGAAGTTCTTTAGTTGTCTCCTAAAAAGGTACAAACCCTGTACAGGACCATACTGGTGCACAATAACGTCAATTGTATGTATGTGTCCTTGCTGCAGTTTTGAAAGCTATATATTGTAGTTCATGGTTAGTTAACTGTACTTGATAGAGTGATTTACTTTGACTGGCCATAATATTTGTCTCTTTGAAAGAGTTTTGAAGTCATTGTGTTGACTAAATCGAAACACAATGTTGCCTCATGCCACCTTGATTTATGCTTCCTTTGTAAATGCATGCTAAATATAGCTTATTGTCACAATGACCCAAGACTACTGAGTAGAGAATACATATTTTATCAAAGACGACACAAATGGTACCAAGAGAAGTTCAGCATTTTAGGGGTTATGTAGCAAAACACTAAGAGAGATTAACACTAATGCAGGGTAAGAGGCTGTGAGATTTATTTCCCAGAGTATTTAGTTTGGATTTCCATTGTTTGTTTGTTTCAGCTACATCTCACATTTATGTAATATCACTTTGTTTTTGTACCCTTATCTGTCCTGCGCACACGGCTGGTATCATTCAGTGTCAAATGAGAGACAAAGAGGGTGGGGCTGCTGCAGCATGCCACCGCTTCCCAAGCCCTGTATCTCCCAGCCTCAATAATCTAACAGATAGCAAGGCACCGCTCAGTGTTTACTTTAGTGTGGGTGTTTTTATCTTTTTTCCGACCGTAGGCGTCACGTTTCCCATCACTTCCTGTCTCCTTCTTCTATTTTAGACGTAATCTTTAACCCTAATTCTCCTTAATCTCCATCACTTGTTTTTTATGTACCTATCACAACACTGTCTCTTGCTTGTTGTCTGCTCCTGCCCCATTTCCTACTCTGTTGCAGTTCACCCCATTCTTCCCAGTGTTGTCAGCCTTCTGTTACACCACTAGTTTCTGTTCCTCATAGCCTGTCTGTGAGTTTTTATGCGTATGGACATTATATCTGTGGTTAGCTCGGGTGATATGTTCTGTGTTGTTTGTTGGGTAATCCAGGATTATCTGAGTGCAGTAATCTCTTTCCCCGCTGGCATCCATCCGTACCATACTAAATCTTTGATAGATTTTCAGAGATAGCTAGAGAAGATGATTATGTAATTTGAGCTTTACACCTGGGCTGATAAAAGAGCAATGAAGCATTAGGAAAAGCGCTATATAAATCCCATGTTGTTTTATTATTATTATATAAGCATGTAAGTGAATTTAAATGATTAACAGACGCGCTCTCAAGTGACCCATTATGCAGTGTGAAGTGAATTCTGTGAGGTAAAATGAAGCTAAATGGTTGAATGCACTCAGGATCCAGGGTTGGGCAACAGCTTGTGATGACAGCTCCCTGTTAGCTTGTTTTTAAAATACAGATAACCTGTAGTTCCCTTCTTTATTCTGGAAAAGAACTGTGTGAGTTTTGACTAATTCATGCTCTTTTTCATACAGAATTTTCAAGAAGTCTGCTACCTCGTCCCAGGCGACTACTGTTATTGGTCAATCCCTTCAGTGGGAGAGGCCAGGCAATGCAGTGGTGTCAGACACACATCCTGCCAATGATCAGAGAGGCCAACATCAGCTACAACCTTATACAGACAGGTAACATGCCAATGCTTTTACATACACGCAGAATAACATTATTGATCTCCAGGTGGAAATTAGGTTACGTTATAGTTGCTGCATTTCTAGAATAGAATTAAGAACTACCTTTTAAAGAGAATATACTACAATATATAAGAATAATATTGCTGAAAATGGGATCTGTGATAAAGTCTCTTTTTCAGCATTATAAGTATGGACATATGTATAAAACGTAGATTTTTAACCAGGTTTAACTTAATATATATCTGTCTCAGAGCGTCAGAACCATGCCAGAGAGCTTATCAGAGAGATATCGCTCCCAGAGTGGGATGGCATCATCATCATCTCTGGAGACGGCCTGCTGCATGAGGTGTGTAATGCTTTTTGTTATGGGGGGTTAAACATGATTGAATACTGGGGTATTTGAAAGAAGCAAATATATAACTGTGGATATATTTACCTGTGATTCATACCACATGTATGTATCTTAAACTGGGTCCACTGATATGATTTTCTGAAATCTCTGTGTTGTGTTCTTGCAGGTAATCAATGGGCTGATGGAGCGTCCTGACTGGGAACAAGCAATAAAAACACCTGTCGGCATTCTCCCCTGCGGCTCTGGGAACGCCCTGGCTGGCTCCATCAACCACCACGCAGGGTGAGCATGTTCAAAACTCACATGTTGTTTGTCCTCTTGAGTTTAAAGATAAGACAAATGTTGTCTTTGTCATGACTTCGTTATCTAGCCCTAGATATCTCTGAATAACAGAATATCGGACTTTGTATTGCCTGTTTGTCTGTACAGTTCTCTCCTGAGCTTACTGAGCGGGGTGTTTTTCTTCTTCTTTGTCAGGTATGACATGTGCCTTCGGGAGCCCCTCCTTTTGAACTGCTGCTTTTTGCTCTGTCGAGGCGGAGTCCGACCCATGGACGTGATCTCCGTGACGACAAGCCCTCCTCCCTCTGTCAACAGTCGTCCTGCAGCACCCAGGAGACTGTTCTCTTTCCTTTCTGTGGCCTGGGGCTTTGTGTCCGATGTGGACATTGAGAGTGAGAGGTGGGTGTGTAACTGATTCAACTGTAAGGACTTCAGCTGTTGGCTTTCTTAATCCTGCAATTTGACTTTTGTGATAACACCTTTTGTTCAAAAGAAAGATGTACTTATTTCAACATTATCTTTGCTGGTTTTGTAACATAACAGCCCTTGGGATAAACAAATGTACACAAATATAATCACATACTGTAGATGCTAGATCAGCACAACTCTCCCTCTCCCTATCCCTCACCCCCTTTTTCACCCAACCAAGAATTTCTTCGGAGTATGTACCTATTTAAAGAAAAAGGGATAAAAACAGTGCATGATATTAAAAGAAAAACATCAAACAAGTCAGTTGCAGAGAAGGCATAAAGGCCCTGACACACCAAGCAGTCACCAGAGAACTCGCCGACGCCGACTGTTGCGTCGCCGTGTTCTCCTGCGTCTTGGCCATGTGTCGCACTGGAACACACCGCAAAGACTTCAGCCGAGCACGTACGAACTGCGCATGCGTGAGTGGCAATAACTCTCCTTACCAGCAGGCGGCGGTAGTGTGTATTCGTCATTCAAAAGAGGCAACAACCGGAAGACAGAGAAGAAGAACAGACTGCGTGATCTAAACAAACAACAAATAGCGTGTGCGTTCCATTTTCACTCTCGTCCATCGAAAACATGTTTCGTGCGGTTCTGGAGCTATCAGCCATTGGAGTGTTGCTTGTGGAAAACATTCTCAAGCAACCGTTTCGCTTCGTCGGCCATGAAAGGCCAAATAAGGCGTGTCACGGCCGACGGTGCGGGACACACCAAATTTGAGTTTGGGCGACAGGGCACGCTTCGTCGTCCGACTAACGAAAACGGCCGATTTCGGCCTGGTGTGTCAGGGCCTTAAAAGAAACCATTGTGTGATTTAGTTGAAAGATTGGGATGAAAAAAACTATTTAAAAAAAAAAGTGACAACTATAAATGTGAGTCATATTGTTAGATTTAATCCTTATTGAAATATAAAAGAAGAACATCTTTAATGTCTCGAGACATGTCTTTTTAAACTTTCCAGGCTTTCCTTTTAATTTGGTGCACACGGTGCTAATGCTGTCCATCTAGCAGAAGTAGTTGGTTACACATGTAAGATGTATTTGACATATGTTCTTGTTCCAGATATCGTGGCCTGGGCTCGGCTCGCTTCACCCTGGGCACCCTGGTGCGCATTGCGTCTCTTCGATCCTACAAGGGTCGTCTGTCCTACCTGCCTCCCTCTATCAACCCCGTCTCACCCGACACCACACCTCCTCCCCCAAGGAGACCCCTCTCCCGCAGTATCACAGAAGGCCTGGATGAATTCTGT
Source organism: Trematomus bernacchii (assembly GCF_902827165.1). Lineage (NCBI taxonomy): Eukaryota > Metazoa > Chordata > Actinopteri > Perciformes > Nototheniidae > Trematomus > Trematomus bernacchii. The sequence goes on along the minus strand of NW_022987582.1, from coordinate 871,041 downwards.
CGAACGCCCATCCATCGCACCTGCTCCGACATGGGCATCAGCGAACAGAGGAGCCTGCAGAGGGGCGAGGTAGAGAGGGAGAAGGAGGAGAGGCAGAAAGAGAGGGAGAGAAGAAGGGAGAGGGCTAGGGGAGGGGGATCTGGCGTGGTGAGGGCAAGCAGCCTGGCAGAGGACAGAGAGAGAGAGAGAGAGGGGGAGATGGAGGCAGAAGAAGGGAGGTCAGGGACATGTTCCGAGAGTTCAGAATCAATTGAAAGGGAAGACTGCAATATGGGAAGGGGGGAGAGGTTGGAGGGGATCAAGGACGAAAGGGAAGACGAGGGGAGGGTAGAACAAGACTCCAGCGAGATGGAGGAGGAGGAGAGGGGGAAGGATGGGGAAGGCAGTGGTGGTTCTGCAGAGGGGGAGAGAGTGGGCTGTGGGGTGGACATGGGGCGAGTGGCAGACGGAGAGCCAGAGGGTTGTCTCCCTTACCCAGAGGGTCTTCAGGACGCCAGGAAGGCCCCGAGGAAGAACTCAGCCCCTTCCAGCCAGATCGCCCACGCCCTGTTCAACCAGCCGCTCAGCCAGGAGGTGGACGCAGACTCCGGCTCGTCCTTCGGGGTGGAGGACGTGGACCTGAATGGATCCTACTACCAGAAAGAGCCCTTCCAACTGGACGTTGCTCGAGAGCGATCTCTCACCATCTCCTCCTCCCCCTTCCGTCACTCTCCCTTCTCCTACAAGCCCAAGACCCTGGACCAAAACCAGAACGCCTCCCGGCCGAGGCCCCTCTCTCTCCTCCAGCACTCCCACTCAAACTCTCTCCCCCCGAAACTTCCCTCCCTCTCCCTGTCTCTTTCTCCTACACCCCCATCTTCCCCTTCATGTGCCTCTCCCCACTCTTCATCCTACCTCGTCCCCCGTCCTAACACACCAAACTCCACCTCGCCCTCCCCCTCGCTACGCACACCGTCCTCAACTTTTAACTTTGACATTGCCGAGCCAGCAGGACCTCAGAAGAACCGTCCTTTATTCTCACTGCCTTTAAATGCCCCCAGAGATGAGTTGTTACCCCCCCTCGACCAACCCCTTCCCACCAGAGACTGGGTCACTATTGAAGGAGACTTTGTCCTGGTCCTGGCTCTTTATCAGTCCCACCTCGGGGCTGATCTTCATGCTGCACCCCAGGCCAGGTTTGACGATGGGCTGATCCACCTGACCTTTGTGCGGGCGGGGATCTCCAGAGCCACTCTCCTGAGACTGTTCTTCGCCATGGAAAGAGGAACCCACCACTCCGTGAGCTCGCCCTATGTGAGCCACATCACCTGCAAGGCCTTCAGGCTGCAGCCTCTGTCCACACGAGGGACCCTCACTGTGGACGGAGAACTGGTGCCCTATGGGCCTCTTCAAGCGCAGGTTAGCAACACTTACTGACTGTAGTTTATGGGATATGAATCTGCCCAAAAAGCATTTATTAGTGTCTGGGAAAGAGCGAGAAACAGTCAAAATCCCTAAAACGATTGTATCTCAAAGTAAAAGTGGACCTATCATGCTATATTTGAATAATATAGTGTAGGACCATACCTATATAAGGCATATTTATACTTTTTTTTTTCTCAAAATACCAAACAGATCATGCATTTTAGCCATGCCTCATTTCGCTCAATTTGCACTTATTTAGCTCTGTTTTAGCAAGGGCTGATTCTGTGAGAACAGCACCATCTACAGGCCTGGCATATGTACTACAACGTCTCCAGCGCTTTCGAACGGCAATGGCCGTGGTTGTCTCCTCCTGATTGGTGGAGTTGGCCCAATAGCCGTAGCGCCACCGTCCTGACGTCAGGACCGTGTTCAAATCTGGATCAGTTTTTATCAGATCCGTTGCAGCCCTTTTTTTTTAGATTTGGGTATGGAGGAAAATAGAGAGGGTTGTGTTTTCTGACACTTGGTGAGTTCCCTGGAACACCGGGGACACATATTCATGTATAAAAGACGTACAAAAGTGCATTTTGCATGATAGGTCCCCTTTAAGTTTTTAACTTAATCACACACATTTAAACTACTACCTTCTTTTGATAACTAACTAATGATTTGTGTATCACTTCCATTCACTGGAAACCTCTGCTTTAGATCCAGCCATACATAATTTGCATGTAACTGTAATATTCCTTATAGGACCTTATAGTAAATCAATAACTGTATTTAATTTGTAATTTGTTTTTAGCTATGATGATTAACACCAGGCAGAATTTAGCAAATTAGTTTTATTTAAGCTTTTAATCATAATTTCATTGTTAATTATTCAAACAATTACTTTTCTCCTAATTTCTTAGGAGATTTGTTGTTGTTTTACAGATGTACTTTATGCTTTTATTAATGCTGTCAAGTTATGTTAATTTGTTAAAGTGAAACGTGTCATTAGTTATAATTGACCTTTTGTATATTTCACAGGTTCATCCCGCCTTGGCTCGTCTCATCGTTGGTGACTCTGGAGTGAAGATTACCAGATTCTAATCAGGGATTGGTTGAGCAGATTGATGGACACAACACTCTACTGAATTATGTAATCTCTGTTTGTCATCTATACTCTGAAAGAGGGCAAGCATCTGAGAGAGCCTGGATTGCAGAAACTGCTTTCCTGGGGTTTAATGTAGGGATAACCCACCGAGCCACGCATCAATGGAGCATGACTGCAGGGAATAATAGCAAATTTGAAAATGGATGGAAAATGCGCCTCATTGCACAGCTGTTGGATTACGCTCAGCGTGGAAACTGCACAGCCTGGGATAGTAAGAGGGAAGAACAATCGAATGTTTAGGGTTTTTTGAGTGCAGATAGTGCATGTGTTGGATGTATACGTAGTGGTATGCATGCAGAGAAGCACTACCTGAATTTTGCCTTTTAATGAGATAGAAAGATCAAATTAAGAGAAATGTGTTCTTTAACATGCTACAACAAATACACTGAGATTCACTTGGGCCAACATCCCAGTAAAATTGGCCCCAACCTTCTTATCTTTCCGACCAAATGTCAAAGTATAAATCTTCCGTCCATGAAAGGAATGCCTTATCTGACACTGGACAGTACAGTTGTACCTTTGCCCTTATTGCTCTATGTTATAAAATAAACACAAATATTCTTAATGTCTGTCCACCTAGCATAGTGTCCGTCCACTACATCAAAGCCAAGCTACGCTTATATACTCAGACATAATGGTAGACCCACCAAACTACTGTTCTCTTTAGAGCACACTACACCAACTGCTTTAAGCATCAGTGGAGAAAATGTTGAGAAATGTACACTTTAATGATGTCAATGCAAGTGACTCAATGTAGAGCAGTGCCATCAAGCTTTTCAGGGTTAGTTCATTAGTATGAGCAGAGGAGCCGTTGAGCGGTGACCATTACTGACATTTGAAAAATAATCTGTCTGTTTTTTTTTGTGCCAGTGGATGCACGATTATGATGTCAATGTTATCACAATTTACAACATATTGAACTAGAAAATGTCTGAACGTAGCAAGCTTCAGTGGTTTTAGACAGAATTTTAAAGAAATGTTTCAGAATCACACTGATCTCTTGAATATATATCACTATCTCTGAGTAATTGGAAGTTTAGAGGACATTACTTGTCTCTGTTAAATAGCAAGTAGTGCATTTAATTTGCACAATAACTGGAGTTGAAGGAATACAGAAAATCACAACACTATAATGCTTTGTAATGTTTAGATACATCTTCAGAGTTTCGCAGAATTTGACACAATTCTAGAAAATGGATGCACTTGTATTAATAGCCGAGTCAAGATACTATAATAAATTGTTCGCATTGCAGTCCTAGCCTGAAATATTTATTGTCTCGATTTGAACAGTTTTTGAATGGTAGAACAGACTCATTACAGAATCATCATTCATTTCAAAGTCCTTTCGTAGAGACAAACAAGGACCCAACACTAAAATCCAACGGACTTATGACCAAGAGATACATTAAAATGGACACAAAACAACTTTCCCTTGAAGAATCACCCTGATGGATTGGGTTTTGAATGGAACGTATCTTGAGAACATGTTTCAGATGGTTATTGGCTCCTCAGTGAAACCAAACCACAGATACTGGAGCCCATAATAGGAATTGTCGTTTTTTTATAAATTATTTTTCTTAAATGCAATATTAAACCCTGCTGATATTCTTGATCAGGAAAAAGGATTAATAAAACCATGTGCAGTGTATCAATCAGTACGATTATGTGCCGCTTGCTTGGGTCATCGTCTACATACTGTATGTCCTGGTCATGCCTGGACAAATCAATGCCTTTGTAAAAATAAGCCTGTAAATGCTGGCTGCTGATCATGAACTGTTTAAACCTGACTGCTGAAAATTGAGTAAAACTCTTTGCTCACCAGGCATTTATTTTTCTTCTTTTCTTATTATTTGTTTTCTTCAGAACGCACAATTCAACTTGACTACCACAACTACTCTGCTCTCACACAGCTTCATCATGTACATACACACTTTGGGTTAAGGCTTGTAACAGTACCAAATAGAACAAAATACTTTCACTTTCATTACGTTTTATACCAAAAAGTTAGCTCTCAATGCTAAGTAATCTAGCTCGCATACCTGAACCATGTTTTGTCTATGGCCATAGCGCAGTGAGGCACATTTAATAGGACAATGTCGGGTACAACCTATGGTATAACCCTAAATTGATAATGCTGTTAAGATGTCTGTAGTGGACTGCCTGTAATGAAATTGTAATTATTAATAAAATAATGTGAATATATGAAATATGCACATACACAATGTACAGTTATTAGTTATATGTGATTTTTGAATAAATGTAACCTGATGAGTAACCAGTGAGTCTTTAAATCTATATAATACAATCAGTTTCTTTTATCAGCAATCTTTATTTCATTCATTTTAGTTTATTAGCATTAGTGTACCAAAGAGAATATTGCCACAACATCAAGTAATTCTGAGATTTAAAAAAAGGTACAATATCTTTAAAAAAAAAGAATATTAAATCATTGACATTTTTTCCATTAATAAACGAATAGATTTCCCGAGTGAAATGGCCAGGACCCAAAACAACTTTCCTTTAACGTTAATGTAATGTGTGATAGGTATAGTTTTATATTGAAAAACAACTGACCGGATGTAGAACATCGCTTCCGGTGTCGCCACCTTCTTTGTCTCCGGCCCAACATTTCGACATCAGGGGTTTTCTATTTTTTCCACCTTAGTTTTTAGGATATATTTACTTATATATCCTTACATTTCTGGATTGAATGACAGTCGACTCTGAACTATTAATGCCTAAAAGTAAAGCACCAAAAATGGATGACCTGGACTACAGTAAGTGAGCTTTCTAACGAGATATCTGCATGTCGCTAGCTAGCTGTGGCTAGTTGTAGCTACTGGTTCAGTGTATTTGCTCAGGTGTGACAGTGCTCAACCTGTCTAACATTTACATGACACATATTGACCATATACCCGGTTCTGTCTTTTCCATAAAGTGTGGGCAAACACGTAAACCACATTCAGGGTAAAATGAGCCACAGCGGTGCATTAGCTTAGCCTGACGCCAACTACATATTGATTAATGTCTCTGTGCTCGGAGCTAAGGTTTCAGCTAACCTCGATGGACATTTAACACCTTCGAGTTAAGCAAGATCGAGGTTTGCTCATTACAATTGTCCTGGTTTTGTAACCAGTAGTCTGTCTGTCTGGTGGAGTATGAATCAAACAGCACAGTGGATGCAGACTGTGGGCGTGGTTGGTGGTGTTTTAGAGCAGCTGTTAGTTTCAGACTAAACACACTGCTGATGGAGGCTTTGCGGGATCACGAATCATCATTTTTCACACACCATCGATCCATATATTGTGGGACATGTATACAAATTGTGAAAATACTCTGATAAAAGCAAAAGTCCTGCATTCAAAATCTTACTCAAGTAAAAGTACTAGCATTCAAATATACTTCAAGTACCAACAATGATGCTCAATGGCCCATTTCCGAATCATATATATTAAATTACTTTACACATTAATGTGTCTAAAGTCTACCACAGCTGGTCAATGTTGGATGATTAGAATAGCTTTATATACTGCTGCCTGATATTTAACGTATCATTTTTTATTATTATTAAAGTTTATTTAACAAATGATTTATATGTTGTATTAGCTAATACATTTAATATTAACAACTCTTATTTAAAGCTGTCAAATAAATGTAGTGGAGTAAAAATAGTGGCTTCCAAAATGTAGTGGAAGCGTAATCAGAAAATACTTATGTAAAGTAAAAGTACTTGAGTAAATGTACTTAGTTACTATCCACCACTGTTCATTTGCCAGTATATAAGGTACACTTAGCGTTACTCCAGTCTACTGAGAGAGAGCTGTTTATTCAACATTATTTATTCATGGGGTTCATCATCTGGAGACTACTGTTGTTGTTTTTTTATTTGTATTGCCTTAGGATTAGATGTGTTTCTAACATGTAGTCTTCCTAGTTCCCACACTTAAAAGTTAACAATAATTGAAAAAGCCATAGGGTGATTTACAACACCACTCCACCACAAACATGCTCCTGAGCTCCTCTTACTGTTGTGAAAGCGTGTTAGACATTGTAGGTAAAGCTTTAACACTGCGTGAAACCGGCTGACATATTTATTACATATTTATGCTGTGAGTGAATATGTGAATATATGAAAAAGGGCAGATGTCACTGCTATTTTCTTACCTAGACCACATTGAACCAAGTTATTAAAGAAAATGTATTTTTCTTACACAGTTCAAATATTTGAAAATAAAAGATACTTGTTTCAATGTAATATTGATTTAAAATAATGGTGAAATCTACCTTATTTGCATTTTAACCAGTAAAAATCAAGCTTTTCCAAATCTGAAACTGTGTGTTAGGAGTTGTAAGCTTCTCTGGGATTGTCTAGTTTTGTTAAGTCGAGGTTTATGGTCTTGACCTGAACAGGTAGAGTCAAGTTTTGGTAAATACCTTTTAGAAAGTTGCGTAACTCAACTGTAAAGTAGACTTTGAAACCACGGGAAACAAACTTTAAAATAGTTATTAATGATTGAAATGATGCTTTATAATTAAAAAGTCTTCCATTTGATTGTAACCTTTATCTACATGCTTAATACCATAATATAATGTGTATGCCTTTGTAGATGCCAAGAACATACTTTTAAAATGTGCTTTATACTTCTGTTTTACCTGTGTTGCATCTTAAATGTAATGAAATGATTGATGGAGCTGCATTCAGTGTACATGTCACTCTTCCTCACTTGACACTTTGCAAAGGGACTACCGACGGTTTGTAATGAGTCTCACAAATGACAATTAATTCACCTTTTATTATATTTATTTTGTTTTGGAAGTGGATGAAATATCAGACGAGTATATCTCTTCACCCACCAAATACAACTCAAACTAATTTCTCCGCTTGAAACCACTAGTGATGAGCAAGAAAATATATCTCCCATGATTTTGATTGTTTGTTTGTTTGTAGCCTTTATTTATCCAGGTTAAAAATCCCATTGAGATCAACGATCTCTTTTACAAGGGAGACCTGCGGTACATTGAGTTACACATATAAAAACAAACATAAAACAAAAAGGACATCACAACATAATTAGGCAGTCTTTAAACTAATCTGGATATTGAAGCAGTGAGCTGGGGTTGGCTGTTAGATTAGTCTGTGGGATAAATGTTTTATTATTAAACCTGGCTGTCGGAAACCAGTACGAACAAACTTTGCCATGATAAAAAGTTATAATTGTTAAAACAAATGTACATGTCTTCACCGAGTGTCTTCCCACTGCCAACTACAGTCGTCACTGTAACTAAACACTTCTCCCAATCCTCTCCATTGTAAGATAATGATAGATTGAGTCTTTCATGGCAACATTGAGAAACAATGCAATTCTCAAAAGAGTTGTGCTTCATGGCGTTTTATATTACTAATAAAGACACAATCTGCCTTTTGTGTCAGATTTTTAGCGCACCGTTGCAAAATGTTATTTCTGCCTCAGCAGTAATGGACTCATTCTTCTTCTCTTCCCTTACAGTCCCAGTAGACCTCAGCCCAGAGGAGCGCTCTGAGCTGGAGGACATCCGCAGGAGGAAGGGCGTCCTGCTGCAGGAGATCCAGAGACTCCGGGAGGAACTACGAGAGGCCATTATGGAGGTGGAGGGACTGGAGACCAGCACAGAGGGCAGGTAGGAAGAATAAGATGCTCAGTTCTTGCACAAGACAAATGACAAGAGCTGGCTTCTTGATCGCCAGAATGTGCGCATATTTTTATTCAACATTCTCAAATACATTATCACTTACAATTATTTGTAGTTGTCCTAAAAGCTAACAAAGCCCAGCAAACACCGGCATTTGTATTCACTTCAGATCACCATATTCAGCTGGAGTCTTACCACCTTTTATTACCGTGTCAAAATGAAACTGGTCGAGATTTTACTGCAGTCCCTGATGCTTTTTTCATTACCTTTTCAACTGTGTTCATCTTGTTTAATGCCTCCATATTGTTGCGCCTACAAGTGCTGTTGATCATTAGTTGTCTTGTCATTAATGGATATTAGTTCTTAATAAATTGTCTGGTTAAAAGTTGTCATTTTAGGTAAGCAATATGAAGGTATACGTAAAAAAAAAAAAAATTCAGTGAGAGCTTATGTTTTAATATATATATTTAATTTATTTTAAAAGAAAGGGACGTTATTTCAGATCAAATGGTGAAATGAGAATTAACAGCTTGAAGAAAAACAATGGTATTAATGTTAAGTGTATTAGGTTAAGTAAGTATTGTGATCTTTAGTGATTTGTGTTGGAGATGTGATGTAAATACCGCAAAGGCTATTTTCTCTAACATTCAAAATGTCTGCTCTCTACAGTAAAACTCTTCAGAAAAGCAGGCATGTGGCGATGGGAAGGAAGAAATTCAACATGGATCCCAAAAAGGTAAAGCTTCCATACTTCACATGTGGACTCAGCCGTCCCTCTGTCTTTACCGTGTTGTGACAGGCCCTTCTCCTCTCTGCTGCAGGGCATCGTGTTCCTGGTGGAGAACGAGCTGATCAGACACACTCAGGAGGACGTCGCTCAGTTCCTCTACAAAGGAGAGGGCCTCAACAAGACTGCCATCGGAGATTACCTGGGAGAAAGGTGCTTGGCCTGGAAATATCTTTAGACTTTCTTACCTAACGTAACAATCATTTGTAACTGTGATCTTTCTTTCTGTTCTGCAGGGACGACTTCAACCTCAAAGTTCTTCAGGCTTTCGTTGACCTCCATGAGTTCACTGATCTCAACCTCGTCCAGGCCCTCAGGTAAACTTCCTGTTTTGGGCGTTTTGGTTTGAACCAGGGACAACATGTCTTGAATAGTCTCCTGGCACAATGGAAACTCTCATTGTCACTTAAGGTTAGAAAGGGTTACAATGATGCAAGAGAGAGAGCAGTATTAACTCTGCCTTGATGCCAAATATGTTCCCTCCGACTTGAGCTAAACCTGGACCTGTTTCTGCAGACAGTTCCTGTGGAGTTTCCGTTTGCCCGGTGAAGCCCAGAAGATTGACAGAATGATGGAGGCCTTTGCTCAGAGATACTGCCACTGCAACCCCGGCGTCTTCCAGAGCACAGGTAAACTGGTTATTCTGCATTTCCTCTGAGATGATCTGTTGCCAACCTATTGTTGACTTCTCTGTGTGTGGTTGGTATCTGCCAACTTTAAAGAAAGTGCTATTTTCCTGTGATGGGTCACAGGAAGGGCACTGCCCAGAACACGTGCACTCACACAAACAAGCCCCTTACCAGAAATGTCCTCATATGAAACCCTGCAGTCTGCCAATTCCTAAACCTCACTTTTCAGTAAAAACATCTGTGTTTTCATTCATGATTTCCTTTAATTGTTTAAGAAGAGGTTTAGCAATGCCTGTCTTTTTGTTTTTAAGAAAAAAAACTCATGGCAAGGCTCGTTGCCATGATTTTGATTGAGTAGCTTTGAATGTCTGGTGTCTTTTTATGCCAGGATATACAGGAGTAGGCCTCCCTTGGGATTGGGAAGTTTGTGAATTTTGAAACAGATTTCATCTTTCTCTCTTCATTACATTTTAACTTGGACTTTATTAAAAGATAATCCTACATAGCCACCACTGGAATCTATTTTTCTAAAAATAGTATAATACCATATTAGTGAAGCCTAATCCATCCTGCAATTGTGCAGAAATACAGGGATTACGCAGAATAATAGAGCATTCAAATAGTTATTTAGACTTTAAACTATTCACTAAAGCCCAAACCTGTTGTTTTTCTCTCTAATATTAATTTAAATTGAGTAAATAATCAAATGTTTTGTGTGGAACTACAGTCTTATTCTCCTTCTCCTCCTGTTTTCAGACACGTGTTATGTGCTGTCATTTGCCATCATTATGCTGAACACAAGCCTCCACAACCCAAATGTGAGGGACAAACCCGGACTGGACCGCTTCATCTCGATGAACCGAGGCATCAACGAGGGGGGAGACCTCCCCGAGGACCTGCTCAGGGTACCATGAGATCTACATTTTGTTTTTGGAAATGGCTAAGTTACAACAAATTGAACACAATGAAGAGATGCAAGTGAGCTTACTTTACTTCTATCCTATGTGTTGTTCCAGAATCTCTTCGATAGCATTAAAAATGAGCCCTTCAAAATCCCAGAGGACGACGGCAACGACCTGACGCACACCTTCTTCAACCCGGACAGAGAGGGCTGGCTTCTCAAACTCGGTGAGATGATGCCAGGGAGGCTTTGTTGTGGACTACTTCATTTCATGTTGCCTTTGAACCCTGATCCTGTACAATTGAACACATGGATTATATCAGTGTTACAGATATCAGAAGTATTTCCATTGTGAAAAGACAGTGCTCTGTTCTGTATGCAGTGTACTTTGTTCTCTCTTGAGGCTTTGTGCTCTGATGACACGCCCTCCTGTCTCTGAGGGTTGCTGCTCTCTGCCTTATCTCTCAGCGTTGTGACATTTGAACATTGCCGTAGCATGATGGTGAACAGGATACTCACTTTCCTGCGTCATGGCAGTCTAAAAATCTGATGTTTTCTTTTGCATGGCGGGGCCTGTGAACTCTGTCACTAATAAAATCTCTTTCTCTTCCTCGTCCCCGTCTGTCTCTCTCTTTCTCTATTTGTCCTCTGTCTCTAAATCCTCCGGTCCCTTTTTGTCTCTGCTTCTTCCCTGCGATTTCCACCCTCTACTGCCGCTGCTTGTTTTCTCAGGAGGTATGTACGGACAGTTGTTGTAGTTTGAAACCGTTAGCCACGTAGTTAGCTGTAAGACATTAGAAATAGTAGAATAGTCCCAATTCAACTTTTCCCCCATGAAGGAAATCTTTTTCCCACTCATGATCATAATGAGCATGTTTTTGTGTTTCAGGGGGACGCGTGAAAACCTGGAAACGACGATGGTTCATTCTCACAGACAACTGCCTTTATTACTTTGAATACACCACAGTAAGTCGGTGCAACACTTGAGGGAATCTGCCACTCCTTGTAGATTTATCTGGTGCAGGTCGTACAGGATGTTGCTGCTCTATTTGCATTGGGTTTTCTGAGGGAAAAAATTGTTGTCTTATCTTGCAATACAATCTGGTAGTGTCTACAGTGGCAAGGCTTCTGGAAAAATGTGATTGTTTTTTAAAGGTTATTTAAGGCCTACGGGTAAAATTGGGTATTCCCATTGGCAATAATGTAATGTATCTAAAATGGGGTTATGTTACTGAACTCCAGGATTAAATGCACGACTGTGGTAATCCCCAGAAGACAAACTGGTTTGGTTCCACATTCATAATCGCAACAAAAGAGACGAGTCAGACTGGTCACATGAGGCCACATTTCAAAGACCTGCTTTACAAAACACCAGGAGGACTCCAGTGTAGCTCAGGATACCACCTTGCTAAAACTACAATTCAAACAATGAATACACAATGTGTCACTTACTGAAAGGCTGGTTTTAAGTTCTGCATCTAAGAAAAAGATACAAATCACAAGGCAGATGCATGCATTCATTTGCTATGTTGGCCGTACATTTATTGACTTTCTGAGTGAAACAACAGGCATTGAAAATAAATGCAACTGTTAATGCAGAAAAATACACATTACAGGCATTTTAATGTTGTAACTCTTTTGCCAATAATCTGCTGTTGTGTGTTTCCCTGACAGGATAAGGAGCCGCGAGGTATCATTCCTTTGGAAAACCTTAGCATCCGGGAGGTAGAAGACCCAAGGAAGCCTGTACGTTTGAATTATTGCAGTTTAGGCAAATGTTGTTATCACATAGTTCCATAACTGTAGATTTCACAACAAACTGTAACTGTTTATCTAATTAATATTCTTTCATTTTTTACAAAAAGAACTGCTTTGAGCTGTACATCCCCAACAACCGTGGTCAGCTGATTAAGGCGTGCAAGACGGAGGCTGATGGGAGGGTAGTAGAAGGAAACCACAATGTGTACCGTATCTCCGCCCCCGCACCGGAGGAGAAGGACGAATGGATCCACAGCATCAAGTATGGAAATGCAAAATATCATTATTGGAAAAGTTTGGGTAGCAGTAGACCAGTGAGAAAGTTTATCTTTATTAAATCTTTTAATGGAAACCCATTAAAACCACAATTTTAAGATCTGCCTTTCGACGTAGAGCTCTGGCTTCCAAAGTGTAGTTCAGTCAGACAACTCGCGTGTTTCTTTAACATGTTTATTAGAAGCAGCATATAGTTGAGTTTGGCGACTAGGCTCGGGCATCATCACTCCACAGATATGCATAGCACGATGAGTGATGATTAAATAACTAACCCCCGAGCCTACAGGTGGAAGCTGGGGTGGTGGTGGGGCAGGCAAGCTGCAGTGACGTAGAGGTAGCTGCAGCAGCAAGCAATGCATGGAGAGAGATCTGGCAGGTTAAATAGAGCTTCATATATTATATAAGAAGACTCTGTTTGGTTGGCTGTAGAGTGGCAAGGGGCGTTATGTATGAATGCAGCATAAGTGCTCGAGTTGACTGCCTGAACTAGCTCGCAGGCTTCGCCCCATTTGTAGTTATTTTTCAGTTTTCCCCAAGGGACTTTGCTGATGTGTCATTTTATGTGATGCAATGCATCAAAATCAATGTTGTTGCTGATCGCGGACATGTCTCAGATTTGAGCAAAAAATACCCCAAGTATTTGGTATACAGAAAATATTTGAGGTTTATTTGTTGTTGTTTTTAAAACTAGCAATTCATCCATGTATATTAATATATATTTGTAATGTATCTTTACGCCTTTATTGTCCTCTAAGGACATCAGAGCAACTCATTTAAAGTGAAGCACAAGGTGAAGCGCCCAATTTAGTTTGTATTTTGATAATCCACTCGACTCAATAGTGTTTCTTTGTTGTTTGTTTGTTCCTACAGATCTGCTGTCAGTGTTGATCCCTTCTACGAAATGCTCGCTGCGAGGAAGAAACGTATATCACTGAAGAAGAAGGAGGAACAACCGTAGAGTATTCAACTCATTCTCTACCTGTCTTCCTCTGTCCTTCTCATCCTCCTTCCAACAGGACACACATTCTCTTCCCTGCTCCTCACTACCTGTCCATAAGTTTAGTTGCTCCTCGTTCCGCCGTCCTCAAACACATCCTCTCCCTGATAAGAGGACTCCTTGATACCCTGTCTACCAGACTCTTGAACAGCTCCTTCAGAGTGAAGCGCTCCCTGCCGTGGCTGCCTCTTGTTAACTCGTTTCTTACACTACTGCTGGTATACACACCCTGACACACTACAACCAGAGCACATGGTCCGTCCCGTCTTCTCACCACTTCCCTCTCTCGTTCAGCATCTAAGTGATCTGTGCACTGGGCTTAGACCATATTCAGACTAGTGTTGGTGATTTCAGAAACAAATCTTTCCTGTTTTCCAAAATGCAGGGACCAGGAAGGATTTAAAAAGGCTATGATTGTTAAGATTTAGGGCATCCTGATTATTGTTTGGAAATCTTTTTTTCTCTATTTCCTCATAACTGCCTTGTAAATCACAAACAACACTTTAAAAAAACTGACAGCTGTTCAGCAGAACTATGTCAGGCCTCTGACTGAAGCAGCCTTTGTGCAGAAGAGGTTTAATATTTCTCTCTATGTGCTCTGGCCTTTAAGAATACTCTCTGAAAATACAATGGTGACACAAAGCCTTCTATGTTTTTGTCATCTGCATTAGTGTGAATATGGTCTTTTTCAGAGTAGCAAGCCGCTTCAGTTCTCGTGGAGTCTTCTTTCACATTTAGGATGACGCTGCCTAAATGAGAAATTGCCTTCCTTGGTTGTGTGCACCCCAGAAAAATGTGAATTCAATATTCAAATACTACAAATGTTTTTTTAGTTAAAGGACAGGTATGTAGGATTTGTGGTGGATCTATTAAGAGAAGTGGAATATATTATTCACCTTTAGGTTTTCTTTAGTGTATAATCATCACTTATCGAAATTGTTAGCTTATAATGAGCGCGTCATATCTACACAGGGTGCCGTTTCTGCCAGCTCTCGAGGGGGGCATCATGTTTTTCAGCTGGAATTTTTGAGGCGCAGCGTTGAAAGATGGAGATTAGGAAGACGAGGTTGTTGGTGCTGGCCAAACATTTGATGTATTAAGAAGTTTTGAGAACAGTAATGGAGGGTCATACTCATTATCTGGCACAAGAAAAAGCTAACAAGCGTGAATTATTGCCGCCAAGGAAGCAAAAACATAAAGAATGTGAACGCTAGATACCAATAAATCCTACACACTGGACCTTTGACGATAGTAAGAGAAGAATCCGTTTAAGTCAACGCAGCAAAAGATTTCAGATCACTGAGATGTGCCCATTGCTTCCTATACTACTCTTAATGGCTTTGACACGTATAACTACCGTCTACTCTAAACCCTACATACTGTAACCCTTATGTGAGGAAAATGTCACTGTTCATGACTGTTTGCCAAGTTACTGTTGATTTTCAATTACAGGGCAGAAATGTTGCTTTACTTGCAGTATTAATGGAGAAAGCAATTTCTCTCCTTCCAGATAGCTTTTTGTTTCAGCTCACTAAGACAAGATGTGTTGTTTAGCATGTTTCTTTACATGCTTCAGCAATAGCTGTAGGCTTGTTTACAAATCCTTAATAACACTTTACTGAGCAATGATCATCATGTCCTCTCAGATGTAATGTTCTAGCATGCCACACATATTTCTTTCCTGCTCAACACTACAAGATGAACACGGACATCTCTCTCACAACAAGTAATAACTCTGTAAGACATTTAACTGTTAGAGCCTGGACTGTCCGCTATAGTGAGTTTCATGAAGTCACAAAGGCAGCTCATTACAATGTATACTTTTTGTAAATAGATGTTAGCATATTTGTTTACGATACACATAGAAATGATTTAATTTATTTGTTATCTTTTGTTCAAATCTGATTTTTGTACGAGCTACTGTAGGACTGCATGTTGATCAACTGAACCGTCGGAGTAGGTACTGATGCATCGCTGATCATGCTAGTGCACTGATTTGAAAAGTGTTAGTGTTCCCTGTTAATACCGATAAATAGCTTTTAATATTGAGGTTGATTTAAGCATAGAGCTATTAGTCTTATCGTAGTTTCTTTTCAAAATGAGATGGTATTAAGGAGATGTTTAGAAGTCTGGTTTATTTATTTTAGAGTAAACCAGACTGTGAAGCACAAGCAGCAAAGAGTCTCAAAAACTAAAGCCCAGTTTTTGACTCAATGGCTGCCCAGAGTCCACTTGAAGTGTGCGGGGGCTTCTCACAAGCTGACATTTCCATCATACAACAGTAATTAAAATGAAGAGACAACAAAACAAGGAACACTAACAAAGCTTTGATTCATTATATAATAGTAAAGATATTCAGATGTAATGAATCAGTAACAAGTTTAGATTTGTGTCCAGTGATAGATTTGCTTGACATCCAGTTCATAAACGTATTGCTAGTTGTTTATTGAATTGGCAATTTTTAGAAGGTAGTGAAAATATGTGTCTACTGCACTTTATCAATTTTAGCATTTTGGAGAAAATGCTGTTACTTTGACTGACAACACTCCAATACTCTGTAGCACCCTCTACTGGTGATCTCACACTGCAATATGCTGAAGGACGAACCATTAACTGTGTAGAAATTACATTATTTGAAGCTTTTTCTTTGTGATGACAACATGAAGACTTTGTTTTAAAGACACAGCTGGTGATTGGTCCTTCAAATAACAGATATTGAATTGCCTTTACTCTCCTACCTTATGAAACTGACAAAGGCCTAACTGTAATCCTCCATGTTTGTGTGCTAACAAAACACACAGACTATCTGTAGGCCTCGACCTTCTGGGTATTCTTGAAGTGCAAAGTTGCCAAAAAAAACAGTTGGGACAACAAATGAACACTGAAATGATCAGACTGAAACTGGGCCTCTTCAGAAAATGTTTATTTTGTATTATTTATTTTTATTTACTGTTAAGTTGAAGATGGATAGATCATCTGTAAATGTAGCAAAAGGAAAACCATGATTCATTGGTACGAGTAAACTACTGTGTAAAAATAAAAGGTAAACCAAGATGATGTATTGCTGTTTTATTTTTTTGAAATGGGGGGCGAGGGGTTTGTCTTTATATTTAATCTGCTAGGTCAACTTTATTTATGAACCCTGCATGATCTTGTATAGCATACCAGACCTATTCTTCAAATGTTAGGATGTGAAAACCTAAGACCAAGATGTTAAACATAGTTTTAAAAAAAAATCATCCTAAAAATCCACATGTCAGTGTTAAAGGTCCCATGACATCCTTTCCGGTTATTACCCGTCCCCTTGTGTGTTATGTAGCTTTTTCTGCATGTAAACGGTCTGCAGAGTCACAAACCCTCAAAGTACACCCTGTAGCGAGTAAAACTCTAACACAGAAAAGACGTGTCTATGCTGCCCCAGAACGCCTCGTTGGAGATTTCTCTTTTTCCATTGTTTTCTTCCGGGAACCAAGTGACGTAACGACGATCCAAATGGACCAATCCGCGGAGCTCCACACACACACACTCAGCCAGCCTTATTTTTCTCAGCTGCAGCTCCGCGGATTTCTCAGCCTGGCCCGGGCCCGGTCCGAGCACACACACAGACCCACAGCCAGGCTGCGCCACGGGTGTGTGTGTGTGTGTGTGCTCCGGCCGAGCTCGGGCCGGGCCTCGCCGTGTCCCGCCGTCCCGCAGACCCCACGCAGCAACCAGGAAACAACACCAGCAGCAAGCCAGCTCACACTGTCCGCTCTAGCAGCGAGCCCTGCAACGTCCCGCCAACACGGCACCCAGACCCCACGCAGCATTCTCATCTGTTTGTCATTACTGGTGTCATTTTCTGGTTGCTAACGCCATTGTAACACATAATCACTGATGTTCCGCTGTGACGGTGGTGGACTCATCAGAACAGAGTGGGCGAGCTGACCAATCGGAGCACAGTGGGCTCACAGGGAGGGGGGGGGGGGCAGGAGCTCCAACAAGCCGTTTAGGACAGAGTGAATACACATGCTATACAGAGATGCTGTATGAGAAACCAATGTGAGTTTGGAAAATTGCACAATATACATCTATTCTAGTAGACTTCAACAATGGAATTATGATCAGTAGAAATGGCCATGACATGGGACCTTTAATAATGTTAGAATGCCAATAAATAGACTATTTATCCCACGGCACTGCTGTGTGGTCGAAGTACAGCGAAGCGAACTTTCGCTTACCGTTATTCACGCAGATTTGATCGCCTGGCCGAACAGTCGTCACGTCTCCTGGAGGGCGACCTAAACACACGATATCGCCAACATTTGAGACGATAATTATAAACTTGCCCGCTACTTACACCAATTGTTTATTTGAGAATTTGACTTAATGTCTTGGTTCAGCTTAAACTTGGATTAAATGACTCCATTTCTCACCAAAAAGCAAGCCGGTGCTCCGTGATATACCTACGCGCGCACTTCCACTTCCATCAATCTGGTAAATCTGGCTCTGTGTGTCTGAGTGGAGCCTTGGGAGTTAAAGGTGGGGTAGGTAAGTTTGAGAAACCGGCTCGAGATTGCTAGAATTTGAAAACACACAACCGGAGAAAATCTGCCACTTCCTTATAGAGCCGCTCCTCCAACACACACGAACGCGCACATGACCAATGAGGGCACGAGATAAGTTTGGAAGGCTGACAGGCAGGTAGGCCATCCAGTTATTTTAG
Source organism: Trematomus bernacchii (assembly GCF_902827165.1). NCBI lineage: Eukaryota > Metazoa > Chordata > Actinopteri > Perciformes > Nototheniidae > Trematomus > Trematomus bernacchii. Next base: position 852,758 of record NW_022987582.1, on the reverse strand, counting down.
CCGGGCCGGCTAAAATGATTGGTCGTACTTTTTACAGTATAGAGTGGCGAAGTCCCTCCCACTTACTTCCGGGGTATGGGACCTTATTTCGGAAAAATTATGCATTGAAGTCAATGGGGAGAGAGAACTTATCTTTCGATCCCGTTTGAATTGTGCCATGAATTACACATATGATGTTTGTCAATCTTAAAAAATCATTTCCATGTCAAAAAAGTCACAGTTTGTCGTAAAACTGTTGAAATATAAGACTATGAAAAATACGCAACTAGAAAGACTACAAATCCCAGAGTCGCGTAAGTGATGTCACAATTGAGACACTACGATATACGTATAATACCGTATATATACGATCAGCGCCATATAGATATAATCTATCTATATGGCGCTGGCTAAGATAAGATAACTTTAACAAGATGCCTGTGTGCTTAGTACCAGGTTGTTATTATACCAGCAATGGGTCTTGCTCGTTCTTTCGCTTCCCGTCTGATGAAAGAGGAGTGTGTGGATCAAGTTAGCTACCTAGCTAGTAGCTAGCACGTTAGTTAGCATTACAGCCTTGTCATTTTTATTAGCCTTAACATGAAGTAACATTAAGTAACCCAAAATGTTAAACAGTAAGAGTAGTAGTCATATTTCGTGAACCCTTTGAATAGTACTGTCACCGGTGTGATCATTCTATAATACACCATTTAAGCCCGGGGGAGAAATGCTAACGCTAACGTTAGCATCGGCGATCTTCTCTACTTCATGCTATCTGCACAAATGGTTGACATTAAACATTAAAACGACCAGGCAGTTCAGAGAGAATCAAAGGAAGGCAGGCAGGCAGCTTTGCATGACATTCTTCAGGACGTGTTTCATTGTGGTGATAGTGAGGGTCGTTGTGTTGACAAGACAGTAGTGACGGCCATCTTGGTGACGTCACGTGTGTTGTTGACCAGAGATGTAGTTCATTTAACGTTTCACACAAACAAATGTGTTACTTCACAGTTTTACGACACCTTTTTTTTTTTTTGACTTGCAAAATTATCTTTTAAATTGACAAACATCATATGTGTAATTCGTGGCACAATTCAAATGGGATCGAAAGATAATCTTTCTCTCTCCATTGACTTCAATGCATAACTTTTCCGAAATAAGGTCCCATGGGGCTCCACCGGAAGGGGAGGGACTTCGCCACTCTATTACGGCTTCCACAGATGACATTTTTTTAATGGATTTTTTGTCAAAGCACTTAAGATATTCATTGCTATCGGGATGTTAAGAGCATTCCATGGAATATAACAAAAAGTGTATCTCAAGCCGGTTTCTCAAACTTACCTACCCTACCTTTAAGTAGTTTATTGGGTTAGTTAAAGGGGACCTATCATGCAAAATGCACTTTTGTACGTCTTTTATACATGAATATGTGTCCCCAGTGTTCCAGGGAACTCACCAAGTGTCAGAAAACACAACCCTCTCTATTTTCCTCCATACCCAAATCTCTAAAAAAAAGGGCTGCAACGGATATGATAAAAACTGATCCAGATTTGAACACTGTCCTGACGTCAGGACGGTGGCGCTACGGCTATTGGGCCAACTCCACCAATCAGGAGGAGACAGCCACGGCCATTGCCGTTCGAAAGCGCTGGAGACGCTGTAGTACATATGCCAGGCCTGTAGATGGTGCTGTTCTCACAGAATCAGCCCTTGCAAAAACAGAGCTAACATTTTTCAAATTGAGCGAAATGAGGCATGGCTAAAATGCATGATCTGTTTGGTATTTTGAAGAAAAAAAAAGTATAAATATGCCTTATATAGGTATGGTCCTACACTATATTATTCAAATATAGCATGATAGGTCCACTTTAAATTATAGAGTATTAGGTACTGGCTTTGTCAGTCAATGGTCTGGATGCTATTTAAGTTTAATATGTTTACCAGTTTTGTGTCAAGATTGAGATGTATGTTCACAAATATGAGGAGCTGTTTTTCAGACTTTTATTTACACTGTCATAACATTTAAAAAAAGAAAACACATCCACAACGTAACATCAAAATCTAACGGCCTAAATGTTCTATTTACAGTACATTGACAAATATACATTCAAGGCCAGACCATTCAAGAAAAGCCGCAGTGCAATGATTTGATCACACGACATACACAATTTAAAAATGATTAATACACATTTTTGGGAGAAATAAATAAATAAACGTTAGTGATTTGTTCAGTGAACAAACGGGTGCATTTAAAACAAAAATGCCGGTCCAAGACTGTAAGACACAATCAGTCTGACAGGCTATTCTGTTTTTCTCCCCCATCCCAAACAACTACATCACATTGATTTTGTTTTATTAAAATCTCTAACTTAAATCAATTATATTTCTTTGGTACAGTAGCTGTATATTTGTGGAGACCTTTAAAAAAAGGAACATCCAGATTACAAGTTGATTTTATAACACATTTCTATGAGTTCCATTAAATCTAAACAAACATTTCAAACTGTCACCAAAACCCATAAGGTCATCTGATTTGATCATAGACCCTACACGTATTAAGACTTTTTCAGGATATGACAATATGTCACATACAGCACCTGTTTGTTTAAAATAAAACAGGCAAAAACCTAAGGCCCAGGACCACTACAAAGTCTCTGTAAACACAGATTAGACTTATTGTTATTTTTCTTTTTAAAGAAAAAGTCACTGATTAAGTTTAAAGGAAGGCATTCAGTTGGTGCCACTATTAATCATCCTCAAAATAACTGAAAGTCAGTGGGAGATTTTTCTTATTCTTGCACCTTTTGATGAATGATAAATATTCTCAGTACATTTCAGGATATCTCTTCAAGTACTTCACTGGTGTTATGGCCTTTCAGTGACAGGGGTCAAAAGGGTATTTGGTGACGCCTCCATGAAGCTCCACCTCTGTCTCGGACCAAGCGATGACGTCTCCTTTGAGGTCGCTGCCACATGAGGCCAGGCTGTAGATGTCACTGGCAGGCAGAACATGTGACCACAAATGTAGGTCTGACATCTCTCCCACAAAAGACTGAGTGGCATCAAAACGGCCTCCCAGAATATCCTGAAGAGAGAAAGAACAGTCAAAGTTAACACGAATCATTGCTTTCCAAAATTGGTATTAAAATATTACTTCTGTTGTGCCAGACCAAAACAGAAGTAATCATCAGGCCCATTTCTTAGATCAGATGTATAAGATATATATTGTAGTATGATGGTCACTTTACTCAACGTCGCTGGCTCGTGCTAGCTGCTTTTATTGGAAAGGAGTGGACAACACTGCATTTTGTTAACCGCAGCTTTGTGCCGTAAATCAGGCCAAAAATGTTGCTGGTGATCATACGTACAGAGAGGCTTTGAGGTAATATCTGAATGCAGATTGTGCCATTATTTTAAAACCAGTGCATATGGTTTTATAAATTAAAGCACACTTGTATTTCCACTTGAAAATGGAACACACTAGATGTTCTCCCATGCATTCAATGCCTCCCTTCTTGCATTGTGTATCGACAGAGGGTGAAGCTTTACCTGTTCCTGTCCCAGGATGAAGACTCCTCCAGCTTTGATCGGGTGCCAGGGGGAAAGGTTTGTCCCGGACCCCCTCTGTTCTCCGTCCTGGTAGGCCTCCCACTGCCCATCCCTTGTGGACCAAGTCACACAAATGTGATGCCACTCCCCATCACCCAATGACAGAGGGAGCGTCAAAGCCTGTGGTTGAGAGAGTGAAGGTGGTGAGACACTTATACAAATACATCCAGTAGAAATAACAATACGTTCAGAAAGAAAATATATAAAATAAGCCCTCCCCTTTTAGCTCCACAAGTCAACTACCATCTACTTCCATCAGAAGTCACGGTTTAACCCTTATTAACTCTAATTTGATCTGATTTGAGTTACACTGACCAACCCAACAACCAACTATAATCAGACAAATCCTGGAGCATTTACAAAACACAATTTTCTGACTGAATCCGGTCCATTTCGAACTACTTTGATGAGAGAACAGAAAAAGAAATACAGAAATATCTGTAAAAACTGTGTAGATGTTTTCTCCCTCACCTTGTCATCAATCAGCAGCTCCATGGGGTTGTCCCCCCACTCAATGAGCACTAGTTCATTAGCCTGTCCTGGTGCTGAGTAAGAGAAGGGCGTCCCCAGGGTCTGCCCGGCGCCCGCCTTGATCCAGAGACACAACGTCATGGCGAAGATCTCCTGCATCAGCGTCGTCTTCACCTGCCCGTACATGTAGTTGGTTCTCATGGGGAAGCTGATTTGAAAACCTTCGGGATTAAAAGAGTTGTCCCTGCTGTGACCTGTTGTTGAAGAAAAATAACATCATTCAATGACAACAATCACACCTTAAGGTTCATTAAGTAACTGGAGCTTTTGATCATGTCTCCTGAGCACTTCCTCTGCAGAGTTTGCCCAGTTGTTATTAAAATGTATTGTGGCTAGATGTTTAAACTGTAAGCAGTTTAAGTTCATCAAACTCATGTTGGCTTAAAATGTTTGAGTATGCCATAAAACAACAGGGGACAAAATAATCTAAGGTCTCAAACGTCCATTTAGTAGCTGTTCTGGAGCTTTTTCATCATCATTTGTTTTGCCACTGGCTGTTACCGAGGTAAAGAAGGTACTTTTAAAATCTATTCCCCTCATGGAGTTATAATTCCTTTGTTTTTTCAGAGAGGACTATTTTTTTTTATCCGATTGTTTAATGTTGAAGTAGGTAGTAGACCTGCTCAAGGTCACAGTATTAGACGTTAAAGGTGTTAATTGAGCCACCCCTAACCAAATGACATCATGTATTTTTCATCTTATTTTTTTTCCAAACATACTCATCTGCCGAACACGTCCCTTACACAACTTTTACCAAATGCTGCTTTATTAATAAAAACATGTCTGTCATAAATGACTGCATGTTATTCAGTGTGTGTACCTGAGAGGTGCAGCTTGCTGAGCATTGTTTCCAGTTTATTTGAGTGGAAACCAGTCTGTGGCCCTGTGTGTGTATGATAACTGTGACTGTCTGCTTCATTACTATGGTGGTCTTCATCATCATCGTCATCATCGTCATCATGGTGCCCTTCATCGTAGTCGTCGTGGTCACTGTCCACATCGTGATGGTCTGTGTGGCGACTGCTGTCCCTGTGGTCGTTCTTGTGGTCATCGTTGTGGTGGTCGGCGTGGCGGTCGTCGTGGCGATCGTCGTGGTGTTCGTCGTGTCGATGGTCGTGGAGATGGTCGTGGTGTTCGTCGTGGCGATCGTCGTGGCGATCGTCGTGGCGATCGTCGTGGCGATCGTCGTGGTGTTCGTCATGGTGATGGTCTTTGTCGTCTCTGTGGGTGCTGTCGTCATCATGGTGGTCATGGCTGCTGAGGGCGGAGGAGTGACGGCGCAGCTGCTGCTCCAGAGCGTTGATCTTCCTCTGGAGAAGCTCCTTCAGAGAGCTGGAGTAGGCCACAGACGTGTTCCTCTTCTGGAGGTGAAGAACACACAGGTGAAGACGTGATAACAGCACACTTCCTGTCACTTAAATCCTTTACTTCCTGCTTACACAATAATGAGTTGGCCTGTCACCTTAAAGTCTAAGAGAGTAATTTTGTGTGTTTTGCTTTTCTTTCCCTGAACCCTTCAATGTCAGCTGCAGTAGTCAGGTATTCATTGTCTCCTCCTGTATATCAATATTCCAATTACTTGTATATAGTCTATTCTGCACTATTTCTATTATATTACATATCTTTTTTATTTACTTGCACTATTATCTGTTTTATTGTTGTTGCACTGTTGGAGGAGCCTGTGACCTAAGATTGTCATTGTCATAACTACACTGTAGCTATGCACAAATGACAATAAAAGCCTTGAATCTTGAATTTACTTCTCTTCCTCTCAGGTAATCTGGGCTTTTTCGTGGCACATGCCCTGATTAACAACCTGTCAGGGGAGATCAGGATAAGCACTACTGATGTAAGACTCGTGCCAACCCCCCCTGTCCCCTCTACACACTCCACAGCTCCTGGCATCTGTCTGTGGTCACCATCCATGGAAGAGAGCTAACAGGAAAGGGTGATACATCTACCAGGTGAGTAGATAAAGAGACAAACCAGCTAATCCATGTAACCTTTAGCAAGAGTCTCTCACATCGGTGACGAACACACCTGAGCCTGTTGCTGCTCTGAAGTGCCAACTGACGGACATCACATGTGACCCTCTTGCTCTTTACGCAATTAAGCATTCAATATTTCCTTTCTAGTAAGATGCACGACCAACTGGGACTTGATTATTCGTAAATGCAATCCGTTGATATGTTATCACTACACATCATAAACCTCCCCCTACATCCTTTTATCAACTGTAGTGTACATACTTTAACACAATATTTATTGAATGCACTTTCATCTGCCTTTCCTTCTGTATTTCTTTCTGTCCGTCTTTCTTTCTGTTTTACTTTCTATATGTATTCCTCTCCTTTTGTCTTATTTCTAGCTGTCTTTCTACGTGTGTGTTATTTCCGAGTACAAATCTGAAGACGTTTCCTCCTCTCGCTGCTCACCTGCAGATTGTCCAGCCTGTCCTTCAGCGCCTGCAGCATCCTCTCCATCTGCTCTGGGGACGATGTTATGTCCCCGGGTCTCACATGTTTATCCTTCCCCTGGTGGTCGCTGTGCCCCCCATCAGATCGCTGCCCCCCCATGGATGGGTAGTGCGGTGAGTCTGGTATAAGGTTTCCATGGGGACCTTGCTGGTTGCTATAGTGCCCGTTGTCAGTGTACGTGTGATGACTGTCCGCCCCTGTGTGACGGGGGTCTGAGCCGTGGTGCTCGTTGTGAGGCGTGAGGCCCTGTCCGAGACCCTCACACAGGCTGAGCTTGGCCGTCAGCTCTCTGATGGTCTCCCTCTGGTCCAGGATGGTCTCTTTCTGGTGCAGGAGGCTCTCCCTGAGGTGCAGGATGGTGGCTTTCGCCTCATCGCTCGCCCCCCACCAGCCAGCAGGGGGTACACTTTGATGTCCTGGCCCTACACCAGGACCCCCCATGGGGAAGCATGCAGGGTCTGCGTCCATGGGAATAGGGGTGCAGATGAAGCGCGGGTGGGCTCCGAAGTCAGGCCCTGAGCTTGCAGACGCAGGGCAGAGGATAAGGGAAATGAAAGATATCAAAATGGGAACAAGCAACAGGTGTCGGGACCGGGACTTACTCATTATCTCCATCCAAAGTTCAGCCAGGAAGACTAAGGAGCTTGGCTTCACTTCACAATGTGCGACGTACGTGGAGGTCAAGGTTGTCTTGACTTCATGGTAGTTGGAAAGGAGACATCAGGAAGCCCGATAACAAAGCATCCACTCATCTGACAAACAAATGGAAATCACAGCTTTGTCTTTTATATTCTTTGTCGCGTGATATAATGATTTAATCCTGGATCTTGGCTTGTTTCTCTCCCTCCGTCTCTGAGGAATGCAATAAACCTGTAAGACACAGAAAGACAGATTTTAAAAGAAGGTCTTTAGTAACACAAGGGGAGGACACAATAAGAAAATCACCTTTACATTAGGGAAGCTTTTTGTTAAGACTCTGTCAGAGTAGTGTTGATTCAGCTCTGATTAAACGTGTTTGCTGTTTGTTCCAGTGCTATATATTTGTATCTACAAGTCTACAGTCATTAGCTTCACATGTTTTTGCTGATTTAGTTAGCATCATAGTGAAATAAAAAATGTGAGAGGCATCATTTACATATAATGTTCTCTCTCACATTCATTTATACCCTCTGGCCTTTATTTACCAATTCTGCTTGTTCAGAAATGCAGTAAATAAGCCTCAATGACCTCAATTACAATTTGAGAGCAGGCTGACCAGTGTAAAGGTCTTCAGTGCTCAGCAGGATGATGGAGGATGACCTCCTCAGCTGCGTCTGTCTGACCAGTCAACTCACATGGCACGGAGGATTAGTCCAAATCACAAGTGTGACGTCCTAAATTAACCAGACGACGAGACATTTGTCGTCCTCTTTTAGTTTAAATGAATGTGATGTACTTTCTTGAAGCCCGAATTAAGCCTGCAGGGACACATTCAATCTTTTGTATAGACTTGAACTTTAATGTTTAAGAGTAAAAAAACAAACAGTTTATTGTTTAAAATCTGGATCCCAAACGATCCCCAAACCCTAACATGGAGTATTATTTTTCCTGTGTCTATATCACAAAGGCTCGCTGACCCTCTGAGCGCTGTAGCATGTCCTTCATTATACAGGGTCGGCATTTCGAAATGGCACACACGTGATGTGGCAGCTAAACCTCCCAGACCACCTGTTGCTCGCAGTGACCAGCCTACACAATGTGTGTGTGTGTGTGTGTGTGTGTGTGTGTGTGTGTGTGTGTGTGTGTGTGTGTGTGTGTGTGTGTGGGTGTGTGTGTGTGTGTGTGTGTGGATAGTTCATATGATTCACTGCACTATATCAATAATAAAACAGGGTGAACTATACAGACATAGTATGTTGTGTAAAAATGATCACCACTGCCTTCATTATACCAAGTAAGTTAAATGCAAAACAATTATTGAGCTGCAAAACAGGAAAAACAATTCCTTATTTATTTTTAATTGAGAAGGAATTTTTACTAACGTGTCTTATCAGTAAAAAGGAGTAACAACCCCTGAACTAAAACGTGTTTTTCTGTCTCTGCAGATCCTGTTGTGATTTACGGGGCTTAGAGGACAGACAGATGGTCGATGTACAGAAACGTTTCACACCCAATCACTACAGTTTAGCTGTGACCTTATACCCAGAGGTCACTTAATTAACCTAATTGCCAACAGTTGTTGTGCCAGAGATAAGTGGGCTCGCATGCTTTAGTGCGTGCGTGTGTATGGGTGTGTGTGTGCATTGGTGAGATAATCCATGGTGAACCCTGTGGTCGTGCACCATATGCTCAAGGTGGATTTAAGTAGTGTGATTAATCCCAAATTGCAAACTGACAACAGAAGTTAGATCTGTGAATAAAAAACATCGGACTCTGACAAAGAAAATAAGGAAGTCTCTTCTGGTAAACAGATGATTTCTTGACAGAGAATGGATCTGGCTTTAAAACTATAAACATCCCAGTGCATTACAAGATCCATGTCAACATCATTTTCTCGGGCAAGTGGCTCGCACAAAATGTGTTGAGACACAAAATAGATCAAAGTTCACGAAAATACTTCTTCAGTGTAAATCCCACAGTTTAAATGCAGAGTGCTGCTTTGTTTACTTGCCAGGCTTTCTGGTGTTAGATGAGGTCAAACATGTTTTACTTAAACCTGCAAGATGCGTCCTTAGCTTACAATCCATTTATAAATTATATATATATATAAGTTATATTATTGTAACGTTTTTTATATTTTGCATGGCTAATGTGTTAAATACTCTGTTAAATTAATATTTATTTATATAAATCAAGAAGTTACATGTCGAATAAACTGCTAAAATAATGCCAGACGGAATATTAATTATCGGAAACATGTTATTGTTTTGGTCTAAATTAGCATTAGTTGTCTAATTTTAAATGTTTGGAAAAAACTGTCTTTTTCATTTTTCTAATGAAACTTCGTCAGACTTTTATCCCTTCCTCCCACCCTCTTATTCACTCTCATGGTCAGCTCCAATTTTTAAGACAGTGAATGATTTTCTGATTTACGTGTTATTGTGAACTCTGCAGCCGATGTTTCTAAAACATCCATTAAACTAAATATATTATATTGTAATTCATTTTAATCCATTAATTTCCCTTAAAATTGCTGGCTCCAAGTTTTTTGACTAAAAATTAATAAATAAATAAACTAAAATGCTTTTAGTAACTGACATCAATAATCAATTTGTTGTTTCATGTTATATTTTAATGATCAACTATTTTTTTTTTTTTTTTTTTTAACAATATGTCCAAATCGTTTTCTAAAAAAAGGGTTAATGTTTCTTTGCATCTGAATGGTAAAAGGTTAAAACAGAGCCACACTTTGGCTCTTAACTGGCCTCTTTACTTTTTCAATATTTGAATAAAACAAGACATTAACACACATTTCTAGTTAAATGAACATTGTGAGAGCGTTCTTACCTCAGAGTCTCTGAGCCTGCAGCCGTGTCTCCCCTCTGCAGAGTCTGATCAGATTAATAGAGATTTACACAAGAGTGGAGAGCTCAACTCCTTTTATCCCTCCTTCATTGTCTCTACCTCCCACTTTGCTCTCCTCCCCTCTTTCAGCTTGTGTTTCTCTTGGAAGACCACTCCTCTTTTACTGTTGAGTCTTTTAGACATCAGTTATTAATGTGGATTTCTGACTTTATTGAATATAACTCTATCTGATAGCCTACATTAACACTTACATGTAATTGACCTCAGATCCTCTGTACCAGGAATCTCTCATTGGCTCAGCTCCGGCGTCACGCAGCTCACCTGGATCTCAGCACGGGACTAATTGGTCTTTTTAATTCCTCATGTCCAGTCCGGTCTGACTGAGGGCCAAAGAGGCAAAGGCAGGACAGCAGATGGCTGATTTAAGGTCAGAAAATCACTAGACAAATAAACTATGGATCCAGCATGTTGATTACATTAAAATAAAAAATTTGATTAGATTAATCAATGTATCAATTAATTAAATGTCCACTCAAGGGACTAATTAGGATCTTACCTTTTTAGAAAACTGTTTCAAAAAGTATCTGGCACATTTACATAATAACAATACAAATACAACACAATTTAAACATATACACTTTTTACGCTATTATTTTTAAATGGCTGGCAGTGTGATTAGATCTCTACACTGCCTTTAGAGTAGGGCTGTGCGATTATGGCAAAAATCATAAACACGATTATTTTGGTTAATAATTGATATCACGATTATTAAATACGATTATTAATTGACTTTGAAAACATCCATTTATTGATCTTTAAAACAAATACAAATAGTAATTTCCAACAGTATCTTTTTAACTGTTCATTACCCTGAACGTATAATTCAACTGAAAAACCAATACAAAAATAAATGATACATTTATATTTACATTTAAATAAATAATATAAAAAATAATAAATACCAATAAACAAGATCAACAAATATTTTGGAGCGCACTTCCACAAGCTACTAAACATATATAAATATGATTAATAAAAATGTATTCGAGCAAAATAAATGTGATCAAATATGTTGCAGTGCAGTCACAACCTCCTAGCAAAGCAAAATAATTGTTTTTTTCGATTATGTTTGTTTTTCGTAATTGTGCAAGGCCAAAATCATAATTGCGATTAAAATACGATTAATTGCACAGTCCTACTTTAGAGCTAACATTTAGTTGTCAATTTAAAATTCCGATATGACTAATACTGACAAAATTCAGAGTCTGTTATCAAACTAGAACTATGAGCAGTTGAACAAAGTGACATTGAGTAAACCAACCTGATTACAAGAGATCTAGATTCTGACAAATAATGAATAACGGGTATACAAAACGTGAAAAGTGTGAGGAGTCCAATTGTGTCCCCTGGATCTGTTACTCTGTCTCTGCCTCTTCATGTATAACGACATTTTTTCCTAGATTTATTTTTGATTTATTGCTTTGCAGATATCAAAAAGGCAGTCCAATGCATTTGACATATTATTAACATAATGTATAAATAGTATGCATGTGAGCTGTGCTGAATGTTTAATTGATTGCCTTTAAGTCTTAGTGGTGTATGACCATTCCTACCTGGCATTTTTGGTCTCAAAGACACAGTTTGATCTTTGTAGTAATAACTAAGATGGTACTGATGTAGTACAGTGATACTTTAAAGCCTGCACTTGTTGCACCACCAGCTGTGGATGTTCAGGTTTCTGCAGGGGAAGTGCAGCAGGAAGTGATGTCACACATCGCCCCCACCTGGGAGAAACCTGCAACTGCAAAGAAACACAGCTTCAGTCAGACACCTGAATGTCAATAGATTTGTATTTTTGGGCCCTTTATACAATGCACAGTTTTGAAGCACATGGCTAGATTGATCTGAGACCACTCCACCATATTAAAGGGAAAAATACTGTGCTCCAATAAATACACAGTAATAGTCAGTATTGGTGAACACTTGATGATTGGACTCACATGCAAACAATTCAACACAGTGTTGAAATGTTATTATTGCAAGAGTTTTGAATAGCCAACAGCAAGAGTTAATTTTTTGTGAAAAATATTTCTTCACAATGACAATTTCTACTGCCTTTATTTGGTAATATTGTTATTTTGTACATTTAACAAGAAATGTGAAGGCGGTAGCTTGCTCTTCACAGCTTTTTTTGTAATTATTTCATAGTTTGCCGCTGTCTTCTCTCCGGCAGCAGCTTTTATCCGTAGAATCAAGGCACAGACAGTAAGTGAAGTGGATTCACTTTGAAGTTTTTCTATTTTAAAAACTGTTATTATTATGCTACCTCAATCTCCATCTGTCAAATAACTATATAATAATGAAATAAAAAGTACAAAATGTCACACTAAATCATTGTTAAGTGGAATAATAACATGACAATCACACACAAGTGCAATGCTACTTTTAGAAACACTAGGTCATGACCTTTTGTATTCATATTTTGATGTACTATTATTAGGTTTTAAACACACTCGGTGCATTTTATTTTACTGTATAAAGTGATTTAATTGAATTATTGAAGCATGAATTTGTATAGCATCACTTTAAAATTGCAGCTAATAAATGTGGGGTTCATTTTAATCACTTCAGAAACTGTTGTCACTTAACTTATAACAACACATCATCAATTATTAGGACATTTATTTTTCTTCTGAAGTAAACAGTAGAAGTATAAAGAGCATAACATATGTTCAATATTGTAATTTAGTTCAGTACTCGAGTAAATGCATTCTCCCCACTGACCCTGACACTTTAACTTCTCCTCTCCAGCACCTCTATTTGTTACATTAGCCTGTAATCTTCCCAGCAGCTTCCTGCAGTAACTAAAGAGCTGTGCAGGCCCCGTCCTCCTCCTCTTCCTCCCCCTGTGTCCCCCCTGTGTCCCCCCTGTGTCCCCCCTGTGAGAATGGGCAGCAGCCCTATGTGTGATGGTCCTGGTGAATGTAGGCCAGTGGTAGGCCTGTTCTGTCTTTGGCTTAAAAAGTTCAAGTCATTATTCTCCTCCTGCTCCCATTCATCCGGGGTCCCGTTGGCTCATTGTTATTCCGCCCGAGTGACAGAGAGAGGGAGACACAGAAAGGGAGACACAGAAAGGGAGGCTGACGGAGGAGCTGGTTGCACTGGGCGGGGGTTTCTCTCGCTGCGTTTTCTGTCCGGTTTTTCTGCGGGCGTGAAGGCATGTTGATAATCGGCTCAGTAATGAGGAGAGGTACTGAACGGCACCAAATATCTGACCCCGATTCCCGGGAGTAGAGAGAGGCAGAGAGAGGCAGAGAGAGGGAGAAAGTGTGAGAGAGAGGAGGGAAGAGAGGCATGTGAAAAAGGGGTGGAGGGGAGCTGAGATTTACTGCCTTGCTGGATGAAACAACCCCCCACTAACTAACGGAGAGGGAAAGTAGCCTATTGGGAAGAAAAGCGGGGGTGTTGTACCGTTCATTTAACGCTCAAAGACGCGCAGGAAGCCTTTATCGTTTCCCACAATGAGTTCAGAAAAGGTATGTAACTTTTATTTATTTTTAAGTAGCCGAATTATGTGTTACTGTTTTACAAATTGGAAGTGGAGCTGAGAGATCAACAGGTAGCAGCTGCACTGTGGAGGCAAATGACAGGGTCCTTTTTCTACTCAGGAAAAAACATTACCCGTTGTATTTATTCGTGTTTAAATGCAACACATTGCTGGACTTTTTTTTTTGTGTAGTTGTTTTTTCCTCACTAATTGAGTTGATGAAATGAGATGGAGTGGAAGAAACGGATCAGTACTGGTTAAGCTGCAATGCTGCACCATTAACTGATCTTTGGATACATGCAATAAATAAATGGATCAGTTTCTGAAAGCCACAAAACTGGACAAGAAACATTTAATACCACAAAAAATGCAAAGTTATTTTGCATGCATGAGTCCTTTAAATGTTTTGTTTTGTTTTTGGTTCAGCCAGTTCTTGGCAATTAAAATGCTGCAGTGACATTTGGGCTGCAACTGGAAAATGTCAGAGTAGTTTAAAATGCCATCATAAATGACTCTGCAATCCCAAAACCAGAAGATATTCACCTTAACAATCATATAAAACAGAAATAAACAGCAAATCCTCAAACTTTGGAACAATACTTTTTTGGCACTTTTGCTTTAAAAATGAATAACGATTAATAAGTACAAATAGTTCCAGATGCTTTTACTGCTGATCACACGAATAGTTTCATAATTTAGGGACATTACAGTTTTGTTAAATGCAATGTTTGCTTCCAAATCATTGGAAGAAATGTGAAGAGGGCACATGAATGCACCTTCTGTATCAGTTTCCAGACCACCTGCAGACTGTTCCTGTTGCATCCGGAAACAAGCAACACTTTATTTCATCTAGAAGCTGAACAAACATTCAAACATGCCTTTTATGCAGCCTCAATATTTTAATTGACTTCATAATTTGAAAGTATGTGCAGTGTTATAAAGTGCTTCAAACTAATTAAAATCAGACAGCATTATGATAAAGCTCCCTCTTCTCTGAGTTATCCTGCTCACTATTACAGCTCCTCTGACAAATTACAGTCTACACCCGGGTGGCCTTAATGAGCAACAGTGTGGAAATGTTAGCTTTGTTTCATATAGTTGATCTGGGTCAACGTTTTCTCAATCATGTTGTTGTTAAAACAAAGGAGGACTGCATAGGGAAAAGCAAATGAGCATTTTGCCATTAAACTCAGAATGGAAATCTCTCGACCTTGAAGCAGTCCCCCCTGATCGTCCTCTCTGCCGAGGAAACATTGATGTTGCGTGTTTGTTCAGTGCTCTGACACCTGTGACTCGGTCTGGAGGAGCCCATTGTTCTTATCTGAGATGGTATAACTCGTCTGGCTCTCGAATCTAGGAGAAATATTGTGGTTGCTGTACTGTGGCGAAGTGATAATGCAGAAACTGGCAGCTGAGCCTAAATAAGATCCATGTGAAAATAACACTGCTGCCCTCAGACAAAACCCAGGACGGTGAGACACCCTCATCACTTGGTGTGATGGTTCGATGGCCTTAAAAGACCTCTGGCTGATTTAAATCTCACACTTGATAGAGAAAGTGCAAGCACTGAATACTCAAGTATAATTTTAAATATACTAAGACAGGGAAGTCTTATAGAGAGGTTATGATACTTTAAACCTTCCTATGATGTATTAGTAAACTGATTTTAGGAGATTCCCTTCACAATTATTTGCCACTTGTCGTTGTTTATTAACATAATTCTTCTGTATTGATTATTTAATCTCCCAGAGCCGCTATGGCATCTATGTATTTCTTGTTTTTTTTCCCACAATCGAGCCAAATTGAAAAATAAGTTAAATTTAGTATAATTCTTGATAAAAAAAAGCAGCACATTCTAACTTATAAAAAGCTAGAAACATTGAACATTTGTTGTTTTGAAAAGAGTACATTTCCTGCCCTTTAACTAATCAGCATATCGACTAATAATTTCAGCTTGGGTACAGATAAGACAAACAAGTGCTTTGGCATTTCCTTTCCTTTGAGGCCATGTGAAAGGTTATTACTCATGTCACTTTTTCTTTCTTTGTCTTTTCTCTTTTAGGGGTTTGCTGTCTGCTATAAAGCCTAGGGCCCTGAACAACAGAAATAAACAACACAACAAACACAGTGCCAGCACAAAACCAAGAAAAGGAAAATGTCTCGAACCGAGGAGGTCAACAAGATGACAGAAAATGTATATAAGGTATGACGCCTCTCTCTATTTGTCTGCACAAACACTTAATTCAGTATAGTAAAATGTTAGAAATGAGTAAGAATATAGTGTCATAATCTGCCTGTCATTTATTTGTGTGTATTGTTGCCAACAGGGGATTCTGGACCAGTTCAACCCCAGTCTGAAGAACTTTGTGACCATGGGGAAACACTACGAGAAAGCCCTGACCGGTCAGTCAAATACAGGATCATTCACTTGCCTTTGATTTGTATGGATTACTGAACAGGATATTTCTTTTGTTTTTCCTAAAATGAACTCTTGTTTCAGGAGTCACTGTGGCGGCCAAAGGGTACTTTGATGCTCTGGTGAAACTTGGAGAGCTGGCGAGCGACAGCCAGGGCTCCAAAGAGCTGGGTGAGTGGGCGGCTGGTGGAGAAGCACCGTGCTGAGGGGAAATAAAAATGAATTAGTGTTGGAGCTAATAAAGTTAAGAGAGTCGTCGTGACAGCTGGAGATAAGTTGAAAATAGTCTGCGTTGGTAAGGGAGGAGATGAAGACAAGAGGGAATGAGGAAATGTAGAGGGAGAGAGGGAGAGAAGAGAGGGAAAGGGAGAGAGTAGGGTCATTGTTGGGAGATTAACAACACCACATGATCTCATTGTAATGCTGAAAACAGCGGGGGAGGCAGGCAGGAGAGTGGAGGGCGAGATGCCAGCCACCGCATACTACAGTGCTGTGTGACTGAGATGGGGGGGGGGGGGGGGGGCGGGCTCACAGCTGACCGCCACTCTGTAAATGAGAAACTGTGTGAAAACTGAACGTTTTATGACTTTTTCACTGAGGCGTGCTCATGCATGTGTCATGATGTGGATAGCATTTAATAGAGCACAGATTTGAGATTTTCTGCATGGGGTTAAAGAGGCACTCTAACATATCGCAAGCTTGTCTAACATCAAATGTATATAACACTGACGGCCTTCCCTCTCCTGTGCTGTGCTGCTGCTCACAGGAGACACACTGTTTCAGATGGCCGAGGTCCACAGACAGATTCAGGTGCAGCTGGAAGACGTGGTAAGACTCGACTCAGCTGTGGAAAATGCCTCTTTACGTGTATTTTTTATCAGGATATATTTTTTAAATCATCACAAAACGCTAAAAAAACTGTTCTTTTGAGTCCAAATATAGTGTTTTAACTCATAACTTACTTGATATCCATTCATATTCATAACGTTTAAAGGTTGCATGTGGCTCTTTTCCATCAACAGTTAAAGTTATTTCACTCTGAGCTGCTCGCCCAGTTGGAGCAGAAGTTGGAACTGGATATTAAATACCTCACAGTAAGTTGAAATAAGTTGAATCACTTTTTATACAATGTAACAAAAGCATGATTTCAAATTATTGTAACAGAATGAAATGTTAAAATTAATTTGGCCTCAGTTTTGCACCAGCACAGCTCTCGTCTCATCACACATTGTTAATAAATCCTTTTTTCCTCTTCCCTCTCAGGCCACCCTGAAGAAGTATCAGAGTGATCGGAGGTCTAAATCTGAGTCTATTGAGCGATGCCAGTCCCAGCTGAAGAAACTCCGCAGGAAGAGTCAGGGCAGTCGCCACCCGAACAAATATGGAGACAGAGAGATGCAGGTATGAGACGCCCACAGCTCCATATGGACGGAAACAAATAGCCTATTTAATGAACAGGTTTATTAGCAAAATGCAGAAACATTCACTACAGTTCCTAAATAAATATCCTAAACATCTCCCTCAGCGTCATAGCATAACTGTGAGTATTTGTGTAAGAAATAGATCAGTGTGAGTGAGATTAAAAACAATCTGCCTCAGCTGATTCTTCAGAAAACAAGCAACTTAGTGCAGAGGCCTCCACCAGAAGAAATATGAAGGATCTAAGAGGGTGAAAGGGTTTATCGTTGTAAGGAAAGGTCAGCGGGGCAAAAGGGTAGCACTTTAAGATTTGGATTATGTTATCATTGTGCAACAGTCAGGAAATGATCTCACATATTCCCCTCTCCGTACAATGTGCGTTAAAGGTCATCCTTGAGTACTACATGTATGCATGTGATTGTTAATGAAGGAAGGTGCAAAGTTTGCAGTGAAACCTCTCTGACTTTTCCTTCAGTTTGTGGAGCTGATGAGTCGTCGTCAGGTCGAGCTGGACACGCTGGTTGCGTCGGGATACAAGTCTGCGCTCACTGAGGAAAGGAGACGATATTGCTTCCTGGTGGATCGACAGTGTAGTGTCACCAAACTGCTCGTCAACTACCACTCCAAGGTGATCATATGCATTTACGTATTAATTAAGCTATGTACATTTCAGAAAAATAAAAGATGATATTTTCGATCTTGCCCGGCCTGGGATGGTTTTGGTCTGTTCATTTGTTACCAACAGGGAAAAGTCTAATATTTTAAGTGTTTTTCTTTGCTTTTGAATATAATCCAGGTGAGAGAGCTCCTGTCACAGAAGCTGTCCTCGTGGCAGCAGTCATGTTCTCAGCCCACTAAACTCCCCGAGCGCGCTCTGAATCTGCTGCGCCACACCGCGCCTCAGAGCTCAGGAGCTGCAGGGATAGCCGAGGTCCTCCGCCACACCAAGATTGGCTCTGCTCAGCCAGAACAGGTCAGGTCATTCATTTGTCAGATGGTTAAAATATGTTATTTGGACTTAATCCTAATCTCAGCTGGATTACATGGGTTCATTGTATGAAGCACACAAAAGTCTATTATTAGTTGTTTCTGATAGACAGGGGACTTTGGTAACTCCTGAAGCCTGGCTATGAAGTTATGAGTTAATTCACAAGTCCTTCACTTTTTTTAATTGAGTCCATAAATAGTCATTATAGAACTAAGAACAGCTAATAATCAATAGCTGTTTATTAGTTTGATTATTTTTTTTTTTATAATTTGGAGATGATGTTCCAAATCAAAGGTTTAAAGTCCAAGTCACAAATCATTAGTGTCAAACTTCAAGGTAGGAGGTCTCTTTTGATTTGGCCAACTCTGGTTTGAAGTCACCAGACAGTCAGATGTCTTGAGTACAACGACTTTTAATTTCTGATAGTTAACGATATCTGTCCAGAGACGCGCACCATCTCCCCCGTCTTCATCACCGTGCCTACGTCAACCACCTCCCCTCCCTTCAAGAAAGCATCTGCAGTCTCCGAAGCCTGATAAAGATGTGTGTGTACAAAACGCAACAAACTATTTCTGATATGTGCTGGGTCCAGGCTCAAGGGCATATGGCACTCTCAACTCTTTCCAGCACATGCCGGGGCCCTGCCTGCCAGTAGCTTTGCCGATATCTGTGTTGATAGGTAATAGATTAAGAGCGGTAAATCAGCTTAGAAACAGGAAGTGCTCAAACGTTTGTGTGAGGTTATCAAATTTAGCAGTGATTCCATGTCAGCCACAGCTTGTCACAAATGTTTTTACTGATAGTGTATTTAACAAACTTAAACTAGCTTTATTAAATGTCAGGTCTTTGGCAGGAAAAACATTTTTAATCAATGATTTTATCACTGAGCACAATCTCGATTTGATGTTTTTAACGGAAACTTGGATTGAACAAAATAACAGTGCAGCTGTTCTTATCGAATCAACCCCTCCCAACTTTAGTTTTATGAGTCAGGAAAGAATTTATAAGAAAGGAGGTGGAGTTGCTATTTTGTTCAATGATTCCATTCAATGCAGGAAGACATCTTATGGGGACTTTGCTTCTTTTGAATATGTGGCCCTTCAGCTGAAATGCTCCTCTCGAGCTCTGTTCCTAAATATCTATAGACCACCCAAATACTGGGCAAGCTTTTTTGATGATTTTACTGAACTGCTGTCTATAGTGTGTATTGACTTTGACCGTCTAGTCATTGTTGGTGATTTTAACATCCATGTTGACAACCACCAGGACAGAGGGGCTAAAGAACTGTTTTGTGTTCTTGATAACTATGGACTGACTCAGCATGTGGCGGAGCCCACGCACAATAAGGGGCACACTCTGGACTTAATTATCTCAAAGGGTCTGAATATCTCAAAGGTTGTGGTGACTGATGTTGCACTCTCTGATCATTCCTGTGTTTTCTTTGAGAGCTCTATTTCTGTTCACAAAAATGTTCAGAAAGAGGTAACCACAAAGCGATATTTAACTGAAAATACTAGGGAAATGTTTACTCATAATTTTTCATCCACACTCTCCCCTGCTAACATCTCAGTAAATGAGCTAGTAGATCATTTTAATTCAAAAATTAAAAATGTTGTAGATACCATTGCTCCAACTACGGTAAAGGAAGTGATTGGCAAGAAAATATCTCCATGGAGAAAGGCCATGACCGTGAGAACAGAAAAAAGAGAGTGGCGAAAAGCTGAACGTAGGTGGCGAAAAACAAATCTCCAGGTTCACTTTGAAATCTATAAAGAGAGACTTGGCCTTTATAATTTGGAATTGAAAAACGCACGACAGTCTTTCTTCTCTGACATCATTACCAAAAACAAAAACAACGCACGTGCCTTGTTTGCTACCGTCGACAGACTAACTAACCCCCCAGTGTCAGTAGCCTCTGAATTTCTATCCACCAGGGCGTGCAATGATTTTGCCTCCTTCTTCACTGACAAAATTCAGAAAATTAGACAAGCAGTCAGTGCCTCTGCATCAGGTACAGCAAATGTGTTGTCCCTATGTCCACCTAATATCAATTCAAACACCATGACACAATTCCATCAGATTAATGGTAAAAACTTAGAGGACATTATTCAACTTCTGAAATCCTCCTCCTGCTGCCTTGATATTATTCCAACAGGATTTTTCAAAGATGTTTTTCCTTGCATGGCCTCAGATCTACTTCATATAGTAAACACATCTCTTCACTCAGGTATTTTTCCAGAGGCCCTGAAAACTGCAGTCATTAAACCGCTCTTAAAAAGAATAATCTAGATGCTTCAGTAATGAACAATTACAGGCCAATATCAAACCTGCCATTTCTAGGTAAAATCATTGAAAAAGTTGTATTTCAACAGTTGAGTAACTTCTTGCATTTAAATAACTGTTTGGATGTGTTCCAGTCAGGATTTCGTCCAAACCACAGCACTGAGACTGCTCTTGTAAAGGTCTTCAATGACATCCACTTAAACACAGACAGTGGCAGAACTTCAGTGTTAGTATTATTAGATCTCAGTGCTGCGTTTGACACTGTTGACCACAACATATTACTAGACCGACTAGAAAACTGGGTGGGACTTTCGGAAACAGTTCTAAACTGGTTTGAGTCCTACTTAAAGGACAGAAAAAACTTTGTTTCTATAGGTAAATACACATCTGAGTTGACAAATATGACATGTGGGGTACCTCAAGGCTCCATCTTGGGGCCTCTTCTCTTTAACATCTACATGCTACCACTGGCTCAGATAATGAAAAACAACAAAATAAGTTACCATAGCTATGCGGATGACACACAAATGTACGTAACAATTTCACCAGGAGATTATGCTCCAATTCAAACACTGAGTAAGTGCATTGAACAAATCAATGACTGGATGTGTCAGAACTTTCTCCAATTAAACAAAGATAAAACTGAGGTAATGGTTTTTGGAGCCAAGGCAGAACGTATAAAAGTTAGCGCTGAGCTTCAGTCTGCAATGTTCAAAACAACAGATAAAGCCAGAAATCTAGGTGTAGTCATGGACTCTGACCTGAGTTTCAACAGTCACATTAAAACAGTTACTAAATCAGCCTACTATCACCTAAAGAACATATCTAGGATTAAAAGACTAATGTCACAGCAGGATTTGGAAAAACTTGTCCATGCTTTTATCTTCAGTAGACTCGACTACTGTAATGGTGTCTTTACAGGTCTCACTAAAAAATCTATTAGAAAGCTGCAGCTAATTCAGAACGCCGCTGCTCGAGTCCTCACTAACACTAAGAAAGTGGATCACATCACTCCTGTTCTGAAGTCCTTACACTGGCTTCCTGTGTGTCAAAGAATAGATTTCAAAATACTGCTGCTGGTTTATAAAGCTTTGAATGGTTTAGGCCCAAAATACATTTCTGACCTCCTGCTAAATTATGAACCATCCAGATCTCTCAGGTCTTCAGGGACTGGTCAGCTTTCTGTCCCCAGAGTCAGAACTAAACATGGAGAAGCAGCGTTCAGTTATTATGCTCCAAATATCTGGAACAAACTCCCAGAAACCTGCAGGTCCGCTGCAACTCTTACTACTTTTAAATCCAGGCTGAAGACTTTTCTTTTTGCCGCTGCTTTTAATTGAACTATTCACATCTTAAACTGCACTGTAACTTTTAACCATGTATTTTTTCTTTTAATGTTTATTTTATTATCTTTTCTTTTTAATGACTGATTTTAAATGCCATTTTCATAATGTCTTCCATTTTTGTAAAGCACTTTGAATTGCCTTGTGTTGAAAGGTGCTATATAAATAAACTTGCCTTGCCTTGTCCTTGATTTTTCAGAGGCTCTCAGTTCAGGAAGTCCCTCCCCTGATGAACGGAGACTCCAGTCGCTCCCAGCAGCGCTCGCTCCCCTCCTCCTCCTCCCAGAGTGACGGCTGTCCTCCTCAGGGCTCACCCCACACTTTCAGCTCTCTCTCCAGTGGAGGAGCTGCTGGAGGTTCATCCCTAGGAGCGTCTCCTCAGCACAGCAGCACCCTTCTGTCCAGCCCCCTCCCTGACAGCAGCACCAGCAGCAGCCCCTCTGCCTCCACCCCCACCTTGTCCAGCGGCTCAGCCCAGCCAGGCTCTCTCCTGCTGGCCGCCCACACAGCCAACCTCTCCCCGAGCCTCATCCCCTCCACAGTGATGTCTCTCAGCCAGATCTCTCCAGCCGGTGGCCATGGCATGACCCTCCCCATCGCCCACAGCGCTCCTCACAGCCCCCCTCTGCCCCACAGTGCCCCTCTGTCCCGGGCCATGACTCCTGTGCAGTTACTGCACCAGCAGGTGGGCCCAGGGGGGAGCAACACCTCCACCCTGTCTCATAATCCCTGGCTGCTGAAGACAGCGGACATCAGTGCAACAGCAACACTTCCACTGCCGAGGAGACCCAACAGTGAGATGAGGCTGGGTGGATTTCAGGGTAAGATGTGATGATTTGTCCTCCATATATTTTAGTGTCTAAATCCCCTTTTTAGCCCTCCTCCCAGCAAGTCAGAATCAGAATCAGAATACCTTTATTTGTCCAACAGAGGGGACATTTACATTTACTACAGCAGAAAACTCAGTTTCGATTTAGACAAACTATTGGCCAGATTTGTAATGAAACTTGGTGGAAGAGCGTGGGCCAAGGTCCGATTTACGTGTGGATTTATAAAGCTTTTAATTGAAAGCAGCAGCAGAAAGTGTTTGCATTAGCAGTAACTTCATAAACACAGCTGATGGAGAGTGAAAACTAAACTTTTAAGCTGAAATCTGAAGATACAATTACAGTAACGCTGGATTTACACGCATTCATCATTTCAAATCCCCAATATGTCTGAATTTTTTTTCTCTTTCTCCATTACCAAGGCTCCAGTCTCCCCAGGATGCTGCCTTTATCTGGACCCAATCGTGTGGAAGCCATGTTCGCTCACAATCCTGGGGCATCGGAGGCAGGCGGCGGTGGCGGCGCAGGAGGCGGGGCTTGTTTACTGCACTTCCTGCCTGGTGACAACATCTCCCTGCTCATCTCTGAGGCCAGAGACGGGTGGCACTACGGTCAAAATGAACGAACCGGACGGTATGCTCAATACATTTCTGACTGATGTCAAAAACAACTTCAGAGCACCTTATAATGCTTAACATTGCTGTAATGGACACAGTGCCATAAAACAAGGTTAACAGATACAGTATATTGCTGTAAGACAAGGGAGAGTGAGAATTGTTTTCATCCCACACAACCCTGACTTGCTGTTTGACACGCTTGTTTATTATTCATTAGTGATCTCATGTTGTAAAATGTTCCTTCACAGGAAAGGCTGGTTCCCTTTCTCCTACACGCAGTCATACCACAGCACGCTCGATCACCTGGAGAGGTAAGATCAAGAAGAACAAACTGTGATACTGCAGATCTTTAAGGTTGTCAATAAACGTTGACTCTGTTATTGACAGGAATGCTTCATTCACTTCACTCTAGTAGTTTTACTGGTCATTGTATCAACATAACTTTTTAAAAGTAGGAAGTTATAACATCAGTGGGTTCACAGAAAACGTATTGGGGTAATTTATGTTGAAACTAATGTGACAACCATTGTTTTTCACATGTGTATTCTCAAGATATCCAAAACATACTTCATGCCAGACATACAGAAAAACCACAAAAGCTCATGAACTGCAGAATGGAACTATTTGCCCTCTCAGTATTTCCACCGTTGTTTCCTTATCAAGTTCATTTCCAACACCAACAGCTTCGTTGATGATTTGACACAAGAACAGATTCTCTCGACTCATGTTTCCTTTGTGTTTTTTCCTCTCTGTGACCTTCCTCTAGCTCTCTCTTCTTATCTAAGGCTAACAGCACCAGCACCGGCCAGCTCGACAAGCTGGTGTCTCCGGGTCTCCCGGCCCTCACCCCCGAATCAGAGGAGGAGCACTCCCTTCCTCCCCAGAGGGTCAGCACCTTCCGCCCGCGCCCGTACAGCATGGCCGACAGCACCAAGGTCAGAAACATGAACTCTTTGGGAGGTCAAAGGTCAAAGTCTGCTCCCCACTGAGCCTCTCTGTTAATGGAATAGATACAGATGTTTTTAATTTGTCAAATGATCCTTTAATATTATCTCTTCTTTGCATCACAGATCACTCCTGAGTTGGTTTCTCCTCCACCCTCCCCAAACTCAAGGTACGTTTTAGCAATTCAAAGGTGCTGTGTGTCATTAAAGGGTAATTTCACCAATTGTACATGTCACAGTCAATTTGCTAGTCATATCTGACTTAGGGAAAATCCCATTTAAACTCAAAGCCAGCGTGTTAAGAAGAAGTGTGACACAAGAAATAAAATAATAGTTTAATTTGGCACAATTATTTCCATCCTAATAAGAGTGATTCCAACAAATAATAGCTCAATAGGAAATGTTTAAATGCTAAAAACATTAACAACAGTACCGGGTCGGTACAGAGTTTGAAAGCGTTAGTGCTTGAAGTGTAACTTGATGTTAAAAACTTTGAGGGTTAGGGTACCTTGAAAGTGTATATTTACATATTTATTATTTGTACCTGTTTGTTGCATTTCCCAATGCTGTTTTTACTGTTTGGTGGGGCTACTCCTTTGGTCATCAGTTTTTGTATTGTACGATTATTATACCTTTGATTTTTCCTTTCAGGGCCAATCCATTTGCCCACGTTCGACTCAGAAGAACTGTCACCAACGATCGCTCAGCTCCCATCATTGAGTAAGAGTTTTATTCCCGCTGCAGCGGTGGCGTCATGTTCTCTGTGGTCTGTCAGTCCAGCAAACCTCAGGTTGAATCCTGGAAACATCACATTGATTTATGTTGATTCTTTACTTTGGATGTTCTTTTTGAACAAGTTTAATAAATAAAAACTGTGTCTTGTGAAGGAAAAGAACATTTTTAAGTATAGGTATTAAAGATTCATGTGTAAAGGCTGACCTGTTATAAATACAATCAGTCCATTCAATTTTTAAGTTGTTCATTTGAAAAAAGACCATTATAATGTCTGAAAAATTGAAAGTGAAATTATACATAAATCTAGGCTATTTTTAATGTAACATAAGGTAGGTGCCTTAAGCTGTTAGCTTAGTGTTTCAGATTGACTAACTGTTTCGTTCAGAATAATTAACATTGTAATGTTTTTCCTGGCTTATGGAAGGTGCCTCTTATATTCCTTACAGTGTAACAGTGAATTTTCCTTTCTCGACATAACCTTGATTGTAGTGTTTTTTTGTGCCATATCCAGATAAAAAGTTTTCTTTGTTGAGCTGATTTAGGGACTGGCTCCTAAAAGCAGGTTGTGAAGTTTCACTGTCATGAAGTGTTACAGAGGACAGGCTCCTACTTTTAAAGTGCTATTACAAAATTATATTTTTAGAAAAGCTGCCAGATTGTTTTTAGGTTTCAATGAAGGTGACATTTTACCTTTAAATTAAACGTTTATTTGATTGAGTCCTGGCATATTTTACTAATAATTGAGTTATTTTGTGTCATATTTACATTGATATTACTAAACATGGGCAATGCTGCTTCTGCCCGTTAACATGACATGTTCTGCTACTGTAAAGTTACATATAAACATTTTATGAAAGTAGATATTTGGATTAGTGGAATTATTTACCTAATGAAAGAATTATAAGACAAGGCGTGAGGGCAAAAAATGATAGAAGGAAATGTTTTTTTTTTTTGCATTTTGACATAAACGTCAAAAGGTCGAGAGTAAAGTCCAACTTTCAGTAATAGTGCCAGAATCAGTAATACTCTTTTGTATATGGACTCAAAATAAGTTGTAACAAACCAACAACCCTTAATTTGATTTTTCCAATGATTGATAACTGAGACCTGTTTGTTCCCAGGTCCAATATTTGAAG
The DNA here is from genome assembly GCF_902827165.1 of Trematomus bernacchii. NCBI lineage: Eukaryota > Metazoa > Chordata > Actinopteri > Perciformes > Nototheniidae > Trematomus > Trematomus bernacchii. The sequence continues at coordinate 826,403 of NW_022987582.1, read as the reverse complement.
TCCTCTAAAATGCAGAAACAGAAAAGCTTATGAGCTCCACAGACAAACTGTTGAACCTTTGGACGGGGTTATTACTGAAAGTGTTTTTAGAAAGTAGCATTGAGGGCTCAATGTGTAAAGAAAGAGAGATTTGCGTGCTTTGGATTCGATGTCTTCTTGATTCCTTTTCAGAGACAGATTTAAAGCTAGAGAACATCTAGGCTATTTGTAGCTGAACGTTTACCAATCAGACTGAGCAGAATCTCCGAGAGATGTGAAAGCTGTGACGGACGATAGGATTGAGTTTAAATGGGGAAATGTTCCTATGAAAGTGATGAAGAAAGCATGGGAAGTGACCACTGTCTTAGCAAGTGTTTATGGTAAACTAGAGATATCCAAAGTAATATTCTGTAGTTCTGTAGTCGCCTCTTAAAAAAAGGTGATTTAATAGGGGTTGTATCCGCACAACCTTAAATGGTTTGTGTTTCTGTTGTAAATACCTTCTGTGGTCTTTAGCACCTTGAAGATTCAAAATAACGCCCACAAGGGTTGTAGTAAATCATCTCTAACAGCATTGATATTACTTTGAGTAGTATGGCATCATATATAAAGGTGACCACAAAATGATAGAGCTAATGCTTATTCATGCTTGTAAATAGTGCATAAAACATGTGTGATTGTATGACTTTTATTTGACTATTTTTAGAATGATATTTCACTCTGGTAGAACATTTTGACTTTGTAAACCTTCTGCCCATGTCAGTTGTGGGGTTTAAACTTTTATCTCCGACTCTGAACGAGAAATAACACAGTGATAATTCAGAGTGACGCATTATTGGTTTAAATAGACACTTAAGTCACAGGGACTGGGGTCGTTATAACTGTCAGTATTAGTGATTCATAAAAAGGACAAAACATTAACGACATTTAAGGCTAGCGATAATGAGAAAAATATTATAATACACATGATTTTGCCCTTGAAGTGCATACATAAAAAAAATGCAGAAATCAGAGTGTAGACATTAATACAGACAGCTAATGTAGTATATGTAAAGCATATATGCAAAGTGTGTAATATGTTGTAAGAAATACATAAAGAGTTTGTTAAAAATATAACTATTATAAATATGTAACAAAAGATTTATTGCAAAATCAATAGACACATGTAGTCACGGGTGTTGTGTGTGTGAACAGAACGTATGTGTAAATGTCTCAAAACACTTGTAATCTGTACATTGTGCTCTCATCAATACTGCAGATGGAAACAACTTGTGAAAAAAGATGCTTAAACAGGAACTTTTGCAAAGTCCAAAACTCTTCTTCCAAAGTGAAATATCGTTTTAACATCTATTCACAGTTCCTCGTTACGTTTCAAATATGAAGCGATGTAAACAGATGTGTCTGTCAGTTCTCTAGATTGCATGACATGAAATCCTGATGACTGCAAAATATATTATATTATGATAAATACGCTGAGGAAGACATTCTTTACGTGAAACACTGAATATTGATGTGATGTGAAATAAAAGTTCTATGAAAGAAATATATGTCCACATTTGCTCTGTATGTTTGAGTTTGTCTGTGGGGGGGAGGACGCAGTGCATGCATGAAGCGAGACAGGTACAGATGTTTAAATGAATATCTGAATTATCTAATTTCATATCTGATCTCTAGCAACCTCAGTCGTCATGCAGTACCGGTCCGCATATTGTTCTTACTCTTGCAAGTAGAATAATGCTGGTATGAAACAAACTATTCATATTTTAGGAGTGTTGGTCTGATTCCAGCTTTGTCAGGTTAAGCCTCTTCTGAAGGATCAGGGTTGTCGAAGCTTAGTTTCAAAACTCTCCTGATCTGCTTTGAAAAAAATTCTAATGCCTGGTCATGTTTCCTGATCAACGGTTTTAATTGGTTCGAATTTTTAGGTTTTGAGATTTAGCTCTACCAATCCAGCAATTGTCTTGGAGAAGGTCAAACATATTTCATGCAAACTTTATGAGGTATGGTCATTTTAAGGTTTACTCTAAAAGGCGTGTGAAAAGAATTAAGACCTCACTTTTGAGCTTTGTTCAAACTTCAACAGTCTAATTGTGGAAAATTATAACTTGTGGAGTTATAATTTTCTCAAAATAAATAAATAAAATGTGACCAAATAGTAGAATTAAATTAATCTTTATTGCAGTACATTGATACGGGGAGCAGCTCTGCAGACTCGGGTGAACAAAGGGAACATCATTCGCTTTTATCGTGCGAATGTGAAGTTAAAAATTCTTAAACCATTCCAAGCTTGGTCCTTTTGGTTCAGACGGATGAGCAGGGACATCAGGCATGTTTCCATCATCTCGCACAGGGACTGCATCGGGGTAGAAAGGGAAACAACCTTTAATATTTGAATTGACAAGATTTGAACAAATGTTTTTTTTTTTATAAACCAGGGTCTTTGACATGTGTCAGCATTGTGTAGTGTGAAGCTGGCCATTGAGCGGCCCTACCAAGCAAGGAGGCAGAGGCAGAACGTCCAAATACAACCCGGTGTGGGCATTTATTACTCCTTGTGGTACATGACACAGCCACAGGTAGAGATGTTAGTCTCATGTGAACACAGTCACCAGCAACAAGGATCTCCCACACACCCAGGTTGCGGTCCAATAGTCCATTTAGCTTAGGAACCTTCCTAACGGAGTGAAATGACCCGGAAGTCCCTCAGTGGCAGCCATGATAAGTGCCGTTCGAATTCTCTAAATGAAAGGAAAGGAAGTTTCAAACTTCCTTTATGACCTCCTTTAGCTTAGGAACCACTGGACCTCCCTAACCTAAAGGAGAGGAGAAAATGCTGCCCCACAATGCCTTGCGGCCGCGGCATTTGCCTTGCCGTCACACAACAGTCGGCCGTTCACGGAAACAATCGATTATGAACGAGAAATGATATCATGAAAGTTACGGTGCTTATTAAGCCTTTTAAAACGTATGTGGTGAGTTGCCAAAGTGCTTTGTTTTGAACGTTCATCAGTATTATAATCAAAAAGAGAAATATGAACGTTAGTTTTTACTGAAATGATCAAATAAAGTCAACATTTCAGTCTTTACTGAGCTGTGTGGGGTTTGTTCAACTTTTAAAAGATGTTTGAATGGTGATATACACAGTGATAGATGTTAAGGACTAACGTTTATAATAAATACATTTGTATTGATTTTAAGAGCTTTTCATACAATTATACGTATTGGGATCATTTGTATTAATGTGGACCGGAGGGAGAGGGTGACGAGCATAAGTTTCACTTTCCTTTTTTATTTCAATTCCAACTTTGGTCATGAAGAATATGTTTCTCTGTTGTCCCTGTTCATAAAGCATAACAGCATCAGAGCACGGTGCAGAGTCTCTAGATGAGTTTACAGTAGTCCCTCGTTCTTATTAAACATCCATGTTGTAGTCCGCTGTATAGAAAACGGTAGTTTCCCCACAGCAGCAGACGCACATTTATGACCTCCGCTGGCGCATCATAAACACGTCGGATAGTGAAAGTGCAGTCGGATTCTCTAAAGTATCGCAGTCTCTTCTCCTAAATCCTTTTGAATTTTCCTATCCACTATCCCTTAACGTTTCACTCAGAGGTCAAGGAATAGACGATAGGGTTAGAATTTAGGAGCTGATTTTTGGACTATTCGACCGCAACCCCAGACTAACAGGAAAACAGAACCTAAATACACACAGGACTAATCAAACAAACCACAGGTGAGGAGGGAGGAGAAAACACAGGGCACCAGGTGAACACAATCACCAGCAACAGACAAGACGGGAGGGGGAACACTTTTCAAACTAAAACAGGAAACAGAGACAGACAAACTAAAACATAGACAGATCATGACAAATAGATGCATAAATTACATATATTCACATGCTTCCTGTGCAATGTTTTAGTGTGGAGCAAATTAATATACTTCGCCAATAATGAAGCTGTATAATCCGTAACGGAGACCGAGATCTATGGCCCCAGAGATCACCTCCGTTACATGTAGCCTTTTTCAATTACACTCAAATGATCAGAAACAATGTTTACTGTTTACCTGGGTAGTTGTACGGCACAGCTGAATTTATCATTGTCGAATACTTGCTGTATGGGCTGATGAATGGAAGAACCACCCCTATAATAATAATAATAGGAAAAACAAAGTATTAACCATATATACAGTATATTAGTTAGACTTTGTTATGAACTCTGTGTTTACATTGGTCAATTAACAAAAAAACATGGCTTGTAAAAAAAACTCATAAATAAACAAAAACAATAGAAAATGAGCAAACCGTACTCCCATTCGTGAGTTCTGATTTAAGTTGTATCCATTAACTTGCTCCTATCACACTTTATACAAAAACATCTCAAGGCATCAACTTGCCTTTTCTAAAATTATATTCAACCTCATTTGTACTGTTTGGTTGCTTGTATCAGTCTATGGACCATATCTGGGATACTTGCAATTATCTTTATACTTAATGTTGTTCATTCAGTACAGTATTTCCAAAGCAAGCTCGACAATGCTGTCTCTCTTTCTATCCCACACATGTCTGAGCTAAATGACACTGGTTACTTACCACACGCTGCAATAGTACCGGCGATCAAGACAATGGGCTCTTTATTCCAGAAGTTCTTCAGGAACAGTCCGATTGCTGCAGATAAACACAAACAGGTTACATCTTCCACAGCTGACAACCCACGGAAGCTAACGTTAGCCACCGTTAGCAACACATCAAGGTCACGTTTTAAGAGGCATTTCGAATCGAAACCATTGTTTTTAAAATAACCCGGAGGCATAAATAGGGTAGTTTAAAGTGCTTTAATTAATAAAGCATGCTACAGGAGGTATTTCTAAAAGCTGCAATGCATAAAAGAGGACCAAATAGTCACATACCCGCCATGTTGATCTTTGTAGTTTTAACTCCAGCAGGCGCGGGTGCTCATGGGAAATGTAGTAACTAACAACTGACGTATGATTTCTGCGCCCGTCGCACAAAAACATTCGTTCATCGACGAGAATGGAACGAAAGGACTACTCTTCCTTCGCTTTACGTTTGATGTTAGCTCAGTTTAATTTTAGAAAACACTCTTAGCTAGCCTGGCTGTTTACATCAAAGAATAATACACAGTCTATGCAGCAGTTTGACCGTTAAAACGGTTTGTAGAGGAGTTGTAACCCGTAGCAACTGCTGTTGGACCTTTCATTCATAAATGTAAGTCATGTTACTATGTAGATTGATGTATCCAGTGGTGGAAAGTACCTAAGTACATTTACTCAAGTACTGCACTTGAGTACACATTTGAGGTACTTATACTTGACCTATTTTCTTTTTATACTACTTTATACGTCTATAAAGTAGTATAAAAAGTACTACATTGCGAGCCAATTCTGTACTTTTTACATCACTACATTTATTTTACAGATGTATTTAGCAGTCACTTTACAAATTCATATTTTGACACACAACAAGTGTGTTTAAAAAAAAAAAGAATATATGGTATAGATTAAACCATCCAACATTATGTTTAAGTAACTGCAACCATGAGTGGGTTAACAGGAGATGAATTGGCAGCAAATTTGCTAAGAAGTTTTTTTAAATATTAAAATACTAACAATGAGTTATTTTACCCTAAATACTTTCAGTACATTTCCCTAAACTTACTTTAATACTTTTACTTAAGTGCCATTCTCAATGCAGTACTTTCACTTGAAATGTAGTATTTTAACAGTTTGTGTGTGTACTTTTACTCAAGTAAAGAATCTGAATACTTGTTCCACCACTGGATACAGCATGTTATCTCCTAGTGTGACAGTCCTTCATTGATAATAGCAGGGCTTTCCCTTCTGAGCGTTAACGTAACTCTAACCTACCTTCTGAGGTACTTGAATCCCTCCATACTATCATACTTTACATTTTATCTCCATTACATTTCTGAGGCAAATAGTGTACTTTTTACTCGACTACATGTATTTAATAGCTTCGCATAGATTTGCATATTTAGATTTTTTTTTTTTATACAAACTATAAATCAACCCTTATACGATTATAATGCATCACCAACAAATGATCCATTGATATAACATTATCATTCTGCATGATGCGTAATTTGGCTACTAGAAATGTATTTTGATGCTTATTCTTTTGTACTTTAACTTAAGAGTTTTAATGCAGGGCTATTTTTGCACTGGCATATGGCTACTTTTACTTCTTCCACTCCCTAAACGATCATCACAATTGGTGCTATTGTTAGAGGAGATTTGTACCTACACATATTGTATCTGCATGAATTGTATTATGAAAGCTTTTTAATAATAATCCAAAATCTTCTCTGTCTTCCTTCCCAGATGATGGAGGATTTCTCTGGTTTGGCTTTGCCTCCTCTCTTCGGTGGACACATCCTGGAGGCAGAGCTGGAGCCTGGTGGCGTGGAGCTGGGACCAGGGGAGGTAAAGCTAATGTTAATGTTGTAACGCCTGGTAGCTAGTGCTCCCTTTGCCACAAAGTCATGAGAAGTATTGCACATAGCAGTCTTTGTACTGATTGTATCAAATATTACCCGTTTTAACAACACCTTAGCTAGAGTAAGAGAGAGTAAATACACTATTTAAGATAATCTCTGTCTTTTGGGCCCGAAGCTCGAGTCTCACCCTTGATCTAGTTTAAATATACTCTGAATTTGACCTATGTATGCCACAATTTCATTGACATTTTATGATTGTGACAGAAATTATTTAATTAGTCTTTATTACATTATGACTTATATGTCCAAATATTTGAATTCAGAGTGTCTTATATGAAAGTTGTCATGTTTAGCTTAGTAGGTGGAGCAAGGATCTGTTGGGTTTTCTCCTGTTATTGTGTTACGTGTGGGAAAAACCAATAAATAAAGTGTTAAAAAAAAAAAGATCTGTTGGGTTTGGAGTACATTTCTGACTTTTTGTGTGCATTAATGACACAGAAAGGTTATTCAGATCAAAACAGAAACCATGATATGTTTCTCTTCAGGTGGAGCTGGGCCCGGGAGGCAGTGAGCTGCTGGAGGGGACAGAGCAGGACGATGAAGAGAGGAGAGCTCTTGATAAGAGGAAATATCTGGCTCTGAATAGGAGATGTAAAGACATTGAACAGGTGTGTGCAAGCTTACATATAATTGTGAAAGGGTATGCAATTAGCTCATATTTGTGTCTATTGTCATTAAGTTCCTTGTTACCTTAGTGTCAAACCAACACTCAATTCGAAAATAAAATGCAGGCACAGGACTGTCTATTCTTTTTGGAAATGCCGTTTGCAATATGATCTTTTTTTTTTTTTTTAACTCAAACCGGCCAGGCATGATGGTGTATTTTTTATTTTCAGGTGAATCAGAAGATTCTTGGTCGCCTTCATCAAGTACAAAGAATAACACGACGCTTGAAGAAGGAGAGACGGTACGAAACCTCTTTACAGTAAATCAGTTTCTACGTTTGCCCCCCGATGGTGCGTCTGAAGATTATGTTAATCTTGCAGGTTTCTCATGAAGACTTTAGATGCTCATGGGGACGACTACAGGAACGCCCAGCTCACTATACTTCTAGAGGTGAGAAAATGGATAGGTTGCTGAATGTGATACATTTCTAAAGAAAATAACCCAGTTTTTTTTAAATAATCATCTGCAAATTGATTGTAAATTATTTTCAATGCCAGATTTTGACCTAATTCACGAGAAAGAAAATGGTATTCATGTGTTTGACTAAAGCACTTTACCATGTACGGATTAACCTGTTATGGTGTATGGGGCAGAAATATACACCTCTCTTAAATGGAAAATTACTTTAGTATTTCCGTTGATATTTGAGTTTAGATGACCAAAACCCAATATATACACAAAGATGCCGGGTTAGTTTCCCAGCTGGTCTGCTGATTTGTTTAATGTACCAATAATAAATGCTCAAGCTTGTTAAATGCATTTTACATTTAAAATGTTTACCTTGTTTCAGGATGAGCCTGGAGTCCATTTAGACCCTGCTGCAGGAGTGAAGGATGACCGGCCTAACGGTGTGTCAGGTTCCTCCTCGTCTGCTGCGTTGCCTCATGCTGCGCTGCCAAAGAGGAAAAGACACAGAATACCACGGCAAGAAAAAGATAAAGACCAACAGGTAGGAGTAAAAACTATTTTGGACTGCTTTTTTCCATAGCTTTCGCTTTTATGCATCAGTTAGTTTCTTGAATGTTACTTTTGTGTGAGTGTGATTTGGATGATTATGTAGTTATGGAGGCATGAATGGTTGGTTTGAAATGCAGATGGCTGTTATAAATCATGCAATGTGTAACGCCTGGCCACATGCTCCAAATAGGGGGCAGCATTATGCTTTGGTGTATTGCTGCTACTAGGTCCATGAACTTTTATAATCATCAGTTATATAAAAACAAAAAACAACTAACTAACAGCAGGGCAAGGATACACAAAATACAATCAAACTTCTGTTTAATCCACTAACCAGGGTCTCTACAGCCTATGTTCACTTTGATAGTTGCTTTGAAAACTGCCAATTTGGAACTATTAATCAATGTATACAGACCATGAACCTTCAGCGTGACTGACGAGCCCTCCAGGGTTTATGTTGGACCGAGGGCAAACTGGACTCATGAAGAAAAAGTGTTACTACACGACAGCATGCTAATATCAGTAGATGTCTCTGCCACGCGATGTGATGTTTTTAAACTAAAGTAATGCCCATACATAACCTATTGATCCTTTAATGAAAGCACAGTTGATTTTCTGTTGACTGAGTGTGTGTCTTCTTTTCCCAGACTGAAGCAGACATGTCAGTGTTGGCAGAGAATCAGTTTGGAGAAATGCCCAGCCCGACCTCTCTGTCTCACTGATCATTGAACTGTGGCCCTGATGATGACGATGATGATGATGATGCAGAAGGAGCACACAGTTTCATTAACTCTTCAGTAGAAACGCTGCCTCTCCGCCGGGTTTTGCACTGTTTTAGTTTACATTGTGATCCGATTGAACCAATGTAAGATAAAACGATATGTTGTACACTTGGTACAAGTATTCATTTGTTTTGTATATTTTATTTTCCGTAGAAATATTTTGTACTTTTATTTAATAACGACACATAATTATGACCAGTGGCCAACTGCACACTGTAATACATGGGGCTGTTTGTTAATTATTTGATAAACTAGATACATTTATAGTAAACTTACAAACTTGTGTTTATTAATAGATTTCACAATTGATTCCCTGGATACTGTCATTGATATTATGGTTCATGATTTTATTTCAGAACCTGCTGAAATAAATTACTATTTGGCAATTGGACTGTCTGTTTTTCATGTTTTTATTGTCAACATTTTTAAAGTCTGCATTTAATCATGTTTGCTGATGTTGACCAGAAGCAGACGATCCTTTTTGTCAATGCAACTTTTCTGAAATTTGATTTATAGTGCAAGTGGATATTTCTGGCAGTATGTGCGAAAAAAACACTTTTCAGTTGATTAATGACTTAATGATTTATTAACACGTTTTCTGAAATGTATTGTAAACCCCCTATATAGATATGTTTCAGAGAACAATTGTGGATGTCTGATTTCAGGTTCAGTTTTGTTATCTTGTCCATCATACTCCATCAGGACGCTCAGCCAATGACCGAGCCCTACTCTAGCGGATATCTTTGAGTGACAGACAGGAGCTCTGTCCAATCAGATTTCATAGATTTGATTTAGGGCGGGGTCTAAAAACGGAGGTGGGATTTTAGCTACCGTCCATCTTCAGCTACATTACAGTGAGCGAGCTTGTCGAAAAGAAAACACAATTTGGAAGTAAAGAAGACTTTTTGGAATTAGTTTTGGCTGTATTTGAAAAAAGACAAACGAAAGCCCATACCATAGGTAAATGTCGCATACAGCTATACATGTACATTCTCGGGTTGACCCAGTTTCCCATTTTCCTAAATTTGGCTAGCAGGCTAGCTAGCATTTTATGCATTAGCTACTCAGGCAGTTAGCCATAATAGCTAGCAGGTTAAAGATTAGAACGGAATCTGATAAATTGTGCATTTCATAACGCAAGCCCACCATATAAAAGCTATTCTGGACCCCACAATTATGATGCATGAATATTATTTCCATCCATCAGTGTGCTCCGTGGTACTTGTTTTGAAACGGGCCGGTTGGTACCGAGCGAGGTGGACGAGCTAAGATACTGGCAGCTAGTATTAACGTTAGCTGGCTAGGTGGCTAATTTTAGCTGACAACCATGTTTGTCATAGGAGATCAGCTACGTTGAGTAAAATATTGCAATAGAACAACGACCATACAAAAGCTCTGGTTTAAAGTATTCTTTGATTCGTTAGAGATAACATTATTTGTGCTGCTAAATATAACTGTCCAGCCAGCTGGAGGTAACGTCAGCTTCACTCTCTGCAAACCGATGCATTGATGCTCTGTTGAGAGGATGTGGGGTTTTTGAATGCACATTTACTTTACATATTTGTCTCCGTGGCAGACGGAATGTGGACATTGTCGTAGTCAGAGCCATGGCTGACAAGAGAAAACTTCAAGGTAAGACTGTTGGTGATGCTCATCAGTGAGGAGGATGCTCATGATCCATCACACTGCCCAGCATCCTGCACAGAGACATACACTGACCGCAACTACAAAAGTTGTTGGTGTTGCACAGATTAACACTATGTTGTTGGACCACATATTGATTCTCCACAGGTGAGATCGACAGATGTTTGAAAAAAGTAGCTGAAGGTGTGGAACAGTTTGAAGACATCTGGCAAAAGGTAAGAGATCTTTGCATTTGTTTGGTACTCTATGATAAAACTACTATTACTACTATACTATTTGATCATATGGATGCTGCAAATACCAAAATATCTTTGTTTATTTTCACAATTTAAGCTCCATAATGCAGCCAATGCAAACCAGAAGGAAAAATATGAGGCTGACCTCAAGAAAGAGATAAAAAAACTACAGGTGAGATAAATTAATGAACACGCATTTTCTCTCACATTGTTTCTTTATCTGTACTCTTGTTAACAGTTATTCAAATTGCTATTGTGGTTCAATATTTTCCCCGTCTGTCCTCTTCCCAGCGACTGAGAGATCAGATAAAAACATGGGTGGCCTCAAACGAGATCAAAGACAAAAGGCAGCTAGTCGAAAACCGCAAACTAATAGAGACGGTATGTTTTCCATCTTTTACTTGTCCTGTTTATTATTGTTTTAGTATTGTATAGTAACTTAACATGCCCTATGTCATGTTTCTTTCCTCAGCAAATGGAGCGGTTCAAGGTGGTGGAACGTGAAACAAAAACAAAAGCCTACTCTAAAGAAGGCTTGGGGCTCGCTCAGAAAGTGGATCCAGCTCAGAGGGAAAAAGAGGAAACGGGACTGTGGCTAACGGTAATACATCCACTATTATCTATACCTATTGTACATTTAGGAGGCCTAATATTTCCTCATAGGCAGTTTGATAAAACTGTTTTTTTGGGAAGCCTTTTCTTTGAATCCATTAACGCTCTTTTCTTTTCTCTCACCCCCAGTGTACGATAGACACTCTAAATATGCAGGTGGATCAGTTTGAAAGTGAGATAGAATCTCTTTCAGTTCAGACAAGAAAAAAGAAGGGCGACAAAGATGTAAGTCCTTCGTCTCATTTTCAATATTTTGTGCAGTTAAATACAATAATAATGACTGTGGATATCTAGTCTGTTCCTCTAACATTTTTAACACAAACTACACACATGCTTTGTGTCTTTCATGATGAAACAGGATCGCATTGAGGAGCTCAAACGAATGGTTGAAAGGCATCGATTCCACATTCGCATGTTGGAGACCATTTTACGAATGCTGGACAATGACTCTATAGTGGTGGATTCAATCCTGAAGATCAAGGATGATGTTGATTACTACATCGACTCGTCTCAGGACCCGGACTTTGAGGAGAATGAGTTCATCTACGACGACTTAGACCTGGATGACATCCGTGAGTAGAGAGCACTGTGTGATGTTACCCTGATGCATTTATCCAGACAACAGATGTGTTATAATGGAAACATCTGTCCCTTGTCTTTGTCCTGTCTTTTCTGTAAACTGCAGCATTAGTGGCAACTTCTCCGTCGGGTCAGGGCCCTCTGGATGATGAGATGTTCCTGCAATCCTGCAGCACTCCCACTTCCACAACCTCCTCTTCACCCATTCCTCCTTCCCCGGCCACTTGCACTGCTGTAAGTATTGTGTTTGTAGCCTGAACACCTGGGTCAGTATGTTAAAGGGATGCTGGGTAGAAAAAGCACATTCTGACAACATTTTGAAAATATCTTTCTTTAAAGTTTTAAATCTTCTATAAGCCTCATTGTGTTGTAATCCACTGACTAGTTTGCTGAATCAACATTTCAAAAGTGGATTGTCATATCAAGGTATCTTCTCCTATAGGAGAGCTCAGAGGACGATAAGAAAAGGGGACGCTCGACAGACAGTGAAGTTAGTCAGGTGAGAGGCTCTCTTCTGTACTGTGCCAGTAGACAAACTGTTTAGTGCCGCGCTGTTCACTCTTGGTCCTGAGAGGCACAGAGGCTGAAGGATTCTGGTTGGAAATGGATAAAGCTTTTTCTCTGTGGGACCATGGCTGGAGACTTTTAATTTAGTTTGTAGCATCATCTGCATAAATGGAAGTACATCATTCCCATTACACTTCTAGTTCACTTCTTACAACTGAAGCTGCCCTCTGAACAGTTTTGTCTAAAATACTTTTTTCTGGTGTCCTTTTCAGTCGCCTGTGAAGAACGGCACCCCATCCTTGTTATCTTCCTTCTCGTCCTCCACGACCTCGGGGTCCTCCTCGTCCTCCTCCCTCGTGTCCATGGCGAGTGTTATCGGAGGCATTCCCACGGTTCTACCCAGCTGCAGTCTCATAGGGAGCTTCAGCAGTGCGGTGCAGCAACATCAACCTGCACTACAGCAGCAGCCTCTGCCACCAAACCAACCGCAGCAGCAACAACAGCAACAGCCACCTCAGACAAAACCCTCTGTCCCCTCAAACAACACCCCCAGCCCGCCCAGCTACCCCCTCCTCCCAGCCTCACCTGCCCCCTCTCTCCCCACGCCCACCACACCCATTTCTTCAACTCCCATCTCTCAATCACAGTTCATATCCATGCCCACCCCGGCATCCAGTTTGGGACTCGGGCTGAGTCTGGGTTTGAGCAATATCGGCCTGACGGGGACCAGCAGTGCCAACCAAATGTCTGGTTTGGGTCTTAGCGGCCACCACTCCCCCTTAAACACAATGGCAGGGCTCATTTCAGGCTCCACCCCGGCCCCCTACGCTCAGGCAGCATCAGGAGGTTTGGGTTTGAGCAGCATCACTCAGTCCATCATTTCAGCGGAGAGCAGCACCTCCATCCCCCCCTCTGGCTCCAGTGGAGTCACCACCAACGGGGCGGGGTTGGGGCTCGGCTTGCTTGGTTCCAGCCCGGCCCACAACTCTTTGAGTGCGAGTATTCTGAGTTTGGTTCCTGGGCAAAATATAGCCCCCGGTGCCTCGCAGCTGCCCCCGAGTTCTGTCAGCACGACACCCGGAGCAGTTGGCATGATGGGAGGCAATGGAGGGAATGTCGGCGTGGTTGGAGGCGTGGTTGGAGGCGTGAATGCTGCTCCTGCGCGACCACCAAGTGGCCTGAAGCAAAATGGAAGCACAAGTATGTTAACTTGTTGCGCTTGGGCTTGTGTTACTCATCTGTTTAAGTCAACATTGTCTTCAGAAAGGATGTTCTCTAACCTTTCCCTCCGGCCCTCAGGTTACAGTGCTGTAGTGGCAGAGAACTCGACAGAATCAGCTCTAAGCACACCGAGCCAGTCACAAAGCAGCCAGCCCTCATCTCTCAGTTCTTCAAACAGTCAGCCGTAAGTTTTTCATATTCACTCAATCACTTATTCCTTACATGATAGTTGTTGTTTATACTTACTTTAACAACATATATAATATTAACATTGAGGGGTTAACTGTGAATGTGCATGGATAAGATGTGTGGGGAATCATAGTTGAAGGAAAGCAGCTGTGTGGAGTCAGTTTGGGCCAAAAGTACTTGAGTTGTTTATGATATTTGCAGCTGCAGTTATAATAGAAACATGGATGGAGAAAGAATTGAGTGGAGGACTTCTAAAGAGTGTTTATGTCTATTATAGTGTGCTTGTGCATGTTCCTGTTAGTAATAACTTGTCTCTGTTGTTCCCGCTCTGCTGCAGGATGGACAACGGCTCCAGTTTAATCAGCTCCATCACCCTGCCTCCCAGCTCTCCGTCCCCCTCGTTCTCTGACAGCACACCCGGTGGAGGGAGTCTTCTCAACGGGCCCCACTCCTACACACAGGTCTCGGAGGCCCTCAAGGTGAGGGACAGGGGCATGAGAGAGAGCTTTACACGTTGTTAGAGTCACATAATGGTCTAAAGGAGGACCCACTTTGAGGCGTGAACCACAACGTTTATAATCAGGTGTATCTGAGGCGTTTTTAGCTCACATGGAGAAATTTGACAGACAAGACAAACATGCTGGTTTCAGACAGCATTCAGACTGTGGGAGAAAAAGTGATCTGCAATTAGTATTATCTGCATTTAGATCGTAATGTCACGATATATCTGGACTTACCAAAGTATATACCCAACTCTCTGTATCGGTATAGAATGCACTAAACAATATTGTTTTACAATGTGTTAGCTGTGGCAGAAAACATCCATTATTATTAATGTATTTAGTAGCTGAATTTTGTTTCAGTGCGTCTTTCACCAGGCTTTTTGAATTAGGTGTCTTAGTAAGAAGAAAGAGAGGGAATTTCTGCATGAAATGTATTAGTGATACAATGTTTCAGTCCTTAGGAAACGTTGTATCTCTAAAAGTGACTTAGTAGTGTGTGGGAATTGCCCTTCTCTAGCTTTTGGTCTGTTTCTGCTACACGCCTAACTACAAGAAAGGTAGGGCGTGTCTGTAACAAACGATTTAACTCTCTCTTCCCCACTTAATTGAACTCGGTCCACCACCCTGTCCTCATGCTGTCTCCCTCTCCTCCCGCCTCAGGCCCCCGAGCCTCTCAGCTCTCTGAAGGCGATGGCTGAGAGAGCAGCGCTGGGATCCGGTCTGGATGGAGAGATCCCCAACCTGCACCTAACAGAGAGAGGTCGGACGCTCAGACATCTTGTTTCTACACTGAGTTAGTGCAGAAAAACAAGCTCACAGTTTTACTCTGTACACCACATGAACACTGACTAATTACTGAAGTGTAGGTGACTTACCATTACATTTCATTGGGGATAAATAGGTGATGTTTTAACTCCAGAGCAGCTTGTACTGGGAGAAGTAGATGAAGAAGAGTCTAAAGCACCAAAGCTATTGATCAATTGGCCATCTGAAATTAATTTCACGTTTGCAATTATTATTTAAAAGATTTTCGGTAAACGCATTTACAGTTACCACCTCACAAATACAGTTGCTTCTTCTCTCTTGTTTTATCATTTGCAGACCAAGTAAAATAATAAGTAGATGTTTTTAAGACATCATTACTACTTTTTTACCTTTTTAATCTAATGATTAAATCAAAACAAGGTTCAAGTTCAGTCAATAATGAAAATGATTGTTTAAAAGCTGTAAATATGTTGAGATGAATACTTGGATGGATCAAAACCTTTTCAGAGCTAAAACAGTTATGTAAGATATAAATGAAAAAAAACGTATTGATATGGAAAATATATTGAATATAAATATATAAACAAATACAAAGCAGGTAACAAATATTATTATAATATATGTACTTGTTTATTAAACCATTTCCTACATCAAGAGGAAGCAGGAGTGTGACAGTGATCTGCTTCAGTGTGTTCTGTCCTCTCAATCCTTCACGTCTCTTCCTCCAGATATCTTCTCTAGTTCGTCTGCGGCGCCCGGCACACCTGCCGCCCCTCAGCCGTCCGTGTCGGAAGTCAGCATTCCCCCCTCGCTAGGGGTCTGTCCCCTCGGCCCTACCCCCCTCCCCAAAGACCAGCTCTACCAGCAGGCCATGCAGGAGTCAGCATGGACGCACATGCCCCACCCCTCGGACTCGGAGAGGATCAGGTGAGGACAAAGCATTTCACACACAGTGATGACGCAGGGTTTCTCTTTATTGACAAGTGATAGATACTATGCCTTTTTTATGACCTACTTAAAGGGGACCTATCATGCCAAATGCACTTTTTGATGTCTTTTATACATAAATATGTGTCTCCGGTGTGTCAGGGAACTCACGCAGCATCAGAAAATAAAACCCTCTCTCTTTTCCTCCGTACCCAAATCTCTAAAAACGGGGCTACAACGGAGCTGATCCAGATTTGCGTCCGATATGACGTAATATCGGAAATGTAGGCTGGCTTTACACCCACGGCCCTATCAGAAACGTTGAAACAATGCCCGACTGTTTTGGACGTAATATGGTCGGTGCATGTTTACATTAGCATCGCTAACACTCAGAGCTAACCTGTACTGCACAGAGCATGTGTGTGAAGAAGCAGGAAATAAAAAGGAACTCACCTTGTGGTATAACCGGCATGAGAGAAAGCCTTTGAGCTCCATACTGTTTCAGAAACAGTCCTTGATAATCCATGATATGGCGTTTCATCACGGCAGTATTTAGTTTAGACAGTAACTGACGGGTCCCATGTGAGCTCAGCCCCCTCCTTTTTTATTTTTTATCAATTCTTTATTTTTTTTAAAGCTTTATTCCCAAAATCAGCACTTTTGAAACAGGAAGTGAAAC
Source organism: Trematomus bernacchii (assembly GCF_902827165.1). NCBI lineage: Eukaryota > Metazoa > Chordata > Actinopteri > Perciformes > Nototheniidae > Trematomus > Trematomus bernacchii. The sequence goes on along the minus strand of NW_022987582.1, from coordinate 809,621 downwards.
AGGGATATGAGGCATGGCTAGAATGGGTGATCTGTTTGGTATTTTGAGCAAAACACTTCATAGACATGTTTTTTATATATCTGAGACCTATGCTATTGCCTAAAAATAGCATAAGTCCACTTTAACTATGATTTAAAACAATTTTTTATCCCATACATTTGAACTGAGCTTTTATCACCTCAGCGCATGCAAAAAGTCATAAACAAAGATATCATAGTATATGAATGTCGTCAGTAGTCATAGCAGCTTAGTTTGTCATGAAAAGTCTTATTTGTTTTTTCAATGCAAACGTTTGCTTTTTTGGACAGGAGGAAAGCAAAATAGAGCGAAATGAGGCATGGCTAAAATGCATGATCTGTTTGGTATTTTGAAAAAGAAAACGTATAAATATACGTATGGCCCTACAATATATTATTCAAATATAGCATGATAGGTCCACTTTAAGATATTCATTGCTATCGGATGTTAAGAGCATTCCATGGAATATAACAAAAAGTGTATCTCGAGCCGGTTTCTCAAACTTACCTACCCCATCTTTAATGTGTGCACATGTAAAATGTGTCTTTGACTGTGTATATATATAGATCTACATATTGCACACATATTTATATACATTTGTTTTTATATTCGGGATTGTGGGAAACGGTATTTCGATCCCTCTCTCTGTCTGTACACACCAACTGGAAGATTGACAATAAAGTTGACTTTGATATCTGTGCTTCTGTCCTAAAGGCAATACCTGATGAGGAATCCGTGTCCCACACTACCCTTCCACCATCAGATACCACCGCACCACTCTGACTCCATTGAGTTTTACCAGAGACTGTCCACAGAAACTCTCTTTTTCATCTTCTACTACCTGGAGGTAAAACACTCTGCCCCCCCCGCTCCGTGTTTGCTCCCCGACAACCTTCCTGTTGGTTATTAAAGTCTTGATGCAAGCTTGATGTTGTGTTTGACCCCCCCCCCCCCTCTCTCAGGGCACCAAGGCTCAGTATCTATCTGCCAAGGCTCTGAAGAAACAGTCATGGAGGTTTCACACAAAGTACATGATGTGGTTCCAGAGGCACGAGGAGCCCAAGACTATCACTGATGAGTTTGAACAGGTGCAGAATCAACAAAGTTCACACGTTTCTTTTGAAACCTTTTTTAAATTGGGTTCTGCAGGAATAGACAAGGTTTGTATCAAATAAGAACACATGTAACCTTTTATAGTGCCATCAAGGAACAAATACATATTTTATAAACACATGCGTCCTGACCAGGATCAATAACAAATGCAACTACCAGCAGGGAATTAAGCAAACTGGAAAAACACTTGAGGATGAGAAACAGCACATCAGTGTTGTGCCTCTACTCTTTAAACAAATCTTGTATCAACAAACCGTCAAAATGAATCAAGTTGGGAAATCTGAAAACATAGAAATCTAGATGTACTTGAGAAATGCCTTTAAGAAAGGTTTTTTTTTTGTCTTACTTGAAGAAAAAGTTGAAATCCAATGTGTACAACACAGTTTAAGGGATTTCCACAGGATCAGTCTTCTACTTCAGAAACGTGGTCAGCTGATTACAGACTTAAGAGTTTGAGAAATCAGTTTGATAAATAAGATAAACAAGAATGGACAAATCATTTTGGCAGAGGCCTATTGACATCAAATCGCAGATCAATAGGATATTTGTTCAATCTTAGAGGCCAGCTTTGGTCAAATATGTTTGTTGCATCACCTACAATTGAATAAAACCATGCTTTGCACAAATAGGAGCTTTGTGTTCACATTTCCTCCTGAAATAATAAACTAGGTCATTTTGTTGTCAGTTTTTGAATGATTGCTCTTTCTTCTCTGCTGTTCCTCCAGGGCACTTACATTTACTTTGACTATGAGAAATGGGGCCAGAGGAAGAAGGAGGGATTCACCTTCGAGTACAGGTACCTGGAAGACAGAGACCTGCAGTGACGGACAATGGGACACGAAAGGACAGAGAGACAAAACGTGCTGCTGTTGACATTCCGAGACTGAACTTCAAACTGTGGATAGAGATTGTGATGTGTAGTAGAAACCCTCTCCCAACATGGAGACTGGCGTCTGTATAGGCTGCATCTCTACGTGGAGCCCTCACTCCTTCTGTAGCGCTTTGGTTTTGACAAAAATGCCCTGTGGGTCTGATCAAATGCATCGCGCTGCAAGAGAAGGGGGGCTCTCACTGGAGATCTGCGTTTGGGCCTGTCTGTGTGCACACTCAGTATGTGGCATTAGGAAAGCCTACCCCATGCATGTTTCTCATGTTTTGTTTTATTTTTCCGTTTCAACAAGATTCTCTGTACCACCTACCCCACATGAGCCTGGAAGCCTTTGACTTGACACAAAACAAACTGCCCATATTGTATTTACTGTAATTTGGTGGTTTAAACGGGGAGGCACAGTGGACATTTAGTCATGGTGTGTAGGACTGGCTTCTTTTAAGACCCTACGATGCCTGTTGAATATGGTCCCTATTAGAGATAGTGAGCGGTTATCAATAGTTTTTATTGATATTGTCTTGGTCGATTTAAACGCTGATTGAGAGTGACCACAGGGCCTCTCCCTGTGACAGGGAAAGAGTCCTTATTGGACATGGATTAAATTGCTATGCAATTGAACTGGTCTCTGGCTCCCTCTTTACAAATAAAATGTTTTTAAGTTAACCTGTCAAAGAAAAATGCATTATTATGGCGCTTTCATGTTTGTGACAAACAAATAAACTTGTAAAATAAATCTTAAAATAGGGTTTGAGACATTTATCTACGTGATGTTTGATTTGTACAAAAGGCCACGCTAACCGTAGTGAATGTACGGTCTCCCGATCACCTATTAATCACTCTCAAAATACAGAGTTAGAAAATACATCTGAGTTTGGTTTGAGTCAACTTCCCACCTTTAGTTCATTCTGTTCGTCATCCTTAAATTCACTTTGTTAATTTAATACCTGTTATTTTAAGTAATTCCTTATCCAGTGAATGTGCACTCAAGCTGTTTACATTTAGAGAAACACAGACATCCTAAATCTGAGGGTAGATTTAACGTATGTGTGGAGTAAGAAGTGTCTCACGTTCTACACTGCAGAACAAGTAGATGTAATCTGCTGCGACAGATCTCACTTTTCTTGGCAGTTTGAACAGGGAGTGTTGAACTGAATCAGATTTTTCCAGTTAAGCAACCATGAAAACTCAAGATCTGTGCTGCAGTTAAAAGCACCGCTAGTGTGATGAGTTTTGGGGAGGGAGGGGTAGAGGGGGGTTGGATTGAAAAAAAGAGCAAAGTTATGAGAGATTTGCCTTTTATAGATTCTATTTTTGGGGCTTTTAAGGTTTTCAGAAAGGGATGGTCGATTAAGAAATTGCTAAAAAAAATGTGAATTTCAAGACTTATTTACCATTTTTCCTCATCACAGTTCTGCATGGGAGATGTCATAAAACGGGGTTATAAACAGGATTGTACAATTTCAATAAATACTTTTAAGAAATGACAAGTCAGTGTGTGGTGTTAAGTCCTGTCAGTCCTATAGATCTAATTATGTTACACTGATTTGAAATGCACTTGGCATAGATTTAGCAAATGTGCTAGGCAAGTATCAAGACCAACGTCGAGCTAATGGTTTATCCTTTAAAGTATGCATTTACTCGTGGGATTTAGCAAAAGCATATTCTTTCCTTCTCTAGAAAAGGCAGGCAGGACACTTAGTTACATTTTTATGTTTTTATTCAAATGGAAAAAGTAAAAACGAAATACAGGACGAAGCACAATGTCAAACCATGTTGAAAATATCGCTTTACAGTGTTGAGCGCAACTGTCCGTGTGCAGGATGATTGTGTGTGTGTGTGTGTGTGTGTATTCACATCTTTGATTCCTTCTTGACTTTGAGGAACTCCGCCATGTTAGAGAAGTACTTCTGGTTTGCTTCAGCCACCTTCTTCTCCGCAGCCCCTGGGTTCACGATCTCCAGCCCCTGCAGAGAAGAGCTCAGCGTTAGTCAAGTGAATTCAATCAGGACGTTGTTCAGGGATGTTAAATCAAAGAAGTGTTGAACTCTTTACCTGGAGAGGAGTGAACGCCACACTGGAGCTGATCCCTGAGGAGCGGTCTCTGACGGTGGACTTTCCTCCGTACGTCATGCTCTGCTTCTGCAACGTCCTCTGTAGTGTGCAACAAAAGAATATGCAGACTTAAAAAAGACAGGAAAAAAAGCAGCTTGTCATTGTAGGAGTGAAAGTGAACCATGGATGAGTTTACCTGGAGGGATTTGGAGATCCTGGCCTTGGTGGCCTCGTTGACCTGAGCCTGCCGGACGCGCCCGCTGCCGCTCTTCCCCAACTGACCCAGACTGAAGCCCAGGTCCTCTTGGTAGGCATCATCCTCAATCTGCAAAACATCATCAAATATCAAGCTCAAACACTCAGTTTGTTTATGCTTCTTCATAAAGAGTCATGGTAATGTCAATCAAATGTTGAGGGAAAAAACTAAAACATAAATCACTCATAGTATAGCATGTTATGAAAAGAGCTCAAATGTCATAGTAACGTTGTTTTTTTGTGTAAATATAAAAATGTCATAGTGTAGTATGTTATACAAAAAAAGAACATCTTTAAAGGTAGGGTAGGTAAGAATGGAGAAACCAGCTCGAGTGCGCTAGAATTTGAAAGTATGCAGCCGGAAAAAATCTGCCCCTTCCTTCAGACTTCCTTATAGAGCCCCTCCTCCAACACACACGAACGCACACATGACCAATGAGGGCACGAGATAAGTTTGTGCACGAGATGGAAGGCTGACAGATGATTGGTCGTGCTTTTTACAGCGCCACGGCTTCCACAGATGAAATGTTTGTATGTATTTATTGTTAAAGCATTTAATATATTCATTGCTATCGGGATGTTAAGAGCATTCCATGGAATATAACAAAAAGTGTTTCTGAAGTGAATTGCACCTTTAAGAAAGTTATAGTATAATTCCAAAAAGTCATAGGTTATGAAAAGGTCATAAACAAAGATATCATAGTATATGAATGTCGTCAGTCATAGCAGCTTAGTTTGTCATGAAAAGTCTTATTATTTGTTTTTTCAATGCAAACGTTTGCTTTTTTGGAATTAACATAAATATTGAAATCAAGTTACAAAACGCAATTCCTGAGAAAATTAATTTAATTCAAGACTGCTCTTCTTCAGACACACTTTTATTTAGAAGCAAAAGCTAGCATTTTGGCGAGGACAACAATCTGAAAACATGAAACTCGTATTGTTACTGAGGTTTGCCATGTTTCTCTTTGGTTTCTGTTTTTGTGTTTATAAACTGATGAAAGAAGAAGCAAGGCAATCTGCTTTTAGCCTTCATCCTCTCAGAAACTCAAGTTTTTGAATCTGTGTTTTTATTTAGATGCTTGCCGAGAAGACTATTCAACGTGATGTTCGGTGCATCCCTTGAGAAGAGAGCCAAATAACTTCAACGGGTCACACTATTACTACTGAACCGATCATTTCCTTAAATTAACTACACTGAAAATGCATAGGGCACAAAGGCTAAACAAGTAATACGAGAAAGGATGCATGATCTACAAACCTCTGCAAAGGTCATCCTGTTAGCATGCTTCCTGATCTCAGTCAGTCCGAGACGCTCCTTCATCTTTCGATACCTTCAGGAGAAGAGACAACAGTGGAGAGTTGGTGTGCTATATTTAAACATGTTGAGGGGATGCTGGCATCTAAACTTGGCAGAGCAGGTTACGTAAGCTTTCCTGCTTTCAGTTTTGCTCCCCTGTTGGTGGCTCAAAATGTCCTACTTTAAATGAAAGGCTGCAGAAATGAATGCATTTTGACGCCAAGCTGCATATCTACATATTACACTCCACTCGTCTCTAAATCTGCAGCCAGTTCACAGAGCAGCTGAAAGGATGTGTACCTCCTTCCTCCTCTCTTCTTCCTCTGTCCGTCCAGCGGGGCTGGCAGCGGTTTGACCATCTTCACTGGCGGAGGCTCCTGCCATTTATCAAACTTCCTCTCTATTTCTTCTTTGAGATCGTAGCCAACCTGCAAAAAAATAAGACAGAAAACACCAGGAGTCAGATTTATTTTCTTACAAAAAACCACAACAGTGTACGATAAGGTTTGGGTAGATATTCTTTGGGGTTAAGAACATATTGAGAATGTATGCCGATTTACACATCCTTCTTTCAGTATTATTGTGCATGTGGTCGAGTCTGACAGTCACCTTGCCGTCTGAACTCTCGTGGAAGCTGTCCACTCGGGAAGCCAGGGTGCATTTAGCAGACACCAGACGAGCGGCCTTCCTCCTGAGGTCCTGAAGACACAAATGGAAGACAGGTGTTAACAACAAGGTCCCACTTGCTCAGTTTAAATGCAGAAAAAAAACTGCAATACATTAATGTTGCTATATGTACTGACGGGTGGCAGTGACTGCACCACATCACAGTGGTAGATGTAGCCGGTGTGGGGCAGCAGGGAGGTGCTGCTGAAGCCAGACAGCGTCCTCCTCTGAGCGCCCAGCAGCATCAGGTTACAGGCGGGCATCTTGGAGAGGTTAGTCAGGCCGCCTCCAATACCTGCAGCCAAGAGAAATCACCTCAATGTTATTTTTTGGATAGATAACATGGACCATAGAATAATCTGTTATACTATTTATTCAACTAAATTATTTGAATCTAAAATGAATCTTTCTGCATCGCTCACCCATGATCTTGGCAGCTGTTGACGCTCCGACAATGACGGACAGATTTGGGGCGATGAATGACATTTTGGACTCCACATATTCATAGATCCTGAGTTTGGACTGGCTCAGCTCCAGAGACATGTCACACGATTCCTCCAGTTGCTGCAGTTCATCGTCACTAAGGAGTATCCTAAAAACACACATGTAAACATGTCAATAAGCATTGTACGGAGACTGTGACCCTCAGATGTCCTGTGGAGGGGCGCCATTATTTTTGATGAACCAGAGGTGTGCCGACTCACCCCTGTGTGGTCGAGGCTGTGACACTGACCACCATGATAGTGGCGTTGGTGAGGATTGTCTGCAGAGTTTCATTGGTCTTGCACTTCTCCAGATTATTTCCCAATTCCTGAGCAAGTAACAGAAATCATAATATTTTATTTGCATGGTACTTATCAAGCTTTAGGAGAAAATGCATAAAATAGGTTAAAAGTACAAAAAATATCCGAGTTAAGATTTGATTTCATATAAAGCAAGTCATTGAAATGGAACACATTTGGAAAGCTCAAACCACATATGAGAAGTATTACAATTAAGTCTGCCTTTACATATAATGTAAATTTTCTTGGGTGTAAATGATCATTTTTGAGGGTATTGTGGGCGGCCATATGTTGAAATAATCATTATTATAACCCATGAGGTTAATATATTAATTTAATCAACATGACTGCTTTCAGGGGTCAAATGTGGCTTTACTAAACATCTCATCTCACCTTGACTGTGCGGACGTAATCTAGAGAATCTGGCACGAGAGACTCGAGCTCTGGAAACCTCTTGGAGTATTTGTCCCGAGTGAACTTGTGAATGATATCTGAAACCCAGAACAAAGGTTTGTTATACAGAGCAGATACACAAACAACCCTTTACATTTTAAGTGGGTTTTCTTTTTATTAAGCAGGAACAGCCAACTCACTGAGCTCGTTGTCGATCTCCACTGTGAGATTATTGGCTGCAACGATCAGTCTGTACTCTGGGTCTGACTCCACTAGACCAGAGACTGAAAGAGAAACAAAAATGACCAACTTTCTTTGGATTCTTGGTTAACATTAGGAATTGAATTCTGCAAGAAACTTTGTAAACCATATTGTCACATGCACATTCGTCACACTCACTCTCTGAGTTCTTGCGCTGCTTTCCACTATAAAAGGAAATTTTCTCCATGATCTCTGAAAACTGTAGACAGAAATGAAGGTCAGAACGGACGCATTACTCATAATATATGCACAACGCTCCCATGTGACACAACTCACCTGCTTGCTATTGCGCAGCTTGGCGATGGAGCCAACACTCTCCGCTTTACTGTAGTCAACCTCCATCTCCTCTGGGATGTCTTCCAACGCTCCCTCTGCCCTTCCCTGCGTTGCCTCTCCATCACTATCCCGTTCCTCTTCCTCTGGATACAACCCCTCCTCCCCCTCATCTCCGGCCTCCTCCAAATCGGCCAGGAGCTCGTCCGCCAGAGACATCTGCAACCAGCGACAGAAAGTTTGAGGAAAATATGAGCTTACAGACCTATCAGTTTGTTTTTTTAAGTCAGTAAAAATCAACACTTTTTTGTGTTACTGGTTGCTCCATCGTTTAAGTTATAATAATATCTACAACAACACCGTATAGCATCTGACATTTGTGAAGATAGCAAAGACAAAACACCAAATGCCATCCGTTCTGTTTTAAAGTTATTTAATTGTCTTATCTTACTGTTATAGCTAGGGCTGTGCAATTAATCGTATTTTAAATCGCAATTATGATTTTGGCCTGCCACAATTACGAAAACAACATAATCGAAAAAAACAATTATTTAGCTTTGCTAGGTTATATTTGACCTAATTTATTTTAGTCTCATTTATTTGTATTTATCATATTTATATATGTTTAGTAGCTTGTGGAAGTGCGCTCCAAAATATTTGTTGATCTTGTTTATTGGTATTTATTATTTTGATATTATTTATTTAAATGTATAATTCATTTAATTTATTTTTGTATTGGTTTTTCAGTTGAATTATACGTTCAGGGTAATCAACAGTTAAAAAGATACTGTTCAAATTATTATTTGTTTTAAAGTTCAATAAATGGATTTTTTCAAGTCAATGAATAATCGTATTTAATAATCGTGATATCAATTATTGACCCAAATAATCGTGATTATGATTTTTGCCATAATCGCACAGCCCTAGTTATAGCAGAAGAAATTAAAAGCAAATTATTTTGCAAAGCAAATGTTAGAAAAAATTCGGAGGAAAAAAAGATCACCACAAGATGGCTAGGAGGTCACAAAGGTCATTAAAGACTATAGACTTTGCAGGACATGACATTTTAAATATCTGATTTATTTTCTTGTCAAATACTAGATAGAGCTCTTTCAGTCCCCTAAATGTATCACTTTAATTTTTTTATATCGCAATAAATATTTATGGAAATCATTTTCACTATCAAGCCCATAACCTAAAAAGTGCTTATTTTTAACTCGTCAAACCCCAGAGGTTTTCGGAATTAACGTTTGACTCGGAGTTGCTTCACAACTGCAAAGACCGGATTGTTTTACTCTGCTTTACTTTATTGTAATTTGGACGCTACACAAAAGAACTACAAACAATGTAAGCCCTCGCGCTGTGCTCTTGCTATTTGTGGAAAATGTTGACATCTTGTAACATATAAGCCACATAATGCACAGGAAAATACTAATGTGAATAATTGATAGCCTTAGATAACATCTTAAAAATGTATTTCTTGTGACCGAAACATGTGTACACAACTGGGGGTTGTTTTTAAAGTAGTAACACACAACTAATTTCATGGTATTGCGGCCCTGTTAGGACTCTTAAGACAACACTACAAATACAAAATAAACGCAGGCTGAATTATAGAGAGGACGAAAACTGATACTGTAGCTATAAGACCGAATATTTTTAACACTGTGGCTAAATGCAGTGTTAGTATCGTTAATACTGAATGAGTGTGTGCTAGCTAGCATTAGCAAACGTTGGCTAGACGCAGCCGTTGATTTCCCTAAACGCTTTATAAGTAACACAAACTTACCTTTAGATATCAAAAGACGGTCGCCTTGTGAAAACAAAAACCAATACGCCTTATCACCTCTTTAAGGTGTAAGTATTAAGGTAAAAACGACTCTTAATACGATGTTCTTTCAGCCCGTGGTGTACATGGTGGCTGAATCGTTTGACGCAGACTAAATACGTAACAGCTTTCGAACTGATTTCTGGGAAATGAAGTCAAAACACTTCTTTGTCTTAAATAGAGCGCGTTGCGCGCGATTACAGAACATACGAATTATTGCCATGAAACAGTTCATTAAGAGGTTCACATTTTGTAGTTTTTATTTCCCCTTGTTTATACATTATCCCTCGAAAACAATTGTTTAAACAATACAGGTTTTTAACCAACATTTAAACAGACTAAACAAATGGACTAGTTGGACCTCGACTGCATGATGGACTGTTATTAGTAGAAAATGGGGTAAATTAACAGATACACAAACAAATGGAATTATTTACTGATGAAAGGCTTCAATTTTTCATGCTAAGCTACGATAGCGGTCTTTAAACAAGGTAAAATAATGACAAGACAGCTAAAAATTCATAGACATTCGAAAAATAATGACACATTACAGGACATATTTTCTTACAGATTGGCATATATTAACAAGTAAAATTATACAAAATACTTATTTTTTTTAGCAATTAAGACGTTTGGGAAAATATTTTTGATTTATTTGTTATGAAGATCTTAGAGAAGATATAACCTAGATGCATTCTGTCCCAAACAAATCAGAGCAAAGTTAATATGTTAATTGCAGTAAATCAAATAACCAAATAAATACAATTAATAAATAATCAAATCAATCAAATATTGCATGAAAACTGGCTTTAAATAAATAATAAATAAAACAATATAATATATTTAATATAAATTAACAACAAATCTTTTTGGAACTTAAAGTATAAAAGAAGCATAGCTTGTTTCATTTTACGTGCAGTCTAAGAATACATCTAAAAGTAAACAGCTCTAAAATTATGTTGTATTCACTTGTATTATGATATTTGTACAAATGCAAATGAGTGTTGTCAAATACAGGAGTCAAGCGATTTCTGCTCCAAACTGCTGCCTACAAGAACATCTGACTGACTGCAATGAAAAACGTCTTTAATAAAGAGAGGACTGGAATTCAAGCGTTTACCTAGACGAATGAATGACTAAAGAAAGTGCGTTCCCCGCACATCTGGGGAATAATACCACAGAATGAAGAAGAAAGACAGAAGGTAAGCTGGTACACAGCAAGACTCCCACTGCATAGCTGTCAAATCTGTTTCAGATTTTACAAAGCTCCAAGCTCCTCTTCTCCTAGCATATGCTGCCTTTTCCAAAGACTTAAAGAATAAAACTCTGTAAATAGTGGCAGGCAGGAGCACAACAAGCCCTGTCATACAAAATCCTGTCGCTGGTAAAACCTGGAATGTGTCCAGCTTTGAGAACAGGAGCTTCAATCTTTCGTTGCCTCTTCAATAAAAAAATAGCCTCTGGGTGAATGGCTGGTTGTTGGGGTTAATTTGCTGGCCAGTCCGAGAGGGTTCAGCTCTAAAGGTTCCCACGACGACACGTAACATCACGCGAGGTGGGGGTCGTTGGCAGGGCTGACAGTGAAGCGCGACGATGATACTTGTTTTGACCCCACAGACGACCTTGGTTTGATTGATAGATCCTCCTTCCTTTTTGATTCTTTGCTCTTGATGTTTCCTGATGGAAAGAGGAACAAAATTAATCTCAGTCACAAGTTCCTGCGATGCATGTGTTGAATTGTACTCCTATTTCAAAATGCTGCTACCAGACTCCTCACGTATTTTAACAAAATAGTACAGTTCAGTAAATAGTAGGAATGTGATGTGTTTGTATTTATTCATTAGCATTTCATGTTGCCAAAAAAATACAATGCATAATTATTTTTGTTTGATTGTTTTCCTTCAGATTACAGATGTACAGCATACCCAGGTGACATTTCAATAAAATAAAATACATCAGAATTAACATACTGAAGTTCAGGTACACCATCCGTTTATGGCAGGGTATTTAATACAAATAGAGTAAGATATTACTATAAAACCAGAACATAATCTAATGATCTATAATAAAATCACACTAAAGCAATGCTGGACAGATTCTAGTTAAAAATAGCTCAAACTGAACACAGCGTCCTCTTTCCGTTTCAAGTCTCAACAAAAGATCATGAAAGCATCTAATTTTGGAGTTTCTGCTTTCCTTTATATGTGCACAGCCCAAAGGACACTGTGAGCCCAAACCTTCATTACTCTCTGAAATGAGGTGATCAGTGTACGAGATAGCGAGAGGAAGTCGAGGGAGCAAATGAAGACGTGTTGGGGAACACAGCTTAGCCTTGCATTGTTGAGCGCAGGATTTATGTCGCCGCTCAGTTCCACATGTCACAGAGCCGAGGGGAAAATTATAGAAGATTAATTCTGGCTGCATGTTTGGAGAGGAGGAGGTTGAAATGAGGGTTTTCCATTTCGGTGGGTGGGAGTGAGTTAGTGGCTGTCAGATTGTATTACGTCATTCTCCGGCTCAAGTTGGGGACATAGTGATAGTACATGTGTAGAAGGGAAAATATGTCAGGCGCTTTATCTCTTGAGTCTGATAACAAGAGTCCAAAGCATCATAGTGGTTCTGTGATGTTCCCCGTCTAAATATCCTTTAATATGAAACATTAACAAGACCTTTCATATAGGTTATTTACTCAGCAATGTCTTGCTGAGTGTTTTGCTGTTTTTCCATTAGGGTCAAATGTTCAAGGTATGTTTTACCTGGGCAATATGCTTAAATCATCCACCTACAGATTAAAGCCTACTGATGTTAAACTTCTTAAAACCTACGCTCTCAAATTGGCAGACAAGACTGACTTTAGACACTGATGGCGTCCTTCCTTTCTTTGCAATTTGAACTGTAAAAACAGCCCATACCAATCTGCCTGTGAACACAGGGATGACCCTCATGACATTGCTGTGCTTTGACCTGAATGCTCACGTATACACACTGACAATGCTATCTTGCTGATCTTAAGCAGGTTCATTATATTAAACATCGTACTTAGCACAAACACAACCTACAGCAGAGGTATTGAATTGACATCCTTTGGCCTTCTTCCACGTCAAAAACATTGCCCCCTCCGCCCATCATTCTCCTTCTCTGCTGCAGAAACCCTCATCCACACATTCATCACTTCGAGAGAGGACTACTGTAACAGCATTTTTGGCTCATCATCCAACATTCTCAATAAACTTCAATACATCATCGTCACCGTCCTCAAAAACCTGTACTGGCTTCCTGTCCTTCAACAAATACACTTAAAAATCCTTCTCCTAACACACAAAGCACTCAACAACCAGGCCTCTCTCCTACCTCAGCCCTTCCCCCTGCCTTCGCTTATCAGGCGCCAATGTCTTGTTCATTACTCCATGGATCAAGCACCAAACCTAGAGACAGGGCCTTCTCCATCGCTGCCCCCTCCCTCTGGAACTCATTCCAAAACACATCAGAGACGGCACAAACCTCCCTAATCTTTAAAACACTGATAACATCTCACATTTTTGACAGTTTTTAATGTGTGATTAATGTCCTAGTGTTAAATGTTGTTTTGTGGGCTTGATTTTATTTTTCTATTTTTGTAAAGGGTCTTTGAGCCCCAGTAAAAGCGGATGACAAATACAACGTATTATTATTATTATCCTGAGAATTTTTTTTTCATAAATGCTAACCTCCTGGTGGTGATGGAATCACCAAGCCAGTATGATTGTTTTTTTTGGGATTGTGAATTTTGGTTGAAATTTTAGAGTCTGAAAGTGGTGGACTGATTGACAGAGGTATTCCTAGAACCATGAAAAAAATGTCACTTCCTCATTGAGTCTAATCAGTAATGTGAGACTCTTAGACGTTGTAAATATTTTTGATCTTACCACGCAAATCCAACTTGCTGTTTTTGACCGTCACAGGGGCTGGACTTGTGGGCGCTGAACTGCCCAACTCATAGGTTGGAGTTTCCTGTTGTAAGGAAACAGAAAAGTCAGGACTCCTTTTATTGAATCACAAACTATCTCCTGTTAATCAACTATTTAGGAAAGGGAAGTACCTGATCAAAAAGATAGATTGTGACATCATCAAAAAAGGACACGTTTCTTCCTCTGTCCTTCTCTCTGTCCATCGGCTCCTTCGGTGATTTCAGTAAACTCCTGAGCCCGACGCGTTTGTCCACATCTGTTTCTGTGACGACTATCACCCTCCGGGAGCTCTCGTCCTCCTGCTCGTCCTCCTCCTCATCGTCAGGGTCGCTTCCTGAGGACAGACCTCTCCGTCTCACAATTCGATTTCCAATCGCACCGTCCCCAAACCCTCCTTTTCCAGTGGGGGTGAGGGGCAGAGTCAGAGCGAGAGGAGGGAGGGCGAGGGACAGACGAGCAAGTTTAGCTGTGAAAATGAATGTAGGGAAGAGACGTTAGACATGAGATACCCGACAAGAGTGTTACAACAAATTCTTTAAAGGGGCCCTATTATTATGTTTTTGGGGTTTTCCAACACATTCTACGTGATAGGCTAAGAGGCCGGACATCTCTGAGTGTTTGACCAATCACTACAGAGCCTGGGGTCTGGTTTCAGACAGAGGGTGAACAGAGGTGCTGAAGCACAGCTAGTATGAGAAAAATAAAACACTTTTTGAACTTTAAAGAATGTAATCATGTCACAGCAGAGGCACGAAATACAAATATAAACTCTGAAAATGTGCATACTAGGACCGGTTCAAAGATTTGGATGACATTTGCAGAACCTTTACATGCAAAGATATGCTAGTTATTGACTGCTGTTGACATTCACTTTTTCCCCTCATTTATCCTACCTTTTCTTCTTGAGACTGAAGAAGTTTACTTTAAGTGGAAACCAATAACGTTTCCCACCCTGGCATTTTATTGCTGGACAACTGGACCACTTTCCTGTTGTCTCTGAGCCTAGCAACTATCAAAAACACAGGATAAACTGGATTTTGTTTTTCACATTTACTCCAGTTGTTTCCCCCTCTGCTATTTCTGCTATTTTGAATAGTAACCACATGGATACTCTATAGCAACTGTGTATGGCTATCGAAATATGCCAATTTGTATTTAATGATGTCAACCATGAATATATTTCCGTGCAACCTGAAGGTACCTTTCATTGCCTGGTTCGCAGTCGGCTGAGGGGTTGTGACCTCAGGATGTTCAATCACAGTGAGCGGCTCAGCATTAGTTTCTTCAGACTCCGTGTGCGGCTGAAAGCTCGGGGAACTTTCCTGCTCCTCTTGGCTACAACAACAACAACAACAAATCACAAACAAACATGAATTAAAACAGGAATATCAATGGGGTTTTTCAACAAAATATAATCATATCGTAGTTTTTGTTGTCTAACCCTTGTGGTATCTGGTCATGCAGAGTTTTATTTAGATTATTCAAGGATTCATCACTTTCATCTCATTTGTATTTCATTCATGGTGCTCACAACTAGATGAATAGGTTGATGGTATCCCTGTAACCCGCAGATGTTACTGTCAACAGTTTTCTTTGGAACTACTTTCTGCAAAACGTTCTACTTACTACTACTTTCTTGTCACATTGTGTGCTGTTGAAAAGTAAGGGAGAAACTGTTTCTGAAAAGAGATGATTTTTCTAAATATATAAATGTTTAATAGTCTGAGCACTGGAAATGAAAATCCATTCATCTCAGCTATACTGTGGTGAAGGTGAAGAAATATATCTTAAAAACTGAGAAAATAAAAAACAAAATGTTCTCTATGTCTGAATACTGCTGAGCCGCAATGACGATAGTGTTTTGTGAATAAAAAACACTTTTAATGGCCTCCATAAGATACCACTAAAGGTAGAACATTTGTGTTGTGTTTTTGTTTTGTTTTTCATGGTTTAGGGTCAATCGAGCATTTAAAGGGGACCTATCATGCAAAAAAAACATGATAGGTTTCCTTTAAGACAAACGCAGATTTCCTAATCCAGCCTTCTTCATACCTTTCATCCTCGTTTTGCTCCGTCACAGTGACCAGCTCACTGCTGTTCTCTGCGATTTGTTCGCTCCAGGGTCTGATCATCACCGTGTCTTTGACAGTCGACCCCCAGAGCACGTTTGTTTTCACATTTTCACTGAGGGAGAACTGCAGCCTTTCCTCACACACCTGAACGACAAAACAAAACAATGAAGAGGTGTGAATACACTTAGAAAGCTAATATAGAGAATGCTCTTACATCAAACAAAACAGAAAGAAAAAAGACAAAAAAACATGCTCACCTGCATCATGAGGCCATTTTTTGTTGTCATCTTAGAGAGAGAGCCATGGTCTTTGACATCAGATGTTTCACTCTGTGATCTCTGGCCGTCGTTCTTCTTCTCTTGAGAATCCAGGATCAGCTGTGGTGTTGACTCTACCAGAGTATCAGACTCATCATTCAAATCCCCCTCAGGAGTAGAGGAGCCACCTGTCTTCTCACCTTCATCACTTTCACCAACACTGCTGCCCTTCTGCTCAGGTGTCTTCTTCAGAGACTCCAGGATCTCCAGGTTCCCCAGAAAAAGGTCGCCCAGAGAGTCCTCTTCGTCCCCAGAAATGCAGCACAGTTGTTCCAGTTTTTCAAAATCCTCCAGGGGCTCCTCATCCAAATCTTTCCACTCTGAAATCAGTAATTCTGGGAGATTGTTGAGGGGAACCTGGGGTGAAGATGGCGTGGCAGATGAAGTTTCCTGGAACAGATGATTCGGTTCATCCTGTAGTTCTGTGTTGGGTGTGAGGTCGCTCTCATCGGCCAGGGTTATATGCACAGTGGGGAGGTTCAGGTTGGCTGAGATCCCTTTACTCTGAGTTGTAGCAGGTGGTGATTCTTGCAAAGGTGGCTCTGACACGTCTGCGCTGTGAGTTGGGGAAATATACGACTCTGTCTCAGTACTAGCAATAAAGTCTTCTAGATTAATGTGACTAATAAACTCCTCTGCCTCGATAACAGATGGCGGTGGGCTAGGAAAAGAGTCGTCTAAACTCTCCAATTTATCATCTTGCACATCAAGGTCTATGCTTGGTGGAGGACTAGGGAAATCTACTGAGCTGAAATTGTCGACCTGTGGATCTATGTCCTCCTGCATATCAAGGTCATCAGGACAATAGATGGGATTGGGTGGAGGGGGCAAGTCTCTGTAATCCTCTTCTTCATTCATAATGCTTACTCTCTCTTCTACGTGTTCCTTAGCATGCCATGGTCTTGTTTCCTCCTCTGATTCTGCGCCTGATTCAACATTTTCCAGGTGGGAAAGGTTCTCATGAGGAGCTTCGGTGATGCAAATAATTATACTTGAGCTTTCTAAAGTTTGACTGAAGCAGTTCTCTGGGTTCGAGATGGTTTCATCAATTTGCTTGGCTGATGTCTCTTCGTGTTTTTGGAGATTCTGAGGACATCTGTTAAAATTTTGATTTTCTTCCGTCTCTGTGGAGTCCTGCAGACCTTCGGTGTCTGTACACAAAATCGTACTCTCGTCCTTCTCTGAGGACTCCTGCTCTGGGATTTCTTTATTCTCTACTTCAATATCTGAGGTTTCTCTTTCCAGGTCTTTGTTGAGACTGACAATTAATATTACATTCTCAATATTTTCCTCCTGTTGTATCTCTACCTGTTGTATCTCTACCACTTCTTCCAACTGTTGATCATCACTGTCTGCAGAGTCCCACCTTTCCTTCAGGGCAAGATTACCCACAAGTCCTTGTGTTTCCTCGTTCCTGGTTTCTTCACTGCCCGCCAAGATGGCAGGATGAGTTTCACTTCCTGCAAGTTCATCGTTTTCTTCAGCCTCCCAAAACTCCTGGCCCACAACGAGCCTTTCCGCCACCTCCCAGGCTTTATTACTGAACCCAGAGAAAAATTCAGACCTGAGTTCAACATCTTGGCTCCTCCTCTCTGGTGAGGCCCACTGGTCATTTTCATCAGGCCACAACCGTAAATCACTTGACTGTAAAAAACGATGGCAGTCAAACTCCCCCCTAACGACACCAGATCCTGTTAGTTCTTCATCCTCCTCCAGGGCGCTCCATAACTCTTTAGTCTTCACATCCAGGCCCTCGCAGGAGTTATTATCCACACTGTTAGCAGAGTCCACCCGACTCACTGCCCCTCTCAAGGGGGACTTTTCCTTCATGGCGTTACTCAGCTCTGCGGCAGCCAGCTGTTTCTCCGTCTCCGTCTCCGTCTCCGTCTCCGTCTCCGTCTCCGTCTCCGTCTCCGTCTCCGTCTCCGCCTCCGCCTCCGTCTCCGTCTTCGTCTCCGTCGTGACCTTCTTTACCTCGCTGCCTTCTGAGCATTGCAGGTTTCTCAGGCCCAGCTCGTTGTGGTCCAGCCCCGGCCTCTCTTCACCTCCTTCTGACTCTTCATCACCCTCCTCGGCCCAAGAAGGACTAATCAGACCACTCTCTTTATCAAAGACAGACTTCCCGTCATCGCTTGGCTCGACTACTGACGCCACTGGATCTCCGAGTGTGGGGTCACTGCTTTGAATGCCGTACATGGTGGATAACCTTGACTCTCTGTTGTCATCTTGAGATGGTGTTGCAGATTGCACAGCGTCATTTCCACATTTGAGAGAGTTCATTGCAGAAATATCAATATCAGTCTCTGTTATACTTTGACAATCCTTTGACAGACTGCCAGATATAGCCTCGATCAAAACATTTTTCTCAGCGAGGCTCTTGGATTGCAGATTAAATTTGTTCTCTGCAGCATCCTGGTATTTGCAATCTGTTATCTGAGCGATGACGCCATCTGTGTAGTCGTTGTCTATCGGATACCCACTGCTGTGAGGAAGCCCTTTCAGTGGCTCATCATCTAATTTTGTGAATAACTTATCAATTAAGTCAACACAGTCCTTGGCCTGCTGATCATCACACAGCAGTGATGACTCTTTGCTCTCGTTTTGGAAAATGCCAGAGTCATCTCTCTGTGTTGACTCAAGCCCTTTGTTCAGAGAATCTTCGTCATCATCTAAATTAGGGACGGAATTCTCTGTAGCATGTTGATATAAAGTTATACTTTCCTCACACATCTCAATAGTTGTTCCACTTTCACTTTTCTTATCCGACGACTTTTTACTATTTCTTAAGGGGCTCTTTTCTCCATTCTCCCCCTCCTCCTCAGTTTTCTCCTCGATCCCAGTCAGTGTTCCCCTGTCTGCTGCTCGACTGCTGCTCGGCCTGGAGGCCATGAGTCCGTCACTGCTCCTCCTGGTCATCCCGTCCCCCTCCCAGTCGCTGTCTGAGAAATATGCAGAGTCTCGATGGGGTGTTTCATTTCCCAGAGCTCGCCACCCGCCACTTCCCACTCCTCCTCCGCTGCTCGTCCATGAGTCACTGGGTGTGAGACAGTCGGCTGAGTTTGAAGTCATAGGAGACAGGACCGAGTCTGTGGGGGTCAAGAGTGAGACGTCAGAGGAGGGGTCCCAATCTGGAGTAGTTGGAGTGATAGCAGGAGCGGCTTCCTCTTGGGAAATGTGACAAGGTTTTTCCTGCCCAGTGTCATTGTTTTCTCTCTTTGCCTCATCATGAATCTGAGAACCAAAATTCTCCAGATCTGCTGCAGTGATATTTTCAGAATCCACTGCAGAAATGTTATCAGTGTGGTACTTTTCTTTGTCAACATCACATGTCGTCTGATCGTCTCTCTCAGGGCTGCTTGCCCTGTCTGCTCTCATTAACCCTCCATTCCCTATAACATCTTCTCTTTGAGTATCTGTTTCTAGCGGTTCATTCTCCTGCTGTGTCACAGTGTTGGATTCTGCTGTTTGCTCTCCTCTGGCAGGTAAAGCGGGGCCATCTAAAGTCTCCTCCTCATTCTGACTTGCATGTGTTTGGTTGTGCAGGAGGCCATTTTTGGGCATGATTTCTGAAAACACAAACTCACCAGATTGGCAGTGATCAGCATCGCTTCCTTCGCTGTCCGATGTAAGAGGTTGTTTATTTGATCCTATATGAAGGACTGGGATCTCCGGTTTCATAGAAACCTTTATCTCACTCTTTTTAGCCCTCTTGGTCACTTGAGCATAGATGGCCTCAGTTGGTGTTTCCTCTTTTCCTTTGTTGGATGCTCGTATGGAGCTCTCCGACTGAAACCTGATGGTCTGAGCGGAGCCTGGGTCAATGCAAATGGACTCGTATTCAGGAGAGAGTGGAGTAGGGGAGTAAGATGAATCGGTCTCCTTTTTGTTTGTGGCAGCGTTTTGTCTGGATATGATTTCCGTCAGGAAGGTCTCTGCTGATTGGATCTCCTTCAGGAACTCCTCCCTGGTCATCTCTGTCTTGGCAGGCTCCTGCTGCAGGTCAGACTCCTGCTTCCCGATAGTGATCTCAGAGAGGAGGGAGCGGGATCTCCGTATTCCTTTAGAGTACGCTTCCTCAGCCTCGGTGTACGTGGGCAGGCCAGGCGCACAGACATAGGGCCGCAACCTGGATCCTGAAGGATAGAGGTATTTGACTGCATCGGGTTGAGATCCTCCCTCTGGATCCGTGTCCATGCCTGTGTCAATCTCTGTGAGGAAGAGATCCCTCTGAACTGATTCGCTAGTGACTGTTAGGTCCTCCTCATTTCCCGAGCTGTGGTTGCGTTTCTCTGACCCCCATGACTGTCCTGCTGACCCCAGCTCTGTGATCAGCGACTGGGAGCGCCGCATCCCTCTGTTGGGCAAAACAAAGTTCCCCCACGTCTCTCCATCTCTTTTCTCCTCCTTCTTTCCCTCGCATGGAGGCTCAGACTTGGACTCAGTGGACTCTGTCACACTCGAGATCTCCGTCAGAAACAGATGCATGGGGGATTTCTTGGCAGCGGCCACACGTTCAGAAAGGAGTTCAGCATCTTCCCTCCAGATGGCCGGCAGGATGGTGTCAAGTCGGGACTGAGTCCTTTTCATTCCCCTGGAGAAGAAGTCTCCAGCGGAAGGGTCTGCATCTTCAGAGAGGCTGGAGTGAGGGACAGAGTTCCCACCGCTTCTCTCTGGGGACGTAAAAGGAGAGTCATCCTCGTCTGAGTAGGTAGGACTTGATGAAGACTGTCTGTCAGGATGAGGGCGGGGTAAATTACGGTAAATTGGGCGAAACGGGTTTTCTCTGCGAATGGGGGAGTCAAAGTCTTTTGCACGAGAATGGGAACTGTCCTTGGAGTTGTGCAAGGATGCTAAATGCCTGCTGCCACCCTCTCTGTCAGACAAGTCACAGGATAGCGGGTCTCTGTTCGAACTCTGCATCTGCGGCCTACTGTATCTGGAATAAGTCTCCGCTGTGTTGTAGCTGGGACAACCTCTTTGTGGTTTGGAGTGGGGAGGGAGGGGTGGGGGACACATTTGAGGAGGTTGGGGGTAGATCGGATGGCTGGATGGGGGAAGGGAGGGGGATAGCGACGGGGATGGGGGTAGTGTCTGTCGGGCCCTATGGAGGCCCAGGTGATTAAAGGTAGTGATGTGATGGGGGTCTGTTTCGATTTTCCCCCCGATGGTGTAGTGAGGCAGTCCTCTGTAACCGAGTGGAGGAGCGGGGAGGGGGCGCGAGTAGAGATGGTTGGCTGACGACATGGACATAGAGCGAGGCTTGGGAGGAAGGACCGGGGCTATTTTATCCGGATCACTACTCCTTCTCCTGTCCTCCTCCTCATCATCGTCTCCTAAATCGACTACTGAGAAGTCAGTCACTCTGCTCGAAGTGTCTCTGAACTCAGCCAGCCCTGTGTTGGGCACATGGAGATGAACCTCGCTCGATCTCACCGTCTGGATACCCTTCCCACACTTGTCAGACGAGAAATAAGGGACTCGCTCTTTTCCCAGCATTCCACTGCGGATCTCCATCAACTCCATGTCTCCGAGGCAGATCGAGTCAGAGCGGAAAGACTTCCCTTTAAGAGGTGGTGACTTGTCCTGGGGAGTGTGCTCCTCTAATCTGATGTAGTACTCGCTGGCGAGGGAGGGGCTGCGGGCGCTTATCACCGGGACGACGGTGGGAGTGTCCAGAGATTGCCTGTGGTTATTGTTCACACTTGGGATTGGCTGGGGAGGAGGGAGAGGTTTGTAGCCTTGTCTGGCATGAGCCTTCTCCCAGAAATACTCAAAGTTCAAGCCTTTGCTGGTTTCGGTGACTGTCAGGATGTCGTCCAGTTCAGTCGAGGACGCGTTGATACAGTTCCCCACAGGGTCCAGCAGGGGGTAGGAGTTGTCTCTGTCCTCCCTGCCGTACTCTCTCTCCCGTTGCCGCTCGTTTGCTGCAATCTGGAAAGCCGGCGGTCGGAGTAAGTCCCAGCGTCTTTCAAACGACTCATCGCTCTCCCCTCGCCTTCTACCGCCCTCCTCATACTCCTCATCCTCTTCATCTTCTTCCCCAACACTATCCCTTGCTATTCCTCGCTCTGCTGCCAGGAGGGAGGAGAGGAGGAGGAAGATCTCTGCTATAGAAGGGCGTTGGGATGGAGGTAGCCAGCAGGACTGCATGATCTCATACCTGAGGACAGGAGAGACAAACAGAATTAGAGCATAATCACCTCCATTAACATAATCATCATTTCTGCAAACTCCACTCAGTGGATAAGTACTGACCAGTAGTCGGCATGGGAGAGTTTGAGTCTGGGCTGAGCCAGGGTGATCTGTCTCTCCCTAATGACGAAGGTCAGCACCTCTTCGTCACTCAGGTGTCTGTGGGGCTGAGAGCCAAACTCAAACAGCTCCCATATAACCACCCCCAAGGACCTGCAGGGGAAAATAAAATGTAGAGATGGTGAGACACAGATCTTCACAGACCGATTTGTTATGTAATGCTTTTAAAGGAACGCTTTGTTTTACACAGAGCTCTGACTCAAAAGAAAACAGGACTGAGGCACAATAAATAAATAAAAACATGTAAGAAGATATTCTGTTTGTTATACGAGTTTTGTCATGATATTATTAAAGGGAAAACTTGTTTGAGAAGGAAATAAGATAATAAATATTATCTGTAATCGAAGGACACCATTTTTTCTCTTGACAGTTTACTTGATTTAAGTGGCTTCTTACAACCAGACACCAAATAGATGGATACGATCATAAATTACCCACATGAAATATCCATATCCTACCTGGCTTGCACTATATAATCAGATGTGACCGCTCTAGATGAATACATAGAAATCTATACAAATGTACATACCACATATTGCTGGCCTTGGTTTGGTCAGTAACGATGAGAGATCCTCTGTACTCCTCCAGCAGCTCAGGAGAAATCCAGCGCAGCGGGATCCATAACTTGTCAGGAGTTAGGTAATAGTCCTCCTTCACAATGTCATACAACAAGAATTATTTTGATAAATGCACTGTCATTATCTGAATGACGAATTTACACATGTTAGAATGGAAAACAATCTAATATCCTACATGGATCCACCGGGAACTTATGTAAGGGTACATTTTGCAGATCAAATCAAACGTACCTTGTAATGGTTGTGTGAAAGGCCGTAGTCACCTATCCTGACAGTGAGGTCAGAGTTCAGCAGGCAGTTTCTTAAAGCCAGGTCGCTGCAGAAAGTAAGCACAACCTCCATCAATCAGCCACATTAAACAACAATATCAAATCTTAGTAAACCAAAAAGACAAGTTCCAGCACACGCCAAGACAAACATTAGATTATTAAAAGAGTTCATAAAAAAAGCAAATTACCTTCTTTTTAATGTCATGATATATATTTTTAGAGATACAATCTTGTTTAAAGATTAGATCCCTGATTATGCGCAGAGGTGAAGTCATGACTGACCTGTGGATGTAATTGTTTTCATGGAGATGCAGCAGACCGGAGGTGATCTCAAAAGCCATTCTCTGAAGAGTCAAGAGGTCCCGAGTCGGCAGGTCAGGAGTCATCCCATCTGACTTGCGCTGGGCCCTCAGGTACCTCTTCAGGTCGCCCTAATTGAACATCACAACAGTAATGCCAGCAGTCAATTGCATGCATGCTTAAGTACAAGGTAAGGTAATGCCAGTTTGGACAACATTGTGCACACTAAGTGCTTGTGTCCTTCTTGTAAAACAGAGATGATTCAGAGAACAGAGAATATTTAGGACTTCTGCAGTAAATCCATCCCTTTTTAGGGTGTTTTCCATCAGAGAGGCTAAAAGCAGCAGGGTATTGGTAATAAGGTGGCAGCCATGGTATTAATCTTGTGAGCTTAAGAGAGGGCTATGAACATAAAGAATAAATAAATATAATGAGGACTATAAAAAAAAGATTGAAAATAACCGCAATAAATAGACAATAGGAGACATTATCCAACATGATAATAGCAGTCTACGAGGCCCTCAGCGTTGTTTGGCTTCTCTCACTGTGTTGATATAATTGATCTGTGTGTGTCTTTGTTTGGCCGGAGAGTCTACTCATATGGTTTCCTTAATCAGTCAGGGAGTAAGCCCGATGAGGGAAGGAAAACAAGCTGACGTATTGATGTAAAGCTGATTCAAGTGATACCGGAACATTTATAACATAATCATTTATCATTCCTGCAGCAAATGAGATGCTTACAATGACATTAAAACCACTTAATCAAGGGGTAAATGAAGTTAAGACCAGTTGAAAACAACCCATACATTTAATGCAACTCTTACACCACTCTGTATAACTACAGACTCAACAGCTGTCATGTCAATAAACAGCACTCGTCAGTAATAAAAGCAGTATAGCAATTAGCGGTTTGTTTTTAGAATTTTCAGATACAAGTTGAACAACCGCACTGAAAAATGAAAGATTATTTGAGCACAAATTGTAGATAAACGAAGCGAAATGAGAAAAACAAGCAATAGTTCATCTTTAAAAGACACATTACAATGGTTGCACTAATGTTGCTAGTTTTTAGTCACAGGCCTTGTTGACAAGTATTTATGTTATTTTGTGTACACACCAAGCTAGTTTTAATTTCCCTTTTGTTCGATATTTAAACAGCAGTTTGTACTCACCAGCTGACAGAACTCCATAACCAGGAGGAAGGGGATGCTCTCACTGCACTTCCCCAAACACTGAAGGACGTTCGGATGTTTTAGGCTCCTCGAGGAAGTAAGAGAAACCAGATAGATGAACAGACAAACAAACAGTGATAGATAGATAGATAGATAGATAGATAGATAGATAGATAGATAGATAGATAGATAGATAGATAGATAGATAGATAGATAGATAGATAGATAGATAGATAGATAGATAGATAGATAGATAGATAGATAGATAGATAGATGGATGGATGGATGGATGGATAGATAGATAGATAGATAGATAGATAGATAGATAGATAGATAGATAGATAGATAGATAGATAGATAGATAGATAGATAGATAGATAGATAGATAGATAGATAGATAGATAGATAGATAGATAGATAGATAGATAGATAGATAGATAGATAGATAGATAGATGGATAGATGGATAGATAGATAGATAGATAGATAGATAGATAGATAGATAGATAGATAGATAGATAGATAGATAGATAGATAGATAGATAGATAGATAGATAGATAGATTGATAGATAGATAGATAGATGGATGGATAGATAGATAGATAGATAGATGGATGGATAGATAGATAGATAGATAGATAGATAGATAGATAGATAGATAGATAGATAGATAGATAGATAGATAGATGGATAGATTGATAGATAGATAGATAGATAGATAGATGGATAGATTGATTGATTGATCGATAGTGTGTGTTTAGCTTGTTGTTATGTAGGTGTGTTTACATCAGACACAGAAAAGATAACAGGAAAAGTGAAATGTTTGTGCGAGTGAGAGCACGAAATAAACAGCATATGAATGTGTGTGAAAATGACTCTTTGTGGGTGTATATTTGTGTGTGAGTGTGTGTGTGCAGGCATGGTGGTGATGTTTGTAGTGGGATTTGCCTAGAGATAGCAATAGAGAAAAAAGAACATAAAGAACTTGCTGCTTCCTCTGTGTATTAGTGTGTGTGTGTTTTATTATCATCTACCTGCAGTAACAGTATCTCTCTAAGTACACAATACAAAATTAAAACAATATTTTTAGAGTGTAAACAGGTTGGATCCAAGCCAGACCCAATGTTGCTCCTTCAGTCAATGATTGAAAATGCCGTTTTCCTCAACTTAAAACACTCTATGCACATACCGCCTTACCTGTAGGTTCTGTTATTGATGGCTAATATTAACTTATTTTAGATACGTTTTCCTGTAGTGCAGATTTCCTACAGACCTGATTTGAATACTGTACTCTAATCACACTGCTTGTCAAACACAATAACGAACTGTGACAGTAATTGTTGTCAAGCCAAAGTAACATTGTTTTGCGTCCAAAATGGTTTCTCACCTGTACGGCTCGGACTCTGCCAAGAACTTCCTCTGCTCCAGAGGGCTGGCACTGACACGCAGCTCCTTCACCACGGCCTGAGAGGAGCTGCAGTCACACAGCACCTCGGCCAGGATCACCTGAACAGATCAATGAGTAATATCACGGGAGAGTGCTCAGGAGAGGACCAGCAGTAAAACAACAGCCTTTAGTTTACACCCCTCATCTGGTCATTACATATAACAGATCAGAAAAATAAATCTGTGATCCGGGTTATATTTTACATGAAAACTAAATGGTGTAGGAATATTATTGAGTTGATTGTCTCACCTTTCCGAACCAGCCATTTCCTATCTCCTGAAGATAGTTTAAAGCGTGTCTTTTGAAGCACTGCGACTTGGAGTCTGTAAAATAGACGAGGAATAAAAAAAGATCAGGGTCACAATCTGCGTTTGATGTTCTCATATGAAAGTACATTTTGTAACTGCAGAAAAGATCACTTTTAAAAACTGATGATACACTCAGGAAAAATCCAGAATCTATGCATCTGAAAAGTATATCTACCAGGAATAAGATGTCTCCTACTTGGCTGAAGAAAATGTTTTCATGTTTCTGTGTCTCTGTATGCACCACTTATACCAAAGCAAATTCCTTGTATGTATAAACCTATTTGGTTATAAAACTGTTTCTGATTCTGATGTTTCCACATCATTTTTAAGTAACTTGTATATTGAACCACAAAAGGCTTCCAAACGTGGTGTGATATAACAAAATCATGATGTAATACTAAGAGGGAGACTTGTATTTAGTTCAGCACAGATAAACGTTCAGCAAATATAATTAAAAATGGCTTCTCGTGGGCACACATTATTCTACACAGCAAAGTATCAGAATGACAAAAAAACATTGCTGCAACAAAATTAATAAGGTGTGCTGATAGGGGCGTCACGATACACCAAATACATATTTATGATATATAAATAATTTATGTCATGTCAACCAGTGGCGTAGCCAGGGATTATTGTGTGGGTGGGCCTGGAGAAATGTAGGTGGGCCAGGGGGAGACTTATTAAGCGTGGGGTCTGAGCTGAAACTTCATTAATGATTTTATTTATTTTTTAATGCACTAATTAAACATAAGCATAAGCATAAATTAGCAGTGAAAACAAAAACATAGGCACGGCGGCCTCAGAATGTGTGTAAAACTGACATCCACATGACTGGCTCGGAGGCCACAGGTTGTTTATCCTTGACAGTCGCACAGTGGGCACACGCTGAGAGTGTTTTCATATTCAGCAAATGTGTACATGCTTCACTGCAGACCTCAAGAAGAAATAAGACTTTCATTCACTCACGGCAAAACTTACTTTACTTACTAATTTACTTCACGGTAAAAAAATGCACTCCCTATTCCATTGTCATGAAGGTGGAATCTAACTATATCCAGAATAAGTTTTATTGGATCCAGGCTAGAAACATGTTTATTTCTGCTGTAAAGTTGGGCATTTTAACATGGGGGTCTATGGAAATGGCTCCTTTCTGCATCCATACCATGTCGGCCACTAGATGAACTGCAGTTTGTGGCACTTCCTTCTGCGCTTCCCGGCTCTGCCCCAGAGTTTGCCGCTTGTCAGGAACGTCAAAATCGCTATGACGCGCTGATTGGCTGTGGGTGGGCCAGACGTGACCACTGATGTCAACACATATGCTGATATCAGCACATCTTCAACCATTTACTTTTCTTTCTTGAGGCCTTATGGACTTTCTTTTATTAGGAGTTCATCAGGTTCAATTTCAATTTGTGTAATTGTTCTTTTAATATATATTTTGATAATTTAGTGTGAATTGATTTTGGCCATGATCAATGGTCTGGTGAATATCGTGACTAGCTCGCACCATCCCTATCTGAGGCCAAATGTCCAACGTGGCCGGCCTGCACAGAGCACTGGTGCAGAATTTTCTCAGATCAGAGTTTCCACTCCATTGAACTGCAGAGGGGAGTCCAATGCAACTGGACTCCCCTCTCGGTTTGAGACCTTTAATGGATCCACATCAGTGATTCAGGCAACAGACCGTGAGGGAGTTCAGTGCAGGATATTTCTCCAGCTTCATTTTTGGGGTTTTGTGTGCTCAAATAAGAGTCAGAAAACAGGAGAGTTGTTTTTGTTTAGGTTGTTACCTGCTCCATCCTGCAGGGCGGGGCAGGTGGGCTTGTCTCTGACCGGCAAGGTGTAGACCTCAGGGAGGGAGGGACATGACGACAGGCTGTCCTCCTGGATGGGACTGGAGCCTCCAGAGATCTCCTCTCCGTCTGCATTGTCAAACTCCTGGTGGTGGCACAGCAGCATAAGGAAATCACAATACTGGTTAAAATATAAAATAAACTGCAGTGTCACTTGATAATATGTCTGGATTGAGCGAGGCAGACAATGAGAAAGCAGCCACTCTGAACTAATGACACCCTGTCTGCCTGCTCAACAACACTGTCAGCTCAAAGGATGGAGGCTTAGTTAAGATTAGACTGGGATGATTATTGACAATTTCTGCTTCATTAAGTTGGAAATATTGACTTCCATGTCAAATCCTCCCTCAGTTAATCAAGCCAAGCTTAAATGAAAGAAAAATACATGCCAGCATGCATAAAAGGTGTGTGAAAAAAGAAAGCAGAGAAGGGTGAATAGATCTCTTACATGTTGAAGACTTACATTGAACCCCACTCCTCCTTTCTTACAGCACAGGCAGGTCAGGAGCAGCAGGACAAAAGAGACGAGCCCCGAGCAAGAGATGAGGATGACGACGTAGGGAGGAGGAGAGAGGGAGGCAGCCCTGGTCTGAGAAACTGAGTGAGAGAAAGGAAGAACATACAAGAGAGGAAAGGATTTAACACAGAAATATATGGGTGGCAGATTGTTAGGTCTGAGTCAGTGAGAAGGAAAGAGAGAATTCACTGAATCAGAAAGGTGTAAAATCTTGGTACACAGGTGTTTTGTTAAGAGGGAAACCATTGGAGCGTTTCTTAGTGGCAGGTTTGGGGAAACAGTGGAGAACCCCAATGGACAGCTTGCTTTAGGGATTTGGAGGGAGAAAGCAGGAAAACAAACTAAGTTGAGGATAAAAAACGAATCGTCTGCATCAGTAAAAGAAAATAGAGACTGGAGTTAAAGTTTGAAAGTGGGATAATATACCATTCCAGTAAGGAAAAAAAGCACGGGGGAAAAGGGAAATATCAGAAATGGCATTCCACTCAGGAAACACAGTTAAGAAGCAGGGAGGGGTGGCTGGTTGTCATTTAGGTAAAAAGGAGCGCTAATTGGGAAGGGTTGGAAACTGGAAGAAAATTACTGAAATTAGGAAGGTTTACTACTCAGGTAAGAGAGGGAGGGATCGGGACATTTTGATATTTGTACCTCAACGTGGTTGATTGAGAGAAGTGAACCATCTGTAGAAAAGAAAAGGGGCAGGGCAGGGTGGTTAAATACCCTTCAGGTATTGTCTATAGTTTCCATATTAATACTGTAGCCAAAATACGTCAAACATTATATCAGTAGAGGAACAATGTAACCTTGAAACAGTCAGAAGCTGTCCAACTCACGCTTAACACATGGAAGGACACATTATAAACATTAATATTCAAACCATACCTCAGCCTATCTTTTCTGTGTAAACAAAGCAGCATTTTAGACATTAAATGACATAATATTAGCAAGGCAGTTATTAGGACATTTGAACCCCTGTACTCTCCGAACAAACTTTTAGAACTGTATTCACTGATATTACAATAAATTACTTTATTTGTAATTTGTATTTTTAATTGTTGTTATCCAAACAAAAAGCTCTATTACTAATATTATCTAAAATAACTATACGCATGTGAAATTAAAACCTATTTTAGGTAAAAGAATATATAATTCATGGGGTTACAATTTTGAAATCTTTTCTTGAAATGTATGACTTGGCTAATGTTTTATAAGTCACTGCACTGTCTTAAAATATCCCAAATTCATTCTCCATGTCACTCACAGAAATCCAAAAATAGATTCATTCACAAGGTCTGGATATTGTAAACACTGCATACATAAATGTCAAAGTATAATTAATAATTAACCAACTTAATAAATATTGTAACAAGAGGATCAGCATTCTACTAAAAACACAAGTGATGCGTTTTTTCCCCAAGATACATTTGTGGGCCGCATTTCAAGTAACACTTTTATCTTGTTTTTTTGTCTTTTTCTTGTTCACAGAAAAGTTGCAACATAAAAGGATTGTACTTGTTTTACACATCCTGCGCAACAGTGAGTAAAGATGTGACCAGAATATAAAACCACATTCGTACCAAAGTGTGGGCTCATCAATGATCAAATCTGATGCAAATTCAAATAAATGTTATACTCTGGATTCCACAGCTAATTTGTGATCATTGTACATGCAAAACAGGGGCTAGGAAAACTGAAAGACCCCTTTGGGTAGTGTGGCCCCATAAACATGCACCACAAACATAAGTGATGGCTCCAATCCTGATGATGCACAATTCCTGTGCAGGGCTATTCTTTCATCTTTCCCTAGACAGATGTCCAGACACTGCATATAAATAGGAACCTAACAAGGGGCCTTTTCCACCAGCCCCGGTGCCAGGAGCTCTTATCAAAACAATACACCACAACACAATGACTGCACACATTACACAAACACAACACACTGCCTGATCTTGGGGGGAAGAAGGCATATTCAGATAGAGAAAATAAACATGCCAACAGTAGGTAATAGGCTAAATAATCTCCGGTGCAAAGCAGAGGCTATTTATAGACTAAATATATCGCACTGACCGACGTTTTTGGCCTGCTATTCATACAGAATATGCTGTTTTTAAATGGCATCGATGTGAGGCCCGACATCGAAACACCCCCCCCCCCCCCCCCCCCCCCCCTAATATTTTCATCCCTGCATGCAAATATGGTACCCTACCCATCACCAAACCAGGCTCGCTCCTGTTTTGATTAAGCCAGCCACGTACACTGCAATAATAATTCTCATTATGTCTCACTGATAACACAGCCAGTAGAGAGGCCTTTTGATTACTGACTACATCCCCCCTCTCTGCTCCTTTCTCCAGCATCCCTGACAGGTTTTCAATCCCCCTCCTCCTCCTCCTTCTCCTGTCCTCCTTCTCTCCTCCGCTCACCTTCCCTCTGCGGGGCTCCGAGGGCTCTCTCCGGGCTAAGGTACGACATGGTCCCCGCCAGCGCCACCATCACCCAGCAGTGTGGCCGCATCGTCGCCGCGTCCGGAGCAACAACACCATCCGAGCGACGCTGCCGGCTGTCGGTGTCCTCCTCTCCCCCGCCACGGTCTGTACCGTCTCCGGGCTCACGCTGTCTGTGTGTCTCCCCCCCTCTTTTCTCCTAATAATAAAGAAGCGTCTCCTTGCCTTCCTTGTTGTGCTCTCCCCCCTCCTTTTCTTCTTCTCTCGCCTCCTCCCCCCTGCTTTAATCCGCAATTAAACACGGTGCTCTATTGTGCATCCTCGGTCCACGTTACTCCGCGCATCTCTGCTGAAAACAACCACCCGTTACAAACACACGCGTATATATAACATGTCTTTCTCCCCCCTTTGCTTCAGTGGTGGAGGGGTGTCTGTGTTTTTCTCCTCCGCCAGCCTACGTCAGACACACACGGCGCGCATTGTCATGGTCCAGCTCCATACCCAGAGAAGAAAATACATCTGTGATAATATTCCCACTGGGAGGCAATGTTGTGTGTGTGTGTGTGTGTGTGTGTGTGTGTATGTAGTGGGGTTTTATTGATTGCATATTGAATTTTTTATCTTTTAAATATCACTTCAGTATTCATATGAGGTCTTTGGGGTGCCACTTGCTTTGTCTATTACTCATAAATAATAACAATAATGATTTTAATAATACAATTGACTGCACCTCTTCTTTCTTTTTTTGTTTTTATTTGCTATTGCACAAACATAAGACTGCATTAAATCCAGAAAATGAAAAAAATGTTTTTACTGAGTTATGAAATGCTAAACAATTTATTTTATCTGTACCGATATGTGCTATATGATCTCACATAGAGCTGTCTAAAAAGTATGTTTAATAATTACTTAATCTGATGAATATTTGGTCTGAAAACAGATACAAATGTCAATTTAACAGTTTAAGTTATTCACCAATAGACCAGTTTATTCAGTTTGTGCTGATTTTGGAATATCTTACAACATCTTTAATGTTAGCAACAGTATACATATTTTTAACAGTTGTCCGCTGTGTTTTCTTTGCCAAGAGCTGTGCTGTAAGCCCCCTGTGAGGACAACCATCTGCCCTGCTGTCGGGATCATGAGTGAAACGCTGCAGGGGAGAAAGGTAACTGTAACCGAACCTGACCTCGGATTTTCTGGGTGAACAATAATAAATACAAATTGGCCTCGAAATGGCCTCTTCGTTAGCTTACTGGCAATACAAATACAAGGTTATAGGTTTGTTCTTAAATTGTTTACACACCTCCACAGTGAACAAAGAATCCAAATACAGTGACAATTCTTGATCATTTGAAATTAATGAGGACCACATCTAACAACAATGTATTTTCACAAAAACCTAAACCGTATCACATTAACACTCTTTTGCAAACATGATACTGTTTAGATGGAAGAGATTTAACTGTGAGGTGTTTGAGTATACTAGTGGATAAACACGGTTATACTGCAAGAGTTGTTTGAGTTTTGATAAAAAACATATTT
Source organism: Trematomus bernacchii (assembly GCF_902827165.1). Lineage (NCBI taxonomy): Eukaryota > Metazoa > Chordata > Actinopteri > Perciformes > Nototheniidae > Trematomus > Trematomus bernacchii. The sequence continues at coordinate 776,711 of NW_022987582.1, read as the reverse complement.
TGATATACTTTACCTCGACCCTCATTTAGTTCAATTCATCCAGACTATTCTCTGTTTTTGTAATTTCTTATTTACTGTGGAGGCATGCAAAAACATGACATAACTTTTGACAATTTCATCATTTGGAAAAACATACTGGTCACATTACTCCACTAACCATCCATCACAGTTCGCACTCCTTAGACGACCAATAAAGATAGTTCATGATTTTAATATTTCGTCTCTCCAGCTATCTCGATCTCGCCTTTGACGCTTTCTGGCCAGTTCAGGGAAGTATGCACTGTTGTACGGCATCTCTCTCTCCATCGTCTCCCTCCCCGGCTCCTTCCTTTTGCCGTTCCTCTGGTCGAGCAGCGCCTGGGTTCTCCTCCTTTCTTCAGCCTCCCTCTGTAAACGCTCAGCACGCAACCTTTCTATGGAGCTGCAAAATACAGGGTATACAAATGTTTTATGTCTCTCCATAGGGAGATTTACAACATCATCACATTTTATTCATTTCATGACATTTACAACCATACAAACTAATTCATTTTTAGGGAAACTGTCTCCCTGTACAAAGCCAGGCTAGCAGTTTCGCTTGATTCCAGTTTTTAAGCTAAGCTAACTGCTAGATTAAGCTAAATATTCAGCGTAGTTCATGGTACAGTCATGAGAGCGGTATCAATCTTGTCATTTAGATCTCACAAAGTAAGCAAATAAGTGGAATATCCGCAACGTTAAACTATCCCTGTAAAACTGAAGAACTAAACTGCAAAAACTGAAAAATCATGCAGACTATGTCTATGACCATTCTGAGATGCTGGTCTGAAATCAATCTTCTAAATGATATCAGATGCTCCACTATTAAATATTAGTAATAATATAATACAAATATGAGCGACAAGAGTAATTTATCTTCTTACCTCTCTCCACTGCTCCTCCTGTCCCCTTTGTCTCTCCTTTCATTTTTCTTGTTGTTTTTGTTGTGTTTTCTGTCCTTCACAGCCAGTGCTTTCTTCATATCTTTCAACGGATCTAAACTGTCTTTCAATCTGCGATCTCTCTTTTCTTTCTCCTCTTCACTCAGTCCCTTTTTCTTTTCTTTATCTTTCTTCTGTTCTTTTTCTTTTTCTTTCTCTTCTTCTTTTTCTTTGGCGGTTTTCATGTACCACGGAGTGACCTCAGTCCCTGGTTGGGGTCCCAGAGATACCAGCAAGCCGATGGCGCGTTCCTGCTTCTCCTGTAAAAATTTAAAAAACAAAGAAAACCAGAAGAAATCAAAGTTTGTTGTGAAAAGATGCCAAAAGAAGATTTATTGTATTGTAAATGTAAAGAAGGGAAAGACTTGTAAAATGATTCACTTTTCCTTAAGCTAAACTTACATCAAACATTGTGACGTGTGAGAGCAACAGAAAAAGTAGCAGTTACCTGTTCATCTTTCTTATCTTTGAGATATTCAACATTCCCCTTCTTCTCCGACGAATCCTCCAGGGGAAAAAGATTAAGATGCTCCAAGATTCCACTTCCTCCGCTGGGTACATCCTCATCTTCATCTGCCTTCGTCTCTCCCGCTGAAGAGAGAGCCGCTCGGGATTTGTTTCTCAGATACTCAGTACGAGCCTGAGGAGAAGAAGAGTTGTTATTCTACATCCGGACTCAAAATATTAAAAAACAATCAAGGCTTCTTTATAATGCATCGTCATATTTCACTGTTTGCTGTAACTGAAGCTTCAACCATGAAGGCGTTTTCATCCTTATTGTTTGTGGTATTTTATAAAGTTACTGTACAAATTCTGCATCACAACAGTGAGGCTGCATATTAATATTACGATGATTACGCATATTAAATAAAAAGATGATATGATGACTAAGTTTACTACAAGCCTGGTATTGATTTTTAAAGGCACAGTTTAAAGTCACTAAAAGAAGTAGAAAACTGCACATTTACTTTTTGATTGTAGCCTTTTCTGTTCAGTTCAATGTTAAAATGAAAATTGCCCCTTAAAAGTAAAATGAAAATAGTTTCCTCAAAATTCTTTTAAATTTAACAAGCAATACGGTGTGTTTTTCGTGGTAAACGAAGAACACCAGGAAGGAAGAACTGGGTACATCTGTGTTTCAATTGTAAGTCTACTAATGAATATATGTTGAAGCCCTGTCTAGTACTTCTATCTTCATTAATAAAACAAGTTTAAAAGGGGCTTACGTGAGGGGAAATTCTGTGAATAGCTTAACCAGCAAACCTTATTGACCTATAAAGTGGTAAGGATGACTTAATTTCATTTGACATAAATTAGGACACACAAAGAGGTTTGTTAGAGGTGCACTTTTGTAGAGCTCAGTCACTGTTTGTGTCACACTGAGGCTCAGCTCTGAGGTCACCACAGTAAGTAACTACTCGTCAGCTCTTTAGCAGCATCATGACAGGAAGTACCAAACACCAGGGTGTCTTGATATATGCATGGGGTCACCTCTTGCTCAGCACGCTCCACGCGACGCTTGGCCTCGCGCTCCTCCTCTGCTGCCTGGGCCTCGTCCTTCCGCACGCGAGCGACGTTGTCCTTGTTTCGAACGTGCCAGCTTTTCTTCGGGAGGATGTTCATTGTTGCCTTGGTGACTGACTGTCTTTAATGTACCAAAGCAGATAGCAAGCAAGCTAGCGTAGCAGGCTAGCTCCGATTGAAGTGGTAATAAGCACGTCCAAAACACTCAATGTGTTCATAAAACCATTACGGTTGTATCTAGAGGAAGAAGGGAAGTAAGCAGGGCTAAAAATTAGCCAAATAAAGCCAGCAAAAAATAGATATTCCACAGTTGGCGTCGTTGATTTGGCTTTTTGCAACTAAGCTAACGGTAGCCAAGGTGCTACTTTTCATGTAGCGTTACAGTTTATATTTAACGGAACAGCAGCGAGCAGAGAACTCTCTTACTCAAAAGTACCTAGTCGTTGGAACAATTTAACATAAACAGACAGGTAAATAACACTGTTACTATTTGGCAGGGAGGAGAGTTGCTCTTGCTAGCTGCCAGCTGTAGCCCACAGGAACAAGTAGACCCAAACAGGAAGTAAACATTACACCTTGTTGAAACGGCACACACACATGTGGCACTAGATGGGGCTATAATTCCTCCTTCCTATTTTATTCTGATTTAAGTGAGAAAGGAACAAAAACACATACAGTTAACTGTTTGCATGATACAAAAAAGTGATGAACATTTGCATTTATAACAACAAACACACTCTTTTCATTTATACCCGGCTTTATGTAGCTTAAACATACACTGCTTATTGTCACTTTACCTTTGTATATTTTACTTACTTTAACAAATTGTTCATATTTACTACTACTCATTATGCATATACATCTACAACATTCTTGTTTACATTCAGTTCAGATATTTACATTATTGTCTACCACAAATTTGTATTTTATTTTATACATCATTTACACATAATAGTTGTATCTACTACTATTTATGTACGTCAACTGCATGCCAATAAATGACATCGCACTTTTCCAGATATTACTATTACATGTCACTTGTTAGACGCTTTTCAAATCAAAATGAAAGTTGTTTCAAGGAGTGAACTTTTGTTTTTAGCATGTATACAGGGTTCATACATTCCTTGCAGGTGCCTCATCATGTTTTCTCATGTTAAGCAGTTAGTTAAACCTAAACATGGTTCATACGCTATGTTCAGCTAGATGCTCCTGCTGTCTGTTTTAGTATCTGCTGTCGTCGACTCAGCATTTCAATCTGCTTCACCAAGAACTGCTTGTCACGGCCCTCCTGAAAGCAAAATATCCACTGTTGCATCAGTAAGCCTGTGCATATGAGGAAATCACATAGGCCAACCTACTTATTGTCCAATTTCAAGAGCATGTATGTCTTTGCTTTACTCCACGCCATACAGATACATGTAAACAACTTACCAGTTTAATCTGAGCTCTTAGCAAGGCAACACTTTTTCCATAGACGGAGGCTAAGGCCACAAAATAGCACATCACCACACTGCCAGGGAGGAATGAGTTGTGATTACACATCATAAAATGGACAGTAAAGGGCCATATAATACAAAGGTAAAATATAGACTGCAAGCTATATGTAGGTTAAGTACAGTACTGAATATGCCAGGATAATAGTCCTACAGATAGTTGACTCACCAAGATAATGCAAACAGGGGGATGGAGAATGACTGGGAACCAATGAAGAAGAGAAACTCCTGTGTAATGATGGAGAGGTTGTGGAAAGATCTTGGCACAATCGACCACATGCTGGGAAAAAAACGGAAAGGGCCGCAACCCATTGAAGGACGGATCCTGGGTGGAGAGAGGGAAACACTTCAACAATGTAATATAACATGGAAAACATTCAATACTTCTCTGTTAGGACTGTTACAGTGAATAAAGGTAGAAATCAGACTTCAAAGTGACATTTCAGAGTACTTTGATGTCTAAAAGAATTTTCATAGTATATCATTTTGATTTAAGCTTCAACAATTTGCCATTATCCAAAGCAGCATGTGATTATTCGTGTCCATATTTGCATCAAGAAGCTATACATTAATAGTTTGATTTTGTTTAGTTCTTAACAGAAGGCTGCTAAGATAAAACGTAAAACATAAAATAGGCACTCACTCAGATAGACTGTATGTCATGACAACTGTGCCCAGGCCCAAGCCAAACACGAGCACCACCAGGAAGAAGAAGGTGGAGGTGGTGGAGCGAAACGTCTTCAGTGCTGGCCGACAATTATGGAAGAGTGTGATCTGAGGAGAAATGGGTGGACAGGGTTAGTGACAAAACATAAGCAAAGTATTGGGGAACATCTTTCTGTTCACCAGGTCAACAAGAGTGGTTGTGTGGTACTTAAACAACAGGGAAGTTGGAAAATAAAATCTTAGATCTCAGGCTCACTCCAACAACGCTCATTAAAGCAACATCTTCACCTTCTTGAAGTAGAAGAGGAGGATAAACTTGAGGGTGTTGATGAGCGGCAGCAAAGGGCAAAACAGAGCTCCAGTCCAAACCACAGTCTGACCATAAACCAGTCCGAGCACGTTGGCGGGAACCACAAACTCCTGTCGACCCACCCACTGAGCCAGCTTATTGGACCAGTTGTCCACCACCATCCTAACACACAAACACAAACAGTACAATCACACACTTTAGTTGACAAAAATCGGAATTTAGTGACAGTTTTAGACAAATTCCCACAGTGATTTGTACCTGCGTGGAAACTCCACTAGGACGAGCACAGCGATGTTGATGAGGAAGTCAAACAGAGTCAGCTTATACATCTCCTGTCCTACACGCGTTTCCCAGCACTACATGATGAAACAAACAATAAACAAAAAAGGAACCTGTTGTTAAATGTTAGAAATATTATGAATTAACTTGACCTTTTTGTCATCTTTACTGTTTCCCCCATTCTTAACTTAACTTTTGTCGTCTCGATCCCTGTTTAAGGTTTTGTCTAGCTTTGATTATATTTGTGAAGAAGCATAATAATAATTGACATGTATTATTACCGGGTAAAGTAAATGGTTGTATTGACAGAGTTTACAATCTCCAGTATTTTCAGCCCCTTCGCAAGTGATCTGACGCCACAGGGTGAAGAGGAGAACACCCAGACTCACCAGCCGAAGAAACACTGCCCTACATGTGAAGGATAAATTATTAGAAATGTTATTCATTCTTCATTTGGAAAGTCTTTTTTTCTGTCTCTCCCAATAACCATAACACGACCCTCAGATTCTTCTTCTTACCCTTTACAAACTCTGGAATTAACAAGCTCCACTCACCCAGTTACAACAGTACTTTTTGCTGATTATACTTCTCTACTTTTACTTGATAATCTTCTGAATGACAAATCTGACATAGGATACTTCCACATTTTGTAGTGGTATATAGTTAGGTACTTCTTTCACTACTGAGTTTAGATGACACCACCTTTTGCAGCATGCTCTATAAAATGTATTATTTATGGGATTATACATCATTGACTATTCAATTCTAATTTGGGGGAGAAATGTTTAATATACGATGATTATACAACTACTTTTTGACACATTTTGGCCTTAATTTTCGGCCACTTCCCTTTGTTTATCGAATGGATTTAATTATGATTATAATAATATTCAAATGCTCTGACAAATTCTCTCTCGAACAGAAAAACCAGTGCGAACCGTAACAGTGCCACTATGACGGTGGTGCTGGGGGAGTATCGCTCTATCAGGGCGATCTGGTCACACAGCAGCGGCACCACAAAGTTTCCGGCGGTGATGACGATGGAAGGCAGATACTCAAAAAACAAACCCAGGATCCCTCCCTGGCCCTGCCCACTCTTTACCTGTTTGGCAATGAGATGGAGACCAAAAAGGTCACCAAACACTTTCAGACTGAAGACAATGAACAGAATTATTCTTGTGTTTGACTTCATTTACCTGGCTGAACTCGGTGGCCGCAAAGATGCCATAGAAGGCTGCTATAATGAGCCCAAATGAAACAAAACACATAGAAACACGTAGAGAGTATAAGACAATTTTCTGAGATAAAGTCAGAGCGGCTGCCCTTTTCTTTATGCTCTCCTCCTCCAGATCCACCTGAGAAAAGAGGAGAGATGAGGGGCCGTGTGAAAGCACCTCGGGGAATGATTATGCAGAGAGAACATCACATTCCTCCATCCCGCTAAGTGGGACAGCTCCCCTCTGACCTGCAGCTGGTAGTGGATGTTCTGCTGCTTCAGTTTGGTAGCTCGGTCTCCCAGGCAACCGTAGTCCCAGCTGGTGAACACGATCATGCTGTAGTCGCCCACGGTGCTGCTTCCCGTTGCCACGACAACTCGAGCAGCAGTCCCCATCCTGCATGAAAGTGCATAAGCAGCAAGAAACAGATGCAGAGGGTCGAGGGGATTGAACTCTCAACTCACGCTTTTCAAGGTCACTCTGGTCATGTTAACATATTGAACTGAACCCCTTAATGAGATGGCTGAGAGTGACATTTAAAATGTAACTCAAAAATACATCTACTAGCCTGGAAAAGGCTCAAAACAACTAAAAAGAGACACAAAATCACTACAAAGACACAAAATAACAACAAAGACACTCAAACTGACCACAAATAAACTACATAGAGACATTAAACAACTTCAACATGACCACAAATAGACTATAAAGAGACAAGTAACTATAGAGAGACTCAAAATGACTACCCAAAGGGGCAAAACTACTAACTATAAAGTGTGTTTTGCTCCTCAGAGGTGGCTGAGGCTTTTGCATTTGTCTCATAATCCAACCATGCATACACACATTGTACAGGCTGCATCTTGATTTATTGAATGTGTTTGTTCTGGGACTGACCTCGCTATGATACAAATGAGGCAGAAGACAAAGTAGAAGACAGCGGTGAAGAGGTAGGCCAGCGGGATGTTGTAGGAGAAGTTCTGGTCCTCCACCATTGTGTTGTTGTAGTAGCCATAAAACAGGTATGAATACTCCATGAAACCCTGAACACAGATCACAGGACGGTCACTGTCACTCAAATTAAGTTGTGTTGATTGTTTGATGATCAATTAGTCCATTTTATTGTTGCTGCTCAAAATGTAGGAACTCAGTATCTTTAAATCCTGGCCACAGTTCTGTGTTGGAGATTTCAAAAGCTAAAGGTGTACAAAATCTTAATGACCAATTATGACAACCACTAATATCATATCAGTTAATCAATTAGTATCAGTTTCACATTAGTTTCTGCGTGTCTCATATCTTTGAAGGTCAATGTGATGCAGCAGTTTCTCACCGTTCCTGAAAGTAAGTAAAGGAAGTAATTATAGAACACCACCAGGCCTTCAGGATTAGGATCATAAACCATGCATGCCCCTTGACCTGGAAAACACAGAAAAAGGAAAGCTTGACTATTTCTGCATACATTCTCACAGATCATAGAATTTCTATAGGTTTCCCCGAACCTTTCTGAACATGTAGGTTATGCTTTCCTAACGTTTAGTACTTACATAAAGAGAAAACAGTGAGAGGGAAAGCTGCGACATGCTCTCCTGTGGCTCTGCCATCAAACTGCCAATTAGATACAGCTACTTTCCTCAGATAGCTTTAAAGAATCCAAGGGTTTTAATTATGTCACATTTCCTTGGAACAATGACTGAGGGCCAAAATAATAAAACTACTTTAATGCTGGAGAGTGAATCTTTGACTGTGCATAATGTAAAACATTAGCAAATGAACCAATCACATTTGTATTTACGTTTTGTTTTGAGAATAGATCTTCTGCGATTGCACCGCTGACATCATTTCTTTTCCTGAGGGGAATGCAGCTGCTGGTACTTTCTCTCTACATTTACCGCACTGCCGCCTCTGAGCCTCTGTTGCCTGGAAACTGTTGCATCAAACTGTGAGAAGGCTTCCCGTGTATATAAGAAATGTGTGCCTCATTGTCAGGAAATAAGGGGAAATTAAGGACCCTGAAAAGATCATTTACCACTGACATGTATTACCCCCTGGAGTAAATACAAAATGAAATGTTTTGAGCCATCTGCAGCCTGAACGAGTCTTTACCTGTGCTGTTAACAAGTGCGGCCCCGACGGATCTGAAGACGATGCTGGGGACGAGGACAAATCCAGCAATCAGTAAAAAGGAAACAAAATTGAGCACCACCAAGAACCGCAGGAACAGGAAGTAGGACTGGACACCACCTCCGAAGTTCCCTGTGGGGCCAAAGGGTCATGATATATATGTACAAATCTGTATTGCTGATGTAAATGTAACTAATTAAATAAACACAATTATAAAGTATGTAACATAACAACAACATTTAACCATATTGTGCAGGAAGTAAGTTCGAGTTATCTGTAGTCCTGAAATAAAAGGTAAATTGTTTACCTCCGATCTTTTGCAAAGTCTTGCTCCACAGAGAGAAAAAGGAGAGGAATCCCATGCCGCTGTCTTTGAGTTTACGCAGAGATTTGGCATTTTTCCGTTTCCACGAATCCCTGCTGGAAACCACAGGCACCTGCATTTGCTGCACCTGCCTGCAAAGGCAAAGTTGCAGTAAAATTAAGAAAGTGTTGTGTGATAAATATGATAGTCTTTTAATTAATTGGTCTGTAAAAAAATCTGATGGACAAATATGGATTTGGTTTTTGTTTATGTGGAACTATATATGCACCTATCTATCTATCTATCTATCTATCAATCTATATATCTATATATCCATCTATCTATCTATCTATCTATCTATCTATCTATCTATCTATCTATCTATCTATCTATCTATCTATCTATCTATCTATCCATCCATCTATCTATCTATCTATCTATCTATCTATCTATCCAACTATCTATCTATCTATCTATCTATTCTGTCACATTCATATTTAGATGTGTAATATTTAGATATTAAAGCTTCCTCTTCACTTAAAATATGTAGTCCGTCTGTGCAACTTCGATTAAATTGTCTTTCTTTCTTAAACCAGTAAACAGAAAAGCGACTGCTTGGGGGGCTTTATTACATTTCTAAATGGAAAAACCCTTTTTTTGTGTTTACTGGTTTAAGGAAGAAAGACAATTGCTACGAAGGTAGACAGAGTGAGGATGAACATGTTTCTATGATCACCTTAAATCTCAGATTAAGACTTGTACATGAGAAGATTTTGTAACATCAGGCAAAAAAGATAAATGAAAGTGTATTGACTGAACAACAACGACGTGATAAGGTACTGCTACTACTGATTCATTTATATCTGTTAAGGTTTTTTTTAAATATCTTTTTGAAGATTCCTCTCTGTGTGCATGTACACGATGTCATGACTTGTAATTGTGTTCGTTTGTTTGATTTACTGTGAACAGTTGTACTTCTGACATAGCAGCCACATATAATTCATATTCACATAAGTATGAATGAATAGTTTGCACAACAAGAAATATTTAAATACATTTAAAGCAGTTTTTCTTAGTTTTTTTTACCTTATAGCTCGTTTCAGAGCCATGGGCAGAGGAGTGGCTCTGAGGTCTCGAGGCGGTCCACTGCTGCCCTCTTCATCCTCCTCTTCATGGGGCGAGCTCCAGTCGAACTGAGGCTGATTCTGATTGGACACTCGAGACGGACCCCGTCTTAACCTTAGTGACTGCTGGTCACTGTGGTAACCATACTCTAAGAGTGGTGAGGGTAGAAAAACAGCGAACAATAATATAAGCAACATTTGTCAACACAATTCAACAAGATTCAAAGATGATTTCTCATCATCAGAGACCGTTAGAAATTCAGTCGATTCAGACATTGATTTAAATGATCAGGTTTTAAAATGAACAAACAAGTAGGAGAGTAATGAGATCAGAGGAAAGAAAAAACACACCTTCAGTATAGTCATGCACCTCTCTGGAGCCTGGTCTCTGTGGTTCACTGGACATTTCTCTGATGCAGCTTAACACAAGCTTTAAATACTGTCCTCTGGAAACACATCTAATTCTAAACCAGCAACAAATCCAAAATAAAACAGATGGTGAAGCAGCTCCTCATGAGGAAATGCTGCCTAACCAGGAAGCCCTTCACTGTTGTCTTCTCTCACGGACTTTGCTCCCTTTGTAAATGACCACAGGTACTTCCTTGTGTAACTTAACCCATTATTACCAAGGAAACAGTCACCATTCATTTATAATGTGCGTGGTCTAATAACCAGCCAAAAGACAATAAGAATACATCAAGAAAACAAGATACACTTAAACTAATTTATGTAATTAAAGACTTTAGAAAAGTGTTTTTTTGTGCAATTCAGGAATTAGTTTGATGCATTTTAATTGTCTGCAGTGATGGGAACAAATTCAGTTTATCCTAAATATGTGTTCATGATAATAATAACTGTATTTATGTATATGTTAATACTATAAATTATATTTGAGCTAATTCCTCATAGCTCAAAGAAAGCACTGGGACACTGTTGTGATGTAACTAAGAGGCGTGTTGGTGTTTTCCGTCATGCCGGAGAGTTAATGATTTCCATTCTGACAGATGAGAAAAAAGTGATGTATAAAAGCCTTTTCTACTCGATCTATCTCACTGACAACACAAGGTACTTATGAACTGACAAATACTTCACAGATAATCACATAACATAGACTTTCAAGAAAGAAAAGGCAAGACATTAGCATTGTGGAGGAAATGCTGATATGTATTTCACAAGTTACAGCGTCACAGAGCAGGGAGTGCAGCAGGTGCAGTTTGTGAGGCTAAAGAAAAGAGACAAAAGGCTTAAATAAATATGCTGGAGGTGAGCGAGCAATAGAAGGACTACAAATCACAATCATCTGTGTGCAAGAGAGAAAAAAAAGGTTTTGGCACATAAAGGGTAAAGGCAAGACTCAAAATACATCTGTAAATCAAATCAGTTACAGGTAACATGTGGAGAACAAAATGACATTAGGAGATAAGATGTTTTTCTACTCTGCTTTCAGACATGCACATATAAAACAAAGACACAGTAGTGGTCACACAGTTTGAGACAGGAGTGAGTGAAACAACTCAACATATTTTCCAACTTGTTCGCAGTTTATCGAGGTTAGGGCCGGGCGATAAAACAATATCTTCATTTATCAGCTGTGAATTGTGAAAATATAACCATAGATTCTGATCTTTCTAAACAATTCTGCTTTTGGGCTATTTTACATATAGTTTGCATACAGTTTTCATATGGTGCCGTATATCAATAGAGACATTGTTTTCGGTTCGGTTTGGTGATTTGACAGTAAGATTAGGGGGAAACTAGTGGTAGCATGTGCCAAGAAAGAACCCATTAAATGTTGGAGCAGATCAGTATCACCAAGCGGACAGTTTTCTTTTCCCGTTCTGCAAATGGTCTGGCCCGAGGCCTGAGCTCTGCGAATGCCTCTCTAGTCATCGCTGTGAAGATGATTTCAAATGTATCGCCCAGCCCTAGCTGTGCTGTTATTCATGATCTACGTTGGCAGCTAATAGTTATTATGTGAAAACGTGTTGTATTAAATGTTTGGTCCCAACCCTGAATGGTCCACGATGGCAGTCCAGACATTTTGGCAGTGTTGCTATCTTACAAACACTCATTAGCAGACACTTGAGATGTCCGTGCAGATGCTCCTGATATGCTCACAGTTACAGGCAGAAAAACACTGAGGAAAAATACATTTTAAATTCTCAAGGATCAGGCAATAAAATGATGAACATTATAATGCTGGAAACAAAAATCTTAAACACTTATAGAAGTTGTAAGTAACCAGGCAGCAATACAATTGTAGTCTGCAGGGGATGCACAGTAAGTTTAACATTGTATCACAACAACATCATTTTTTTGAGATAAAAAACTGTCATTGTGATGATTTAGGAAGCCATTATTTTGTTCCTCAAAATAAATAAATCAGAAAGCTTATACAAGACATATAATGTCATTTTTTTCCCATCAAGATCTTTCCATGCTGTACTCCAATACAAACGTTGTGTAACTGAGTGCTGCTGGAATGTTATGTTGGTTATGGAAACTACGTTTAATTACATTTAATCTCTCCTCTTTTAAATATTTATACGACCTTACGAGGCTTGTTTGGTTATTGTTTGCTTCGCCCTACTGAATGTTTTTAAAACAACATCTTGCCATTTCAACAACCCCTATTTTGACCAGCATTACAGTTCACTTAAACTCGGAATGGTATTGTGAAACAAAAGCACATTTACTGTACAGACAGGCGCTCGGATGAGGAATGAATAAACTTTCCACACCCCGATTACCACTCACAATACAAAAGTAACATTCATTGAGCTCAAACATTCCTCTCCCAGTATTCACAGTACTTATATGCACATAATAAGTATTCGACCAGTTCTAACCTGTCACACTCTCTTCTAATCTACTGCATTTTCTATGACATTTTTGTTTGAGGTTTGTTGCTTGTAAGATGAGTGTTGATGCAATGGATGTTGGAAAATCCTGCAGTGACCCTTTGTCATGTCTCAAAAAATATCCAACCTGTTTTTTCTGTACCTCCATTTAGTCTGTTTTCTCTCCCGTTGTTACATTTTCAACCTTCTCTCCCTCTTTTTTGTCCTCTTTTTCAACTCTCCTTCCTTCCTTTTTCCCTCCCTTCAGAACCCTGCCGATGATGATACAGGCGATGGCGATGATGTGCATGCTGAAGTAGATGGACGTCCAGTAGTGGATGGTGTCAGAGGCCTTGAGCAGCACGAAGCCCATGCACATGTAGTCGTACGACCTCATCTTCAAGAACCAGTGAACCCAGTCGAAGATTTTCTGGCCAGACGGACCCAGTCTAACTCGGACCGACGACTCCATGGCCGACTCGGCTGCGATGCACAGAGGGATGGTGAGGAAGGAGAGGTAGTAGCCCACATGAAGTCCATGCCAGTATGCGCTGATGAACATGGTCCAGCCGGCCCTGAGAGGTACAGACAAACAGGAGAGAGGTTAGAGTCAAAAAGACTGTGAGGGTTTCTGTCTACCGTCACTTCAGGGATTTCAGATAATTAAAAAGATGCCGGGGCACATTTAGGTTTGTTTGTGGTAATGAGGGCAGTTTCAGTGAGTGGTGAGACAATAAATAGTCACTTCATGTCATCTGTCTTCCAGGTAATAAACATAGAAGAACTTGTAACTAATAAAATGAGATTTAAATGATACGTCTGGTGACATCATGTATTTTTTGCATGCAATTTTTCCATGAAATAAGACACTATTTAATACTTTTCATTTGTCATGTATTTAAATATTATAGAAGTATACAAAAAATAAGCGTTACCACGTGATTATTTTATATAAAATATTGATTTACCAGAAAACATGCTATATTTTTTAATATATCTCAGTATTAAGATATGAAATGACCCTTATCAGGACAGAAGATTTTGACCATATCTCCCAGCCCTACTTAACTTGACTTAAGAAGTCAAATGAAATAAAATATGTTTGTCTAAAATAGGGGAGCTTCACAGACATCGCTGCAAAAAGATTATAAATGAAAGATTAAAGCTGGTTAGAAATGAGGGAATAACTAGAAAATATGTTATAAAATATGATGACGCTTGCTACTACCTCTCATTTAAGAAGCTATATCCTTGCACAATTCAAATAAATGCATTTTAATGCCAAAACAAAATGGGTTTGGGGGTTCATGCCTGTGATATAAGCAGAACCTGCTGCACACGTAAGGCCTTACCTGAGGGCGTAGGCCCTGAAGGGGGCGTTGGGGTAGATGTAGTGATGCAGCCACCACTGCACCGTCATGTTCCAGTAACGCATGCCGTGGCGGACCTTCACACAGAAGTCCGTGTTGTAGCAGTCGATGTTCTGGATGGTTTTGAAGTCATACGTCTCGTCTGCGCTGGGGTCAGGACTGGCAAAGAGGGAAAAACAATAAACTCTTTACAGACCAAGATTTTTAACAGCAATGCAATTACAATTTACTACATACACACATATTGATGCATCCTCTTTTTATATACTTGTTGGCCAGTGATGAAGTACCTGTAGTTGACAGTGGGTCCTCCTCCAGGTTTGGACAGCGCCTTTTCTGGATAGCAGCCCAGACCTGCAGTGATAAAACCAGCCTCAGCTCCACACCACGCTGCATAGAAACGCATCCTGAACACGAAGAACACTGCTACCATGTAGAAATACCTGGTGTTAGAGAGAGAAGAGTACATTGTTCATCTCAGTACCAAAAAACAGCCGCGATATAACAAAGACATTCAACACTAAAGCACTACCAGGACCTCCATTATTATCTTTAAAGCAAACAATATATTTATTTAGCTCACCAAAGCTATGCTTTACTTTCATTGATTTGTCTCGTTTTATTTGCAGTTCTCTGACCAACAGCAGCAACACAAGTAGAGACACTGTGCAATCAGGACAATTTAGGAAATATTCTGAAATATTACCTACAACATTTAAGTATATAGATGTTTAGCTTATATAAGTATTGAGCATTTGTTGGGTTATTCCAGTCTGAGAAAGTGAATGAAATTTGCTTTTAACATTACATCAAATATAATATTATAAAGCACACTTTTAATAGCATTTAAATTACTGTGTTTTTTGCAGATTCATGAAAGTATGCATCGATGCTTAAATAATAAGCCTAAAACTCATAAAACTAACATTGTTTCTTTTATTAA
The DNA here is from genome assembly GCF_902827165.1 of Trematomus bernacchii. Taxonomy (NCBI): domain Eukaryota; kingdom Metazoa; phylum Chordata; class Actinopteri; order Perciformes; family Nototheniidae; genus Trematomus; species Trematomus bernacchii. The sequence goes on along the minus strand of NW_022987582.1, from coordinate 761,561 downwards.
AAGACATTATCAGGGCAGTTTTGCATTGTAATAATACCTAAAGAAAAAGTTCTCATCCAGGAACTCGTCTGTGCGAACGTAGGCGAGTGGGAAGACGGAGTTGACGGTGATGAACAGAGCGCCGTAGAGAGGAACGAGCTTCAGGCGCTGCAGGCACGGCCCCCAGCCGGGCAGGGTCTGCGGGCTCGGTTGCTGCAGCCAGTCAACGTACGTTTGGAAGCGGAAGAACGGGCCTTTAGGGAGATGGAGGGATGAGATTAAGGAATAAAGGTGGTGTTGTGAAGACAGTGATAGACAAAAATGGATGATATAGATAATGCAAGAACCAAAAGGGAACAGTGGAGGAAAGTGTGTTTTGAAAGAAGTGAGGGTGGTGTTGGAAAGGAGATGGAGTAAGAAAACAAAAAAAAGTAGAGGTATTTCAAAAAACAGAAGAAATTGTAAATAAGACTGATAACGTTATGGACTCACACAATATTGGACAAGAAGCAGGGGGTGAGACAAAAAGAGACAACTGTTAAAATTCATGCAAAAGCAATAAGAACAACATGAAAATAGCTCACACACAAATATAATGTTTACAAACGTTCACTTCAACATGACACAACGTACGTCAACATGACACAACGTCCTCTTTCCAACAGAAGATTCTGAGTGTAACAAGTTTCCACAGACTTACCCGTCATTATACCGGCATAGCAGTAGCTATAGGACAGCATATCGTAGAGGGAGGGCACCTGAGACAGACCACCAATGACAGGAGACTTGGCAAAGGAGCTCACGTCCTTCTTCTTCTCCATGTGGAAGCTGTTCACCTCGTTTGCTAAACTCACCATCTGAGTAAAAGATACATAAGAGTCAACATAGATGCCCACACTGTAACACTGTGTGTTTTGATGGATCTGACAGGGCTTCTTTACCTTCAGAGTGAGAAGCAGCTGGATGGCGTTGGCGAAAGGTGTCGGTGCTGGCAGACCGAACCAAGTGACCAGCCGGAAGAAGAGGAGGTAGAGGAAGCTCCAGCCGAGACTCAATGCTGGGGCATGCCTGGTGGACAGAAATAGATGTATTGTTAGAGTTTACGTTTTACGTCTGCACAGTAGCATTATATGGCAATTGTCCTGTTGTGTGCCATGTGTGCATCAGCATGTACTGTGCACTACAGCTTAAATGTGTCCTTTATCAATTAGACTTGTATTAAATGTATGTATTTAGTTGTTTGCAAATGCATTTTTTTGTCAGATATGATATTTGTACACAAATACAGTTTATATTTATATACTGGAAGCTGTCTATATCTACTCTATCTGAGATCATGTAGGTAAAAGTGCTTGGACAACTTTCTCCCCCACCGGCGTTTCTAAGCTCTATAATAGTTGGCATTAACAATCAGATCACTGTCTGTTTTCCTCAGAGCCTAGCAACTACAAACAAGAGAAAATAAATGTTTTCCTTTACACAGTTACTCTGGTTGTTCAACCATCTGGCATCTCATCTACTGCAATCGCAAGCAAACTACTTGTTATAATAAAAGTACTTTTCTCTTCCTGTTTTGGTTTGGCAATGGTCGTCGTTATCCTAAAGCCCATCAATATTTAACATCATAATCTAAAAGCAAATATATTGTCTCTTTGTCACTTTTGTAGGCAAACAAAAATGTATGAGGGCTTTTTAATATGTCTGTTAAAAAATGAAAATGTTTAAGTTCGGTTTCAATCCAAAAGGTCAACATTTTTTTAATTGTTTTTCCATTGTGAGGATTAACCACTTTATTTTGGCCATATGTAATGAGAAATTGAACATTTGTGGATGTAAGTAAAGCAAGATAAGCCGTGTGTGTGTCAGTGAAATATGTTTGTAAAGCATTTATGCCCATGTCTCACCGCCAGCTGATCTTTATAATAATCCATGTTCCAATCACCGTCACCAGAGAGTGGAGCGTGTGGATCTGACAGGTGACGATGGCGACAGAGAGGCCCAGAAGAAGAGCTGCCCCCTGCTTCACAGGAGGACCTGAAGAAAAATAAAAGTTATCAAATAACAACAATTATAAAATAATAGAGTACACAAACACCGGAACTAGGTAAAAAAGTAATTTCTCAGCATCATTCACATTTCAAAACATATATGACCGTAGGCAGGATTATAGCTGAAGAGGAGCAGCCCTTCTCATTGGTAAAATGTTAAAATGATAGTGTTTTTGTATTGTGTCCACCCCATGTATGCGAGTAATAGAAAATCATAACTTCCTGTCCCACAATGCAAAATGTAGCCCTTTATAAGACACAATTTAAGATGAATTAGGAATTAAAAATACTCAGTAATAAGGACCATGAGTTATAATAAAACTATTGACCAACAATACTCACTGAGGTAACGGAAGAGGAACCCAACAGGGATGGAGGCAGCGAGGATTCCTAAGTAAACCAGCTCATCGGGAGACATCTCTCTGCTGGGACAAAAACACTGATCAGCTCTAAACTTAATCATAAATGCATCCAAACCATTCCAATATACTGAGAGCAAATTGCATTGGAACAGCTGATGATTTGTTATTTTTTGATGACTGTATCCAAGAACCATTGATCAAGTCCTTTAGTGTGTTTTACGGATTTGATTGAATAAAATTACATTGCGGAGGTAATGTTTTTTGCAATCGACTCATTTAATCCTAATTATCCTAAAAGACATTATTTTTGGTCAACCATTTATCTTGGGAAATTCGTGTTTGTTTTTCACTATAATGTAATGTTTACTTATATGGTCCATACAGGAAGATAACGTTGCTAATACTAGGTATCCAAATAACTAAATGAAAGCAGTAATACTAATGTTAAAATAAGGGTGTATTTTACAATATAGGAAGCAGATATCTTGCCAAATTACAGTCATTTCCGGTAAGATGTGCAAAAGCACTTGTAACAGTGTTGCAGCATTATGTAGCACTACTTTGAAAGGTCGAATAGAAGCGTTCATAAAGAGATTGAATGCAAGGAACAGCCATGTGCCACAATTACGTAACCTATGTTCATAAAACATGGAAACATATCCATGGGGTCAATGGGAGGAATATGTTTGTGACAGAGTACACAGTCGCCAAGTCTCAGGTACTTAAGCCCAGGAGAAAACTGGGGCAAACAGCTGATTCTTTGATCAGTGTCACGAACTGTAGATTAGTTACTCAACCTAAATAACCATAGTTTAATTTACACGGGAAACAAGTAAACAGCTCAGAGCTGACGTGTGTCTTCCCAACAGTGCCTTGTTAGGCTAACGTTAGTTCCAGGAAAGCTAACGTGGAACAGCATCAACGGTAGAGAACAAAGCAAGCCACTGTTTAATAAATCGTGAGAATACAAATGTATACAGCACGGAATGAGTGTTAAATGTAGAGGATGAAACACCAAGCTGTATTCCTGTATGGGTCTTTAGCGTTAGCGTTAGCATTGCGAGACCAAACTAAACCCTCAGCGTAACGTTAGTATATAAAAGTGACCGACCGTTGCATTAGAAAGAGTCAGTTGGAAGGTTTTACTTACATTGATAGTGTTAAATCAGCAACGTTTAAATAACTCCAGTCCCTGGCAGAGCCTGTTACACCTACCCATTCACACCGCTAACACTAAATGCATTTACTTCAGTGCACTGACTGAACATTGCACCCTACAGTTAGAATGGTACCGCCCTACACGGTGTCGTCATCGCTCGTCGACTAATCATGAAGGTTTACACAACCTAGGACTGTACCATTCTAGCCTGAAGGAGTGTATGGATAATCCAGTCCGAATTGAGATGACAAAATCACCACATGTCTGTAGCTATTGCAATCTATGGCAACTGATAAGCATCACTTTACAAAAAAAAAAAACCTCCATTTTACTTCATTTGTTTATCCGTGCTCTAAGATAAGATATAGTTTTATTGATCCCAGTTTGGGAAATTATGTTATCCATGCATATTTGGCTTTGATTAAAACTCATTAGTATAGACTTAAAAAATATATAAGGCCAATATTCTAGAAAGAAAAGTGCAACAAATCAGTTCTCTGGTCAGACCAAACAGTTTTATTCAAAATGTTGACATAACAGGCAGCATCAGAACACACTTCCTGGACTACATCCTTTTTAATCTTCCTCCTCGTCGTCAGCGCCTCCAGTGCCACCCTGGCCCTTCTTGGCGTTCTTTCGCTTGACGCGGCCTGGGCGTCCACCACCGTATGGAGACCTCAGGGAGAAGTCGATGTGCTTCTGGCTGTCCAGGCGAACCACAAAGGAGGGGATGTTCACCACCTGCTTTCGCACACTGCAGAGATGGACAAAGAGTTAGACTCTAGAAAAACACATTACAATAGTCAGTTTGATAGATTCCACTTTAGTTTAAACAAAAGACAGGAATCCAACTGTATGACAAAGTCCAGATGAAGTCATCTTAAATGTCTAGATTGGCTATTGCCATTTATTTACTGCAGGCTTCATTTACGAGGAATTCTTGACACCACAGAAAATCTGAGAATGTGATTTAAATCATCAGCCTGAGTAATTCGTACGGCACACAGTGTACAGTAAATATGACAGTTGCCCGAGGTGCAATCCCCCGTAACTTACCAGACAGCCACAACACCAGTGGCACAGCCTAAGCCTTCAGAGGCAGGATTGGCTCTAGGCAATATCTATTGACAAGGTATACGGTTTTGATACCGAAGTGACCTTTGTGAAAAGTTTAACTGATCTCAGCCGAGAGCGTTAAAAGTTGATGGTACTCTGAAGAAAGAGGAAGCATTGAGTTGAGTCTCAAGACTTGAGTACCATTATGTGACATTTTCCCCCAGGAGCCTTGTAGCTTACCGAATATGCCTCTGGCGGATAAGGACACGGGCATGGTGGATGCTCTTGGCGAGTCCAAGCTTGAAGACCTGTGTCTGCAGCCTCCTCTCCATGAAATCTTCAACCTTTAGGCCCAGGATGTAATCGAGCTTCATCTTACCCTCATCGAGTACGCCGATCCTCACCAGACGTCTGAGCAAAGCATTACCTGGTAACAGGAGCCATTTTAAAATCCAGAACAAGGACGAAAATAGCCACTTAAGTAAAGTTACGATTGGCCTCATTCACGAGGAATTCTTGACACCACAGAAAGTCTGAGATTTGATTAATTAATCATCGGCCACTACATTGAAACATGAAATGGAATTTTGCATACCTTCAAACAGACGCTTGGGGTCCTTCTCGTCAAGAGTGAGGAGCTCTCTGGCAGCTTTGCGGATCTTGGCCAGGGTGAACTTGACCCTCCACACCTCACGCTTGTTCCTCAGACCATACTCGCCTTGAAAAAAAGATGGGACAGTCAACCGTTAAGTTCAGTATTATGCAGTTCTTAAGAGGGCAACATGGGGTTTAATTCATAACTATACTCGAGATTATGAAATCACAGCATACCAATGAGTTTCAACTCCTGGTCGAGACGGGACTTCTCGAAGGGGCGGCGGGGGGTGACATAAGTCTTGCGACAAACCCAACTCCTGGCAACGGGCATGGCGGTTTATAAGTGCCTGCAATAAAAGACAATTAGTCAGCATGTGTAAGAAAAACTGTATTTAACATGAGTAAATAGCCATTATTATCTCCATATTTATATATTTAATAAAATATATACACACGCACACATCAACTTTAGATAATCCCAATGAATCAAGTTAATTTCACCAGTGTAAAAATAAAATGGCATCTACGTTGTTATTTTAAAAATACTACATAGTTCTGCAATAAGTTCTTATGATTAATAAACCTAGGACTGTGGCGGCCTTCAAAATCCTGCAATTCTGTCTTTTCAGCTTATTTGGTTATTAAATACAATCTGCAGTTGAAAGACTACTCAGAAATGTGCAATATATTTTATTGTGGGAGATATAGATGTTAAACTCCAAAAACAGTTGCTCATTAGCATTACGCTGTAATGTGTCGCAAAAGTTCAGAGACACAGGTATTGTTTGTAGAATGTATTAAGTCAACACTACTATGCCAGGAATGCTTAATTAAAAATAATTTTGTAAGACATCATGAAAATACGCTATAAGCAAGCCATTGTAAGACATACGACAAGGCCGCAGCTGCACCGCACCACGTTGTCAAATGTGACAAGCTAGCGTTAGCTTAGCGTTAGCCGAATAAGCTTTTCAATGAAACAGTTACAAAACCATAAGTTGGTTATCTAAAAAAACGTTACCTTATACAACTAGATTTCCTACAACTATGTAATACCAGTTGTGTATTTAAGATGTCTAATGCTGTGTGTTTGCGATGTGTGGTAGCATGAGGCCGCAGATCATACCTGTCTCGCTCAGGCCAGCGAAGTAAAGAGAACGTTGGAGGAAGTTCCAGTTTATTTATAGGGCCGACGCACAAACTGCATATCCCAGGATGCACCTCTGCGCCCGAACGGAAGTAGGAAAATTGGTCTTGTTGCACTCTGTTGGTCAAACATGGAAAACACATCTGAAAACTAAAGGTAAATAATATGTTTCTTAGCGGCAGATATTTTTGAAGCCCATCATAAATATGAGTCATAGTCACACACCTGATGATTATAACGTACTTTTATCTGGTGGATCATATACAACTTACAGATAGTTGTTATCATCCAGCCACCAGGCTTCTCAATTCTGAAAACATTATCATCATGACTGCTTTTAATGAACCTGGACTGCTACTTGTTGCTACTTATCTTTTTCAGTAGTATTTTTTATTATCTATCTATTTCATCCCTTTTTCTAATAACATTTGTGAAATTATTTTGGATAAAACTGTTTGTTAAATTACACACAGTCCTGTTTTATATTTTATTTACGTCATCCCATCTTATCTTACACCATATTTCCATGATATATACATGTAATCTTTAATGAATATTATTGCATCAAGTGCTTTTTTCATTTTGGAGCTTACCTGTTCACTCAATACATTTAATTGTACGTTATGACCTTGTATTAACCTACAAAACACTTGTAAAGTCAAACTGAACGGAAACTGAACCTAACTTTAGGGTCCACTAGGAGTCAATTGACTTGCTTTGTCTTCGGGGGTCTCTCTCTCACTATACCTCTGTTGAATTTGCTTGTATTTTAAAAGTGTGTAACAAGTGGTGGGAGATCTTGCATGACAACATGTGTAAGAGTGAGGGTGGTAAGGTGGTAAACTCAGAGAGAAGGACATGGTCGACTATTTATAAAACTCTGAAATGGGACCCTGAGCATGTGTTTCTGTCTGTCAGGCTGCACGATCAACTGATGGACACACAGAGGCTCACTTGCTTTCTCTTTCACAGCCCTATATCCTGTCTTTTCTGGACAGGACACCGGTCATTTTGTGGACTTTCTTTGCCTTTTTCTTCTTCTAATAATCTGTGAGGTTAAATAGAGTCTTAATCTTCTTTCCCCTCGCCATTTTGGATCTTCTGTTTTTCCTGTTGGGATTGTTTCCTCTATTTTATTCTCCAGTCTGATTTCCTGCTCTCCTGTGAGCGTATCAAACTTTGTATTTTCCCCAACGCTCCTTTTTTCCTATCTTCCACTGTTCCCTGTCTCCTTGTGCGTGGTTTTTGTGCCATGCTCTCCTCACCCACTGTGATTCTCCAGCCCTATGGACTTCCTGTCTACCCACAGGCAACCACATGCTACCCCAGCCTAGTTCAGGTAAACCCTCCTTCATTTGTTAATTAAATCGTAAAATCTCCTATTTTCGGTCATGTTTGTCTTCATTCAATGTCTTTTCTGTTCAGTCTTATTACGGTGACTCGGGGTTCAGAAGTGGAAAATAAAAGATGTGATAATATGATTGAAATCCATTTTTAATGAGTTAAGGGCTGCAACAATTGCGATTACTTTCACGACTGTTTAATTTGCAGATCATTTTCTCGATTGATCATATAGTTGGTAAAATGTCAGAAAATGTTACCAAAATGTTGTTAGCATTATAAAAGGACTAAGGAATTAAATACACTAACAAATGTTCACATTTAAAAAGCTGGATCAATTGTTTTTTTGGCACTCAATAATCACTTTATTGTCATCCTGACAGTGTATACAAACCTGTTAAACAGTTATGAAGGGAAGATAGTAAAAATATGTAAAAAATATATATTTTAAAATATATAGCTGTGAAAACAACTTCAGAGCTTTGTTTTCTTTGTTATAAGTTAGAAATGAATGTCGGTTCTGCCAACAAACCATCAAGATAGCATCCCCAGTGAGGAGTTAAACATTTAATACTGCAGAAGAAACCAAAGGGCCCTTATTTCCTTGATAAATAAGTCCAATCTTACATCTAATTTGGTGTTAGTGTTGTGTTGCTCAATAGGGACTAATCGTGTTGTGCACAAAAAAGATTAGAGGAATGACAAATCAACGAGGCCTGAAGGGAGCTGGAGAAGCACACTGATTACGAAAGATCCCGTACGTTAAATAGTTAGGACACATTTGGGGTTATCTTTAGTCCACGGGTCTCAGTGAAGTGATGCCAGCAGTGTGTGTGTATGTGTGTGTACGCGTGCGTGTGTGTGTGTGTGTGTGTGTGTGTGTGTGTGTGTGTGTGTGTGTGTGTGTGTGTGTGTGTGTGTGTGTGTGTGTGTGTGTGTGTGTGTGTGTGTGTGTGTGTGTGTGTGTGTGTGTGTGTGTGTGTGTGTGTGTGTGTGTGTATCTAAGCGTCCCTGACATGCCATTAATGCCACAATGCATCTGGTATCTCTCTACCTTGTCTCTGTGCTTCACACCAGCTGTATTTTTAGCCTCCTCTTCTGAGCAGATAATCACAGGAGGAGATTCTGTCACCTGTCTTGTTTTCTTCACTCGACTCTACTTAAAACGGTGTGAAACCTGCCTGTTGTGCCTTTTAAATTTAGAGTATTTAGCTTTATTAGAAGAATAAATCACATCTAGTTTTAAAAAAGGAACATTTAGATGGGTGCTTTTAAGAAGAAATAGGAGAGATTCGAAACCTGAGGGATGGAATATTAACTTTTCCAAAGCAGTCTAAACGTTTTACTATCTAAATATGTGTAGCTACTCCTTTATCACTTTTATTGGAAGAATATTAGCAAAACAATTATTTGGGCTGAGCAGACAGGTGAATGGGTGGCACGACGGGTTTATCCAAATACTATAATCATTTAAGCAGTTCTTTATTCTGTATAAATGTCCTGATTATTGCACAAATGCTTCCAATTTGAATATTATGAAAAGCTAAATAGCAGAAAGCAGGACGTAGAGAACAATTGTGTTGAAAAAGGAACCTTTAGTTTAATTTAATAAACATCCTGTTCACAAACATTTGTAACTTGGCCGGCACTAAAAGGCCACATCTGCAGTTTAGTGTCGTCTGTGTGTAAATCCTGTGGCAGCTGTCCCAGCATGCGCCTGGCTCATAGCTGTTGACCTCTGACCCCCAAGTGACAGCTGAGGAGGGAGACGAGAGGAAAGGAGAACACATGTTAAACAGAAAAAGCCTGTAAGGAAGAGAGGGGGAACACTGTGTCTGTATGCACGCCTGCTGACACTGATACTGAATCTGGCACAGTGGTGGTTACTTTCTATGGGGGGAAATTAAATAAACTTGTAGTGATATCTAACAGATTGTGTTATCTTCACTCATCTGTCACTTTTGTATCTGTGAGTAGAGAAACCTGGCAGTCTGAGTTTGGTTGTCTCATGAGATAAATGGGACACAAAACAGACAAATGTTAATGTTGACGTGTTTGGAAACATGTTCCAGCAGGAATGTGGTCTAACACCAAAGAATCCCTTATTTTACTGAATTCTCCATGAGTAGACAGATTGGCAACAAGAACTTAAATATCTCACGGGTTGGATTTCTGTGAAATTGAATACAGACATGTATTTTAACCAAAGGATAATGCCATATGTAGTCCCCTAACTTTGACATTAGCATCACAACATGAACTTCTTACTTATTAGCAAATGTTAGCCGGCTATCTGGCTAATCCAAGATGGTAAAGAAAGTAAACATCATGCCTGATTAACAGCTGCATTTTAAATGGCATTGTGATTTTGTTAGCATGCTGATGTTAACTCTTAGCTCAAAGCACAGCTGTGCCTGACAGAGTCTGACAGCTGTTGGCTGTTGTTTACACCTAGAGAGACTCTGAACAACTCATGGTACTTTATTTATTCTGTTGGATGGCAAAAGTTGGTATTTACAACAGAAAACATCACAGGGGTCCGATGTTTAGGACAATAGCATTTCGTTTATGTAGTTTGAAAACTTTGCTTGAGTTACGCGTGTCCAAATTCAACCCTGCTTTACCGAATTCCTTTTTCATTGTCCCTGTATCTTCTTATTTTGAGTGCAACAGCTGGTAGAGATATTTAAGAGTTTATTAAATGTCAGTGAAAGGAGTTATTCATTATAGTAAAACCTAAAGTCCTAAAGCTGGCTGACAAACCTTTGCATGTAAGGTAACACGAAGAAAAAAGTTATGTCAGTATTCGTTTTCAGTCCTTATGCTAAGCTAAGCTAACCAGCTATTACCTCTAGCTTCATATTTACAGTAAGGACATTTAAGAGATTTAAGACTTGAATGATTTTTTGTATTTCCAGGATTCGATTTTTAAGGATTGTATTCTTCTCCAAAAGTTGAAAACGTTTTTCACCTTTTACCTTTTCTGAATCTAATATAGTGTGTGGATTCTTGTCTGAATCTTGCATGTAAAAGTGTATGAGTACAGCACTGGATTACATGTACTTTTGGTCCTACATATCTTTTTATTATGATTCTCTTAAAATCTTTAATATTTTAGCATGTAGTCAGAAATATTTTTGGAAAGATAATATAAGAGCTATTTTTTAAGCGGTATTGCGGTATATATTATTTAAAAGTGATATTGGAACCGTAATAATACCATGTTGTCTTACTAAACACGATATTCTTAGAGTCGACCTTTACCATGATATACTGTCTTGGAACTGTAGGAGCATTTACATCCATGTATACCCCATGTGCTGTGTGTGTGTGTGTGTGTGTGTGTGTGTGTGTGTGTGTGTGTGTGTGTGTGTGTGTGTGTGTGTGTGTGTGTGTGTGTGTGTGTGTGTGTGTGTGTGTGTGTGTGTGTGTGTGTGTGTGTGTGTGTGTGTGTGTGTGTGTGTGTGTGTGTGTGTGTGTGTGTGTGTGTGTGTGTGTGTGTTGTGTAAAGTGATGGTGGGTGGGGGATGAGGTGATTGACAGGTGCAGATGACCACAGCTGGTGTGGGCTCCTGGTGCCTTTTTGTTCTGGCGATCATTTGATGTGATTGGTGGATGAATAGAGCTTTTGGTGCGGTAGGCGGGTTGTTAGCTGACATTAAAACATGCAGCAGTTGTTGGACAATGCACCAGAGAGCGAGGAATGCACTGACAGGGTAAGACAATGCTTTTAGCTCCTTACCTGAATTATTCACTTGGATCATTGCTGTAGGAGGGTGAACTTTTGTTTCTGTAATCTGTTTTAATTTACATTTCTCAGCTGAAATCTTTCTATTTCTGACTCAATGGAGTTTAATGTAGAATTACTTTGTGATTTGATTGAAATCAGGCTGTACTGCTCTTTTGATGTGACTCTGATTCATGGTTTCACTCTTTCAAATCTTAACACTAAATATAACTTTATCATTTATTGAGAAACTACAACAAGGAACATTTGGCCTTTTTTGCTTATTTATTCAAACAAGCTCTCAGACGTTAATAGGTTAGATGTTTGTTTTGTGATTTCCATACTTTGAGGGCTTTTTTGTTTATCTGATGTTTGTGTCGTCATATTCAAACTGACAACAGATCATTCCTGTGAGAGCCGGAGAACAGACGCACGATGGTCTGTTTGTTTACACCTCTGACATTTAATATCTTGTGGTGCTGATCCCTCTCTCTCTCTTCCTGCAGGGAGGCCCCGGTCAGGAGGCCGGCCCCGGCAGCGGGGACCCCAACCTGTCCCAGGTCTACGCCCCTCCTCCCTCATACCCCCCCCCAGGGCAGTGTCCACCCACATCTGTGGGCAGACTGCCTCTTGAATTCACCTCTGCACACCCCGGCTCAGAGTACGCTGAACACCCCCAGCTCAGAATCTACCAGGGGCCCCAGCTCGAGGGGGCCGAGGTTCTGACGTCCAGCCACGCGGTAAGAACAGTTTGTGAATTCACGACAAGCAGTCCCAATCAAATCTGATCTTCAGTGAGTTCATGTGATAAGTAGCCCTGCTGCTTCAGGTAGAACATCCTTATGTCCCATCAGGGGAACATGGACAGATAGAGTTTCTTCTATATTTAGAGCCCCACTTACACTTTTGTGTCCATGTACGGGAATGCTGTCACACTCAAAGTGAGGGGGGGGGGCAGCTGAGTGGGGATTTGTTGATGAAAATAAATCCCCACTTCTCCATCTTCTAAGTGTCTCATTTAGCAGGCAATAAAACAGATCACCTTTCAACATTATGGCTGTGACATTTTGTGATGATATGAACAGTTAAGTATTTAGAGGATCACATAACGTACACTTTCTATAAAGAGATTTTCTTAGAGGGTTTCAAATGTTTTACTGTTTCAACAGTGGAGTGTTATGTTTCGGTGTGAATTGAAATATAATTGTAAAAGAAGGAAATAAATAGGTTCTATGTTAAGTTAAGATGTTTCTGTCTATTTTTGTTTTGAAAATTCAACAGTTTGTCTCACAGTTTTCTCAACAGGCCATTTTTATTACTGTGTTTATTTTTGTTAAACTAAGTAAACAAATATTCCAGTGCAGTGAAATTATTTAAATATATTTCCTTAATAAATAAACTTGTTCCCAATACGTACTAAAATTGAATTCATAATTGTAGTGCAGCAACTTACATAGTCTATTTTCAAACATGCTGGTGGCATTGTATGAATGGACCTCTGTTTGTTGGTCCAACTATTTGTCTATACATAAATAACTTAAAAGCTATTCCCTGGATTGCAGTGAAACTAAATGACATGAATGAGTCCCAGGTGAGGTTAACAATTTAGCTTTTGAGTGAAATATCTTATCACCTATTTGATGGATTGCTGTGAAATCTGATACTGATATTAAAGGTCCCTAGAGGATTAACTCTAATGACCCTCTGACTCTCTAACGGTCAGTACAGCCTCAAGTGTATGTGTTATAAATACTACCATGATAACATGATAAACTACAATGTGGCATGTTAGCATGCCATAATTGTGAGTGCAGTGTATAAGAGTTTGGTTCTAAAGAGAAAACACTTTTTTACACATTGTGCTTGACCCTTCAGCTAACTGATGCTTGCCAAATTAATAATTTGGAATATTTTAAAGCTGACTTGTCTTTTTGTGAAATTATTGTTGTTTAAAAAAGTATATTGTGGTATTTATTTGTTGTTGTAATGTTGTGGAGATTCTATATAATGTATAAATATTTGCATTTTTGTTGTTCTGTAAACAAGTTAGCACAGGCACTCATTTCTGGAAACACGTTTGAATTTTTGTTCTCAATTAACAGGTTGATTTTCACTTTTTAGATTTGTATGGCTCCATTTAGACAGACATTTGTGTCATTACTTTTGCAGTGCAGTAAACCTTTGACATCCACTAATAACATTTCCTTCAGGCTTGAAAACCTCCACCATGACAGGGTCAGAGGGCTTTAGTGTGATCTCTCTTCCTCCTCTCATAAATGTTTTGGCCCCATCTATATATTTTATTACTAGAGCCCCTGACATACTCGGGTCCGTGCTGAATTTCGGGGAAAAGTTGAGACGTCGCCATGGAGGGAGGGGGTCAAAGGGGGTGGCTGACCAGATGACCCCCTTTCCCCCTCTGAAATATCGCTCAGGTCCAGAAACACAGTTCTGCATCGTGAAATGACACCACCACCCCCCCTCCCCCCTCCCTGTGTCCCTGTCTCCCCATTTAGCCTGTCTGTCTGTGTGTGTGTGTGTGTGTGTGTGTGTGTGTGTGTGTGTGTGTGTGTGTGTGTGTGTGAAAGTGTGTGTGTGTGTGTGTGTGTGTGTGTGTATGTGTGTGTGTGTGTGTGTGTGTGTGTGTGTGTGTGTGTGTGAAAGTGTGTGTGTGTGTGAAAGTGTCTTTGTACCTTTTTCTGTCTCTCCCCACTTTATTAATGATGCCCCTTGACAAATGACCTTTAACCCCTGGCAGAAACGCAGCACCGTGACCCCCGACTGACCCTTGTGGAACGTACAGTTTTACACTCTTTGCCTTCCCCCTTCACCCTCTTCCTTTTCAAGCTTTTTGCGCACCTTCTTTGCCTTGTTTACTTTGGTTTCATTTTATTCTTCACTGCTGCACTGAGGCCTTTTCCACTCTCTGCCTCTTGGTGCTAGAATGCTAATACTGACATTTTTACTTTTACACAAGGACTGTTTTTTTATATTTATATATCAACATTTTTGTAGTATTTTTCTTTGCTTTGTTATGTTCTTTTTTTTATGTTTTCAACATTTCTTCTCTCGCTTTCACTGCTGAAGCTCACTATATATATTTTTTTTTTCTATCTTGCAGACCTTTTCTTGTTTGTACTTATTCATTTGTTTTAAAAAAACATATTTTTAACATTTATTTTCTTGCAATGGTTGATGATGCTGGGTCACCATTCACCAACATAAAAACATGCACACAATAGCATCGTGGTGCATTTTGGGAAAATGAATGTTTTGGTTTTGGCACATTAGTAAACTTTTCTGCATGGGGCAACTTTAAGTTAAATATTACTACAGTTTTGTATGTATATTACAGGTTATTACAATAATATGGGACACTCAGTTAGAGTGCTTCATCATTAAACATTATTTAACACTCTTTGAAACAGCTTGAGTGAAGATTTATATGACAGGTTTATAATCCATATTGTTTTTGTACAGTGCATTAGTATTTATACTCTCCTCCAGGCATGTATTTAAACACGCCTCACTAAAATGGAGCCCTTTTCTTGCCTCCTCACATTTGCCTGAGAGGGATCACTGGTTGCTGAATGCTCTTTGAACTTTGGTTTGAATCACTTCATGAAAATGATGCTTAATGCTCTGTGATGCTGACACAAACAATATTCTCTGAAAGATGTTACAGACTGTATTCTCCAAATTAACTTTATGATTTTTCTTCCTTTTCTTTCCCTTTGCTTTCCTACTGATGCCCTTTCCTCGTTTTTTCTTCTCACCTACTCTCATCTCACTTTCTTTTCCCATCTTTCTGTTTCATGTTTGTTCCTTCACGTCCTCTTCCTTCCTGTCCATTCTTCTCCTATCGCTTCCTCTCCTCCTTCTCCTCCTGTTTTCATACTTTCTCACTGCAGGAGGATGGTTTGGCCGCTGTGAACTCTGACCCCCTGTCGGTGTCATCAGGGGGCGGCGCAGGAGATGGAAGTGACGAGGAGGGGTCCAATAAGGTCCAACCCAAACGCCTCCACGTCTCCAACATCCCGTTCCGCTTCAGAGACCCGGACCTCCGCCAGATGTTTGGGGTAGAAATCTCTCACTGTCACGCAGTCTCACAATGCCTTTATAAATCGTTATATACATCATTAAACAAAATGAAGTTATCTGTATCTATTATATTATACTTACATACTTATTCTGACATTTCCAGCAATTTGGGACGATCCTTGATGTAGAAATTATCTTCAATGAGAGGGGGTCCAAGGTGAGCATCACAGGCATTATAAGAGCTGAATTTTAAAATAAGAAAACAGAATATTAACATTGTGACGGTGTGGTCTTGCAGGGCTTTGGCTTCGTCACATTCGAGAGTGCAGGTGAGGCTGACCGAGCCAGAGAAAAGCTGAACGGGACGATTGTGGAGGGGAGGAAGATTGAGGTGAGGGAGAATTCATTTTTCTAATGAATATTAAGTTATTTATCTTATCTCACACTGTGTCTCTGTTGTACCACTAGCGTTGTTTGGCTCCGTATTCTTTTAAGTTGATTGCTTCAGTTTGTTGCAGAATTTGCCTTAAGCTAATTTCCCCCTATGGAACAATAAGGAATATTTTATCTTATTATCCAGGTTAATAATGCAACCGCAAGAGTAGTAACCAAGAAGCCCCAGACGCCGCTTGTAAACAGTGAAATTCCAAGTAAGACTCCCCATTCATTTTAGCTAAGTTCACTTTCTGCATGATTCCGAGTGGTTTTGTGTGAAACTTATCCCAATGTTCTCTATGTGTAGCTTCTGGATGGAAGATGAACCCCGTCATGCAGGCGATGTACGCACCTGAACTCTATACAGGTAAGACACTCTCTGTAACACTCATCTGTTATTAGGGCTGTGTTTTCATAAAATCTAAGTTAAGAAACATTTGACTTTTGCACCCTTACACTACTTACTTGTCTCAGTTTATGTTGTTACACTGAGAGGGAAGAGTCAATGGCTATAAACAGATAACAACACTTCTATCTGGGTAAGGGGGCTTAAACATAACATCAGATTAACCACTGTCACAGCAAGGATCTTTGCATATAAACTACACTGAAAAACTATTAGGAAAATATAAAAGTATTTACAGTATATTTTCTCAAACCCCTAACTATTATTGTAATGAGATCACCTGTATTATATTCAAAAAATTTACCTTTCACGTTTTCTACCATTTTATATCCCTTTGTAATGGCCGGTTTCCCCTATCCCATGGCCGCTCCCACGCTGGCGTACCGAGGCTCTGCGCTGCGGGGGGGGCGAGGCCGCGCCGTCTACAGCACCATCCGCTCTGCTGCCGCCGCGCCTACTGCCGTGCCCGGATACCCCGGGTAAGACTGTGTCCGAGTGCCAGAGCCTCTTCACTCACTTCAGTCTTCAGCATTTTAATATTGTTTCACTCACTTCTTTCAGGATGGTGTATCAGGATGGACTGTATGGAGCAGAAGTCTATGTAAGTAGCTGCACACATTTCCTCCTTAAAGTCATTTTAAAGTGTTGTTACTATAATAATGTTATTTTTATTGTATTTTCTGTGCAGGGTGGCTATCCTGCAGCTTACAGAGTGGCTCAATCAGCGCCTCCTGCCACGGCAACCTACAGTGACGGGTAGGCAGATTTTACAACGAAAAAAACTATTGTGTAACTCAAATCAGCTTTTAGATCCTTGAAACCATTTAAAGAAAGGGAAATGATATCAGATTAATCAAATATATTCCGGAATTCAAGTATAAATCATTAACATTTTGTATAAAACTGTATTCATGAACCTTATATCAGTTGATAATACCAAAACTACTTATGTTTCCTTTAAAACCAACCAGTTAAGTAACAGGCACTGAGGTCAGGTCATGCATTTTGTGTCTAGAAATGTAGGAGGACTAACATCCTATTCAGTGCACATGTTGGACTTAAACACAAGTCAGATTTTAAGGCTAATTCCGATTTTATCCTTTATTTTCAACATTTAGAGGCAACATTTAAACACCAAAAGACTGTGGGGGGGCTGTTATGAAAGTAGAACTAAATAAAAGCCATCATTGAGGAGATAAATGAATAAAAAAAGGAAGTTTAATAGGAGCCTTTTTTTTAAATCCTGGCTACATCGTGACATGTGCATCTGCTTCTGATGTTTTTGAACAGATACGGACGTGTTTATACGACATCTGCGGACCCCTATCACCACTCAGTCGGACCAACAACACCATATGGCGTTGGTACAATGGTGAGTGAAACACACACACACACACACACACACACACACACACACACACACACACACACACACACACACACACACACACACACACACACACACACACACACACACACACAGCCTCTGCAGAGAGATCTCGTGTTACACGTGCGGGTTAACAGCACCTGACACAATGCTTCTGTTTACAGGCCAGTTTGTACAGAGGAGGATATAACCGCTTCACCCCATACTGAGCCACACACCCACACACACGTCTCTCTGCCTCTGGGATTGGCTGATCCATGGACGCTGCAGGACAGATTGTGAGATCCTTGGAGAACGTGGAGATGGTTTTACTTCCTGCTGTCATCACAACCTCTCCTCGAGAGACTAAACAGACTGAAGATGTAAATAGTTTAGCACCCATTCACTGTCCTTTCTACCGATGAATACTTAGCTCCTAGAAGAGGATGTTATTTAATATATAGACAGTTGCTTAAAACCTTTAAAGGATAATTGTTTTCTGAATTTAAAGTTGGCTAACACGGCAGAAGTTGGTGAAAATACTGTGAGAGTTAATTTTGTGAATATCTGAGATTTATCAAGTTTCATGTCATAGTTTGTACAATGTTATTATTTATGGTGACAATTATTAACTAAATCTCTGTGTGTGAGAGTGAGTGTGAGTGTGTGTGTGTGTGTGTGTGTGTGTGTGTGTGTGTGTGTGTGTGTGTGTGTGTGTGTGTGTGTGTGTGTATGTGTGTGTGTGTGTGTGTGTGTGTGTGTGTGTGTGTGTGTGTGTGTGTGTGTGTGTGTGTGTGTGTGTGTGTGTGTGTGTGTGTGTGAGCATATGAGTGATGTAACTCATCTACATTGTTCAGTTACAGACCCAGCTGTGACACTGGTTTCATTATTACAAGCAGATAAGTAATGTTTGTTGGGGTCTAGTTGGACTTTCCTTTTCTTTCCTTTTTTTGTCTTTCTAACAATCTACCTCTCATTCTTTTTCAGCTTTTAATACTGCTGTCATTATAAATCCTGTATCCCTTTCTGTGTGTGATATTTAACTCTGCAGAGCTTTTTCTCTCCCTTTACTTTTCTTCCAGTAAATGCTGATTTTACATAGTTTAGTTTCTGTGGCACCTCACTACACAAAGAGCCCTTTTTCTCCTTTACTCACCCAGGGAAGGTTTGTTTTTCTAAACATTCTCACAGTTATACTCGTGTTCAACTGGGAGCTGCGGTAAGAAGCAGTGTTCTGCTGTTGGCTTTATTACACAAACACAGAACCATTTCAATGATTCAGACCAGAGTCTGCTCAGTGTTAGAGTTCAGGTACCCCCTTCTTTTCCCTTGTCTAAATTATCCTTATTTCACTCTTTACTGTCGTCCTTTCCTCTGAACTGTTGAATGACTTCTCGGTTTGTATTGATAGTTCCTCCTTGGCCTACTCTTTGTTTCTGTTGCACTCTTTTCTGCTGTGTTTGATGTTTACCTCTAAATAAAAAATATTTTCTCTCTCTTTTCCTATTCTGTCCTTTATTGATTTGTAAGATTTTCCATTCTTTTTGTATTCCATCTCTTATTCTTTACTGTGTCCTTCTCTGCTGCTCTGATACCAAAGAAGACTTGATCCTTGATCATTGTCACAACACAAATCCTAAAGCAGCCTCTTTCCTTTTGTTTCTTGCACTTTGTTTCCTGCTTCTACTTTCCAATTATAAAGCTTTTTACCTTGTAACATTTCTGCTAGTCTTACTCTTATTTTCTTTTTTCTTCTGTCCTATATATATATATATGCTCATGAAACTTCTCCTTCTATCTAATCTATTTTCTGACCTAAATTAACAGATTTTACTCTGTTCTTTATTAGTAGTAGATTTAGTTTTATCAGTATAATACTTATTCTATCTCTGCTTTTTAACTTTCCTCTGAGTGACTCAAACCTTTGCTTATGACTTTCTCTCTCCTTGCATGCATAACTATTGTTCTCTCCTCTGCACTGTGCAGGTCTGGCTTTACTTTCTTGTGCTTTTTCCTTTAGTTCCTTGTCGTACTTAGTGCTTTCTGTCTGCTGCGTTGATTTATATAATTCTGAGCTTCAGCCCTTCTTTAGATCCTTTCTCTTTCATATTGCTCTTTATAGTTTATTTTTCTCTTGCTTTGAAACAATGTCTCTTGCTGGACAGGTTCTGTTTCATTCCCCCCCCCCCCTTTTTTTCTCTCTACAAGATGTGTTTTGCCGACCTTGGTATTATACGGGGCTTAATTTTTATCAGGCTTTCATTGGAGGTTAATACAGAAATGTCTTGGTTTAATTTATTTTCATCCTTCGAGGCACTATATGTATAAAAAGTTATGCTTTAAAACTATTTTTCCTGCTTTTCCTATTTGTTGAATTCTCTTTCTTTCGTTTTTAGCCCATCTGCATGTATAAGGTGGGGTAGGTACGTTTGAGAAACCGGCTCGAGATCGCTAGAATTTAAAATACACAACCGGAGAAAATCTGCCACTTCCTTATAGAGCCCCTCCTCCAACACAACACGAACGCGCACATGACCAGTGAGGGCACGAGATAAGTTTGTGCACAGATGGAAGGCTGACAGGCAGGTAGGCCATCCAGTTATTTTAGCCGGGCCGGCTAAAATAATTGGTCGTGCTTTTTACAGTATTACGGCTTCCACAGATGAAATATTTGTATGGATTTTTTGTCAAAGCACTTAAGATATTCATTGCTATCGGGATGTTAAGAGCATTCCATGGAATATAACAAAAAGTGTATCTCGAGCCGGTTTCTCAAACTTACCTACCCCACCTTTAACATTTAGTTACTGCTCTACTCTCTCCTTTTTTCTGTCATTTAAGCTTTCTAAATATTTTTTCACCATAAAACTCCAACTTTATTTTCCAACAACTCCATTCAATTCACTTTGACATCTTCTTGCAGCTCAAATGTGTTTGCTGAAGTGAACATGTCAAACAAAGCTGTGTAAAGGAAGAAAGTGAAGGAAACTCTTTTCAATTATCCAGCTTGTGTCACAGGTGCCTGTCACTCACAATAAAATGTCCATGCCAAACTCTGTTTTAACTTGTGTTTTTGTTGTATCCATTTATCTAAATGAATGCATTACATGTTTAAAAAAACAATTACACTGGGTGTCATTTATTCTTGAAGTTTATTTAAAATATATATATACACAAGATTTACAAAATGGCAGTTCAAGTTGGATCTGTAAATGGAGAGGCGTGGCAGAGAAACCTTCAGATTCAGTTGTTAGTTGAGCCGCAACATAAACTATCAAAGCATTGCAGACGCAATACAATACTTACTAGTGAGAGTGACTAAATGCTCATGGCAAACGGTCACAAGCATAACCAGCATAAAAGGAACAGATAAGAATGAGAAGAGAACAAATACTGGTTAGAGATCTGTAGCAGAGGAGAGGACAGCATGCAGGGAGAGGAGTTAAGAGAAAGTGAGAACAGAGAAGAGACTAGTTCAGAGGGAATGGCCGGAGATGAACACAGCAGAGGTGAGGGACATGGGAAGTTCTTCCAGTAAATATCAAGGAAGGAGTTACAAAGACTGATGGGAGGTATACAGTAACATGGGAGCAAAAAATACTGAAAACATGACTCAGGCAACTGGGAGGAAAAACAAACAAAACATCCAAAATGAAAATGTGTATTGTTAGTTCCTGGGTGGAATTTTCTACTAAAAAAGGCAAAATAAACAAAGTAAACATCCTGGACTGTATCAATGCTGAAATCCTGAGAGGTGCACACATTAACCATGTTTAAAGAAATGTTAAGTTTACACAAACCCAATGCAACAAACAACTGTCATTCAGCTCATTCACATGAGAAGAATCCAAAGTCTTTTTTTGGGAGGACGTGCCACTTGTCATATGAAGCTTTGCCTGAATAAGACTGCATACTAAGAGAAATGTTACTAACTGTCGGGGAATTTCATGAGTGATATGTTCGGAATGTCCAGACACATTTCTTTTGAGGCATTTAAAAATGACTGCAAATCTATAACTGAGCAAACATTATCCAAAATAATTTGCGATTAATAATAAATAGGAATTTAAGAAAAATACCACCAAATGATGACTAATTTACCAGCAAACACATGTAGGCGAAATATTCAAAATGTATCTGGACAAACAGTAAAAAGGGGGCTTTGTAAATCCTCAGGCAGTTTTCTCAAAACTTAACAGGTATCATGTTGCACAGAAAAACATTTTCAATATTTGGGTTAGCAGCAAATCACATTAGCAGCAGCATCAACATTTTCCACATTTCATCATGAGGCTCCCATGTATTTCATCAGCTGTGACGCTTCAACTTGAGCGGGTCAAACCAAGACTGGGATGCTCACTCTCTCCGGCTGGCGTCACTATCCTCTCTTTATGAGCTCCTGCTGTGAGCAGTGCTGCGAGCTGAAGGAGGAGAGGGCTGGTGGTGTGGGGGGGAGTTTAGGGGGTGGGGTGGGGGGGCAGTGAAGAGGACAGGGGATCAGGTAAATGAAGGGGAAAGAAAGAAAACATGTTGAGATTGTTGTCATTACAAATTGTTTGCTGAAATGGTCAACAGTGAAGTTTGACAAATAACGGTCCAGTGTTTACAAGAACATTTTGTCAACCTGATGGAAATTGGTTGAAGACTTAAACATTTTGTGTTCATCACTGAGAAGATATCAGCTTTGCATGGAACTACCTGCCAAGCTTTACTGCCACAAAAAGGCGAGTGATACAATAGAGGCAACAGGAGTTTTGCCTGAATAAAATATGACCATTTTGACATTTGAACTGGTCATGTCACTCAAAACTGAGCATCAAATATTGCCACAATGCCTGTATGAATGTTTTCAGGCTGTACTGGGGAAATCATCGACTCCTCTATCATCTACATCCTGACAACGTCACCCAGATCTATCTGCATTTTAGTTTACATATTCCCATATGGTCAAAGAAGAGTTCTGCAAAACCCAGAAGAAAATAAAAGAGAATCACACGTCCGTGTGAGGGGGAAAAAACGACACTATGCACTAGTGCACTAATATAAATCACAGCAATATCATACAATATTTACAAAAATAAACTCTGTTGACAAATAAACATGTACAGCAAGCCTGCATCCACTCAAGTTCTGCTTAGTTACCCCTCAGTCTGAAATGGCTTAATATTTCTACAGCAGCAATTAATACTGTTCAAATAAACAAAACTCAAATCAAAACGACCCGTTTCTTTTCTTCAAATGTTTACACTATCATTATCTATGAGTCCTTAAATTATAGGATATGGTAGAAAACAAACAAAATTAACATGGAGTTAATGTGTTGTTGGTATAGGTGTACATTTACTGAACAATTTGGAACTGTCTAATACCTCATTTTTAATACCAATTATCACCTAAAATAGTGTGTCCCCCACCAATAGTATTTTAGGTCCTGGACAGCACAAGCCTCAAGACTAATGGACCACAATCACATCAGAAATACTTCAAGAAAGTCCTGTCCTGTACCAAAGGGTAAATAGTCTTTTATTCATCTTTTTAATTATTAATTACTTGTCAACTGGGAAAATGGACATAAAGCATCTTGACTCAACTCGCATGTCCTTTATTAAATTACTGTCTACATCAGATGGAAACTCTTTTATCAACACTCAACCATATGACCTTCAGATAGCAAAGGTTAATGTGCAGTAAACACGTCGGATCTAACTGGTGCCATTCTGGCATTTTAGGGTTTAGTCAAATTGTATCATACTTAATTAATCTAACATTAAACTGCTTATTATAAAAATCTGCTTTGCTGCTCCATAATTCTTTTACTGGGCCATGACAAAGGACGGAAGAAATTCAACACAGACGAAAAGTGAGGCAGCATCTCAGCCGTGCCGTCCTCTTCCTCCTCCTCCTCCCAGAGAGTCCCTTTAGCTTACCAGCCGTGCACACAGATCATACAAACCGCTCGTAGTTTTTGGAAGAGGCAGCAGGTTCTCGCTGAAGCTCACCCCGCAGAATTCCCCTTTGGCTGTATTTAAAAGATGGCAGCTTTTCTGTTGATTAACAGCTGGTGAGGTTAAGAAGGCCAACATGGAGGTCAGAGGGGCTTCATCACTTTTCTGTTGGTCGGCGTCTGCTGGATTCCAGGTGCTGGCAGGACGTCCGCTGGAGGAGGATGGCGGCAGACTCCCTCTCTGCCTCTGGCTGCTTTCATTCTGGAGATGGAGCTCAGCTTGGAGGGCACGGAGGAGGATACCACCCTGATGAAGAACACTTGCCTGATTCCTTGATCATACACAAAGTCAATGCTCATCACGTTCAGACTTTCTCCCAAAAGCTGGCCAACCATTTCTTGACCGGGATCATTGAATTAATAGAACTTAATTCAAATCAGGAACAAGACTTAAGACTTAAGTTCATTGCTCTCACTGGCCTTTTGATCAGGATGAGGAACAGGATGATGCGCGGCCATCTGATACCTTTGGGGCAACCCGGTGCAGGACATACAAACCACCTCATCTTCCTTCAGACACACGGCCGGCGCCTTCTCTCACGCGTTTTATCACAGTCTTTAGGAGGAATGTGTAAGGGTGATCTGAATCTGTGGACTTCTATGCAAACAGGAGAGAGCTGGATGAAGGACTGGCAGCTGTTTGTATTTCCCTTTTGGTTTACAAGGCTTGAATCTTCAGGTGTTGAAGCTGTTGACTTGAGGAAGGAAAACACATAACAGAACACTGTTAGCTTTGACATCTGAGGGTCGCTAGGGAACAGGAATCATGGGGGGGGAGGGGGGGGGCCTCTCTGATTTGTTCTATTGACTTTTGACTCCCATTGCTGACACTACACGTGTACCCCAGATCTAAACTCCTCACTCGTCTGGCATTATAAAGCAGTTCCTATCCAACGACATCTGTAATCTGAATCTAAGAGTTTTCATGAATCTTTCTATGTGGGTCTTCTGTAGTTTGCCAACCCTATCTGAAAAGGCTGATGTGTCTCAAGTGCAGTGCATTGTATATGTGAAGCTCCATTATGGTCCCTTAACTTCTCCCTTTATGGTGTTCCCCCCCCACCCCACCTCCTCAGGAGGCAGCCAAAGCGGCTGAGCTGGTTTTGCAGTCTATCTTTTCAGGGTCACCGGGGTAGAAAGTGACACCATGCGCAGTGAGAAAGGTCACACAGGAGTCTAAACAAGAGAAGCCCAGATTGGAGTGCACATACTCCACGAGCAAGTCGGGCCTGAACCTGCGGAAAACAGAGAAAACAGAGAAATCAGGAACTCATAATTTATGGAGAACTAAAATGTGAAAATAAATCTTTCTGGACCTTCACTTACGTTTTTACCATAGCCCGAAGTGCAATCATTCTCTCCCTCTCAACAAACTTGTCAATGAGGTATGAAGCCATGCGCGGGGCTTCTTTGTACAGCTTAAAGAAACGGTGATAGTTTCCTAATGCCCAGGCAGCGCGGAGTGCAAGAGCATGAGCCACACACACATCTGCCCGCAGGGCAGGGGTCAGGTACACCAACTCAGTGGTCAGATCTGGAGGGGGCAATGATTGGCCAACGTTTAAATATGAAGGGAAGAGATAAGAATGTATGTATGCTGTTTATAACATGTGAACACTGACATTACATCTTTACATACACAAAATGTTTATGACCTTTTACTGAAAATATTCACGCTTGGCTGTACACATGGCCTTGGAACAATATTATTTCACTACTGTTGGCTAAATGTCATATCATTTGGGATATTGCCATATTCTGATTTAACGCCATCAGTGTGAGCGTACCTCCAGAGTTTTTGGTGAAGATGTAATACAGCAATCTATATGCTGTAAACTCTCCAATGTTCTCCGACGGGTTGTCCTTATACAGGGCCTTCAGCTGGGTCTGGCACTGGTTGAACTCTTCATGGTCTCCCTGGAGACAATTAACATTCGGTCATTATTATAAAATATACTGTTATCAATTTTTAACTACCGCAAAACGTATAGAAAATAAAACGGACTGACCTTTTCCAGAGCAATGCGTGCATGACACTCGTACACTTCCACTGTGAATTCAGTACGAACTCCTTGGACCTGTTGGGGAAAATAAAAACTCATTTAGATAACCATGATAAAAAACACAGACGGAGGTTAACATTGTAAAAATACTAAGACGGGTAGAAATGAAAGACTTGCTGCAAACTGACCGTGAGGTCCTGTCGTATGGACTTCATCTGTTCACAGGCATACGTGTACTCCTGGTGGGTTTTCCAGTGGAGTTTCACAGCCAGCAGAGATCTCCTCAGGACCTGGATACAAACAAGTTCAGAAACAGGTAAGGCGTGGATCGTGATCTTTGGTGGTGTAGATGGAGACATAAATATACTATATAATATAAAAGCTTCATCATGTCATCTAGATCTTCACCCTTTTTTATGCATTGTAAAGCAGGGTATATGCAGGAAGTCAAATGTAATACAACCTCTTTGGACAATTTATATACTTATTGAAAACAAGCTACAAAATGTAATACCTTGGAAAATGCCGTTTAATATTTTTTAATAGCCTTCATTTTCGCTAATTTGATTTATCAACTTTTAATACCTTTTTAAGACCCCGCGGACACCCTGTCAATGGTAAAAAGTATTCTGAAAAACGTTCAACCCATTTAGCAGTATCCTCAGACAACTGTCAAGAGAGACAGATCTCAGACATGCCAAACATCATCCGAGGACTGTATAACTGACACAGGAATACATAAAAACGACTCCCACAAGAGTTTCACTTACATGCACAGGGCGCACAGTAGAGGGGTCGGGGGCACAGGTGAGCCTCAGGTAGGGCTTGGTGACGTCCTGGCATGTCCCCACAATGGGGACGTCATCCCAGCTGAGGCTCTCCTGGGTTCCATCCGGTTGGTCGAAAGAGTTGATGGAAAGAACCAGAGGCTCTGAGCGCAGCTGCTTGTGGAAGCGGGCTGCTCGGCTCTGCTTCTTGGCTTCTCGCAGTGGGTCATGGAAATCCACACCGGCGTTGCCCCCTTTCCTCTTCTTTCCAACCGCTGCATTGGAGTCTTCCATATTTCTAGAAAAGTAATTTGGAGATTATGTCCTCTGCTATGGAGTCAGGAAGTCCTACGCCCTCTTTGAGGACAGTGACCAATGAGAATAGGAAGAGCCTTTTCCCCCATTAACTGTGGGATTTCATTGGGAGTTTGTCCTTGTCTGATGAGAGGGTCTAAGGACAAAGGGTCTAAGGACAGAGGGTCTAAGGACAAAGGGTCTAAGGACAAAGGGTCTAAGGACAGAGGGTGTCGAATCATATTCTGTATAATCTGTGAAGCCCCCTGAGACAAATGTACATTGTGATATTGGGCTCCACGAGTAAACTTTGATCGATTGTTAAATGATCCATTTTTGTAATTATATATTTATTTACATACCGGCGTCCTCTATTTGCTTTTCCTCCTCTTCCACGTCCTCTCTCCCCTCCTCCACGTCCCCTTTCCCTGTCATTACCTCGACCACGTCCACCTCTTCGTCGTGACAACTGGGGTCGGAGGTCACTGGAGATGCTGCTGTCTGATTGCGAGCCAGAGTCACTGGGAGGAGGACGGAGACACAAGATTCAAAATGAAGAAATACACAGGCCTACAATAGCCAAAGATGATCACGGGGGAAATGTTGTCTTACCTGCGTCTGTGCCTTTGGGTGCTGCGGTCCCTGTGTCGGTCATGGGAGGGGGATGGGGAGCGAGAGGACGAATGAGAGGAACTAGAAGATGGACTCCTCTGAGAAAAGATATTCCTGTAGTGGCCCAATCGGTGTGCACCACCCCTGCCTCTTGGAGATGCAGCCAGTGTACTTCCGCCACGGCTAACTGAGCCATCAGCTGTCCTCTGGGATGCAAGAGCCTCCCAACGAGAGGGCTTGGCCTTTAGTCTGCAATAAGAACAAAAACAAAGACCCAAAGTCAGTTCAAAAGTATTCAGAACAAAGAAATGCATCAAACCATTGCAGGGGAACTAATTTAATATAAAGCCAAATTTCAACTTAACTGAAACCAAATCAAAATACAGTTACGTTTTATGTCTGATTTTATCTGGAAAACTAATGTCAAGTACATTTTGAAGCTGAGATATATAAAATAAATAATCCGGTCAAACATAAATCCACTACTAAACTCACTCTGGCAATGGCTCATGGGTCCAGTCGATGGTGTAAGCAGAGCCGTCCTTCAGCCGATCCTGCAGAACCTCCTTCAACACCTTCTCTGTACGATCTTTGTCTTCCTCTGACTCACAGGCTGTAAAGCAGCGCTGCACATATTCCTTCATGGCTTGGGGCCAGTCCTGGGGTCTGGAGAGAAAAACATCTTGAGTCAACATATTCTAAACTGATTCAGTCTTTTTTAATCTATTGAGACAGACCAGTTCGTACCGCATCTGAGCACCGTCAGGTGGGGAACTGGCAGAAGCCAGGGAGGAAGGAGTAGGATTTAATCCTGAGGGCTGCTCGTCTGGAGGGAAAGTCTGATTGGAAATTGGAGAACACTGAACCTGATAAGGCCTCTTGTGAATATTGAACTTCATAGCAGCTGCACCAGGTGCCTCTGTGAGAAACAACAGAAACGGGAAATTAGTTAGAAGTGTCATGGTGTGTCTGGACAAACATCTTTAACTAACTAAATAACCACTGGGGAAATTGTGGAACCTGAACTGAGATACAGAATAATTAAACTTTGTTTATATAGTATAAAAAGTCTGGATGTTTGGATTCGGAATGTAGAACTACACAATAGGTCCCAGATTCACCTTTAAACTTTACAGCCCATCTAATACTAAACACCTTTGAATTGTATTTCCGTATTGTCAAAGATATTTTTCAGTTATAATTGAAAAAAGCCTGTAATTACAGCAATATATGTGTAAACTGCATCAGAGAATAACAGTTAAGTAATGCAGATGAGCAAATCTTACGTTTCATGCGGTGCCACAGCTGCTGTCCTTGATTTTGGTTTTTGTTTTTGTTGGCCTCACCTCTGCCAAGCCCTGGTGCATACTGGCCTGGCTGCTGTTGTTGTTGTTGTTGTTGTTGTTGTTGTTGCTGCTGCTGCTGCTTGTTATTCTGCGGGGGCTGATAGGAGTTCTGGGCCTGAAAACCCTGTCCATAGTTGGGCCTACCCTGGGAATGATTATAAGCTTGCATTTGGTTGGAGTCACCAGGTGGGTATTGCATGGAGTTATTGCCACCATAAGCATTTTGTGATGGAGGAGGGGGGTACTGGGAGTTGGATTGTGGAGGTATAGATGGGGGGGGAGGAAGAGGTGGTTTGTCGGAGGTGGTAGGGCTCTGGGGGGGTTGGGTAGTGGAAGGGGGAGGAGGTTGAGCTGGGTAGCCGGGGGACTGGTCTTCCATTCCAGGCACTGGAGGAGGCTTTGAAAAGAAAAACAGAAAAAGCTATTTCAGCAACTATTTGAAGAATAAGAATGTAGTAGAAGCTACAAAAAAGATTGGGGCCTTACACCCAAAGTCAATTTCACCAAATGTTCAAACTGTTATTACCAAATAAGGGCCATAATAATACATGTGACGTTATTAGGGGATCTGTGAAGAACTTCTAATTCCAATACCTGTCCATTAGGGGTGGGAGCTCCTGGGTAAGGCCCTGGGGGTGTACCATACTGATTTGGTGGATATGCAGCTCCATACTAAAAATACAGAGAACCCCATTTTAGGAGATATGAGCCTTGTAGCAAACATTGTTTAATGCAGTAAATGAATTTGTATTAAATATTATTATTGTAAAATATTGATAGGAAACAAATCATGATCTGTACTTACTGGAGCCACGGGGTAGTAGTAATTATAGGGGTATGTGTACCCAGGATAATGCTGCTGAGTTTGCTGGTACCATGGATAGTACTGCTGCTGCTGCTGCTGCTGCTGCTGCTGCTGTTGTTGCTGCTGCTGTTGCTGCTGCTGTTGCTGCTGCTGAGGTGGTGGTGGCTGCTGAGGTGGTGGTGGCTGCTGCGGTGTCTGAACGGCAGCTGAGTCAGTCACTGCTGGCTGAAACTGACCGGCCTGAAATTACACACATACATAAATAGAATTGTCATTTTAATCCAGTACAAAAATCAAGGATCCGTTTAAATCACATACCAAAAATGACTCATACTGATTATTATGTAACATTAAGTTTGTAGTGTGTTACAACTGCATCAAATTAACTTTTGGTTCCAAGATATATGCCTGGATGTAAACCACACTATCAACGATTCCTGAATATGAGACGCAACGATTACTGGACAAACTTGCACGCCCAAAAATGCAGGATGATGGTTTAATGTAGTCAGGACATGCAAATGCAGTCACTGCAAATGAGCAGGCAAAATGGTGCTGGACCTTATTTTCTTTTTTGATATTTAGATGTTTTGTGTCCATATTTATATTTGTAGATCTCGGGTTGTCAGCAGATCAACTAACATGCATTACAATGCCAACTCAAATAACAGATAGAGACACAGAGCTAAAAGCACACCTCTGCTGTGGCTGTCCGGTTGGCTTGTGCATTCTTAGCAGCGCTCTGACTCTTGTTAATGGACGCTAGTGCTTGTCTTGCCTTCTCCCATTCTGGGTTTTCGTGAACCTGGCCATCTCCAGCACCACCAAAGGACCTGCCATCAACAGAAGAACAATTGTGTTGAAGGAATACAAACGTTTTGATATGATCAGTTTACAAGTATTGAGGTTAGGTATCACAACAGTGATAATCTAATAACACAACTAACATGATATTAAAACAAATGTACAACGTGTTAACTGAACAGGTTTGGTGTATCGCGTTCGGTCTTGCGTTATACAGGCGTAGCTTGTACGACAGCTAACAGTTAACAACTGTAGGTTCAAACTGTTACTTTCACTGTGACCCACTTAGCAGTTGACGGAACGTTCTATTGCATCTACTGTTAACCATTAGCTAATCACCCTACCAACAGCTCTCCATGTTACTGTTAGCCTGTGAACGGGAAGCCATTACTGTTCAAACATGAAGCGCTAAGATAATATGTTGACATTAAAGATTGCTACGCCAAACCATATCGTCCATAACGAAATAATAATTAAGTACAGTCTGAACAATAAAAATGTCCACATTAAGAAGCAAACTGGTTAGCTTTCGGTAAACAAAACCAATGGCCTGTTGTAGCTAGGTATGCTATCTTTAGTCAACACCCTCAGATGAGCAAAGGTTATTTTAGAGTATAGTGAGATTATAGAAGGCTATGTCTACCATATCATACCATGTATTAGCCTTATAGATTTAAACTACATTATATTTATGTAATCAGGCATTTGTTGTGAGTTTCCTATTGCTAGAAAGGGCGACCTACCAGTTTGTTGTAGGGGTTGTTTGTTTCGTGTTGGCCGCCATTTCAGCAGTCTCTAGTTAGCTTTGGAAAGCTAACGCTTGGACCGTTGGTCACTAGCTAAGCTAAGTGGCTAACGCCGTTAGCTTTCCTGCTAAGGCAAAACGTAAACAAGATGACACGACGATACAAGAACAGCAGTCAGCCGACTGCGTCTAATGTCAAGATATCCTAACAAGTCAAACTGTAATTTGGTTTATTTAACGGCGCAAACAAACATATGTAGTGGATAAACGCATATTTGCTTCCTTATTCGTCGATGACCAACTTCGTCTGACAAGCTGTAGAGATACAAAATGGCAGATAAGTCAACTGACGGTGTTCGGTAAGGTGTTTTTGTGCCCAGAGTAAATTCTCTCAGGAAAAGCCTCCTCTCTTGTTACTCAACCTCCCCTACAGGCTCCACCAATCACATTTCAATCCTTAGCATGGGATTGGATGTCAATGCCTGACAGGCACAACACAGGAAATAACTCCCTAAAATTATTCACTTTGCCTAAATTGGAAGCGTTAAGGAAATGCACTTTATTCTAGTCATAAATTAGCAGATGTGGAAGAAGTATTCAGATATTTTACTTTAGTACAAGTAGAAATGCTGCAGTGTAGAAATATAACTCCTGCATTCAAAATCTGAAGTACTAAAAGTATTATGATAAACATATTATTTTAATTATTGTATTTGCATATAAATATAATTGGACCATTTCATATATAACCACTAATCTATATTATATCCTTAAATGCTTAATGATCATTGATGTATAAGCATCACTAAAGAGTAAGCTGGAAAAAGTAAGGCCCATTTAACAACTCTATATACAGCTACATACTTTAATTATATAAGGTTAAAACATACGTTTTTTTTTAAATATTCAGATGCAGATACCTCCATATTCCTTTCTATCTATCTATCTATCTATCTATCTATCTATCTATCTATCTATCTATCTAGTATCTATCTAGTATCTATCTATCTATCTATCTATCTATCTATCTATCTATCTATCTATCTATCTATCTATCTATCTATCTATCTAAAAACATAAATCACTATGATTGTCCATATTTGTGAGGATGGTTTAATTTTACCCAGTCACAGAGACATAATCTATGTTTTTACCTTGTGTTATTCAAATTCATAGATTTTAGGCATTCTCACTCATCAGGGACTTTATCTTCCTGTGAAGCACACAGCTGCAGGACGTGTTTGTGTGTGTGTTGTATGTGTGTGTTCTACGACTGTATTACAAAGAGGGGAGTCATATCCTGTCACAAATTCTCTCCCACTCCTTATCCCTCAAATCATTCATGGTTTTTGGAGGTCTCTCTGCAACTGTTTGAGGGTTCATGTGCAGTGCAGCCACAAACTACAGGGCTCACAATGTCTTCATAGAGATACAATCCATTTCAGTACCAAAACAAAACACTCATTCAACGAATTTCTATGATTTATAACGTTTTATTTAGCACTTTTGAGTTGTATTGCATTTTAATACTGATACACTGTACAATAAATTCCATGATGTTGAAAAAAATCAACATACATTTTTTGTATTTGTTGTATTTGTGGCCTGGCGTCAGAATGCAAAGCTTCCAAGTAAATGAAACAGTAATTGGTAAACATTTCTAGACAATTTCTCACAGTGCATGATATAATGTGTCTGTTAAATGAATAACGTGTTCTCATTGTTGTGCTGTTCAGCTACATCATCACACAAAAATGTCGAGCATCTGTGACACGATCTCAGGAACAATGACTCACTACCCTCCACCATTGTTTTAATACCTGGGGTTTGGTAATGCTTCTGTTTCTTTAACCCATGAGAGGAAGCTGAACTCTGAAATAGCATCTCTACTCCACTTATGTTGTTCATCCAAATCCAGGCTCTCTCTAGTTTTCTGTTTTAAAAAGGATTCCTTACTAATTGGTTTTGAGAGTGAATGATTGTGGGGGTTAAATAATTTGAGTTAATTATGCAAAAGTTTACAAAACGATGTTGTTGACAGCTAAGTGGTGCAATACAGCAGGGTTAACTTCACCAACTGCATTCCTTCAAGACTTCAGTCTATTATAAGTATATGTATGTATATAAGTCAAACCCTTCTGTAATTATTTGGTGAATCTAAATGTGTACTTGTGTAGCATGAACGTGAAAACCTATTTTTTACATTTAATATTTTAAGATATTCTTCTAGGAATGTAAGCATTTATTTTTTTAAATATTAGGGAGTTTACATTCATTCACATATTTTAGTCTGATTCCAGCATTCATTTTCAACATTTTATTTCTATAATTTCCATGGATGTTTCCTGGACATATCTGTGTAATCAGCATATCTGTGTAAAGCACCAAATACAGGAGAAGAGACAACGCTGAGACAATTAATTTGGGTTGTGTTTAGTTTATATATTTAAATACAATATATTCTATATTTTAAATGTGTCATTGATCAGAGTTGCAATGTGTACACATTTTTGATACAAATGTAGCCTATGCTACCAGGCTTTAAATGTTTTTTTCAAAAGTGAATCCCAAATAATTTAACTCTTTTAGAAAATAATTTGTTATTAGTGGCAGTATTGGGATCAACTTTATGGTTTCCTCTATAGATCAACATAAACTAAATATATTCAGGGTAACAGTTTAGCATTGTGTGTCAATCCAATTCCAACCTGATTTTCAAACCTATAGGCTATATAATATAGCCAGATAATAATCACAATGCTTGTAATCGTTTTGGTTATTTTTCTAAATAGAAAAAAATAGGCTAATGAAATATTAAGCTCTTTCATAATTTCACGTGTTAATTGAAAAAGACTAGTTGAGGTTAGTAGGCTACAGTTTAGTTACATTTCGATACACATGTTCCTCCAGTTAACATGTTGTTGCTTGATTAATAAACACGTGGCTCACAGCTATAACGTTACATTGAATATCTACTCTGTCTCGCAGTGTGTTGAGAGAGGCTGTTGGTCTCGTTTGAGTGTAACAGCGTCTTCTAAAGTCGACACAGATATTTTAATCCAGCTCTCCCCAATAACCGTCGCGTCACTTCCTCAGCCCATGCCCATCCCTTTGGAAGGAAAAAAAGAAAACTCTCACCGACAAACGACGGCGAGAAAAAGAGCGAGGGAAAAGTCGAGAGGGAAGCTAAAGTCAAAAAGCCAGATGAAAAAGTTGGATACTGAAGAGCGAGCCAACCAAAGACCAGAGTATTCCCTTTAAAGTAAGTTTTACACACTTTTAAAGAGTCGCTGCCGCTCACTCAAGTCTATTGATCAGTTTTACATTGATCCAAGCGGTCACTGCTTTGTCAATAAGTATGTAACCCTCGAGTGCTCTACTTTTAGGTTATAAATTATAGCTGTATTTAACCAATTCAATACACAATTTACTTTAACTATTAATGGAAAGTTCTGGTAGTAGGGGTAGGCCTGTAAGCAAGCCCCCTCCCCTCCCAAAACTAACTCTCACATACACTCAAAATAAGGTCTTCTAATTTTCAGTTTCTTTTTTAATGTATGATTGATATATTGTCATTAAGGTGAGCTAGCCTGAAAAACTTGTCATATGTATGAGGTAATATTGGCTTTACATTCTGTAATTATTATTAACTTGGAATGTTACTTTTTTTAATGCTGAGATCTATATTAAATGCCCACCAAAGCAGAACAGCTAAATAGATTTGGTGTCATATATTCTTTTTTTTTGTAGAGAAAGTTACAGTCTTGTTTTCATCCGCATACACCCCTGAGGGGAGAGAAAAGTATGTGCTAGCGTTGCATGAGTATGTTTCAAGTACAAGTCTCAGCATGGCCTTCACAGCCGCTCCAGTGCCAAAAAGCTCATTGGTGTCCCGCAATGTTGCACAACATGGCTAAGTGTTGACGCTGCCCTGTCTTATCATGAGGCAGGACTGGGGCTTCAGTATTTCAGTTTATCCTGCAAAATGTCTGTATTACACTATGTTATCTCATTGATGGGTTATTGCTCATTGTAAATAAGAATCTTCGCCCTATTTAGCCCCCATATTCATCTCTTACCTCAATCTGTCTACAGTCATGCCGCTGCACAAATCAACCCGGGCACCTCGCCTGGACCCCACCATGATCTCAGCCCCACTGGGGGACTTTCGCCACACCATGCACATTGGCAGAGGAGGCGATGCCTTTGGGGACACCTCCTTCCTGTCCACTCTTGGCCCGAGCTCGGCCAGTCCTGACCCGGAGGGTTCAGGGATGACGCCAGCTGGTGATTCTCAGGTGGAAGTCAACCACAGTGAGCTCCATACTGACGCTCCAGGAAGCCCACAGGACTACGAGCTCAAGCACTCTGAGTCAGTGTCTTCCTTCGACATGGATCTGGATCTAGGCCCGTCTATGCTGGGGGATGTACTCGGGATAATGGACGGTTTGGGGTTTGACTCCAATGAGGAAGATGTGTTCAACCCCAAAAGTGGCACATCCCTGGTGGAAGCACAGCAGGGAAAAGGGGTTATGGAGAAGTCTGTAAACATGCAGAACGAACTGAATGGGAAGAACTTGGTGGGGTTGGATGGAAACCAAGGGGGAGACAGCAGGATAGCAGATGGGAACGGGTTCAAGCCCAAGGGGTTACGACCAAAAGTGCGATTCAGTGACAAACGAGAGGAGATAATTCGCCAGGCATCTGAAGAGGAAGAGGGTCAAGGGTTTGACTTCCAGGATGAGGAGCAGCTGGTG
This sequence comes from Trematomus bernacchii, assembly GCF_902827165.1. Taxonomy (NCBI): domain Eukaryota; kingdom Metazoa; phylum Chordata; class Actinopteri; order Perciformes; family Nototheniidae; genus Trematomus; species Trematomus bernacchii. Next base: position 725,760 of record NW_022987582.1, on the reverse strand, counting down.
GTTCGTAGTCCAACGAGGGGTGAGAGTGTAGTAGGTGGAGGTGAAACCGAGGTCACCAATCACAAAGTAGATTTGCCACCTAGTCCGGCTTCGTCACATAGCTCAGAGTACGAAGGAGTCACCTCATTGGACAGGAGGAGGGTTGACAGCGGCCACTCAGAGACTGATACAGAGGAGGAGGAAGAGGAGGGACGAGGCTACACATTTGAAGATGAGTTTGATGATGAAATCGGTCTATAGGGGATAGGTACAGTTTCCCCGTAAAAACAGATCTTTGCTGTCATGTAAATCAAGTAAACTGTATTTTCTTCTTTCAGCATCATTTTAACGGGAGGCTTAAACAGAATGCAAACTGGATTTAAAAAAAAAAAGATTTAGTTTGACGATGTTGCTCAACTGGAAGAGACATTTTATGTTTTATCTGTGAAGGTAACAGATTTACTAGTCATTTGATCAGAACATTCATGTTGTTTTTGAGGTTATTGCAGTGGAAGGTTTGTAGCACTTTGATTTATTTCAATGACCTGGAAAACTTTGCTGACACATACTAAGTAATGATGCTTGCGGTAATTTCCATGTTTTCTTTATTTTCGCCATCCGAAGCACACACAGCAGGTGTTTGAGCTTTACGTTACAGTGCCTTAAAGAGCTGTATTCTTACATTATTTTATCATGTGCTATATCAATGTCTTAATAATTATTTCTCATACTGCATGTTTATTACAATCTCCGTGTCTTTTCTTTATGTTTAATGCATTTGTCAAGCTTTACAAATGGCTTCCAGAGACATTGTCAGAAAATAAATGTATCCTGTGTTTATTTACTGTGAATTTGTCACATTCCTAACCTGACAGCGTGTTTCTCTGGTTCAGGTCTGTTAAAAAAACATTTTAATTGTGCAATTATTAAGCATGTTTTCAAGTTACCAAAGTTTTTCTTTGGGCTGTGGGGCTGGACTTTAGTATAATGCTAAGACAATCATGGGATTTATAGGTCATTGTAAATTAGGACCAGCGATGTATTTTTGTAAATGTTTTTTGCTTGTATAATGCTTGTATTTTTTAAATGTATTTTATTTCATATTGCTGTAAAAGGGAGAGACCATTATCCTCATCTGTTGAAATGCTGGTTTGAACACGTTTGTTATATTGTGGTTTAAAACACGACAGTGAAAACAATAAAACAATTATTGGGATTTTTGAAATATTCATCAGCCTTTGATTTGATTTGATTTTATTTAGAAATGACTCCTAGGTGAACATACAACTTTATAGTATTCAGTTTTAATCTGAGGATTCATTCATGTATAGCCACTTCCTTATAAAAGTAAGTATTTGGTTTCCTCTAGTACTAATAAAAAACACAGTATACAAGTCTCTTTGAAAACCTTTTAAAGTAAAACAGCTAACAGCTTTAAACATGTTTTTGTAAGCATACAATATCAAATGCCTCAAATAGTTTTAACATCTGTAAAACATACAGACTGAAAGTTCAAAGACTACAACACCATATGGCATCTGTGTTTGCCAATAAATGTCAATCAGAAGAAATATTACCTGAAAATCCGAGTTATGTACATTATTACAGGCTCCTTATTGATGAGACATATTAGAGTTTACTGTTCATTACACATTAGATGTGTATCACTCATGTAAATGCAAAAAAAAAAATCATGCTTCTCTCTGAAACACACACACACACACACACACACACTACACAGATATTGTCCTGAACACGTTGAATCCTGACTGCGCCGTGGAGATCATCACTCCAGGTAGCTGAGGGTGCCAGTGGATCTCCTTGATCTCCGACTGGCCCTGGTGCAGGAAAAGCAGCTGGGGGGGCAAGTCCTTTAGCCCCTCCACCCTGGCACCCACATCAGATGACTCCACAGACAGATCCCACTGGCTGACGACGTCGTCGGCTCCCGAGGCGGCGAACACACTCGAGTCCACAGGGCTCCACTCCACAGACGTGATGGGAGCGCTGTGCTGCTTGAAGTTAGCCACAGGACGCCCAGTCTACAGGTACAAGAGGAGCAAGATGTGACAACAACCATTGATCCGTTAGAGTATCCAGCCACTTAAGAATCTATACCTCGACATACAGACTTGATTAATAAATATGCATTTTCTGCTTTATGTTGTTTTATATTTTTTTATTGGTTTTCATCTTTACCAGCCAATTTGACTGCATGAGTGAGCTCACTGAAAAGAATGGCAGTATGCAGCGCTGGTTGATTACCCTGATTATTATAATGGTCAGAATAAAACTCTGACGTGTGGAACGCTGGACACTTCTCACCCTCAGCAGCAAGGGTGGTGACCAGCAATTTGGGGAAAACACAAGTCATAAGTAAAATTACATGTTTTTTTTTAATTCAGTTTAAATATAATTATCAAGTGAGCAAACAAGATGACAGAGTGCTGGGTGGCACTCCTGCTCAAATTTCTGGCAGTATGCTCCTTCCATTTACAATTGTCCATTAAAAAAGGCAAAGAAAGAGACGGTAATATTTACGATTCTCATTATCGGTTAGTGCACAAAAGCCTTGATTTGATTTTAGACATTACAAAATAATTTACAATGGCGTTCAGAGTGAACAAGTTGAAAGTGTTCAAATGGAAGCAAGATGTTATTGAGACACAAAAGATGTACGAGTCCGTTTCAAAGGCAAATTCAAAATGGATTCCTGCAACAGTATGAGCTTAACTTAAGACACACTGTTGTGTAACAGGCACAAGACTGAACAATGTAATTAGTTAGGTGTGCCCGAATTGTGAAGGCATTTCTAACGGTGTAATACAACAACAATGTGGTCATATAACACTACTGATGGGTTATGTGGTTGTGATAACACTCACTGGTCAAACATTAAGCATTTATAACTCGTAGTTGTATCATATGAATGACCTTGCAAGAGTCATAATTTAGTTAATGATTTTTAGATATGCAAATATAACTGTTGGTTTTACCTTAAACTGTCGAAGGTCCCATACTTTCAGAAGCCCATCGTCCCCTCCTGACAGGATGAATGGTTCGCTCCTGTTCCAGCTGATCACATTGACATCTGATGAGTGAGCTTCATTGGCAGAAAGCATGGAATTGGGAGGGGCACGGATGTCCCAGACACGAACCGACTTATCAACCGAACAAGATGCAAAAACCTGAGGTGAAAAAAGAAAGAACACATGCTGAGATTTGAACCTTCAGATAACATTTAACAACAGAAGTCTTAAGGCGACTTCCCAAACAATAAAGCCTAATGTATATATTTTTGTTCAGTCTTTTTAGTGTGTAAGAGTTGGGCTTTTCATGCTCATTAGTTGATGCTTTTAATGCTTTTTGTGTCCAAAGAGCACCACCCATGTGAGGCAGTAGAATTCACATCCACAGATCATAAACTAGTTTGGTGACTAATTAAATTGCTTTCACCTCCATCATAGTTCATTCATCCCAATCATTCAGTCATCTCACCCGCCCCATTCTTCCATGCAAACACCTGTAGCACTGGTGAGCAGGGAGGATAAGCCTGACATTCATCCTCTGGGTTTCAATCATCCTAAATATTTAAGGTCAATGAGGCTAGTTCAGCTCTAAGGTCAGGGGCCAATGAGGATACCCAACATGCGTGTCAATTCACATGATGCATGTCGAACAAATCGCATGTACGTATTTTTGTTTGGGAGGAAAACCAGAACAAAACATAAATCCCAGTCGGCCCTGGTGGGGGTGGACAGTGCATAAAGGAATATTTTACCCAAAACATGACCATATCAATTACTAATCCTAGGTCACTTTGAAGAAGAAATCTTTAAATGTTTTTACATGCTACCAAAGTGAAAAAAAAAGAGTCCTGCTTAATTGAAGCGAAAGCATTTAACACATGCATTAACACTAAAACCTTACCCTTTAAAACCCTTTGCAAATGTGAGCATATGTGTTGAGCATACTGAAACTCTGGTTGGACATTTTGAGCATTTTTGAAGGTCCTTAGCACACGCTTAGTTTGCTAATGTCTTGGGCCACATCTTTGAAAGCACCTGGATAAAATTGCACAAATTAAGTGACTGTCTGAAAACAGGTGTTGTGATTTGTCAAGACTTGTTCACTGTGGATCGGCCCTTTGATACCGAGCCTGCATGCTGCCCGCTAAAGCTCTTCTACAGTACCTCTGTGACTGATAGTCCCTGTTTTCTAAATAAACTTACTGTAGCTTCAGTGGGCGACCACTGCAGATCCTCCACAGACTTGCTGTGGGAGCTGAAAGGTCGTTGGTCAATCTGCCATGAAGTCCCTCCCTCTTGTGGCTCCCACACATGGATGTTCTTTTTGCAGTCTCCACTGACAAGACGACCTGTTAATACAAGAACAAACACAACACCTTTTTTAATTTTAGGCTGAAAACAGACACATTCACTGAGCTGTGTAAAGTGGCAGGCCCCACACAACTTATTGCACTCTTCTTTGTGTTTGAACACGTTACCCTCGATAACAAGTGTATCCCTTACATGCTTTTAAAAAGGACACTGTACTATATATTCATTTCCTTTTTTTTTTTTTACCTCTGCCAAGGAGGTTGTGTTTTCAGACCTGTTTATTTTTCTTTTAAATTTAGAAAAATAAACCAGGTTCATAATTCATTTGCTGGAAGTTGAGCCATGTGCAAATTAAATGCACTTTTTGAATCTGGATGAACTAAGTGTTTACATATGTTTGGACATAAAGAAATGTATAAGCTATACAGTACCACCAAACATTGATGTTGTGGATTGGACAACTTGCCTGTCTCCAGATAAAAAAGGTGCAAATTAGGAATTTACACAGAAATCTCTGGCGTTAGTGTTACAGAGGGAGAGACAGTTAGGAGCGCAAGATAAAATGTTACTCTATGTTGGGTGCAGTCAGGTAAACCTTTACATGTATAGGACAGAGGTAGTAATGTGTAAACAAGCCCAGAATGAATGCCTCTGCAAACTGTCTTGCATGTAAAAGGAGACACTTACCAGGCACTGTAGGCGACCAATCAATAGCAAAGCCTTCCCCCATGTGTCCTGCAAAGCTGAAGAGTGGTGTGGCTTCCTTCTGCTGTTTGATAAAAGCAGCCATAGCAGCAGGACTGTGCACGGCTTCCAGCTGTGATTGGAGGTCAATTATTTCTACCTGTCCCTTATCAGACCAGACAGCGGCCAACGACTGCTCTCCACGTTTTGTCACCTGGTATTATAGAAACAAAATTGGTTATCATGCACATTAGAAAACTCAGGTTTCCAATACAGGAGTTCATATACAAGTCTGCCTATAAAGTGATGCATAACATACTCTGACTCTGTTAATGCCTCCATAGTGAGGCATCAAGGCCAGCTCCATCTGTGGCTTCTTGTCTTCATCCTCATCATCGTCATCACTTTCTTCATCGCTGCTCTCTTCCCCCTCTTTGTCTTTCTCTGTTCCATAAAGGTTTTGCATGCGTATGACGATAAGTCTGGAAGAAAGTACAAATATGCATTTAGGAGGATTCAGATGAAAAATAACCCCCCTTCCTCATATTATTTCAAGAGTTGTGTAAAGTCTGGTGACTGTATCAACAGAGCTGAGGTTTTGTAAGAAACGTTATAATCCAAACAATTTAAGATATTTTCCCTTCATTTTAGCTGGCCTTTTAAAAAGGGGAAATCCCCGACCCTTTATGCCATGTATGTCAAAACAGAACCGAAACTGTGCACAAAAAGAACTAGTGAGAATGTGCTGTTGATACCTCTGCAACAACTGAAGCTTCCATATAATAAAATGTCCTGCCAGTCACAATTATTTGAAAAGACTTGTTCTGAATTATTATTGATTGACTAGTGTTACCTTTTTGCTGAAGCAACACTAATCAAAATCTCAAAAGCCATGATGCATCTGCATTATTTCAAATGTTTTCTGTTAATAATAGGAATAACCTTGAAACACACCATATTTATCAAGTTTGTACCCAAAGTGGCAGAGGTTTCTTAATATAAGACGGCTTGTTTTTCTGTTAAGTGGCTTATACATATGGTTAGTAATAGGTTCTTCAGTGGGATTGTCAGACATTTATTGAAATTGCATAATGGACGTGTTTTTTTTGGCTAGTTTGAGTGATTGGAGTGATTGGTGTGTTTTGGTGTGACATGGCCAATCTATGACACAGTATTAGTGATGTTTTATTAATGTAATTTGCTCAAACTTAATCTGTTTAGGGGCCAATAAGATGTCTTTGTTTTGCCACTGAAATGAACACATGGCCAGTTTCCTTCTCTATTTTCATTCATTCATTCCTTATCATCATTCGCTGGCCAGTTGTTATTAGTTCAACTTTTAAATAGTTATTATACATTTAGGCTTATTCCACTCTTTTTTATGGCAGAGCCACGTGACTTCTTCCGGGCTTGTTTCATAGACCTGGTTGCTTGTTTTCTTCAGATCTGGCAACATGTGTTCAGTACCTGTTGCTCAGCGCTGAGTCCGCCTGTGTGCCCGCACAGAGCAGCATGGACAGGGGGAACTGCTCCCTGCCTTCTCCATCCCCATCTCTCAGGAAGTCAAAGCTCAGACACGGAGCACCTGGAGACACACAACAATGAATACTGAAGCTCCTGCATGCGGACATTACTTATAGAAGATATTTGCATGGCTAACTAGCTGCTACATGTGTACAACTTGCCAGTTTGACACTCGTGGTACATGCGGTACGCGGACCGGTCCATCTCCAGCTCCTCTCCCGGCTTTAGCGGCTCGATCCCGGGCACGTACACTTTCTTCTCCTCTTCTCCGCCATCTCCTCCCTCCTCCATCTCAACTCCTTCATCATCATCGCTACCAGCTTCGCCCGTCTCCTCCATTTCGCCTCCTTCCTCGGCAAACGTGTCTTCATCGGGCGCAGACATCTTTGCTTACTTCCGGTATGTGCAGCAGCCACGTGGTTTAAACAGCCTGTCACCCCTCCCATGCTGCCTCACTCCCCCGCCCTCTCCCTCCTCTCCCTCTCCCTCTCTCTCCCTCCCATTTACGGGAATTCAGCTGGCCCCTTTCGCGCTTGTCTCCACGCTGCCAGGAAAAAACAGACTTGCAAATATTTGTCTGTGATATTGTCCAAACTACGATGTTCTTTATGCTTGATATCATGGGGTTTGAGGGGGTGGCCACAGGGTCGCCTTTCACACTCCCTGCAGAGTAACATTTGTTAAAGAAATCGGATGAATCATTTTCACATTTTGTGGTAATGTTCATGTCTACTGACCCAGGACAGGAGCTCTCAAATGCTCTGAGTGAGTCAGACTACTACATTGATTTCAAGTAAATGCAACATGTGTAGCCCACCACATGCAGCAGCCTGGTACTGACCTATTTTATTCTGCCTATGGTACTGACACTGGGGTCAACCATTATACATCCATGGGGTCAACAGCCCCTGTATTACTGATAGGAAACAATTAATACGGCAGCAGCTGCACAGCCTAGTTATTAAAACATTAAGTAGCTATACATTTAAATAGAACTTGCCCAATTATTTATTCTTAAAGTTGGCTGGACTTGTTCTTGTTTTTGTTGTTAGTTGCATGAGTATTTGCCAGTAAGTTTAACAGTCCAAAGGAACAGATAGCCTTTGGCTTGATTTACTTTCATGACGTGTCCAAATGGTTGACTTTCGAGCACTATGATGATCTAATGGTTTTTAATCTGCATTCATGCTGTTGTACATTCTCCTCATTCTTTCCAAATTTGACATTAATTCAGAGAAAATATTTTTTGTCGAAAACTTGGGGTGCAGGCCAAGAGCCTGTTCCCACATACCTCTGTATTTTAAGGATTAGGAAACTACAAGAAGGATCTTGTGACAACAGTGGTGAACATTACATGCGTGGGTGTGTACAAGCAGGGGCAAGTGCGAGCACCAAATGGTGGACTTATTATTTCTCATGTAAATCCTGACAGGAGTCCTTCAGAACATCCTTGAGTCCTGTTGGATCCAGAGTGCATTCCTCCCTCATCTGCAACTCGTCTGTCATTTTTTTCCTGAGAATTGAAAAAGTTGTAAAGCTATTTCCTTCTGGGAATCACTTTTTTATAAGAGCCGTCAGTTAAGGTTGAGCTCACATGAATCATAACACAACGTCTATGTCATGCATCTGGAATGCAACATCATAAACAAAATAGAATCTGTTTAAGCCGAACGGATAGAAATATGAATGTCTAAGTGTTTTACTGACAAACAGATCTTTTACTTAGACAAACATAGCAATGCCACAAAGGGAAATGACTAATTCAAACATACATTCAAAAGTATTTATTTAAGCTTTACTTATAAAATAAATTAAAAACGAAAAGAATATATGCAGAAAAATGCTCTCTGTATTGTTGATGCATTGAAAGTGTCAGCTCTTTGCTGTTTGAGCTCATTTTAATGACTTATCTATAGCTGTCAGATAAATGGAGTGGTTAAAAAAGTCAAATATTTCCCTTTAAAATGTTGAAGAATAGAAGTAAAAAGTACCATCAAATTAAAATAATCCAGTAAAGTGTGTACAAGTACCTAAACGTTGTGCATTACTTGATTATATATACTTGGTTATTTTTAGTTAATGATGACAAACAGCACAGACCACAATAAATATAGCTTAAACATGGGATAATATATCAAAAACTAACAATGTATATATATATCTAAATGTCTTTAATTTACAATTATGTACAAAAGTAAAACGCCCATAAACTGTAATATCTTACATTTACATAACATTCATTGTAAACAGTGATGAATTCCACATCAATAGACGATGGCTTGTGTGCATTGGCTTGCTCAGCATTTATCTCTGGTTAGCATGTAGAGCATAGCTAGCTGGAGCTTGTGGCTTTGCTCGAGAGAGAGAGAGGGAGAGAGAGAGAGAGAGAGAGAGAGAGAGAATGGCTATATGGTTATATTTGTGATATCAGTTGTGTTGCACGGCTACGTGACTAAAAAAGAAAAGTGTTGCACGGCTACGTGACTAACTTTGGACATTAAATACAACCGGTGCATGTCACATCATATTAACAAAGCTCGCTGCATCAAAACACAAAGACGCAAGTATAAGAAAAACAAACATTCAGTGCCAGGAAATGTCTTGCATTTTGTGTGCATCATCAAAAAACAGAAGATCCTTGGAGTAACTATGGCAACAACCACCAGTACAGTCTGAATAGCAAGGTGCTCCAGAGAGAGGCAGCATAGGACAGGGTCGGAGGAGCACTGCTGGACGGAGGCTGCGTATTGTCTATCATCTTCCCAGACTTCCCCTCCTCCTCACTGCTGAGAGCTCGAGTCGTCAAGAGTCTGGCCCTCGACGGACCGTAGTCCTTCCTCTCTAGAGGGGGGGGCAAGGTGGGCAGGGTGCAGGTTTTCATTTGCGGTAGGCAGGCGACATCGAGCCATCGAGTGAGGAGTTCTGACGTTAGCTTCAGAAGTTCTTCAGGAGAGGAAGATAGTGGGGAGAACTGGGTCAGGTCCGTCTCCTCCTGGAACCTCTGAGACGAGGAAACAAGGCACAAGTAAATATTTTGAATAAAAGAAGAGACAATCATATGATCTCAGGAGCTTAATTCTTATTACTTTACTTTTACATACATGTATGTTTGAAACAAAGATTTAAATATGAATGTAGCAAGCAATCACAATGACTTTTTTAAGTAAGCAAGCAAGCTGTATAATAAGACATTATTATGGTATATGTTTGAAAGTAAACCCTACCTCTGTATTTTTGTTGCTTCTTATAATTTTACTCAGGGTCAGCTTTAGATCCAGGATTAAGGATTGATTAAGGTGCTCATCCCAGAGGTTTCCGAGAAGCACATGCCATGATTCAAGCAGGACGACTGCAGCAGGGAACACACAACACTGCCAGGGAAAGAAAGAGCAACACAACAACCCCAAAGTCAGGTTTAGTGTGCAAAAAACATGTGACAAATCACCACAAGAACCACATCAGTTGCTTAATTATAAGTGAGGCTCAAGGATACATGGCACAACACTTTTCTTGCTAAACTGAGCATTTACAAGGCCTGTTATTGTAACTGAAGAGGAGGTTAAAGCTAATTCTTAGCAAAGAGCCCGAACGGCTGAAAGACTGTAAGATGTACGACATTATTAGCACATGAGACACCACTTCCCCTTTTTGATGTGATAAGAAACTCACCGGATCCCTGTCGCAGAGCATTCTTTTTGCGTAGCGGTGCACTACATAGTAATCCTTAGGAAATACTGTCCGCTGGAAGATAGAACAAAAGCATAGAACACATAAGAAAAACACCCACAAATGATTGAATAAGTTACACATTTTAACTTAAGTGATTACTGAACTATAGTAACGTTTTATTAATTTAGAAAACAACTTAACTAACCCCTAAGGGGAAACTACATTCTGTTTGATTTCTTTTACTTGGTAGAGCTACGCATATCAGTCATAACAACTGTTTCCTGTCCAATAGCTTTAAAGGTTATCAGATAACAAGGGAGAGTTGATTATTCTCATTCATTTCAGAGAAATCTTCACCTTTGACCACCTCTTTTTACCGTCTGACTGAAGAAAGTCAATATAAATGTTTTTTCCTTAAAGGATAGTATAAACATCTGGTAAGCAAAGATATCATTCCTACAGAGAAGATGTTTGACTACATCAAATCATGAACAAAGTAAAAAGTTCTTAACTTACAAATCCAGTCGGATTAGAGTCGATTGTCCTTTTAATATTTTTCACACCTTCCCTGTCAAAGTCACATCCACCACATCGGACAGTCAAGAGTGATAGCAACAGCAAAACTGTGAGAGGCATGAGTAAGAAGAAAAGAGACATTCAGATAATTGATGGAAACTTTCTGTGGTTTGTAGCTTGTTCAACACTGCATGCCCAGTAAAAAGCAATACCTCATATCCTGCCTCAATTCAACAAAATTATACTTGGCATGTTTTTTAAATTAAATGAATACCCCGGAAATGCTATAACAACACAAAGTAACACAGCAAATCCGTTTTTGACTGATTAAGCATGACTATAAAACAACCAGTTATAGCATTCAACTTTTTTTACCTACATACTATAGGAAAAGTTTTCAAAAAGCACCAAAACGCAGTTAATTCTTGTCTCTCACCTGGCAGTGACATCCTTTTATCTTTCTAAGAATGGACACTTCTCCATTTCTCTTGTTGAGGGCAATCTCTCTGCAGACGTGTTTCTGTGTCAGTCTGTGAAAGGCAAAGCTTCCTCCTCTGTGGTTTCTTCAGGTCTTTGACACAGAGTGCGCTGCTGTGTGTTCTCCTTCACCGTCTGATATGTAGTCTTCTTGTTGACATCCCTTATACATTCCTTCCTTTGGAGTCCTTTTGGTACTTTCCAATAAATACCTCATTTATCCTCTCACGCCATCCCGCTCTCTCACTTTGGATTTTCCCACTTAAGCCTGAGTGGCTGAAGCCTTTTCCTATGTAATCTTTTGTTTGTTTTTTTACTATATCTCTTTCCCTTTCACCCTCTCACTACTGACCTAGAATCTTCTTGAACAGCCCAATTTGAACCACTCCCCTCTCCCTCGAAACTGGTTAATGGATAAAGCGGGAGAGACACTGGCCTGCTCTTGTCTATCTCTCCCTCTGGCCACTCTGTGTCCTCACTCGCTCAAAGTGAAAGTGCTCTGCTGGATTGCTTGTCTGCTCCCTTTAAGTCTCGGCCCCTCCCACCGCCACACGTTTTACCTCACTATTGACTGACCCGGCCCCTCCCCCCTGCTCCCCACATTCCCTGACACCCACCCTCTTACCCCCATCCTCCCCCTTCAGACCGGGCCCAAGGAGGCTTAGTCATGCAATTGGAGCGTATGTTTTTCATTTGGACTCTCCCCCACACCTCTGAGCCTTTGGATCCCTTGGTCTTTATCCCTCCAGAGTCAGTGTGCAATATCATTCTGTTTAATCATCACATGATCTGTTTTTTTTATAAATCAGGAATTTCAGGAAAAAGTTCTTGGGAGAAAAAAAAAGGATTGCAACACTGCGTCACCAGAAATGGCAAGTCATTCTATTTTGACAGCTTTTCTGAAGTAATTTCTGTTAAAATGGGTTCCACAGAGGTGCCTTGTGTGTTTGTGACGTCTGATAATCTAATATTGTGCACAGCTGTCATCATCCTGTCCGTAAAGTGTTGATCTTCTGTCCCCTCAGGTTGTGTGAAGCATCATGTTATTTTGGTATTCTGTTCATTTTCTAGGAGAGGAGTTAATTAGTAAAGAAAGGAAAGAAGTTAGCAGATGTTTCTTCATGTCAAAGAGGAATTGTTCTTCTGTGTGTCCTTTTTTGAACACAAGCCAAAACCAAGTTTCCCCAAGTCCCATCACTATTGAGAGGAAATGGAAACTAGAGAACAGCAGCTTCACCGCAAGCTAAGCATTAACACTCCCAGAGGTATCATCAACTGAAAACCTCTTCACATATACTATGTGTTTTATGTACGGTATAAATATCCAGTCGCTGTGCCGCCTTCCTGTTTCATACATTGCTTGCATACTGAGGGAAGTAAATATGTAACTAATTTGTGCAGCCATTGCAAATTATGTTTTTGCTTATTTTAGTGAAACCGGCAGAATTAAATCCAGATTTGCGTTGAGTCAGAGAACAGCATAAACAATAAAAGTTCAACTCTATTAGCACACTAGCATTGTTCAGAAGTACATAGAAAAGAAAGCTACTCAATCCTGATATTCAGACACCTTTCTTTGTAATTTTGACTAAAACTTGAATCACCGTATTTGTTTTGACACAATTGCTAGAAAGGTATGCATTACAAACAAACATCCCCCTCCAATTTAAACAAAGCCGTATGTGGCTGATTTTTATTGAGTGTCTGCAAGCTTCAGCAAAGCAACAGGCTTAAATAACTTTGGTATGAAAAAAAGCCCTCAGCTTTTTAGTGGCTCAGTGTGCAAATGGCTGATTAGGAAGCCAAAATCCTGCTGATGTGGTCGTCTGTACTGGAGCGAGGCCGTGTTATGCAACCGCATTGTACATTTCAGGACACCAAAAACCTTAACAGTGTTGTTACACCACTTGGGGTATGTTGGCTGACAGCCATTCGATCAAGTGAGTGGGAGCTTGCAGAGAAAAATGCTGCCCCCCCCCCCAATCCACTCCCTATTTATTCTTCCTGTTCACCACAAGATGGAGCCAAAAAAAAAAAAAAAAGAATGTGAGAGTGACTGTTCATATTCATTTTATTTTAAAACATCAGAAAAAGAGTAAACAAAGTGCAAAGTCTGTTTGTAATAAGTTAAACTTCACATATTAGTATAAATAGGTCATCTACAATAATTCCCTTTGACAAACTCATATATTATTTAAACTGACCAAACGTGTTAATCTTTGTAGGATAAAAATCAGGGTTAGGAACAGTAGAATACCCATTACTTTGAAAAGCAAGAATGAATGAGAAAAATAGGTTGGTGACCCATTCACATGAGTCTTTCATCTACTGAAATCCCAAACAGTTCACAAAACTGACGATGAATGGATAGCAGCTTTCGCTTTCCCTTCATTAGTATTTCCCCCTCTTTTCAGCTCCCTTTATTTCACCCCCTCTACCTCCTCCTCCCCCTCCCTCTCTTTGTCACTGGCTGGGGCTCCTCTCCCCTCCTCGGACGGCTGTCATTAAATGACTCTTGTAGGTTTTGCTGAGTCCAGTCATCCAGAACTTGAGCAGCCTGACGTTGTCCTCCTCGCCTGTCCCTGTGGCGCCAAGCAGGGCCAGAACCTTCTGTGTGTCCTCCCTCCCTCGCCCGTCCACTTTGGAGAACTTGAACAGCACTTTGACTTTACTGAAAGATAGAATCGGCTATGAGAATCGCACTTAAACCCTGGTGGTGGTCTGTTAAAGTAAATGGATGCTACTCACTTCATCCACTCTTCCTTCAGACACAGCAGGCAGTGAGACACGACGTCCACAGACAAGTTCTCATTAGACAGAGCCACCTCAAGCTTGTTCAGTAACGTGGGACCTGGAAAAAAGAGGACAAAATGGTTTGAAATGTCATCATATGGTTGTTAGTCTTAAAGGGCCCATGTCATGCTTTTCTGGTTATTACCCGTCCCCTTGTGTGTTATGAAGCTTTTTATGCATGTAAACGGTCTGCAGAGTCACAAACTCTCAAAGTAAACCCTGTAGCGAGTAAAACTGTAACACAGAAAAGACCTGTCTATGCTGCCCCAGAACGCCTCGTTGGAGATTTCTTTTTCTTCCTGGGTACAGTGACGTATTTGGGTATAGTGACGTAACGTAATCCGCGGAGCGGTTACGTTATGTCTTCCTCACACACACACACAATCTTTTCTCAGCTGCAGCTCCGCGGATTTCTCAGCCTGAGACGGCGGGACGCGGCGAGGCTGCGAGTGTGTGTGTGAGCACACACACAAACTCCCAGCCAGGCTGCGGGTGTGTGTGTGTGTGCTCGGGCTGGTTTCGGGCTAGGTTTCGCTGTGTCTCGCTGTCTCGCAGACGGCCACTGGGCTCACAGGGAGGGGGGGGCAGGAGCTCCAACAAGCCGTTTAGGACAGAGAGTGAATACACATACTATACAGAGATGCTGTATGAGAAACCAATGTGAGTTTGGGACATTGCACAATATAAATCTATTCTAGTATACCTCAACAATGGAATTATGATCAGTAGAAATGGCCATGACATTGGACCTTTAAGTACAACCACTTTTCAAAGTTGGTCTAAACATGCTTCCTGCCAACTTAAATAACTTCCTTTTGTCCAGCTAATCTCAAGAACTTGCTGATAAAACAGTATTGAATGAAAGCTGGTGTAAAGATAGGCTGTGGGCCAAAGAACACATCACTTTTTAATGCAGAGCCATATCCTGAAACGGGACATGTCTTAACAATTCCTCTATTTTTGCATTCACTGCGAAACTGAAATCTGGCCTACATAACTTTCACTCTGTGTATTATGATGAGATTAAAACCCAAATAACGATAAGATGTTTATCTTAAAAAGGTTCAAATAAACAGTGTTTCAGTTGTACTGATCTACATCAAAACATCATATTTGACATGTTCTTTATACGTTTTGTCTGTAAAAATCAAACATTTTGAAGTTAATAATAGCTGTAAAATAGTTACAATAAGTACAATATTCCCTCTGAAATGTAGTTAAGTATAATTTTGAGATGGCACAGAGGGGAAAGTACAAGTCCCTTAAAATTGTACAGTACTACAATAAATGTTATTTCCAACATTTATAACTTCAGGTGTGCCCGATGCTCACCCCTGTCTGTGGGCTGTGTGTTGGCACTGCTGATGGTGAACTGATAGAGTGCGGAGATATCGTATTCACCCACTGCACAGATCCGCCCGTTTCTCTCTATGCTGACATCCACTAGCACTGAAAAGTCTGCGTCACAAACAAAAGAAAGATTAAGTCAACATAAGATGACTTGCTTGTACAAGCCTAAAGCCTCTAACAGCAGATCTTAAAGGTAATGTAGAGTCATCTACAGTGTAAATCCACAGAGGCTCTGGTACCTGAGGAGCTGACGTGCGTAGGAATATGCACATCTGGGCTGAGACCCAGAAAGTTGCATTTATATGCCTCTTCATACTGAGCACTGTATGGCACCGAGCACACACAGCCTACTGGGAGCAAAGACTGATGGGAAACAGGACAGAGAATCACATTATAAACATGCACTCATCCACTCAGTTATTCTGTTGATATTTTGACATGGAAAAGCACAGTTTTAAATAATATTGCTAATGATCACGGAATTTAATTTAGCTGCTTCAGTTTCAGGAGATATTCATGCTGCCTCATGTCGTACAGTCGTGGTTCACTAGGGCACTCTGTTAGAACTGAATCATTGTTACCTTTATTAGTCACAACTGTGCTTTCCTACAACTCGTAATGTCTGCTGTGAACAGACATAGGAAGTAGTAGGAGACTTCCAACATTGTAATTGTAACAATTTACAAAACAATTTTCAAAATGATCACAAAAAACATTTTAAATCTTTCCACAGCGGATTAGAAACACTAATCATGTAATGAAAGCGGTTACATGCTCAGTCTTGTTTGTGTATTTTGCATGGAGAGGTAGGCAAAGCGTGTACGGGCAAACAAGATTTCAAGGCGTGCAATGATAGCTTCACTAATATCATCACTTCAGGCAGGAATTTGATATATATTTGTGGAGAAACTAACTGAAACTTAATCCATTACTATCACTTCATATCACATCAAATATGGCGAATTAAAAGGTTATTAATCTTTTCAATTCAGCATTTTTCACTCTGACTAATTCATCTTAATAAAAAGAAACTGAAGTGTTAAATAACTGTAAGAGTTATAATTGTGTAAAACTACCCAGCATTTAACTTTTACAAGGGCTCACCTAATGGGGACCCTCAAAGGAGTTATCACTTGTCCTAATTCATATTTACCCACATCATTATGACACTAACGAGGCAGAGTGAACTACCTTGAGCACTGTAAAGGCAGACTGGATGAGCCCGGGGTCAGCGCCTCTCCATACGACCTGATTTCCCATGAGCACGTGCCACACTAGCTGACGAAACTCGGCAACCCCGAGGACCTGCGGAGCAAATCAAACTGTAATGTTCAACAGTTCACAGAAACCTTATGTGAACTAAAGTAAAAATTAAGCCATGAAACTATACATTCTTGAAAAAACTGTTGGAAGCGCTCTGCCTCATCAAAAGGAGAGGAGACAGTAACCTTTTCCTTTCATGTTCTTTTTCAGTTTCCTGCAGACAAAATGACACGCTGTAAAAGTACCTAAAAGTGTACCTGTCTCAAATGCCTCAGGGACCTGAATTTCGGCCCTGGTAGTTCATTTAACTTTGCATCATCACACAGGAAGTCGAAGCCCAGCTTGCTCTCTGATTGGTGCCGCTGTGATGTAGAATCGCCTCCTTCTGCTCCCTCCCAGCAGCTCATTTCCTCCTCTTGCTCTTTTGGAAACAGAAAATGACATTAGGACATTAATAGTGATGATCAAATGTTTTCAAGCTCATTACCAAAGTGGGGAAATTCCACTGGAAATGTTGTTGGTCTGTTATATATCACACTCCTTATATAGAGTGTGATGTGCACATGACACCATTTCCGAACTGAAATCAGCTCTTTACATCTCAACTGTTATCTATGACTCATTTCCTGAAGTATCCGGTGACTGAGCATGTAAACTTAAAAAAACAACAGCTTTAAAAACCTATTTCTACAAATTGCCATTTTTATTTGTGCTGCTTTTATATTGGTGATCAAATGTTTTTCATGTGTTTTTTCCTGTGTATTTATTCATCACTTGTTATGTGTTATTTTGATAAATGCTTCAGAAATTTTAAAATGAATATTAAAACATTATTCTAATGGGGAAAAGGGTATTAAAATTCCACAATCAAAGGGCCACACTGGCCCCGGAAATACCTCTGTAAATCTTTTAATCTAAATCTTGACAAAAAATTTAGTAAACACTTTCTGTAAAAGCAGTGTGTTGGACTACAATGGCTCAGTGAATAACACTGTTTTCCGCCCAGTGTCTCCGCACTAAACTGACCCAGTAAATCCCAGGAGACTGTTCAGACTGATGATTAAACCATTGTGCAAACGGATTAAATCTGCTGATATCATCCTCCAGCAAGAAGCCAGACCTTGCCTGGAGGGCAGGACATGTTGAAGCATTTCCAAGGTAAGTAATCTTTCAATTACGTTTTTTTATCACCAGACTTTGTTTTTTAACTTCAACTTTTACCCAGTTCAGGGCATGAACAGATTGTAGTACTAGAAATGTATTAATATTGACAATTTCCGAAACAGATTGCACATTAAAATAAATAAAAGTTTTTTTGTTTACGTTCTTCCATATCATATTCTACTAGTCAACCCTTTCGCTACGAAGTTAAGAAACATGGGCGTGGTCTGAACTATGGGGGTAGAACAAGGGGAAGGGGCCATCACTATTTAGTATCTAGTTAAACAATGATTATATTTGCAGAATAAACTACACATTTTGTATCACTGTAAGATGTCATAATGTGACTACCTGTCTGTCTCTCTATGAGCACCAGTGTGTCCTCAGTGGGCGCTCCCTCCAGCAGCTTCTCTGTCAGACGACTTCCACATGCCTTCAGCAGCCTGGAGACAATGTGAAAACACAAATCCACATCTCTAGGTGAGCCATTACAGACCACAGCCTGTTTGTCTCAGCAGGGACACAAAACACCTGCAGTTTATCTAACTTGAAAACATGGTTAGTGGAAAATCAGCTCTGTCAACACTGACACAATCTGCACTTTACAACGCTCTGTTTGTACATGTGCCTTGACCTGTTGCTATCTGTCTGCTTTGTGAATATGTATTTTAGTTTAGTTTTTATGTTTTTATATATGCTTTTATCATAATATAAGCATCTATGTTGAATGTTGTTTTACTGATTGTATTTACCTGTCATTTGAAGTGAATTTTTTTTTTACGATGATTTTCAACATCTGTCCAGGGACTGCAGATGAAAAATAGCCTGTTGGCTAACTCTGGCGCATTTACAGAAATGTCAATCAATGTGCACTGTCCCTGTCAAATAAAAATAAATAAAAAATAGGGCTGACTGGACTTTGACTCACCAGCTGAAGGAGGAGTGCAGGCTGGCCCACAAGTTGGGATGCTGGGTAAGAGAAGTTAGAGACCGGGCTGCGTTGCCACTCCTTTGGTGTGGAAACACTGCAGGGGAAAAGACACTGTTCATCCTCACCGATCGCTGGGGACACACTCCCTGTTCAATATCGAACACCTGATGGAGAGAACAGTACCAAGACATTAGGCGCCCTAATAGATTCGCACCAATTAAGAACTTTATTATTCTATTTGAGTTATCTGAATTATGCATGGTGTGTCGATGTGTGCACCCTACCTTGAGGGCTGTGCTTTGCAGGCTCTGTATAGTGAGTCTGAGGTGGCATAACAGGAAAGGCCAGGAGTTAATAAGGTAGATCCTGTCCATTGCTACCATGACAATACTGTACCAGCGCTGGAAGCCCCTGGCCAGGCTGTCTTTGATAAAGAAGGTGTGTGAAAAAACAAAACCATGTTGCTCATCTCCAAAGAAAATTGGTCCTTCACGGCCGGGACACACCTGGCGAAACAGAGAAATATAGGTAGAAGTAAATGTAAAGAGAGAAGTTTATTTAACGCATGAGATGTGTGACTCACACACACACATACATGCAGACGTACGTCACTGTTTACCTCACAGCTGAGGCTGCGTACGCAGGCCTGGCGGACAACGCTGAATAGCTGTGGCTGTCTGGGATGCTGGTGGCTCAGGAAGCGTATGCCTGTTTCATCATCAATGCTCACAAAGCCCGGGTGAGATGCAGGCAGAGATCGACATCCCTATGAGGCAAGGAGAGAGGAAAATGTACTTTGAGATGGATGACAGGACTATGGACTCACCAGCATACCAGAAAGTCATAGTTAAGAGTGTTTTTGTGCAGAACACAGGTAGGGAGAAGAATGGATTGTAACTGAGCTTCTCTCCTCACCTCACACATTTCTCCTCTCTGTGTGGCAGAGCTGTTGGCCCTCATGGTCAGCCCTTCACCTTCCCGGTCCCCATCTCGGTCTCTATCCCCGGGCCCCGCGGCACCAGCAAGGGATGAAGGGGATGGGGATGGAGGATGCAGTGCCTCGGTGCAAAACAACGTCCGAGGGCCATGGAGCTCACAGAAGTGACAGAGAGCAACCAGAGCATTCATCTGAAATGGACATAAGAGTTATCAAAAGTATATTGTACTATTATGTTTGAGTAAGCATTTCAATACATAACATTGAAGATTAAAATACAACTGATGTGTTAATGAACTTAAGCCAGTGGAAGAACAAACCACTCTGCACTTTGCCAATGCAATTTCCCTCTTTCTGTGTGTATTAATTGTATGTTGAACTGTGTATGGTGAGTGATATTGTATCTTTGCCAGTGCCAAAGACACATTTCCATAAAATGTAATGGACAATAAAATATTCTGAATCTAAATGGCATTAATAGGTTGCAGTATGGTTAACACATGGTCATTACAGCTGATATCAGATGTCTTACCTTCAGCACAGCTACAAGTTCAACAATTGACTCAATGGTACTTCACGAAAGGACATTCATTGTTCACAACGTCAAAACGCGGTTATGTAAAAGGCGACATATTAAAATAGAGCTATATTAAAACATCAGATATTCACTTAGTCCGTTTTGCAAAAATCCATGATTCCCAGAGTGTCATATTAAGGTTTTGGATACTTTACTCGTGGTGTTTTCCTCCTGTGTGCAGCTGCTGACAACAACACAGCCGGTCACATGACGCCGCAGTCACGCGCTCGAGTACAAGTGACGCATGGCAGTTGGCTGCGCGAGCTGTTTCTCAATTTTACCCGTGAAGTTGAAATGTTTCGATTATTTCTTAAAGCGATAAGAAGGCCTTTAAACAACATGTGTATGCGCAAAGATAAAAAGTTATGTAATGTATCTATAGAGGCTTTTTTAGACGGAAAACACAAAAACTACATTTCCCATGATTCAGTGTGCTATAACAAACTCAGGGTCAAAGGGCGGTTAAAATAAGCATCGCGAGCTCCTTCGGTTAGTATGTTTAATATTTTCTTGGGGATCTTTAGAGACATGTTTATCTTGTTTGTTTATATCTGAACAAGTTTTATCTCAATGAGTTGTTGAATTCAAACAGTTTCTTTAAAAAAAAACGCTAGACAACCACTTCCTTATTGCCTGAGTTGTTATTTTAGAATTAGGTGTGTCCGGTTTACTTCAAGTCATTCATGGTCAGCTCAAACAAGTATAGCAGCAAACCACACAGTGACACAGCAGACCTTTTTGAAGTAACATTTCCTTTTAAATCACAGGTTTGATCATGGCATCAGACGGATTAGGAGGACCACCAGAGGAGCAGGCAGAGGAGGGGACCCCCCTGACAGAAACACCCAGTGAGGAGGCAGGGGTTCCCCCTAACTGTGGAAAAGACACCCTAAGAGCCCCAGCAGGTAAATCTTCCTGACACACAGACACTAATTGTTGTTGTTTACTTCATTTAAGACATGACATACAGGTGAGCCACACATTAAAGAGACTGATATACCTGCTGGTAATTTACCAAACTCAGTCTGATTCTTTTTATTTTAATACTTTATTATTGTAATTTTTGTGCAGTGGAACACAAATGTACAGGAGAGCTGAACAGACATGTCATATCATGCACATTAGAGCTGATATGTTATCAGTAGTCAGCTTTGTGTTAAGGGTTACTTTTTCCAATACTCAGGAAGTAAGGATCCCCTTTAAGGCCTTATAGTCTCAGTCCCTCTCGTCGTCAAAGGGAATTACCATTACTATTGTCTTATGACATATATCTAGCACATAAACCCAGTGTAAATCTATTAGGTACATACATCACAGACACATACAAAATAGATTTCAATGTCAAATCCATATTTATACATAATAACCTACTTTAAAGAATACAAATGTGATGATACTGGTAAACCACATCCTAGTATCAACGGTGGGGACACAATCATTAACTTTTTTGCTATAATTTACACAGTCGTATGAAATATGACCAAGACTTTTAATTATTTTAAAGAAATGTATCTTTACCCATTTATCTTTAAACGACTACCCAAATAATTATAAAATTATATTATACAAAACTCAGTATTGATTTTTATTCTGTCACTATCACTAGCCAATAGGATTGGATTGCTGACAAAATGTAATATATGTGAAAGTGAGCAGCTAATGTTTTGTTACATATTCTCCAGTCTTTTCTGAAATATAGACAGTGTCCTCATGTTCCCCAGTCTATGAAACCTTTCTGTGTTGCTGTAAGCAATTAGATTTCTGGTAAATGTGGTGTAATGTTATCATGTTGCTGAAACCCCTTACCGTCAAAGGCAGAGCTGAATGTGTTCGCTGTTCGCTGAAATGACTGATAACATTTTGATTTCATGCTGGGTGACTGCTGGTAATGTGTCAGGGGTTAAGGAAGTGAGTCAAAAGAGAGCCTTAAGTATTGGCTCTGAACCGCAAATCCGGTATGAAAAAGAGATTTAGTATCAACATCTGCTTAATTACCGTGTACTACCGGGATGATACCAACAAAGACTTTCCAAGGAAATAAGTATTTCTCAAGTATTACTTTACCCAGTCACCTCCATTCTGATGTATACACCAAGCAGTTGAAAGACTGCTCAAGTTGTTTAAGTTCTCCCATGACTTGTGAACCTGTGCCAGTGTGTGATCTGATCTCTCAGCGGGAAGACAGATATTACCGCGCTCATCATCAAAAGATTTAATGAATGAGTCACATCCAGTTTTGGACATAGCATTCCCGGGTGTGTGGTTTGTGTTTGAGTTTATAGGCAACTGCAGAGCAAATATTTGGCATTGCCACCTGCTATGAGCTGTCCTCTTCCAAGTGGGTTAGAGAGGAAACATAGTTTTGTGCATATCTTTTTTCCACTCCCTGTTTTCTCTAGGGGATTAACCCCTTATTCATCCCATCGTTGTCTTATTAGACCTGCTTAAGATCACCAGAAGGAATCTACTACATTTCTGTATTTTAATACAGGTTCAGGTGTTTGGTCATTGTTTTCCCTAAAGTCTGTACATTGAACATCATCATATCTACCATCTTTTTATATTACTTTGGTAACATTTATTATGTGGATTTACTGAATATGACAGGCATTTTGATATTTAATTAGATCAATCTGCAGAATTCTTTTGAGAAAATGAAATATTCATAAATCCAATTTCTTAAGCAAAGAGGTGACGAGAGGTGACTTTCCAGATACACAAATACATTTCCTCTATATCCGATTGTCTAAACAAAAAAGTTGTTAATCAAATAACCCCTGCAAACCTTACGATATTTATGTAACTGCTATTTTTTAAAATCTTTTAGCCTATAATTGTTAGTCCCACTGGCATGTTCATAGTTATAGCCTCAAGTTTTAAACATGAGGTGTTGTAAACTTACTGGTTTCAATCAAAAATAATCTGGCACACACACACATATCTCACCTACAAAGAGGCTCATATAGGAGACACAACTCAACATATATTGAACACAAAGAGCAGTAACAGATAGCTTACTTCCTGCTCTTAGTATGACTTTCACAAAATACAGTATACATATATTTGACTTATTCTACCTGCCGCCTTAAGTTTACCATCAACACTCTGATCTGAGAGCATCCCGTTGTTATATGTATTTTAATGGTTAATGGTTTACCTGTCTCCTCTCTTTTTTTTCTTAGTCAATTTATTGAGCCACTGCCTGACTCTTACTCACACTGCTGCGGCCCACAAGCTGCTGAGTTAAAAATGTTTTGCGATCATGTTTGTGGAAATGTTTTCTATACATTCTTTACTCTTAACCCGAGAGAAACCCTTCAACATGCTGGTGTTATGTACAGATACTCGTTGCAAAATGTCCTGCTTACTTCCCTCTGTGGTCAGCAGAGCAAGATGAGAACAGAGTCGACGTGTGCCGGTTTTTCCTGATGGGGAAGTGTCATTTCGGCCCCAGATGTCGTTTCTCTCACAGGTTTGCTTGCTTTTCCTTCTTCAGTCAACTTACCAGCAGGATTAAGGATGACTTTTAAATGTTCTTGTTAGCTTTTCTCCACATGTACATTGATTTCTAATAACTGCAACACTAAATGGGTCAAACATGATCATAACACCAAGGTAGCTAGAATGTTAAAAGATGGCTGCCTGAATGTTGAAGGATAGGTTCAAATTTTATTCATTTTAAACAATAATCACAAACCCAAATGCACACGGAAAGTATAATTAGTAGCTGTATTTGTTCTTTGCCCATAAGGACGGCAAACATATCCTCCAAGTTATGAAGGAACAAATCTAAAGTCCTAATTCTGCAACAATTTCAGAAATTAATTAAATCACTTTTCTGGGCATTTGAGTAATGACAGAGTTGAAAATAATGTGGACCTTTCCTTTTAATGTTGCTCAACCTGGATACAGAAGATTCCTCCAAAGTTTTTATTTATTTATTTCTCCTTTCAACAAATTCATTTTTAATACATTTAACACTAAAGAGGTTAAAAATTGAAATTATAGTAGTTGAGCTACAACTACTATAATTTCATTAATGCTTTCTAGAATACTATTCCCTTGTTACAAGTGTGTCTTTTTGAAAACTGATTGAAGTACTGTATATTGTGTTTATTTATTATTTCTATTGGTCCACCACTGCTCATATTGCTCACCAGTCTGGCACTAATATGCAGCCATGACTAAATATGGATGCTGTTCAAAGTTCAGCAGGCTGCATGAAGGTTAATCTGTGTCAAATGGAATTAAGACTAAGAGCATTTTTTTCTCCATCTGTCATTTTTCCCGTGTGTGTTCTGACATTTTTTCCACTCTGGTTGCTCTCTTTTCTTAGTAACCCATCAGGAGATGATTCGGGGTCAGCTGACCAGGATGACAAACAGGAAGGAGAGAAGACGGAAAAACCCAAGAAGAAAGTGAACAAAACAAGAAAGCCGAAATATGAGCCAAAAGGTTACTCACACATGTCATCTGATAATGACAACGTGATACTTTGTCCATATATTAATGTTTTTTATTCAAATCAAATCATACCCAGTAACCCTTCCAGTGATATGCTTTTGTTATTTATATCTTACTCTCCTGCAGAGGTGAACAAAAAGCCTCGCATGCGCACAGCCGATGAGGTTATCTCTCGGATCCTGTGGGACCAGTCGGCGGATGGATCAGAATTCGTTGTTGGGTACGTGGACCGTTTCCTCGGTGTTCTGGAGCGTCCCTTCAACGACTTCAACTGGGACACAGACCCGTGCGACTGCGACTACACCGTGGAGCTGGCCCTGCCCCGACACAGGATCCAGTACTTCACCTACAGAGGGCACCGCGTCTGGGACCGCCACAGCAGGACCGACCGGGTGTTCGGCTCCACCGGCCAATCTCTGGCTCCCCCCTTTGGAGGGGTGGAGGAAGTAAAGGGTAAGGATGGACCCCACCTAACATACACCCATATACTCACTGATATGCAGACACATTACAAAAGCCAGGACTTCTTTACAGGATTCATACTTACCAAATATAACATTTTGTTTGCCAAGATGTGAACACAGAGGAGCCGCTGCCTGCTGTCAGGGAGCCCCTGCAGGATGAGTGTGAAACAGAGAAGGGTACTCCAACTGAGAACACACATCAGGAGGAAGAGGAGCAAAGTGAGATGAATATTCACAGCCCTGCTGGAACAGAAGCAGCTCCAGAGTGTGGAGGAGACGCTTCTCCAGGAGAGGAGGAACCACCATGTGTTATGGAGGAGGCTGCAATGAGGTCTGATGTTCATCCTTTAAGTTAAGGGACAGTTTACAAGTCTTGAACACAACAGAAGAGCATTTTTACAGCATGTTCTCGGTCTGTTGTTCATCGCAAAAAGCCAACTTAGTATCAACAGTGATCAATTCAGAGCATCCTCAGCTTTCTGAAACTTTTTCATAATCAAATAATATATTTCTTTATAGTAGATTATAGCTTTTAAAATAATATTTGGGTTTTAGACTGTTGGTTGTACAACATTGATACATTTGCAGATGACATGTTTGGACTGAGGGAAATTGTTACAAGCTTTCATTTTATAGACAAAACTATTATTCTTAATTGGTCGATTGGATTGGTTTGCTCATGTGTGTGTGAGTGGCTTTGTTAATATGAATTTAGAAAATATTTGTTATTGTACTGTGTCCATAAGACATAACATTTTACATTATGGCAACTGTATGTCATGTGATCTTATTAGCAATGTTGCAAGATTCATCCTGCCTCTTGAGTAATATTACTCACTTGTTTTGATTTAAGCCCTGAGGCTTCGTCAGACCCATCATCCTTTTCCCAAAAAGACGGAGCAGACGGACAAGAGGAGAATGAGGAAGGGGACGTTGCAGACTGGCAGGAAAGCTCGGACGGCAAAGAAGATGCTTCGGTGGGTACAGCACAATTCACCCTGAAATAAACCTTTATGTTTTGCATTTACAGTTCAGTTCTCAGTTCAAATCTTAAATACATATTTATCCTCTTACCTTCAGAGATCTTTATAAAACCAGATTTTTTAACAGTGAGTTTTGTGTGAAAGATAGCAGCCGTGGAATTGTCTGATTGATTTCAAATTGACTAGGACTAGATTTCATTCAGAGAGTCAACAAATTACTTTGAAAATGTCTATTTCCAGAAATCAGCACCTCTGGAGCAACGAGAGCAGAAGAACGGTGGTCGCCCCCCTAAAAAGAAGCCCACGCACTTCATCACCTTCAGGGCCAACACTCCTGCCATCCTGTCCGGCTTCCAGCAGCTGCAGGAGGAGATCACCTCCGTCCTGCCCTCCTCGGCCCCTCACTGGCAGTGGGCCAACACGCTCCACGTCACAATGTGCCTTCTGAATTTGCCCGGCCCAGCGGAGGTAGCCAACGCTGCAGAGATCCTCAGAAAGTTTGCTCATTTCGATCGAAACCCCCCGGTGGCTCTGACCTTCCCTGTGAGGCTGAAGCACTTCAACGGGAAGGTGCTGTACCTCAGCCCCCAGCCTCAGATCCACCTCCAGCAGCTGAACAGCGGCCTGCAGGAGGCCTACAGGGAGGAGGGGCTGCTCCACAGGGACTCCTTCAACCCACGATACCACCTCACTCTGGCCAAGGTAGTGGGCAAGGAGGGAGAGAGGGTGTTTGATCGGGTGGGGGACCTGAAGGTGGGGAAGGGTTTACATTTTGGCCGTCTGCCGATAAACACCCTGCACCTGTGTGCCATGGGCATTTTAGAAGGAGATGATTTTTATGAGACCGTGTGCACAGTTAGTCTTCGATGATATAACACATGCACTAAATACATGTAGGTTATTACAATGGGTGCAATACCTCTGGCCATGTGGCCTTATCGACCAAATCTCATGTCTGTGTTTTAAGGTTTTATGTTTATTCAGAAAAGATGCAGAAATTCTGGTGAAGGACTTATTTATATAAAGGGCTAAAGGGAGTAAACAAATGTGGCTTTATGACAAACACTTAAATTCATCTTTATTAAGATGCAGAAAGTATATGATGGTCCATCTACTCTTTAATAATATGATTTGAATGTATGTATTTTACTTAATGAATGCTTAATTGTAATGCACTAAGGGCCTGTCCCGTACATTGGCTATTCATATTTCAAGATGAGAAATGAATGTAGTCTGCACAGAATAATAATACATGTTCATATTGCAAGCTGATGCAATACCCCCAGAACCAGCTGAAAGCACAAGTGTTTACTTTGGCTGGCTGGACAGAAGGATATTACCCTAAAAACAGAGGTGCATTTATTTTACTCCATTTTTAATGTCATCATTTAGAGTTGTTTGTTGGTTTTAGGTGAAACATATTTAAAATACACTAAAATGAATAAAATTCATTGTAGCTTCTCCATTACAACGACTCGCTGCTTTAATTTCTCGGATATTATAAAATTAACATTTAAAAAAAAAAAGGGCTTTTTCTATGCTGCTTAAAATACAGAGGTATTTTGAAGACATCACCTTGGACTTTAGGACATTTTGTTGGCCTTCTAAACATTAATTTTGTTTTATTTACCAACAATTAATACATAATTAAATTGAGATAAGAACAAGATTAGTTGACAATCACAATAGATATTAGTTGCATTATTAGTCAAAAAGAAACACAGTATGAATGAGGACAAACTGTTCAAACTGTTGCTGTCCTGTCAGAACAGTTTTATTTTAGGCCCTGAAGGAGACACATGTTGTTGTTGTTGAGTGTAAATCAGCTTTGAGACATTAAACTCACGGGACAAACAGATTAGAAAACCTCCTTTTTAAAAATATAAAACGCCTAAAGTAGAATGTACATTTCCTTCTCCTCTAACTATTATCTGGTGAAACAAATAAGGCGTTTCGGGCCCGCAACTACTACCCAGACGTTTGCATCTGCCACAACGGTTTATCTACGAGGCATGAATTGTTTACAAGGGGAAGAGATTATGTTTTCTTTACAGCTATGAATTAACCCGAGTAGTTTTACTCCGCAGCTCATAATTCCACAATTTATCTGCGTTGTATGAATATTGTATGGATGGTGTTCCCCGAGAACGATGACTTTTACAATGAATTATAACCATTAGATTGTGAAGGACATTAAATATTGAATTGGTTATTTTAACTCCTCTTGAGTGGTGATATTTTCTCAGAGCGCGATGGATGGCCTGGATGCAGCGGTTCAACATGCAGACACAAACGCTCCCTGATCAACTCTTGCATACATAATATTCTGTCTTCTTTCACACACATACACTTTACATATAGGCTATATGAGTCAGTGAGTATGCTCTACTGTTTGCCCCCTCGCTCGCATTATCTCCCTGCCTCCCTTCCCCCACTCTCTTTCAGTGACACAGAAAAACTAACGCCGCCCCCTCCCTCTTTGCTGCTCGCTTTGCCCCCCTTTCTCCAATGGCAGACAGACACCATACTCTTTTTACTCTGTGTTTGACCATGATATCTTCAATTTACATTCCCCAGTCAAACCCCCCATAGAGCATCTCCATCAGCGAGCTCTCATCCCTTCCATCATCATCTTCTCCTCTTCCACCTCGTCTTGAAATCAGTGTTGATGCTGTTCTGCAGCCTCCACTGAAAGCTGGTTCTGCCTAAAAATCCATTGCATGCCGCTTTCCCCCCTCTCTATTCATTGTTCACTCCATCTCTCACCCTCCCTCCTCTTTCTCTCAGCATCACTCCCTGGGAACCCACTTTTTTTCCCCTCCTCAGTATTTCATGTTGCCTGCATCTCCCCCACCCCATATTCATCTATGTGCTTATTCGCCTCTCGTACTCTGATTTTATATGCATCTCTACTTATCTCGACACATCGCTGACCTAACAGTGCTCTCATAGACAGGACTTCACTATTTTGCATCCAACATGTGAGTGGGTTTTTTAAACATCGCTTTGCACTATTATTTAGCGCACAGTAGGCTGCATTTTTACTCTTTCTCTCAGTAATCTGGTCAGGGTTCAGTGTGGTGGTCTGGACGGAGATTGGTCAGGTTGATTGGAGTGTGCATGGATGGCTGGTTGGGGGTCGGCATTATAAGTGTGCCTCAATTTGAAGGGAGTGAGGGGTTAGACCCCGCTAATCCCCGTTAACAGATTAATTATCTTTGGGCAATATCGTGTTGCTGCCGTGTTGTGAAGTCGTTCGGGCGTTAAGCTACGAAGGGCTACAGTGCAACGATAAAGGGTCCCTTAGGGGTGTCTCGCTCAATCTTAATCCCTCTCTCTCTCTCTGTCTCTCTCTCTCTGTCTGTCTCTCTCTCTCACTCTCTCACTCTCTCGCTCTCACTGAGAGCTCCTCTCTCATCCATCAAGTGAGGCACCTCTCCACTGTCACCAGACAACCATCCCATTATTGGTTATTTCATATTTAAATCACTGCAAGAATTATTGGCTCAATCTTTCTCCCAATCTTGACATATTTTTGGCATGTCCCCAAGCTATTTTTTCAGGATGATGTTTTTTCAAGAGCATCAAGCGTTGATGGCTGGCAGTATACCTCTTTGAGTGGGTAAATATTTCACGGACGCCGGCGTAGAGAAGAGACGAGGAGGAGAGAGAAACCTCCCAACACAACCGACAAGAGGTAAGACCCTGATCTCTCTCTCTCCTGTAGATTATGGCTTCATTGTTGATATGGTTGCAAAGCTTTATCATCAAACAAGTGAAATTTGATTTTAATGGGCGTCAAACCACATTACAGCATTAGGCGTATCTTTTAAAAAATGCTTAATGGGTATTCATGAAACACAATATTGCCTAAATGGATTCATGCTTATCTCTTCCACTCTCACACGTAATGGATGAATGTTCTCCCATTTGCAGAATCAGATGCTGTAATGGTTTAGTTGCATCCAATTGTTTCCCAGCCAGTTATAGTTCAATTTGTCTTATATCTTCTCTGAATGCTTTTTTGTGCTGTGCGAGATAATTGAATATCTTGTTCTGCGGTGGTCAGTAGTGTGGAAGCGTTTTGTCACCATCAACTTGTCATGCTGGACTCCTGCACACATCAAAGCACTGATTTGCTCTGACATACTGGCTATGAGCTGCACTCACTTACCTTCGGTCAGCTGCACTCACTTTGAAGGTTCATTGTTGCGGAGCTGAATTTTACAGATGAATGTGAAAATGGAATTCTAATTGAGAGTATTCTTCTTTGCCTGTCGCTTCACTTCAGTAGATAAAGCTAACTTTGCTCCCTTTATGAAGGTGTTAATTAATTCCTCCTGGCTAATGTAGTGTCTCATGAGACTGAAATGCTTTCACATAAATTGCAGTCATTAAGGTTGTTGTTAAGAAGCAGTTAGGCGACCACTTAGGCTGTAATGTGAATCATAAAAGATTTTATGAGGCAAATTGGAGATTTCAGCAGCAAAAAGACTACATTAATTATATATATTCTGCTGGAAAGAGTTGTATCTATATAAAAACGATGAAGGTGGAGATGAATTTCCCGTGCTGAAGATGATCCTGAATTCAGCTGACAGAGATGCCTCAGCCCTGTTCTCATTAGCTGCTGCACAAAATGGCCCTTTTCTTTACATTTAGACATCATGGAGTCATATCACGCAAGTGGTTTCATTCTCTGTCGCCTGAGCTCCGTGCAGACTGAACGCAACACAAATATTCCCCCAATTCTTCAGGGGTTCGGACTCTCACCATCTCTCTCCACGACTCTCCCTTTCCTTTTTTTCCTCTCCACCGACTGAAGTCAAAATCACATTTATTTGGCTTCAGTTATGCAATGGTAACACGCATGATAACAAGCTGGCAGGAGACATCACGTCAACATGAGGCTTCCTATCTGTGACAACTGCTGAGTAACTGCTGCTCCACAGAACCGTGACCCCCCCCCCCCCCCCCATCAGCACCTCATTAGGGGGCCTCAATAACTTTTAGGGGTCAAAGGTGAATCCTATTTGAGCTTTGACTCGATGTCTTCATACATCCCCAATTAATTGAGGGATTTCACATTGAGACAGATAAGTTAGTGCTTTATATTTTTTTGTCTTAAATGTTCTGATACAGGGTCTCATATGGTGGGAAATCATAATTAGTGCGGTATTGACATTCATCAAAGGAAATGCGTTGCTATTTTGACTCACTCCATTGATACATAGTGATAACAACAGGTAGACTGATTCTCCTTTAATGGTGGAATAATTCTCCTACTTCATTATTATGCTTCTCAAAAAGCTTTTATCGTCTCCAAAGTCTGATAAATGCGCCTCATAGACCTGCCTCACAGCTGCTATAATACATCTAATCTAATGAGTTCACTCTAGATAAATGATCATGAAGGAATGCATAAATATAACAGCACACAGTCTGTTTACACTGCAGATGTGCGGTGGATGGATGCAACCCTCACAGCGTGCCAACCATTATGTTCAGCACGATTTTAATAATGGAAATGGAGAGTTGGGGATGATTGGACTTGTGACAGTGGAACCATTAAGGTGAAGTGACTTATTGTAATGGGCTTACAGCTGCCCTGTCTGGCCAAAGGGAGAGCTGTTAACTTCAGCCATAAACGCCCCAAATCTGAAAGGGAAAGTGTCTGGCAGTGAATGTGACTGAATCTAAACTTTTATCATGCACAGTATTTAACTCAATTATGCGTGAATCAATAGGGATAGTAAAGAGCCTCAGCAGTGTAGAATACTGCCAAATTGAAGAAATAACAGCTGCATTCAAAGATAATAAAAAGCCTTTAATTCAGAATCTATCTGACATTATTACATCATCAAATGCACTATTGTATCTGTCATATCAGCACTGAGCTGGGCTGTATCCTTCTTTGTATTACGGCATCAGTGCTGTTGTTGTGCGCTCTGTCTTAAACACTTCTTTCTTAAACAGTAAAGCTCTGACGGTCTCTTAATCTGTGTACCCGGTATCAGAAGCCCCCCCGCCCCCCCTGCTCCGTCATTGTAATAAGATTCCAGTGTATGTTTTGGCTAACCGGATTTGCCCTTTGTATTTACCCTACTTTCTCCCCCTTGGCCGGCTTTAGTAAGCAACGGTTCACCATGCAGTCAAACATATCATTCTTTGTATAATGGTGGAGAATACATTGTTCTTTTCCTGCATATGCTCTACTACGCATAATTCTTCAAAGGTCTCATATATGCCCTATATAGTCCAGGCTGCTCCTATAGTACATACCCCTTGTATAAGGTTAAGAGGGAGGTCTGGGAATAACAGCCATTTGTTATAAATATAGTCACGTAATCTCCCTGTGTTCAAAGCAAAACCCTTCCGGCTGCTACTAATGATTATTATCATTTCATCTGGTATTAATTCATCGCCTGTGTTATGAAATGACAAAGAATGCCAAAATCAAGATTCTAGAGCCCAAGGTTACATCTTGTTTTAGGCAACACATATTCACTAATAGTCCAAGACCCCCAAAGGTTAAATGTAAGATGATATTAAACAGAAACAATCTCTGCAATGCTCAAAACAGCAAACACTTTACATTTCTGATTCATTAAATGAGGCAAATGAAACAAAATCACTGTAGATTATTGGCACTTGTAAAGTTTATAGATTATATTATACATTTATATTATAAACAATATAAATGCTTGATAAATTAGCTTTATGTGGCGAGGAGAAATTGAAGGTATAGTCAAAAAAACAGAACAACTCATATACTTCAGCCTCTGCTCTGAGTGAGGTGTAAACACAGATGTACACTCCCAAGAGCATCTTTCAAGTAACCATGACTGACATTTTGACCCTCACTTTGGTCGGGTGATCACTGCTCATAAATCCTCTCCACTGAGCCCACGTGGAGGAGCACAGTGATGGAAGAAGTATTCGCATCCTTAGCTTGAGTAAAGGTATCAACAATACAGTGTAAACATACTCTGATACAACTGTAAAACTCCTGAATTCAAAATGATGATTACAGTAAAACACAGAAGTATCAGCATACAAATATATATATAGGAACAGAAAGTTAAAATACTCATCATGTAGAAGGTCCTCTTTCAAAAATGTATTTAGTACTGAATTAGTGATGCATACATCTGACATAATTTTAACATTGCAGCTGGTAAATGTGGAGCTAATTTAAGATACCTAAATACTCCTTTAGCTATAATAATACATCATAACATAACATTTTGTATTAGTAATCTAATAATCTAAAGTAACTAGTCATCATTAAAGGTATCACATACATGTAGTGGATTGAAAAGTACAATATTAGCCTCCAAAAGTGTGTAGTGGACTAGAAGTATATAGTAGCATACAATAGAATAACTCGAGTAAAGTATTTGTGCTTGAATACTTGAGTACATGTACTTAGTTACTTTCCTCCGCTGCAGCTTCAGAGTTGCAGTGACCTTTCCGTCCTCTCCGCTCCGCAGTCCTTCACCCTCCTTTACCCTCGCTCCCTCTCCTCCGCTCTCGTTCACATCCTGGTTGCTCTTACCCGTCTTTCCTTCACTCCCGCAGGGTGGAGGAGGGGGACCGGTAGCAGTAGAAAATGGCTGCCATGGCAACGGTGCCCAGCTATACCCCTTCGCTGTGGGTGAGGATGTGTCACGCCCTCCCCCGGCTGGACCTCACCATGCAGATGAAGGACAACATCTTTGTCCCCGACAGCTGGGAGTACCAGCAGGTAACCCACACCTGCCACACCACATGCTGCACTGTAACTGCTCGATGTAAGGTGCCACGTTGCATAATCATTACAGCACTGTTGCTCCATTTGGAGTGATAACTCTACAGCTATGGTGAACTACAATTAAGTGACTGAATGATGGGCAATTAGCTCTTCATGACACTTTAAATTGCTCCATAAATCGCTGAATGCAAAGGCAGTCAGCAGAGCAGTGATGCTGACATTTACAGTGCTTTATATAAAGCTTTTCATGCCAACTCACTGACCTAATTATTGGTAGGTCTATTGCACTCAACTACTCAAAGAGTCCCTTATCTCATATCTAACATTTTCCATTTTCTACCACACTTTAGATGCTGCAATTGTCTTCTAAAGTGTCACTTGCACTTCTGGCATGGTGCAAATTGAATTCATATTTTGTTTCAGTGAGTGAAAGGGATTCAACTTGGTGTTCTCGCAGGTTCCTCCAGCTGCAATTGTCTGTTTTTATTCCAAACTGTGCAGTTTCTGCTGCAAAATGAACGTTTTCATCCTCCTTCTCCTCCAACAGGCTCTTATACAAAACGTTTCTGCCAGCAGTGTCTCGCTGTGTGTGTTTGTGACTTCTCTGCGGTACAAAAAGAGGGGGGGGGGAAGCAAATTATCCTGCAGAACAGAAAGACAAAAGAGACTGAAAGTGCTCTGAGAGAGCAAACGAGAGAGGGAATGAGTAATGCGGGGAGGTTGCTGAACAGAATACCGGGCAGGGAAAGAGAGAGAGAGAGTGAGAGTGGGAGTGAGAGAGAGTGGCAGTGAATGTATTTAAGTAGGTCACAGATTATTAATAGAGATTCAGTGGTGTGGATAGAAAGGAAGAGAGGGGAGAGTGGGGGAGAGAAAGTGAGTGGGAGCGTGGGGAAAGAGGGGTAGGTGGGGTGGGGAGGGGCTTCAGAGAGCAGGAGGTGAGATAGGGAGAAGGTGGAGGAATGGGCCGTGACAGACGGGCAGATGGATGGAGGATAATACTGTAGATATGTGCAAGAAGCATTTGGGTAATGTTGACTTTATGACATGGAGCCTGATCAGAAGCAAAGTCTGATATGGCTTAGTGACATTAATATTCACTATGGTGCAGATCAGGGATTGATGTGTTAAAGCTTTTCAACTATAAATGGTCAAGAATCAAAACAAATGTATTGCGAAACCTTCCTCTGTAAAGCACACATTTTATATTCTCATTCCTTTTTAATCATCATCTGCTGTTGCTTCATGGGGGCGAGACAATATGACAAGCCATGTATTTTAACACGATTAGTTGGTGTTCAACCCTCTCAAATTGCACTTATAAAAATGAAATTAAAGTGCAGTTTTTCACATTTACTGACTCATCCCTTCTCTTCCTCCTCTTCATTTTTTTTCTCAGACTCTGCTGGTTTTGTCCAGTTTGTCAGCCATCGCTCTCGTCATCTCCCTCTTGGTGGTCCTCTCCTTCCTCATACACTACTGCTGCTGTCACCGTGGCGACCGAAGCGAAGGGTCGGAGGAGGAGGAAGAGGATGAAGATGGTAGCACAGGTCACGGTTACAGCGGAAAGAAGGGGCGGGGCATCTGCTGTGTCACGTGGGTGGCGGTGGCTTCGGTCACGCTGTGCTGGTGAGGAAGATGATTCATTATCAGCATTACACTTTTATTTTAAAACTAAATACATACAGGTCACGTGTTCACAGCGGAAAGAGAAGTATTCAGAGTAAAAGTACCAATTCTGTAAAAAAAACTGAGTAACATATTCAGCAAAGCCAAGTATTAGTTCATACTCTTAACTAAGTACTGGGTACAGATTACGATATTAAGGGCTTATAAAATATGATACATTGCTGCAGTAGAAAAAAACAGCTGTATATATAGCAATCAATAATATGCAACTCAACCAGTGAAATCCTTCAAATAATAGTCCCCAAAAATTCATAATAATATATAATAATACTTTTGATACCTAAAGTACACTCTTCTGATACCCCTGCGGAGATTGTGTTTTTGGGGGGAATTGTAACTTCTGAATACTTATTTCACCATTTATCATTTATTTATTTATCATCAGTGCTTATTTAAGCAGTATGAGGTTTTTGTAGCTGGTCAAAGTGGAACTATAGTTTCCACTTCAAACCAAGAGGTCAACTCTCTCAAACGGGACACAAAATAAATCAAAACACTTTTGGATTAGTTGATCTTTTTGAGCCTGAAAAGATTATTTCACAGCAAATATCTTTTGGGAAAAACACTAATTTGCTTTCTTTCTTTAATTGAAAGAAACAATACCACTCTATTTGCCATCAAACCTCTTACCTTAGCATAAAAACAGTAAACTGGGACGGCCAGCCTGTGTCGTCCTGTTTCACGTCTTTTTGCTCCGTCTTCAGACACAAGAGTAGCATCACTTTCTTATCTACCTCTCTGCAAAAATGCCTATTAGCCTGTATTCATAACATGTCAAACTACTGCTTGTAATGAAAGCATCTAAGAGGTTTAAGGAGAAAATCACTCTTCGGTGAAATACTAGATAACACCTCCAAAATACAAAATACAGTTTTTTGTGCAAAGTCCCACAACAGGGACTGGGGATCACACTAGTTTTCATATGAATGCATCGAGCGGTAAAGGCCCATATATAATCATCAGTTTGATTCGCAGTTGTCAGTCCTCCACTCTCTTTCCTTACATTTCCTGTCTCTCTCATCACTATCAATTAAGGGTAAACAAAGGAGAAACATCCAATTGAAAAATAACTACATCACAATCATATAAATGCAGTCAAATCTACCAAATGTTGGTCTGAAATGTAGTCGAACATGATACGAAATAAGCTACAAATACCTAAATAAATGCAAGTACCTCAACATTTTACTTAATTTTAGGCTGTGAATCACAAGCTGTCCCTCTCTCCTCTGTCATGTCTGTCACACTGTCTCCATGTCAAAGAGGAGAGGACAGCTGATGGTCACGCTAAGTTGCTGTTGACCGACCACAGGCCTATGACCGCACAGTGTGTGTTAGTTTGTGTGTGTTGCTTTCAGTGATTTCCCCATCAATGTGTGTGTGAGGATGATCTCAGCTCACCCAACTTCAGTACATTTGTCATTTACCCACCTCAGATCTGGTGACCATGCAATCAGTGCAAGTCAGTGCACTGTCTACATGGTGATAGATAGATAGATAGATCGTACTTTATTGATCCCAAATTGGGAAATTGTTTTTGTTACAGCAGCATAAAAGGCATTTTACAATAAAACAAAATATACAAGAATAGAAATAAAATAAAATAAAATATAAAATATAAAATATACATGTCGAAATAGAAAATATACATGCAGATATTATATATATATATACAAATATATATATATATATTCAAAATATATGTAATTATGGAGTATTAAATATGAAACAGATTATGTATGAGTAAAATGTCTTGTGGTGCATCTTGGTGCATGTCTTATGCAGATATGCCGCCTGACATCTGTCCAAGACGTTTTTATAACGCAGAAGACATTAAAGGGAAGCTCGGCTGCACATCAGACCTTTTAAATCTAAAGCTACAGGCCGAGCTGTGTGCTGTAATAAAATTATATTGCAATTTGACGCTTGAGTAGTGCTTTCTATTATATTCCAGTCTATTCCCTGCACGTTTATATGCTGCGAGAGTGTGTTGTTATATCACAGAACACAATGTACAGGGGCTGTGATTTCAGCTGTCACAGTGATGTCATATATACAGATTGTAGGTCCGTGTCTCCCCCTTATGGAGCGTAATGTATTCGTCTCCTCCTCTGATGCTCTCTGCGCCAGACTGGATGAAAGAATAATGCCGCAGTTTACCTCTTGAAAATATTTCATGTGACACCCTTTCCTCCAGATGGTGGCCTTTTTGTCCCAAGTATAAAAAACAGTCTTGTGAAATTCAGCTGCTTGAGACACCGTTCACATTTAGCAGCTTGAAATGCAAAGCACACACAGACGCAGACACACATTCCTCCTTTTCCTTTTCCCCCCTTGCTTTCTAATCTGGGTCACATACTTTGTGGGAGATTGGGTCATACCATTCCTCTCGGGTATGAGGGGATTTGACGAACATCTGGCCTGAGCCTTAATCTGAATATGTGAATAACAGGAAGATATGTAAACATGTCGCTATGTTTAACATTTCGAACATTTTCCTTGTGGAAGCTTAGCCGTTGAGTGCTAAGAGTCCACTTTTTTCCCTTCATCTGTTTATTCCTTCCCCTCCTCTGTTGGTATGCTCATCCAGAGCTCACACATCCCATCCTCTCCAGCTCTATCTCCTTGTGTCACATTCATTTAAAATGTACATACACACTGAATTAAACATAACATGTATGCTTCTGCTATCTGTTCTCTATCCCCCTCGTTCACACACACACAAACACACACACACACACACACACACTGTACACACACCCTCCCACAGTGATTTCACGTTGTCTTTTTTTTCTCCCTATGCAGTGTTGCCATAGGCATCGGTTTCTATGGCAACAGCGAGGCTAATGATGGGATGTATCAGTTGACCTCGTCTCTTCTCACAGCCAATTATACGCTAGCTTCCATCGATCTGCTGGTGAGTGC
Organism: Trematomus bernacchii; assembly: GCF_902827165.1. Lineage (NCBI taxonomy): Eukaryota > Metazoa > Chordata > Actinopteri > Perciformes > Nototheniidae > Trematomus > Trematomus bernacchii. Next base: position 687,281 of record NW_022987582.1, on the reverse strand, counting down.
TGCAAGTAAACTGCCATGCAGAATAACCTGTGTGTGTGTGTGTGTGTGTGTGTGTGTGTGTGTGTGTGTGTGTGTGTGTGTGTGTGTGTGTGTGTGTGTGTGTGTGTGTGTGCGTGTGCGTGTGCGTGTGCGTGTGCGTGTGCGTGTGCGTGTGCGTGTGTGTGTGCGTGTGTGGTGCGTTTGTGTGTGTGTTTGTGCTTACATGTTGTCTGCAGAGAGGGAGAGAAAATCCGATACACAGTGTTTTTTATCGATTTCCCTTTGGTCAGACAGTGTTTTTTATCGATTTCCCTTTGGTCAGACAGTGTTTTTTGTGTCAGATTGCTTCTACTGTAGAAGATACAGGTCAGGAGAGCTACAGTTATATAATGAATACCTGAATGAATGGGAAAAAAACCTTTATATATACAGTATATGGAAAAAACACATAAATTAATCAGTTTAGTTTAAGAAATATATAAATAGTTAAAATTAGAGTAAGATGTCTCATAAAGCAATAGCATCAAACAAAGAGACAGAGAGAGGGAATAGGTTTGCAGACAAAATATATTTATAATATAATAAATGTTAGGAGGATGTCATCTTCATTATGTAAACACTTAAATATGAACAAGACAGATTTTTCCAGAGACTCTTCTTTAACACGTGTAACTGAATGTTTGGTCAGAGCATTACATTTCTTTTTTTAATTTAATCGTTTATTTGAATAGGGACAATGCACATTAATGAACACTTTAGACAAATAATGCTTCAAGTGTAAATATGCCGGATTTTAGCTTTGAGCTCATTTTCATCCGTAGTCCTGACATACAACATATAAGAACATGACATTTGTAAACATAGCAACAAATAAATACATGATATGCAAAAGAGCAAGAGCAGCACACACAAGTATTTACCACATGGCAGTACACTATAGCAGCTACGACATATTAAGTGCAAGAGAAGATACAAGAGATACATAAAGTGCAAGAGGAGATACCCCTGTGTTAAAGTGCATTTAGCGGTGATTGCACATCTGGTTGTTTCTCAACTATTCTTTGAGTTGACCTTTGAAGCTATTGAGAGTGGGACAATCTGTATCTCAGTTGGGAGGCTATTCCAGAGTGAGCTGCCTTTAATGGAAAGGACATTTTGTCCAAAAGTGGTCCGTATGCAGTGGACTTCACAGTCTCCTCTGGTTTCTGACCTAGTGCAGCGTCCAGTGTGTTTTTTGTGGATGAATTCTCCTAAGGGAGGGGGGGCCAGTCCATGTAAACATTTATAAAAAAAACACATACTTTTAAAAGACTTACAATTGTCAAAACTCAAGAAATTGTGTTTTTCAAGGATGGTACAGTGGTGGTATGAATAAGGCTTTCTGTCAAACACCTTGATAGCTCTCTTGTACAGCTGTTCTATGGGTTTCAGGTTTGTGGCACAAGCAAACGACCAGTTTGTCAAACAGTATTCAATGTGGGATAGAATCATACAGTGGAGGTATGACTTTGCCGCATTGACAGTTAAGAAAGGTCTAATTTGTTTAAAATGTAGCAAGTTGAATTGAATGGTATTGGATACTTTCTTAATATGTTTCTTAAAAGTCAAGTTCGAGTCCAGTATGACTCCAAGATACTTGAAGTGGGAGACTAGTTCTATTTCTGCTCCGTTTAAAAACACATTGGATCCTTCGATTTTGACTGGTCGTTTACTGAACATCATGCATACTGTTTTTTTTGCATTTAACTGTAAGCAAATGTTGTTCAGCCAGTGTTGAACCTTGTCCAAAGCATTTGAGAGACAGGATGTGATTATTTCAGTATTTTTCCCGTGTACAAAGATGACCGCATCATCGGCATACATTTGCACATTCAAATCAGGACATACATTAGGCAAGTCATTAATGTACAGAGAAAACAGTAATGGTCTAAGAATGGAACGGGGTTCACAAGGTAGGGGGATTTGGCTCCGTTGACCAAAACACACTGTTTTCTGTTCGATAAGTAAGACTCAACCCACTGTATTGAATCTGCCGAAAAATGTAAATACATCAGCTTTGTAAGGAGCACTTGGTGGTCAACAGTGTCAAAAGCCTTCCTGAGATCAAGGAAGACAGCACCTACATATGGGCTCGTGTCCAACACACACTTAACCTTTTCCACAAAGACACAGTTAGCTGTCTCAGTGGAGTGGTGAGCACGAAAACCAAACTGCATTGGGTGGAGTGGAGCGAAACCTTTATCTAAGTGTTTGGTGATTAGTTTTGACACCCATTTCTCAGCTACCTTAGAGACACAGGGGAGGATGCTGATTGGTCTGTAATTGGACATCATTGCCTTATCCCCAGATTTAAAGATCGGTGTCACCGTGGCCACCTTCCAGGACGATGGAACTTCCCTCGTGCTAATAGATTGATTTACTAACATACTAATTGGTTTTATTAGACCGTCGATATGTGATTTTATAAAGTTGGTGTCTAAATCATCTGCATCCCTAGCCTTAGAACCTCTTAACCCTAAGATTATATGTTTTACCTCCACCTCTGTGATTTCCTCCAGGTCAAAAACGGGGTGTGTATCCACAGTCGGGCTAGGTGAGACCTTAGATGGCGGGAAGAGCTTTGTAATGTCCAGAGCACTATTTATGAAATACTCATTTAGAGAGCTGGCCAACACGGCAGGGTCTTTTATCAGGGCATCATTGATTTTTAATTCTATGTTTACCTAATAGTTTATTTAAGATTTGTCAAACTTTTTTACCGTTACCTTTCGCACCTTCAATTATGATGATGAAAAAGTTTGCTTTGGCCTGTCTTATTGTTTGTGTTACCTTGTTACGAGCATGAGTGAATTTCTGTCTTGTCAGTGGATAGTCCGGATTTTACGCTCTGCTTTAATAGTTGGTCTCTAGATTTAATTAAATTCCTGCACTGTAGATTCAGCCAGGGAAGATGATGTTCCTTCCTGTCCCTAAGGCACCCTCTCCTTGAGAAGGAAGACATTGCATCATTCATTTTAAATATAAACAGATCACTGTTTTCACCAATATCTTCAGAGGACAGAGTGTCCCCCCAATTAATCATTTTCACTGCATCCATAAAACGTTGTTGCAGGTTTTTGGGGATGAAGCGTGAAGCCAAGGCAGGGGTTTTAGGTGTGGCCATGAACCTTTTTTTTGTGAGTTTCCTGGCAAAAAGAACAAGATTATGGTCAGAAAGATCAGTCAGGAAGTTGTATGTTTTCACTATTCTGTCAGCTTTGTTAGTAAATAATAAATCTATCATAGTCTTGGAGGTTTTGGTTATTCTAGTCAGGAAGAAAGATTAACCGAGTGCTTTTTAAACTTTTTAAACAATGACATCTCTTCATAGAGATACATGTTTTCATGGAAGACCCCTGGTTCACACACACAACACCCCTTCAGCTCTGAAGGCATTTCGTTTGACTTAACTAACAAAACAAGTGGCATTTAGGAACTAACATCATTGCAAATGAATCGAAAATGTACACATGTTATACATCCAGCTTGATTTAGCTGCTGATAGCAGTCTTGTGACAAAATAAACAGGGTTGGAAAAAGGTAATTTCTGATCTGTGTGATATATATTTCCATGCAGGAGCCATTGGCATATGGGTTAACATTAAATATGTATTAAGTACTACAAAAATATATTTATACAGAGATTAAGTAATAGGAAGTTGGCTAGAATTGAAACAAAAAGAGAACTTAGCTGAAGAAGGAAAAACCTTCTGCTACTGGTAGACGAAGAATATAAGAAATCAAATACAGAGGGGTAAAATACTGGATAATAAGAAGGTAGCTCTACAAAAACATCATAAACCGCTAATAATTAGCTTAAAATGAGTCAGATAATAAATAAATTATTCATCATGATTGCACAGTCATACTGAAACATGTCTGAAACTTCTGTATGTACTGCTTCATCTCCTTAAACAACTTAAGAGTCCTTGATGTGTCATACATTTCAAAGTCGTTTTATAAGTAAGTTTGCAAGTAGGAGGAAGTGAAGTGCTTTTTAACTCAGCTTTAACTTGTGCTATAGATTGTGAGAGACATGCATTAGAAAGCTAAGGCACCGAGATGCCCACAGTCTTCAGCTCTCTATCTTCATAACAAACCACTCAGAGCTGGCCACGACTTTACGAGCATCATCATCATCTCTATTTTGTGGTTTCCGTCCCACTTAACCACCTTCCCATTCTTTATCCTCCCTCTCTAAAGATTACAGACACAATTTCTGGGCTGCAGCTGTCTGTCTCCGGCCCCCTGACCTCCATGGAGGAGCTCTTCACCGGCAGTAAACCCTTCCTGACGTCGACGAGGAACTGCCGGAGGTTGTCTGACAACGTGATCAACCTCCTCTCCTCCATCTCGCTGGCTCGCTCCGGTATTGATGCAGGCCTGGGGAACGACAGTATCAGCGGGGCGTCCATCATCCCTCTGACCCCGGCGCCCCCCTCTGTGGCCCCCACACTGGTGCCTAGCAGCGGATTGATGCCCAGCCCCTTCTCCCCCGGCTGGGCGGCCAACACGCTGATGGTCAATGAGGACTACAGGTGAGGCTGCACAACACAACCTGGATTGAAGAATTGACCGGTAGATGTTTAATTTGGATCAAATACACATTGGAAATATACTTATTTTTGAATAATTTGTAGTAAATGACACTAGGTGATGCTCAGAACTTTTCCCAAAGGCATATTAAGGGTGTGTCTATAGGATGATTTAATACATCATTCCATACACCGCCCACAATCAAATATAAATAAGATATATCTATAATCCTGTATGATCCACTGATTTAATTCCATGTGTTTCAGCTGCAATATAAGCAACACTTTACTTGATGGGTTTGTAGATTCCAAATAATTCCAGATTTAACTTATGTCTCAGGAAAGAGCTTAGTTATTTGGCAGGAAAATACAGTGAATCATCTGTCTCATAGAATTTGGAGGATGAAACCCTCTGTAATGGTCACACATGCAGAGCACACAGCGCACACAGTGACATTTGTCCTCTGCATTTAACCCATCCTAGTACTCGGAGCATTGGGAATGGGGGGGGGGGGGGTGTCCAGTGTCTTGCTCAAGGGCACCACGGCAGGGCCCAAGAGGTGAACTGGGACCTCTCCAAGTACATGTCCACACTCCATATTTAGGTCTGTTCTACTGACTGAGCCACTGCCGGACAATAAGATAACAACAACAAAAAACATCCATATTTCCTATGGATGTGCTTTGAATTTGGTAGCAATAGTGACTGTTCTGGAAAATAAGAATAACTCTTTCTCTAGTTAACTTGATTGCTAGCTGTTTCTTTTGATTTCCTGCTTACAATCTGACCGTTGTTAGTTTGCCTAAAAAATGTACTAATTCCTCTTAGTTATTGTGCAAGATATAATGATTCCTAGAAATCCTATTTTATGTTTCCAGTAAAAATAAATGGTGCAACTCTATTCTTCTAATAAAAAAAGCTGGACTCTTGTTCCTCCCATTTACAATACTCATTATCCACTTACATGATCATTCAGTTTTGCTTGTTCAGCAGAGGCAGCATGAGTTAAAAACATATTCATGTCATGGGTGCATTTTATGGGAATAAACGTCCTTTTGAAAAAATCATTACTGCAAATGCTAGGCCTGCTATATCCATCATTTGGGTTTAACTGCTTTACATCTGGCAGCCATTTTCTGGGACTTGGGAGGCCGGATCCTTGAGTAGCATCTAGCACACATTTCCAGTCTGCTCCTATAACCATGCCCTACTCTGACAAGCTAAAGTAGTAAATAAGCAGATTACACATTAACCATCTGGATCAATTTCACAAGTTTGAACACATGCAGACTGTTTATCAACATTAACAGACCCCTGCCCTTTAGGATAGAAGAGGCTGTAAAACTGTACTGAGAATACTTTATGAAAGTTACATGTTTATTAATGCTATTGAGACAAAATGTTCTGGAGGGACGGGTTGGTGGGTGGCTTTTCCATATTCCATATTGCATAATAATAACAATATCAAAGTACTGCTTCCCATAAACTAACCGCACACAGCAAACGGATGATGTAACATGTCCGGCCTTTTTAAACAGACTGGGGTGAATTAAGGTTCATCCTCCTCACCACTTCCCCTCTCTGAGTCTGCTTTATCTCAAAAAGGGAGTAAAGCTGACCACACACTCTCAATGAGTGTCATTTCTGACTAATAGAGGAATGCATACCCGGATCAGAAGTGTCAGAAGCCCTATAATCGTATTACACTACTCAGCAGTTTTATTTCTGGGATCGGTGGGAAAAGATAGCAAGTTTTAATCCCTGCTCAAGTGGAAAAATCTGAATGTGTTGTCAGGAACGCTGCATATTTTACACAACACCAAAGATATACTGGGAAAACTAATTGGCTTTTTTATAAATATACAAGGTGCCAAGCCTTAAATTTAACCTGAAAAAGTTGGTTGAAATGTAAGCTTGTGACTGCCAGTATAAAGTGTACTAATCTTAGGTCTGCTAAAGTAGTCATGAAATCACAATATGATTAAAGAGATAAGAAAGAAAGAAAGAAAGAATGAAAAACATTAAGCCCTCCAGGACTCTGAACAACGTCATATTTGTATTCTCTTTTTTTTACCATATATTACCCAGAGATCTTTAAATACATAATTTCTGCCACTGAATCCTCCAGCAAAAACAGAGATCATACCTAAACAATACACTAAAACTCTCCCACACAAAATAAAATTATTAAATTGCTATCATGCAGATATAAAACCCGGTACCAAAGTCTAACCTATTTGACAGAAGTAAAAGAAACAACAACACAAACCTATAGACCATAGAATTAAAAATGTTCTCCTAAATATCTATAGACCCCCAAAATACTGTGCAAGCAAGTTTGATGACTTTACTGAACTGCTGTCTATAGTGTGTATTGACTTTGACCATCTAGTCATTGTTGGTGATTTTAATATCCATGTTGACAACCACCAGGACAGAGGGGCTAAAGAACTGTTCTGTGTTCTTGATAACTATGGACTGACTCAGCATGTGACGGAGCCCACGCACAATAAGGGGCACACTCTGGACTTAATCATCTCAAAGGGTCTGAATATCTCTAAGGTTGTGGTGACTGATGTTGCACTCTCTGATCATTCCTGTGTTTTCTTTGAGAGCTCTATTTCTGTTCACAAAAATGTTCAAAAAGAGGTAACTACAAAGCGATATTTAACTGAAAATACTAGTTTACTCAGAATTTTTCTTCCACACTTGCCCCTGCTAACATTTCAGTAAATGAGCTAGTAGATTATTTTAATTCAAAAATTAAAAATGTTATAGATGCCATTGCTCCAACTAAGATAAGTGACTGGCAAGAAAATATCTCCATGGAGAAAGGCCATGACCGTGAAAACAGAAAAAAGAGAGTGTCGAAAAGCTGAACGTAGGTGGCGAAAAACAAATCTCCAGGTTCATTTTGAAATCTATAAAGAAAGACTTGGCCTTTATAATTTGGAATTGAAAAATGCACGACAGTCTTTCTTCTCTGACATCATTACCAAAAACAAAAACAACGCACGTGCCTTATTTGCTACTGTCGACAGACTAACAAACCCCCCAGTGTCAATGGCCTCTTAATTTCTATCCACCAGGGCGTGCAATGACTTTGCCTCCTTCTTCACTGACAACATTCAGAAAATCAGACAAGCAGTCAGTGCCTCTGCATCAGGTTCCATGATAAAAACCTATAGGACATTATACAACATCTGAAATCCTCCTCCTGCTGCCTTGATGTTATTCCAACAGGATTTTTCAAAAATGTTTTTCATTGCATGGCCTCAGATCTACTTCATATAGTAAACAACTCTCTTCACTCAGGTGTTTTTCCACAGGGCCTGAAAACTGCAGTCATTAAACCGCTATTAAAAAAAATTCTGCATTTAAATAACTGTTTCGATGTGTTCCAACAGGCTTTCGTCCAAACCACAGCACTGAGACTGCTCTTGTAAAGGTCTTCAATGACATCCACTTAAACACAGACAGTGGCAGAACTTCAGTGTTAGTATTATTAGATCTCAGTGCTGCGTTTGACACTGTTGACCACAACATATTACTAGACCGACTAGAAAACTGGGTGGGACTTTCGGCAACAGTTCTAAATTGGTTTGAATCCTACTTAAAGGACAGAAACAACTTTGTTTCTATAGGTAAATACACATCTGAGTTGACACATATGACACCTCAAGGCTCCATCTTGGGGCCTCTTCTCTTTAACATCTACATGCTACCACTGGCTCAGATAATGAAAAACAACAAAATAAGTTACCATAGCTATGCGGATGACACACAAATGTACGTAACAATTTCACCAGGAGACTATGCTCTAATTCAAACACTGAGTAAGTGCATTGAACAAATCAATGACTGGATGTGTCAGAACTTTCTCCAATTACAACAGATAAAGCCAGAAATCTAGGTGTAGTCATGGACTCTGACCTGAGTTTCAACAGTCACATTAAAACAGTTACTAAATCAGCCTACTATCACCTAAAGAATATATCCAGGATTAAAAGACTAATGTCACAGCAGGATTTGGAAAAACTTGTCCATGCTTTTATCTTCAGTAGACTGGACTACTGTAATGGTGTCTTTACAGGTCTCACTAAAACATCTATTAGAAAGCTGCAGCTGATTCAGAACGCTGCTGTTCGAGTCCTCACTGACACTAAGAAAGTGGATCACATCACTCCAGTTCTGAAGTCTTTACACTGGCTTCCTGTGTGTCAAATAATTGATTTCAAAAATATTGCTGCTGCTTTATAAAGCTTTGAATGGTTTAGGCCCAAAATACATTTCTGACCTACTGCTAAATTATGAACCATCCAGATCTCTCAGGTCTTCAGGGACTGGTCAGCTTTCTGTCCCCAGAGTCAGAACTAAACATGGAGAAGCAGCGTTCAGTTATTATGCTCCAAATATCTGGAACAAACTCCCAGAAACCTGCAGGTCCGCTGCAACTCTTACTACTTTTAAATCCAGGCTGAAGACTTTTTGCCGCTGCTTTTAATTGAACTATTCATATCTTAAACTGCACTGTAACTTTTATTCTTGTATTTTTTATTTTAATGTTTATTTGATTATCTTTGCTTTTTAATGACTGTTTTTAAATGCCATTTTCATAATGTCTTCCATTTTTGTAAAGCACTTTGAATTGCCTTGTGTTGAAAGGTGCTATATAAATAAACGTGCCTTGCCTTGCCTTGCCTTGCCTTGCCTTGCCTTGCCTTCAAGGGTTCTGGCTGCAGTGTAGTATCCCATATGGGATAAAACAGCATAACATTGCAACAAATAGGCCGATGTTTTGTTTTCAGTTCTCAAATAATTAAATCTGAACCTTTGGATATAGGATTCAACGTTTCTCAACAGTCTGTAATGTAATGTGATTTTCTGTGTGTTTCTGTCATAGGTGGCTGTCCTACGTGTTGTTGCTGCTGCTTGACCTCATCGTGTGTCTGTTCATTCTGCTGGGACTGGCCAAGCAAGCCCGCTGGCTGCTCATCCTGTGAGTACACACACACACACACACACACACACACACACACACACACACACACACACACACACACACACTCAATTTCTTTCATAAGACACAAACTATGCAAATCTTATTGGATGGTCATGGAGTCCTCTCTTGTTTGCGATGTCGTCCCCCCCCCCCCCCCCCCCCCCCCCCCCCCACAGGATGACCGTGCTGGCCTGGCTGGCCCTGTTCCTGAGCTGGGGCTCCCTGGGCCTGGAGACGGCCACTGTGGTGGTGAGTACTCCAGTAACAGAGAGAGGGAGAGGAGGGATGAAGGCCTGGAGGAATGGGAAGTGAATGGTGAATGGGACTGACATGGGTTTGCTTCAGCGGGAGATACAGGAGACCAAAGCTGTGTGTGTGTGTGTGTGTGTGTGTGTGTGTGTGTGTGTGTGTGTGTGTGTGTGTGTGTGTGTGTGTGTGTGTGTGTGTGTGTGTGTGTGTGTGTGTGTGTGTGTGTGTGTGTGTGTGTGTGTGTGTGTGTGTGTGTGTGTGTGTGTGTGTGTGTGTGTGTGTGTGTGTGTGTGTGTGTGTGTGTGTGTGTGTGTGTGTGTGTGTGTGTGTGTGTGTGTGTGTGTGTGTGTGTGTGTGTTTTTGTGTGTGTGTGATTTCTGTGTCCATTGTGCTAAACTGTGAAAAGATCTGCCTCCTAGGGAACGCTGCAGTCGTGGCAGAGCACCAAAAAGGCAGGAAAATAGGGCAGAGATTAAAGATTCAATGCGCGTGTGCACAAGCGTGTTTGTGAACAAATTGTGTTTGTGCATCAAAGTGCGTGTCTTTTCCGTGTAAGTGTGTTACCAAGTGTGTGGGCGTTTATGAGATGGAAGATGAAGAGAAGTGCTTTCAACAAGACAGAGGAGGGGAGAGGAAGAGCGAGCATCTCCAGATCAGTCTGAGAGAGAGAGGAAGAGAGAGAGAGCTGTACTGTACTTCGGTCCCTTGGGGCTTCAGACGCAGGGAGGTTAAAGTCTGAGTGTAATACTCTAAAGTAAAATTCACTTGTTCACAATGTTCTGCTTTTAACGCCCTAAAGATGACAACAGCCCACCAGTGTGCTTTGACTTATATTTAGGCGGTTACATTCATAAAGAACAAAGCACAAAGACAGTTATTATATCTCAGACAGAGCTGTGCCCTTCCTCAGTTTCCACTCTGAAGTTTGCTCCTACGCTCTGAAGGGGGAGACTGTTTTTTGGTCTGGGGGTGCGTGAAGAGGGTAAATAGTGGCTGTTTTTCTGCCCTGCTGTCCAGTTTAAGAGACTCAGTGTCATGTGGAGCTGGCGGGAGATGGTCCCAATGCCTGTGTGTCCACACAGAGCCGCTCTGTCCCTGGTTACTGACAGGGAAACAATGGGCCAGTTGTGGAACTGTCCACTTTATTCTGTCCCGGGTTGCCGCTTTTCCCGTCAGCAGCCGGGCTCTCTGTGTGGCTCTTACTCCCTCTCCTGGTGGGCCGTCTCACGTTGAAAGGGACTGTGGGTGTGCTACCCTCTTCTAAAACAGGCCAGAAGTACATACAGGTCAACAAAGGGGAGGCTATGAGTAATGAGCCAATAGAAATAAATCAAGGTGGCAGCTTATCCAGATCAATATTTGACCGTGTAATGTGAGCCGCTGTCAGATATCTGTGGAGGTAAACTATGTCAGTCGGTCAGTGTGTCGACTAACTTTTCCCCTGTGACAATTTTTTCTCTTACCCTCCTTCTATCCTCTGCTTTTTTTTTTCATTTCGCCTGTGATTCTCTCCCTGGCTGATTTTCCCAGGCTCTCAGTGACTTCTGCACAGATCCAAACATATTTGTTCTTAACTCCACCAACTTCAACACTGGGACAAGCTCAGGTACAGTATGCCTGTCCCTGTGCAAAGTGCTAGTTGTTTCCCATTTCTACAATGAACTTGATTCACCCCCAAACTGTGCTTATGTCAGCACAAACTAATATAATGAGTGAAATGTTCCCACATCGTTTCTATTATGCGCTGATCTGTTGTGCACTGGTGTTTTGCTGGCCATTCAGATGTGTTGGATTATTACCTGACCTGCAGCAGGCGCATGAACAGTCCGTTCCAACAGGTAATGTGACCTCCTGACAGTCACATGTATTTATGTATATAACATAGCACATCACAGGCATTTAGCTGACACTCCTGCCTTCTTTGATTTCAGAGAATAGGTTGCATGTCACACTTGCCCAAGGACAAATTATTTGAGGACAGGAGGCACAGCTGTTGCTGCGTGTGCTGTCCTTAAATAATTTGCTCTGCAGATAAATAGCTAATCTCTCAGTATATTAATCATATATTTGAGCAATAACGTCAATTAAAAGTGCCTGACGTCACTGACTTGTTGGCTGCAGGTGATGACACAGTCGCAGAGGGCGCTGTCCAACATCCACACACACCTCTCCAATCTGGACAGAAACGCTCTCACACAGTTCCCCAAAGCTGAGGTTTGTTAGAATTTGTAAACAAAGATCTTAAGAAACATTTCCTCCCCTTCTTCCAGTGATTTTGATCTAACTAATGTTTCGTCATTACAGAAATCACTCAGGGAGGTTCAGCAGATACTCAACTCCACAGAGGGAAACTTCCATCAACTGGTGGCACTGCTGAACTGCCGAGGTCTGAATAAGGTAACCCTCCCCCCTCCCCCCCCCCCCCCACACACACACACACACACACACACACACACACACACACACACACACACACACACACACACACACACACACACACACACACGCACACACACACACACACACACACACACACACACACACACACACACACATTCAGTTGACAACAATATATTGTGCAGCCCGAAACAGGGATATTTAATAACAGCTAATTACCCAACATGCTTCTTGACATATTCTGTGTTTTCTCCAGGACTACATCGACTCTTTGAAAGGTTTGTGCTATGATGGGATGGAGGGATTGCTCTACCTCTCCCTTTACTCCTTCCTCTCTGCGCTGGCCTTCACTGCCATCCTCTGCTCTCTGCCCGGCGCCTGGAGGAGCTTCCCCAGGTGAGGAGTGAGAACTATTTGTGTGGTGCATACTGTCGCTATAGGTGTTTCTTCTACCATCAGTTGTTACTGTTGACATTTTCACTCATTTATACGCTTTGAATTGCCTTGCATACACATTGCCAAAAGTAGTAAAAGACTCTGGGATTAATGTAGATTCATGTTGGTTTAAAGTTCCTGCATGCTATACAATGCTACATGCTGTACAATGTTAAAAAAAAAAGAGTTACAATTGCATGCCTAAAAAGATATACAGTAAGCTTTCTTCAAACAACTCCTAGATTAAATTTATTTCTCATTTTGCACATTCAGGAGTTTGGTAGAAGCGGCACAGGTTTGTTGGATCTGCTGAGAGCGGATTATTATTATGTCTATCCAATCAGGAATAGTGACAGAGAGAATCATGGAGGTGTGTTGTAAGACATCAGAACACATACAGCTATGAAGAGAAGAGGTAATAAGCACAGTGGTGCTCATCATCACTCACACGTATCCCTCTCTGTCTCTTTCATGGACGACCACAGTGAATCAGAGGAGTATGAAGACTCGGACAGCGAGAGTGAGGACCCCTTCACCTCCCATCAGGCACGTAGACAGACGGCCACGGGGTCTCAGCGAGGGGCCATCACCCCCTTCTATAATTACCCGGGTGCTGGGTGGACACCCCCCTTTTCTAGCGCGCCGCCCCTCCCGTGAGTAACACAGACACTCAGACACACAGACAGACAGACAGACAGAACGTCCCAGATGTTGCAGTCAGAGGTTGCTCTTGGATACAGTTTACGCACCGAGTTTGTGTTTCTGTGTCGAGATCTCTACCTCTGGGCAACTTTTATACTGATACTGATCAGGGATCGCAGAGTAAAGAACACATAGAGACACTTTTGAGACATTTTTGTGCAGACACATACTCTTTTTGGTGAAGGTACACAGATTTCCCCCTCAATACAGTACTTTATTCATGACACACCTACTGTTAGACACCCATCTTTACCAGAGAATAGTGTAGTATAGCCAGCTAGGTTCACACACTCTCTCCTCTACACAGACATGTAGTCCACAGAGCTGTTAGGTTCAGCACATGCATTGCAGACAGACACACAGACAGGTCAATATGGACTCCAGGGTAGGCAGAGAAACAGACACAACTCCAGAGGTCTGTCTGTCTGTCTGTGTGTCTGTCTATCCGTCTGTCGAGTGTTTCAGGACAGACGATATAGGCCGCTCGGTTCATTTCTCACAGATCTTGTCTCAAATGGCGTCCTGTCTCCTAAACAGTAGTAGAGTACTGCTGTGTTGGGGGGAGGGTGTCATTGACGAGGCCGCGCTCGTAAAAACTCCGGCGATGTGAGGCTCAGGTTGACCATATAGGTAACCCCCCCCCCCCCCCACCCCACCCACCTAAAAAAGACACCCTTCTGCCTCTGTCTCGCTCTCATCTGTCTCCTCACCGTGGTGTCCAAACTCTCTCAAGCTATCTCTCTGGATCTGTCCTTCGCTCTTTGTCATACCTCCTTCTCCCTTTTTGGTTCTCCCTCTCTTCTAGCTTTCCATTATTCAATTTTGTTTCCCCCTTTCTCCCTCACTGATGTTTCCAAGTTTAGTCAGAGCTCTGAGAAACATAATCGTGGATTATATTATAACTTCCTTCTGCTAATACCAGCTGGTCATCTTGACAGCTCCCCATATCTAATATTAACACAAAGATAAACACAAGCATACTGACAAAACCAAAGTGTCAAGGCTCAGAAACTCAGCTAGCTCTAAACATACAGTCCACTCCTCTTAAATGACATCTGCTCGGGATTGCTTTAAAAGCTTTCTGGGGTTTATCAGGCAGATAAACAGATTCATTAGGAAAACAACATTACAGCTGAAATGGGACTGGTGAGTCACACCCAGCTCTAAATGCATGTAATTGCAGATTATTGTACGAACCCTGCAGTGCATCATCAGTCAGGAGTGGACTGTACGGCTCTCAGTAGTAATAATACCTACTAGTTTACTAAGTGCTATATTTCTAACCGCTCTTTCTCCTTCTTTCCTGTTACCTGTCCTTGGCTCCTGTCACCCCGCGGCCCCCGTCCCGTCTGTCTTTCTCAATGTGTCTCACCCCTGTTTCCCTCTCTCCTTCATCCTCGGTTCCTCCTCTCCCTCTCTCCTGTCCTTGTCTCTTTCTATCTCTATACAGGACTCCAAACGTTTCCTCCAATGGCAACCCTGGCTATGAGAGCCTACCCCTGACTGACAGGCAGTCCCCACCCCCCTCTGTGAGTCCTCTGTACTTGTGACGCCATCGCAGTGCCATTTTATCTCTGCTGTTAGTGCACACGCTCGCTTTATAATCAGTATCAAACGGACTAATATGGTGACCTCGCAGGACCCTGTGGGCTGGCCTTTTCTTTTCTTTTTTTCGATGCTTCAAAACCCGCAAAAACATGAATTTACATTTTGTCACTGTTACTAATTTGTCTTGTATGTATTCTTATCACTATCTGGCCATTTTACAGAGCAACTTACCTTGAAAACAACTATTTAAATGAAGATAATGATGAATGTGAAATGTGCAGCTTTCAATAGCATCTCATGGTCATTCCCTGAGGAAGTCTGTATATACATAATGTATGACCACATGTTAACTCGGGACTAAACGTACAGTCTCATGACAACTTAGCTCTCTCCATGACAGGTGGACTCCATTCACATGCAAGACGTGATGCAGCTAAAAGCTTCAGGAAAGAGCTACATATAGAACAAAGTTAGAGGATCCCTCTCAGCTTTTAGTTGCATCTTACAATGTTCCTCAGCAGATGGAGTCTGGAGTTTAATCCCCCCCCAATGAATTACTAATACATAACATGACCAAACTCTTGTGTTATAACAAATTAACTACATCCATGAGTAATGAGAAAGCTGCATGCATGTAGGGAGACTTGATGCAGCTGAAATCTGGAAAAAGCTAGTAAGTGGACTTTTGTTGTCAAAGTAATGCACATATTAAGAACTAAGGAGGGAATCAAGTGAAGCGGTATGAGCTTTACTTCTTTTTCCTTTAAGATTTCAAATGATGCTTTGATGTATTAAAGCCTGATGGTCAGATAGTGAATAAGTCATGTCCTGCTGTCCTGCTGCCTTTGAGTTAATGCTGTGTGTGAATAACAAATGTTGTTCTCTTCTCGTTTATTTTCTCTCAACACTCCTTTGGACATCTGAACCTGTCTCCTGTTGTCTCCCATCATCTGTTCGGGGCGTGCAGTACTCTCCCAGCATGCTGACTGGTTACGGGGGAGGTCAATCACACCCCAACCCCGCCCATTCGAGGAACCTGTATTCACGTTGATTATTATTTTTTTGTTAGGAAATGTATAGAAAAAAATCTGTTTAGTTTTCATATGAATGGACACTTTACTGAAATGAAAAAGAAACTAATCTAAATAAAATGAATGCTAGGTGTGAATTCAAAGTGCATAACGTCAGTACCACTGAGTATTATTATTAGAAGCACTTAAAAGAAACAGGTCCAAATGGACTGTTGATATAACCGACAATGATATACTGGTATATGGTTGTGCAAATATGAACCAAGTCCACTTGTTCTAAATTATTTCCCCTCGTCTGTCCAAACTCTGTGTAAACTGTGAACAGTGGTGAGGCAAGTCAGAATGGTATTGACGTTACTACGTTGTAGTTTTATATTCTTAAATGTATCAGTACCACCAATTTATTTTTAAGTTTTTATA
This sequence comes from Trematomus bernacchii, assembly GCF_902827165.1. NCBI lineage: Eukaryota > Metazoa > Chordata > Actinopteri > Perciformes > Nototheniidae > Trematomus > Trematomus bernacchii. The sequence goes on along the minus strand of NW_022987582.1, from coordinate 670,943 downwards.
TAAATATTGTTGTAGAAAAGCACTGGCACGTAGCAACAAGACACTTTTTTTTCTTCTGTGAATGGTTAAGCAGTTCCCTCACTTGGTATCATGTTTTTTTATTATTACTTTTTATAGGTGGCAATTCTGTATTTTCCTTGTATTACCTAATGGTATTCTGTATATGTCACTGTCTATAATATCTGAATAATCATGAACATTTGCTCTTTAAAAAAAAATACTTGAGGGCTACCAAGAAGACCCTGTTTTAATGATTGAATGGAGAACTACAACTGCCACTAAAGAACTACAAATCCCATGCAATGATAGCAGGTACATAGCAATATGATTCTTGCTACTGGCGCTGCAGTAGCCCTACCGTAACTAGCAATAATAACTATGTATAGCATTGGGTTTCTGAGATCTCTCCAAGAGGTTTTGTGTATATATGGTCTGGTATGAGATTTCATTGAATCCCCCCTCCCTGCCAACTGACCTTGTTAACCCCTTGAATTGAGTTTGTATGGTTATCAATGCTCCTTTTGAATGGCATCCTTTTACACTCAAGAGTCTAATATAAATAAAAAATAACTTCAATAACCTTCAGCTGGTCTTCATGGTGTCTACGAGTCAATGCAATGTATGTAACAAACACAAGGCTTTACAGAGACAAGAGATTCATACTGAAAACAAGAGGTCAAAGTTTAATATAAATACGTTTCACTATAATGAACCTCTGAGCTTGGGTTTATGTGTGAGTCAGTCACACATGTGTACCAGAGACAGCGCTCCTACTATTTTGGATATGCATAGATCAATAAGAGAGATACAACACAAACGTAGAGTTTACAGTCACAGAAACAGTGTTTTTGCATGTTATTCAAAGACTAATCAAGAATAGTGTACTTTATATTCCTGCAACAGTTCCTTTCAGATTTAAAATAAGACTACCTTTCTAACATCTTTCATTCATGATACAGCTGTGTAAAACTCAACCTGAAGATACTTTCAATCTGCACTCATTGGCAGTCCATCCTAATGAAAGTGTGGATCAGCTGCACACTTCACACAAAATGAACATCACTTTGACAAAAGCAAATGGAGGGTCACAAAGTAATTGTGATGGATAACAGCTCTTAACCAAATTAAAAAATCTTTAAAAAAGGAAACACGTGTCAAAATCCCAAAACTTTGGCACGCTATAAAAAGTGTCTACAAGGTTGCAGTGAATGTACCAAAACATGCAAAGACACTGGAGGCCCTTATATGCCTCATTAGGTGGAACCATTGGAGTACCTGTGAGAACAAAGACAGGGCTAACAAATCAAAGTCAGTGCATAGAAGGTTTACAACAACAGTTGTGGGAAGAAACGGTGCGGCTTGATAACTTATACATTTGACATGACCGTCTTTTACGCACAGTACAAACTGATCTAATTTTGGCGATTAAATTGTAATAGACTAAAACATTTAACCCTTTTTCAACTAGTCTCTATTGCAGATGTTTTTCCATCACACACACACTGCAATCTTTCCTAACAGAGACATTTCAGTCATTATCACATCTCAAATGTCATCAAACAAACCAACATTTGCCTCAAACTTTGTAAGCTTAGATGCACCTTCCTAGTGTTAAAAATAAAGGTACCGAGAGAAGGACAACGCAGGTACAGGGGTCATATAAGAGCAAAAGCGTTTACAGCGGCTACAATCACAACAGTTCTTCATACCAGGAGTAACGCCCGTCACTGCTTCTCTTTGGAATTGTGTAGATATTAAATGTATTTAGTGCATTCCCTGAAGATTTTTCTGTAAAAAAAAGTCTGTCATCATCCCAGAGGATATCTTTTTCCATGCTATGTAAGGGTATGTCCAAGGCATCACTTCTTAGGGTTGTCCGAGTTCAGCCATGAGCCGTCCTCCTCCACTTCCCGCTGGACGACCAGCAGCATCTCTGCCACGTCCTGAGAAAGCTGTTCGCTGAGAAATGTGCTGCACAGAAACAATGACGACAACAGGGAAAAAGTTAGAACAACATGGACACAGACAGAGGGCAGAATACTGCAGCGCTCTAACACAAACAGTGAGGTAAGCCCCATGTGACCGCTCATATGGGATGACTCACATGCGGCTCTCACCCAGAACAGACATAATATGTCTGCTCTGAACGGACATTTTGAAGATGTGAATGCGCATTCTTACCGTAGTTCTGCCTCTCCCCCAATACAGAGAGGGCTCTTCAGTTTGGAGTCCAGGTTGTAGTACTGTCCGTTGACTTGCCGAACCGCGAGCCAGTGCCGCCGTCGGAGTGGGAGGGACACGATCCCCAGAGACACCCGGGATGGGACATTAAGAATAAAACCATGGACCTTTGACATGCAAAGGCTCTGAACCGTCCTGTATTAAAAAAGGGAGAATGGAAGTATCAAACAAGATTTCCACCTTGAGATCTCCTTAGTTATCTATCTGTTATGTTTAGTATGTTCCATGGTGGACTGTTTCATTAATTCACCTGAACCTGGTTTAACAATTTCCCCAAATAAATGCCTAATACATAGCTGTAGATAGTTAGGAGTGTAAGCAAAAGATGAGTCAGGCCTCATATTTACAGCGCAACATGCCTTGGGGTTGCATTGCATGATGGTCTAGTATTATGGCCTACTACTTGTGCAGAAATGGGTGTTTCCATCTGTCTGTGAGACTAAAAAGATATATAAATATAACTTTTCCACACATTTCTCAGAAAAAATGTCCTTCTGTAACTAAAGACAGCTTTGACTAATCTCTATGTGTACATTTAATATTGAAATAATTATTTAAATAAGTAATGCATATCCAAATACAGTAAGTAATCTGTGCTTTGGTGTGGACCGCGTCTCAAACACAAAAAGCTTGAATTGTTTCCCCTGGGCTCAAGACTCAGTGTGTCTCACCTGCGTTTGTCCCACCACACTGCAGCCAGTTCCCGGCTCTGTAGGGCCGCCATGATGACGTTGACGTCATAGTTTCCTGTTCCTAACACTGAGCGATGAGGGTTCACCACACACTGTGGAGCCAGCCTGCAGAAAAGGAGCCATAAAGCATATTAGAGACAAAAAAAAAAAAAGTATTTGTTGCAGCCACGTTTTAATGTTGTCCTATTGCTGCCAGGTCTGTTGGCACCATATGGTATTTTCTGCAAATACATCTCCAAACTCAGGGCTTAAATCTAGAGCCCAATGTAATGGTTATGTAACTGGGATACAGCTACATGTTATATTTCTAAAACGGCCCTTCATTTTAATAAAACATGTTTCCGTGAGTTGAGTAAGTCACAGGGTTTAATTAAATAGGGTAAATTATTTCGCCAAGATCACAAGCTTCATGAATCATCTTGTTTCATAGTCCATTCAGTTAGTTAAATACTTCCTTAACAACAGTCACACTAAATGACATTGCTCTTTCAGTGTGAAATTGTGCCACTGATGTTTTTTCCTGAGGGTTAATGCTATATAACACAAAACAATAAGAAATCCTGTGACTGGTTCATGTCGGTTATGTTACGACCCTGGGTCGTTATGTCATTTGTGTGCAGATATTCTTCCCTCCTCCTGTGTCTGTGAGTGTGTGTGTGTGTGTGTGAGTGAGCAAGCAGGTGGTGCCTGTTAGCTGATTAGCTAACTTCAACATGCTGATTGGTCCACCTGAAGAAGAGGGGAGCATTTAAGCTGTCATGCAGTCCCTCTGCCCTCTCTCTGACTCGACTTCTCCTACTCCCAACATTGTTGCGTTTATATCTGTCCTGTTGTGGTCCTACTTATACCGTATACTGGTCCTCTTGCTTGTCTTCAAAACCTCAGAAAAGAAACTACTTTAACCTGTCCTTGTTGGACACGCTTTAATTTATGCGAAAGTGTGAAACTCTTTTCTTTTGGTTAATTCTCGTTTTCTCCTGTTTATACGTCAGAGTAGGTAAGAAGCCTGTACGTTTATTTTTCTTATTGGTTAGGCAATATTTTTGTGTTCAGAGATTTGTTTGTTTTGTGGGTTGTTGCGCTTCTTTGTAAAAAAACGTTGGTAATTAAATTTACCAAACGGCATTCTCTGTCTCGGTGTCCATGTTCTTGGGAGTGGGGAGAGTGCAAATGTTATGCTGCGCCTAGGTTCCCCTAGACCTGGGCGTAACAGTTAACACACTATATCTGAAACAAATTCAGGTTATGAACAACATCCTTATGTTACTTGATAGTGAAGCCACATAGTGTTCCCTTCCATGTGTTAACAGAGAATGACTTTTGTGTTAACATTTTTTTAAATGCATTTCTTTAAACCTGTTATAGAGCTGCAGGTTAGAAATTCATAGGTATTTTGTGAACCATCAGACTTCCATAAATCAGAAGATTAAAATGTTTGGGACAAAACAAAGAAACATACTCTTTGACGGGCAGTGTAACAATTGCAAATACCATATTTATTCAATTCAATTTATTTTCAAACGTAATTAATTACTTCATTATTTTCCTGATGTTTATGTATTATAAGCAAATTAATATTCTTTAAAGATTATATATATATATATATATTTAATAGCATATCTTATCTTAGTGTATTGAAATGTTTATGTTCTTTTAGTAATGCCTCATTTTTGTTTCATTTTTTTTGTATTTTTGTTATGAAATTATGTTTTGGAGGGTACTTCAGAGCTATACACAACACAATCTAGAAAATATTCGGTTATTTTATGTTATGATACCTAATGTGTTTCGCATGCATATTTTTAACTTGCTTTATATAAAGGAGTTAAATGTGTTTTAGCTCCATGACAAGACACACCGACGTCTCCTCCCAAAGTTACCCTACCGTTTGCAGATGTCATCGGCTGTCTCCTTGGTGAACACCCGCTCCTGGAGCACGTTGTTGAGAGCATGGATCGCACACAGCTCCAATCTTTGTTTCTCATGAAACACTTCTCCTTCGCTCATTCTAAAGCTAAATACACACAAAGAAAACAGAAAATAAACAGATAAACATTAGCTGTGATAGTTAGCTTAGTTGCTGTCCCAGCACAGTCCATTCATGCTAACGGTAAGTTTAGAGTCGTTAGCTTACTGTAACGGAGGCTAAACCGTGACAGCCCGCTGGTTATACTCTGTGTTCGGACAGCAAAACAACGGCAAAGTGAACTATTATTAATTGACAATAGCTACATGAAGCTACTGACCTGCTGATAAAGCGCTTCCCCGTTTTTTTCAAAAAAAGATGCTGGAGTCTGACAGCTACATCCAGAAACCGGAAGTAGATCCGTTGTTTTTGTTGTGATGTGCGGGTGTCACACCCATGTATGGTATTCTCAACAAGAGTGCAAAAAAAATCCTCTTTTCCCGTCGTTTTGGATATTATATCCGTTCAAATATATATACAGTTAAATAAACGTCATGAAGTTATCTTCTAACGCACACTAACGTTCTCAGTCCACCAGTCTGTGCACGTTGTGTTGAAGCGCCCCCTAGTGCCGAGCCTGCTTATTATGGTGGTGATTACATTATGTTGAATACAGGAAACTATCCCACACATTTGGAAACATCTGCAATATCACATTTAAAAAGCTTTACTTATGTCTAATGTTTTATTTGTTAATGTGTCAAGTTCATTTTTCTTCTGTAGCTCAATTCATTACTTAAATCAGTCAGTTTATTGAACAACAAAAGAGTAATAATCTTTTGCTAAATTATGTAATATTTTTTCCCTGAAACATCTGACCAATTATCCTTATAACTTCATATGTAATTGTCTCTCATTTGTTCTCATTTTATGCACTTGTGTACATAAAGACATATATTGCATACTTCACACTGCTTTTATAAAGTGTTATGTGTTTAAGTTTTTTTTAATGTTATCTTTGTTTTTCCCAAAACAAATTCAAACAAATGACACACAAAAACATTTAAATGTATGTACATTGAGTGAATTGAAATGTAACAAAATACCCTATTGATACATAAATGCTGTAATACCACATTTACATAGTTATGACATAAAATAAATCAAACAAAAACACACAAACAAAACTATGGCAAAAGCAAACAAAATCAGATAGTTTGTGTGTTGCCATTTAAAAAAAAAAAAAAAAAAAGTGTTTAATTCTGAATAGTATAAGTAATATATATGAGAATATTGCTTGAAATGCACAATACGATACTAATGCCAAAGTGATGTTAGTATTAATTGTATGGTAAGTAAAATTAGAGTAAATGTAGTCCACATTGCACAGCTTAGATATATGCTGCTAACGGGTGAAATAGTCAAAGGTCCAGTCTATTGACTCGGAGTGTCTGAGGCTCTGAAGGCATCTCAGATGAATGAGTCATGTATTGAATGTTCTCCTTTGTTCAACCAGCACATCATTGAGTGGGTGGGAGGTATTGTCCAATATGACATGTACCTTGGACAGCATCTTCCTCTCTGACCCTGTCGTCAAGCTCCACTCCAACAACGTCACTGGTCCTGCAAATCGGTGTGTTGAGTGTGTTGACATTCATTACGCTCATGCACACAACAGCAAACAGCATAACCCTGTCTCAAAAGATAGAAGGCACATGTGTGTATGTATGTACACATACACACGAGATTGTATATGATGCTGTATTTAACTGAATTAGTTCATATTTCTTGTGATGTTGTATGAATATGTATGAATAAACCTGTATTCTTCTATTGATTGATGTTTAAATGTGTTATATAGCTTTATAAATTATGTTTGATTTGATTTTTCCTAGAACTGCTCCTCTTTAGATGTGATATGCAATACATTTGATTTTAAATGTTTAATTGTATTTTACTTATAGGCTATGAGGTTTATCTTTTCAATACTGTTCAAGGGTGGGAGTGAGTTTTTCAAACAGACCAATGGCTGAATAGCATCAGTCGTAATTTCGACTCGGATAGGCTGAGAGGGCTTCTAGCTGTGACGCAACGACAATAATGTATCATGATTGGCTCAAGGTCCCTGACGTGTAAACTAACTAAGATGCCCATTGGTCCATGGTCGTAGGTTAAACTGGGGATTGTATTTTTGTTCCTGTGTCAACGAAAAGAAGAAAAGAAGAGTAGCCAGTCAGACCCGGCTAAGTTTCATCAGAGATAGTTTTTTCACACATTACGGAAAGGTCTCCTTGTATCTGATAATAGCCATACATCCAACGCCTTAGAAGAACTCCTTTTGAAGATGGTAAGTCTGCTAGCCGAGTGTATTGCTACGACCAATGCTAGTAGCTGCTAGCTTGATCCGACGTTTAGCCGTCGCCAGCCGTCGAGCTTTTCATTTTGGTTGTGTCTACTTGCTGGAGTCTATGACCTTAATTAGAAATCGTCATCTACATTTGCATAATGTAATAGATAAACTGATTAAAGTACATACTGTATCATGCATTTCAAATAAACCGAGTGGCGTGTATATTAACGTTATCAGATACATGCTAGGCTAGTATCGCTAGCGGTACTGAAACACTAACGTAACGTAAAAGTTACCCTACGAGAGGAGAGTCTTTAACAGATGTACAATAACCCTACGAGTATACAAATGTTCCGTGGCTCTACTGATTGTATAATTGCCTGATTGTCTTATGTCAAACAAATGAAGTTATTTTTAAACTTTGTTTTTAGAGTTATGGGATGCTTTAGTGGTGTAAGAGCTGTGTAGCTCAACCTTAACGTCTCAATGTCTTTATTGTTAGGAGTTGAAATAATTATTAATACATAATGAAAAGCAAACGCATATAGATAACCCATTAACTCACCTAAAAGCCCATCAATTTGTATGTTAACCGCTTAAAAGGCAAACGATTCTCAATAGATGGTCAATGTGACTAAGGCCAGTCGCATTTTATTAATCTTTGTCTAGGTTTTATTGATAAAAACACTGATATTGAACAATGTGTTATTAAAAATGACAGTTGCGTCGTTTTTGTCAATGTGTTAAGCTTAACAGATTGATCGTCAAATTAATTTACCAGTTTTCGTTTTGGCACTTTTTTTGTAGGAAAAATAGAAATGCAGGTGCAAAACAGGTGTCCTGTAATGGAAATAAGAACACGATGAACTACTTTGTATAGTCTTTTTGATACGATGTAGGATACAAAATGCAACTCATAAGCAGTTCTAAATAACATTGACCGCCATTTAGTAGTAAAATTAAAATTAAAACTCTTGGAATTCAATGTTCTCAACTCTTGAGAGTCTGAGTTTACATAATGCACACTGGAGGTAACATAACCATCTTTCTGTCTCTGTCCAGAACTCCAATGTGGAGAATTTGCCTCCTCATATTCTTCGCTTGGTCTACAAAGAGGTTGCAGCGTTAGCAGCAGACCCCCCCGAGGGTATCAAGGTTTATCCCAGTGAGGAAGACATCACTGAGCTCCATACAGCCATCGAAGGACCAGGTAAGGATCGCAAAACTGTCGTACCAAACTGGCATCAGCCATTATAAGACAATAAATAAAATAAAAACAACTTTGTATACGTGTTCACAAGGTAAGAAATGTTGCATTATTAGACATTAAACAGTCTTCAGCAGAGAGAGATATGTCCTCTGTATTGTCTTTTATTCATTTCAAGCTCTCACACAGCTGTGCTTTTCACATCTTAGTTTTTGGTTTGGATTTATTTCTGTTGTTTCTGTCCGTTTCAGATGTTTTCTTAGGATATTATATGTCTGAAACCCTGGTCAAATGGAATTATTGAAAAGTCAATACTGAACATGCATTTTTACATTTTTATCAATTGCACCTGCTTTCTATCTGGTTACAAAAACATCATTCTTGATGAAGATACTTCAAAGGTCCACTTAAACAAGAGCTATGCCTCGTTCAGACAGACCATGAAAGATTTTCTGTTTTACGTAAGTTGACTCAGTTGCCGCTCCATGACCCTGTTTGTTGTTATGTAACAAGTATCGCAGTCAAGACATACTGTCCATGAGATTAATTCTTTATGCTTTGACAGAGGGAACTCCGTTTGCTGGCGGCGTTTTCCGAATGCGTCTGGTCCTCGGGAAGGACTTCCCTGCGGTTCCACCCAAGGGGTATTTCCTGACCAAGATTTTTCACCCTAATGTGGGTCACAAGGGAGAGATCTGTGTCAACGTGTTGAAGAGGGACTGGAAGGCAGAGCTCGGCATCAGACACGTCTTGCTTGTAAGAGGAACCATCAGTCTTTGCAGTTCTGAGTGTTAGCTGCGCTGCTGTCACTATTTTTACATTTCCATCTCCTTTATTTCCCCACAGACAATCAAGTGTCTTCTCATCCATCCGAATCCTGAGTCCGCTCTGAACGAAGAAGCCGGGCGTTTGCTGTTAGAGGACTATGCAGAATACGAGTCCCGCGCTCGTCTGCTCACAGAGATCCACGCCATGGGCCCTTCTGGGGCCCTTCAGGACCCTAACGACGGCCCCCAGCCAAAGAAGCACGCAGGTGACCCCATGAAGAGAGCTGGACCCAGCGCAGCACCGGTGCCAGCAGCTCTGGGCAACGGAGCGAACGCAGCCAGTACCACCAGCAATAGCAACAGTAGCACTAATAACGTAGCAGGGAAAAAGAAAGCAGATAAAAAGAGGGCATTGAGGCGACTTTAATACCTCTGCAAAATTCTCAGTGTGTGTCTGTGTGTGTACGTGTGAGAGCGAGTGTGTGTAAATATAATTATTGAAGTTTGCTTACAAGGTTTTTGTTCCCTCTTTTTACCACCTATTAAGACTTTCCACTTTGTACTCATACCTTAGCTTCTGTTTTGCCTCCAGTTTGTCCTGTTGGCATAACAGCTTTGTTAATTATTTCCATACCGAATGATAAAATGTTTGTTACTCTTTTAAAGGAAAGACAACTCCTTAACTGCGGAAATCATGCCATCCGTTGTATTTTGCCCTCGGCCTTTTGTGAATGAATGAGACAGGGAAAAGGTTTCACTGTGCAAATCATGGCCTCTAAAGTCTGTCCAATGAGATCTACCTACTATTGTCTCTTTTTAAAGTGTTTCCTGGTAAATGCTGCTGTGATAGTACTGTGTACTGCACAGCCAGGCTTAACCAAGATGTTGTTTTAAATAAAATGAGCTTTTCAAATTGACATCAGTGGAAATAATGGTAGAAGTTGTTTGTTAACTGAAACATATTTTTAAATAGTATTTTTCATATTGCTATCTGGATGAAGTAAAGGTATGGAAATACTTGGCAGTGGAGTATAAGAAGTCTGTTATGTGGTTCATGGAATCTCAACCACTTTTTTTATGTTAATATTTTCTAAAATGGTTTCTCTGTCTAGTATTTTCAAAGGTTATTTATAATCGACATCTTGTGGTTGTGTGTGAAGACCTAGATCAGTGGCTGTAAGGGAACAGTAGTTTGCCAGACTACTTTATAGAAAATGAAATATCTATTAGTTGTATTATAAATGCAGTGATGAGACTCACCCCTGCTTCCATACAAAGCAGTGTGTGTCTCAGGTACCCAGCTCTCCTACCAGCCATGTGGATACCTGAGGAGACAGCTGTACGACAAAGTCCACGTTTGATAGATCTTGTCTCCCCACTTGTAGCACTGTTCGGGTTTTCTGGGCAGGTTTTCTTTCCATACTAAATGCATGCAGGGCTTACATTTCCCAAGGAAACACACTGAAGCACACTGTCTTAATTTGGGTGGAAAATGTGCCTCTGAATCACCTGTCACTGCAGATTGTTGGCTGGATATTTTGTGTCCATTTAAAATTATTTAAATTAATAAAACATTGAAATACAAGAAGTTAAATGAGCAAAATGAGTCCTCTTATTTTGGGTTCTTTGCCTGCATAATAATGTATTCTAACATAACCTTATCTGTTCTGCAATAATAGGTGAATGGATACGGCTCTTACTGCTCTGTGACGTACAAAAGCACTTTATTTACCATATAGAAGTCTCCTGTTATGCAGTGATGGAATGACCATTATGAAAAATCTGTAATTGCATCCACCCCAGCAAAGCAGTGAGTGAAAGTGCACCCGGTAGAGCGTCATTGGCCCATAATGAAGGGCTCCACCAGCCTCTGTGCAGACGTGCAGCAGCCCATCCACCCACCTGTGTAGAAATAGCAGCCTGCAGGTAATTATCAGACCCTTCATCGACACCTGGGGATCCACATAGCTCTTACCAAAGCCTCGTCTTAGAACCGTTTACCTCCTTCCCTAATCTCTATGTCTACCAATACATGCTTGTCATTTTCCTTGCTGTTATAAAAAAAAACACATGTGTTTTTTTTAAATGTTCAATTATATGAATCTTCGGTCGGTGTTGTATAAGAGAATGCATGCTGGCTTTCCTTTTTCACTACAGTGTAATGCTATTAATTATGATTCATCCTGTAGGCCCGCAATGTGTGATCACTAATTCAATTGATGTAACACTCCTCAGTTTGAATCTGCAGAAAACCCAAAATCCGGTTTCATTCATGTGCTGTGGATGTGAGGATCGTGAGGAGGCAGTGACTGTGACGGTGGCATGAAGCCAAACAAATGCCAACTTCATCTCTGACACAGGACTGCATCACTGCGTGTCCTTCACATCACTCCTACCTTCACGTTACATCTCCATGCGTCCTGCTCGTCTTTAACTTGAAGACATCTCCATGCACGTCCGGGTCTAATTGACAGTTTCGTTCACGCTCCAGTGTTACAGCTTTTGCGCCAATCCTCTCCCCTTCCCCGTTTTCATCGCTTTCATAATTGCCACCAACATAATGACACAGTTGCTGTGGCAACCATGTCTCTCTTTTTCTCTTTCTCTATCTCTCACACACACATTACACACACACACACAAAGAAAACACACTTTGGATCTCGGATTTCTTCTGCTGAAATTACCGACTGCTTTAATTTAATTATGTTAAGTTTTCCTCCACATTTTTAAAGCTTGTTCCAACTCTGCGTTTTACTTTTATGATTAGCTACGGAAGCTCATTTCCTGACATTATTTTTTTTTCAGAGCATGTTTAAAGCAGATTTTCAGAGTCAGTCAATTAAAAACAGATTAAATGGAGGGGAATAAAGATGCACGCCACCAGTTGAATGGGCCTAATGACCATCCGCGCGGAGCCTGATCAGTAGTTGTCTGATCGACCAATCACAGAGCCCCCCCCCCCCCACCCCTCCCGGCAGACTAGTCGCAGTTAGGCGGTGTAACCTATCTCGCCTGGAAACTATGAAGGGAACCAGCTTCACTCGATCCTAGATGGAGAAAAGTTAAATTGGAGGATTTTTTTTTATTTGGTGACGCGTTTCGTTATTTTGACCACCTGCATTTCGGCGTGTTCTCCGGGATAGTTGCACAATAACTTGTGCTGTAGGCTACAACAAACGGAATTTTCCAAGCCTGTAGTTTTATTGCCTTGTCACATGTCTCAGAACATCTCGTCGGGCTCTCACTCTCTCTCCTGCTCATGTTTTTTCTCTCCTTTTGCCAAGATATTGGATTACCAATAGCCTGATGAAGACACATCATAGAGAGATGCAGCACTGTTAAAAAAAACAACCTTTTAAACAGGTGGCAGATCCAGCAACAGTTCAAGCTGTCCTGATCATCCTGTGCCACAATAACAGGCTGCCATCTGAGAGACGCTGAGATACAGTGCGCAGGCTCTCAGTGCTATTCTACACCATCAAACCCCAGAGCAACGCACAGGTAAGACACGACATTATGCACCTTCTATTCATGCAACGCCAATTTACCTAATTACACGTACAACTGTTTGATAGCTTCATTGTGTGTTTCTGTCTGTATGAAAAATTGAGTTTGGCTTGTGTTTAGACGCATCAGCTGGACACTGTCAAACAAAACATTTGGATGAAAGCTGCGCCACAGAAACATCTGTAGGCTTTGTGCTGGGCAGGCGTCGTTTTCATCACTTAGACACTTTAATTGACTGCACATTGCGACATTATCATCATATTGTTATTTAGACCGACATATCCAACCGGACTACACACACACGCACAAACACACGCACCGGCACGGATACACCCACGCACTCTTAGCCTGCTAATACATGCAAGTCATTTCCATAACCCGCATGCTTGTCGTTTGCAAATTGCAATTTATTAACCTTACGAAGTATATGGATTGTAATCTGAGTTGTTGTCCAAATGCAAAGTCATTGCGCAGCAGATATTTCACTGATAAGAAGGACTGAAGCTGCTCTCAGCTGTTTCCCCCGTAATTAATTGTCCATTTGCATCAGCATGACTGGTATTTAGGTGTTTTTCGCTATTGATTTACATCGTTTTTGCAACAGCGTGTTTTAAGAAAAAAAAGGGGCCATTTTGTTTCATTTCCAACAAACACCTGTTGAAATTGTTGCATGTCCAGCCGTCTGCACAGCCGGCTTCATGCAATGGAAGTAAAGGGAGCCGTTTGGTTCATTTGCGTGGATAGAATTGCTTGCAGTGAAAGGAAACAGTGGAAATGTGTTTTTCTCCCTCCAGTGGCCGTGCAACCCAGGGATGCATCTTCACAGTTCTGAATGTGTTGCCCTTCACCCTTTAGTTCCCATGCTCACTCTATCTCCCTCTCTACTGCATTGCTTCAACAGCACAGCATAGAAAATGCCTACAGGAAAACATTTGATATTTTTTCTACGTTAAGTCACTTTGCTGGACAGATGTTATATCAGACTTAACAGTTTTGGATGCATTTTTTAAAATTCTTATCTTGAATTTCCGTTTGTTGTATTTGCACATATTCATCGGGGAGTGGTTTGGACATATTGGCCAGAAAATCCTCATGTCATAGTCAGAGCACAAAATATGGTAATGGAAGTTAAGCGGCGAGGCATCAGGGTCATCTTGTTGAGCAAGAGACGGTGCAGATGTGACTTTGAATTCTGGTTTGTCTAATGGGTGTAGATTGGATTCTGCCTCCCTTCTCTTTCACTGCCTCTTTCACTCACACACAGACAGAGCTGCAGTGCTATTCTGAGAGAGTTAGCTGCCTCAACCCACGCACAGAATCTGAGAAAGAGAGAAAAGGCAGAACGAAGGAGAAAAGAGGAGAAGGAGGGAGCAAGAGGAATAAAGGAGAGAGAAAGAGACTGCTACATTAGGTTTACAGAATGTACTACAGTCTCTCACATGCACACAAAGCCTTTTAACAGTTTCACATGATCCCTCTTCAAATGTTCCAACAGCAGCTGATTTACAGTCTTCATCTGCACTCTTCTTGTGTGTGGCATTGACTGTATTTGCAGATCTGCTTGGCTGTGCTGTTTGTGTGATGTTCTATGTTGTATTGGTAAGTGCTGGGAGAAATGTACTTGATTCTGTGCCACCCACACACCGCCCTCCCACTCATGGTCGTCTCTGCATCTATACCTCTGGCTCTTCCCGCTCGCCACAATCTCTATGCTCATTTAAATCCCTACCCTGCATTTATCCCTCTGCTCTCGTTCTCCCTTTCTCCATCACTGGCTTTTCAGGAGCTCCCGCAACCAAACAGGCACACAAACACACACTCGGTACCTCACAATGCAATTATTAAAAAATGACTGTTTTGTGTCAATAAGTGAGGTCTCGGGGCTTCTTTCTAATCATGCCTCTCGTTTTGTGTTACAGCGGACACTCTGGCATTACAGGTTTATCGACGTGCAAACCTGAAGACAATTCTGGAAATCAAGCAGAACATTTAGAAAGGACGGAAAAACACTTTTGGAACATTAATCAGTGGGGGGAAGTGAGTCTTTGTTACTCGTTCTTCCTTTGCCGAACTCTCCTCAGAAGGTCAGAGGAGCATGTAACCGAAACAAGTGGAGCCCTCTGTGATTTCAGCATTCTGTCTCCCCCATCTGTGCCTACATTCGCCGCTACAGATAGGGACGTTTTTGATAATTACATGTAATTATAATTTCTGTGGGAGACAGATCTGCCTCTGTCTATTATTGCCAACACCTCCAACACAATAACTTCACACATTTACATATTTCTCAACAAAAGTGATATTCTTTGAAGACAAATCAGGAATAATTTTACTTAGAGAGACATGTCACATGGAGACAAAATGTGCCATTCAGTTCATATCTAATTAGTAAAACGGTTGAATGACACGGGTAACTTTTTGTGCCTAAAAGCTGAATAGGGAGCATTTATAATCTGTGACGTTTGCCTCACTTTACAATGTTTTTCACAGGCTGGGAGTCATTTTCTTGTTTTATGCTTACTCCTACATTTTAGCTGCAACCGTCTTCTAGCACCTAAACTGAGCCTTCCTCATTATTCATCATCGGCCAAATCACAGTAACAGTCTGTGTGGATGCTCAATAATCCAATCATAGACAAGATTGAGATAAAGTACACATTGTATCTACAGATGTGATGAGTGCCTAGAACCAGACATCATGGAGAAAGGTCTGTGTCTCAGAAGAACTAAGCATCATTACTGGCCGTTTTCCGTCAGTGGTGCAGTCTGTTAATCTCATGTGATTGTTTACAAAATACATGTTAAGAAATATAGATTTCATACATTTTTCAAGAAGGGAATTGCTTACAGCTTAAATAAGTGCCAATTCTGAATGTGCCAGACTGAAACAGTCGTCCAGGAATGAATAAAACAGATACAATTGTTTACATTTGATAAAACACTGGCCATAGACCATAGTTCAAGTGCCATGGTCAGTAAGAATGTATAGGACTGCCATATTTTATTGAAAATCCTTGCTACTCCTTTTAACTGGCCTTTTTGGTTACAAATTAATTCCATCCAGCAGTACGTCAGAGACTTGTTCTTTTGTTCAGCGGGAAGTGTGGAACAAGGCATTAAGGACTAAAAGCATGAAGATTGTTGTTTTCAATCTGTCCTTTTTACAAAGCCGCATCCATTTTAGTCTTCTAGACTTGAAAGGACAAAAGATGAAGTCATTACGCATTCAGAGTTCCTTTCTAGCAGTAAATTAAAACCATTTTAATACCATTATCGACAATTACTAAAACCTACCAACTGTTTTTTATAGTGGTAGACCTTTTCATTTGTATTTTTCCTGACCTTTTCTAATATTACTCCATATAAATAATCAGTTTCTACATTTCAGTGTCTTTAAATTTCATCATCCAACATTACTGAATGAAACTACTGATACATCATAAATATTCAGTAGGTCGTACATGCTACTTGAATATTTCACATGCCATTTTAGTGGGTTAAACGGCAAAAGCGGATACTGCATTGACTCAACAACAGAAAATAGATCTCTTAGTCATGTAAAAATGACGCCCACCACCAATCTTCGAGTCCTCGCTGTCTCCCTGCTCTCCCTCCTCACCGCCCCTCTCACCACTGTTGTGGAGACCTCTCCGTCCCCCCTTCCTCAGCAAATAGACCCCCCAGGGAGGCCTTTCACCGAGCAGTCAAAGACTAGCCGCGGCCCCCCTCTCCTGCTCCTCGCCATGCAGGCCAACATCAGGCCAGCTGCTCTTCAAGGCAGGACCAAAGCACCCGAGAAACTTCCAGAAGCCTCATTTCTCGAGGAGCTTCCGAGGCCCCTTCCCCAGGTCATGTTCCCCAAAAATGTGACTTCATCAAAGGCCCTTGCACCTCCCTTAGGCGCTGCCCAGGTAGCGCCCATACCACCCCGTTTGGTGGAGGTATGGATTGATGTATGTCGGGGTTATTATGACGTAATGGGACAAATTGACACCTCTTTCAATTGCTCCAAGGACTCGTTCATCTTTTGCTGTGGAACCTGCCACTACCGCTTCTGCTGCCCAGACCGAACCCGGCAACTGGATCAGGAAATTTGTAAAAACTATGACTCTCCAGACTGGGCCAAGCCACAGACAGACCCCATGATGTTACCAGATGAATTAGGTCCCGACCCAGACTTTGATCCACTAAAGCAACAGAGCCACAACACAGGCTTCGTCATTGGAGGCGTGATCGTGTTCATGGTGGCTGTCGCCGTGGGAATCAAGGTTGTCTTCAACAAGGTGCAACAGGAAGCTAACCAACGGGACCTCAACATGCCCAGGTGAGGCTTTAAAAAATGCTTTTCCATCCACTATCACTGCTGGATCTGTTACTTCATTCAATGTATGAATACTGTAATTTAGGTGTTCATGACTCCATAAATGGCCCCGATTCATCATTCTGGGCTCTGAATAATGTTGTTAGTCACCCGATGAAACATTTGATCTTCATCGAGTGGCTGCTGCAGAATTCATGGTTGTTTTGATCCCTCTGGGCTTTTTATCTCGTATAGGGCCTATGATCTTGGCAATAAAATATACATTTTGATTTATGTACAGGTTGCAATTTTCTATCTTTGGCTTCAGTAGTGGAGGATGATGGTTGTAGACTCATATGGAGGATTCGGATTATTCCATAAAAATGTTCCTACTAATTCATTTACTGTTAGTGTTATCATTGTAAACAAATTGGGGATTGTGAAAAAGACATACAGTATATACATATTTTTTAAAATCCTTATCAAGGTGTTTTCAAATAAAATTACCTACGTACACTTATCCTCACATGAATATGAGTAATCGGTTACCTACCAATATACTATCCAAATTAAAACCCTGTGAATAATATTGATAATGGCAAACGTATACGAAAATACTAGTCACAAAAGACTACTAAGCAAGTTTCATGAATTCTATGTTAAATGATCGTCAGCAGCCATTCGTTTATTTTCAGTTTAATCTCGTTTTCACTTTCTGCATGTGTTTATTTCATCATTAGAGCCCTGGTTGACATGCTGCGGCACCAGTCGAGCCCTGTCCAGCAAGATGAGAGAAACAACAGCGTGGCTCTGGCTGTAGGTGACGGGACTGGGACACTGGGGAGACCTCCGAAAAACCTCTACGCCCCAGGACTGCCGAGCAAAGACAACAGATGTGAGTGTTTAGGTTTTCTTTTTTTTACAGCGTTAGTGAAAAGCACAATCAGAGCTTTTGTAACTGCATCCTCTGAGTGCCGAGGCACAGCGTGTTTGTCACGTCTGCATGTGAATGCAGGTCGTTTTCTGTATCCCATAATCAAGATATCTTTATATCCATTGGGCATTATATAAAAAAATAAAAGGAATCTGAAGAGTAATGCTCTTAAAATACATATGCTTTACATGATGATGTGGGGACACTCTGTGCGTGAGAGATGATGTGAAGGTGAATATATGCAGATACAAAATGTCTATAGTTGCCTTGATCCTTTTATGTTAAAGGACCATTGAACTGGAAACTGCCTGACATCCATTTTGAGATGATTACCTTATGTTCTTTTGATTTGCAGTGGGAAATATTCAGCACAATTTCATCCACCCTTCAGGCACCAGCCCCAAACACACTGCAACTATCGGTAAGCAGCTGGTGAAAGCAGGCTCCCATGTAAATTACATGCAATCACCATAATGCTTAATTTACCTTGTTCTGTTTCATTTAAGCTCAAAAGAACTCTCATTCATCCCAACAATGATAATGATTGTCGGAGCTTTGGTTCCTTGTGTTGAGCTAAATTCTGACTGTCTGAATGTGCGCAGATTCACACACAGCTACGTGTGGCGCGCTATCTCCAGAGGACCAAATCTCATTTAACACGCTGTCGTTTTCTCCCCCTGTGGTCTGTGTAGAACGCACCCCCCGGATGAACAATGCTCAGCTGGCAGCTGGAGGCACCCTGCTTTCCAGTAAACACAACAACACCAAATCCCAGCCGGCCTTCCACCACTCCCTGCACAACCTTGCTCAGCTGCCGCCCTCCTACGAGAGTGCCACCAAGCCTGAGCTCAACCGATACTCCTCACTGAAACGCCTCGGTAAGTACCTTCATTTTCAAGACATTAGGACAAATGTACCTGCTGTCTGCCCCTGTCTCCCCTCGCAGCTGTTTCGTAAGTACTGCAGCACGGTGACACTCTTGACACTTTGGCATAAAGGGCAAGATGCGTCATAATGTGCTGATGCTATTGACTGTGTTGATAAACAACATTCAGAGACATTTTGTTTGGCTTGCAGAGAAAGGTCTTGATGAGTACTCGTCTGGTTACTGCACCACCAAGCGCCGGCCCCACACCGCCCAGCCGGCCCTCCAGTCCTCCCAGCACCACCTCCACTGGGGTGGAGACTACACCCTGAGTGGGAGAGGAACCCTTCCCCGGCACGCAGTCCGTCCCTGGATCCCGCCTCCGCCTTCTGGCATGCCTGCTTCACCCACACCCAATCCTTACCCTCTGGATCCCCCGGAGCCCCAGTACAACCCCAACTACGAAACTCTCTCCAAGCCCAGGAAAGTTAAACCCAATGACCAGCTGCTCAACATGGGGGACGTCCCAGGTAACACGGGGACACTGTCCAGGATGTCCAAGAACCAGCAACACCAGTACTACAAAGCCATGGTTGCCTCCAACAAGAACACCAACACGCAGACGCTCACCAGGCAGGGGAGAGATGGGAGAGATGGGAGGCAGGAGAGAGATGGGAGGCAGGAGAGAGATGTGAGAGATGTGAGAGATGTGAGAGATGTGAGAGATGTGAGAGATGGGAGAGATGTGAGAGATGGGAGGCAGGAGAGAGATGGGAGACAGGAGAGAGATGGGAGGCAGGAGAGAGATGGGAGGCAGGAGAGAGATGGGAGAGATGGGAGGCAGGAGAGAGATGGGAGGCAGGAGAGAGATGGGAGGCAGGAGAGAGATGAGAGAGATGGGAGGCAGGAGAGAGATGGGAGGCAGGAGAGAGATGAGAGAGATGGGAGGCAGGAGAGAGATGGGAGGCAGGAGAGAGATGGGAGGCAGGAGAGAGATGAGAGAGATGGGAGGCAGGAGAGAGATGGGAGGCAGGAGAGAGATGGGAGGCAGGAGAGAGATGGGAGGCAGGAGAGAGATGGGAGGCAGGAGAGAGATGGGAGGCAAGAGAGAGATGGGAGGCAGGAGAGAGAGGAACGGCAGCTCATGTCACCGGACCATTTGGAGGAAAGGATGGGGGTCGGTGGGATGGGGGTCGTAGATCCGTACGCCCACACAGGAGGGGCCGTCCCCACGCTGCCCCGCCAGCAGAAGGCCCAGTCCCAGCAGAACGTCTGCGCCACGCCCTCCCTCGACCGACACCACATGATCAAGATGAACTCTCACCCCACGTCCGGACGCGAGCAGGAGAGGAACACGCCCATGACGGGGCACATGAGCGCAAACATGGGCTGGCAGGGGGAGGCCCCCGGGGCGGGGGTAGTCATGGGAACGGGAACACTAGGGGGCCACAGCGCCAGGAGGATGGCTTTTGCAGCAAAAAGGCAGAACACCATTGAGCAGCTACATTTCATACCAGGAGGGGGTGGCGGGGGGTCGTCGGGGAGTGCAGGAGGGAGTCAGGGGATCAGGACGGGGAGCAAAAATGAGGTGACGGTGTGAGGTTTGTGCCTAATGTAGAGTTTACCCCTCATCAAAGGGATGGGAGTAGATCACCCTTCTGCATTTAACTATTAGATATATAACTACAAGAACTAGAAGTATAAAGTATAGTAACATTAGAATGTGTTTAGGCTATTCAAATTAGTGTAATCTAGTAATTCAATAGCTTAAATATGATTAATCGGTTAAAAATCTAGGTGGGGAATATCTGTACCAATTATGTGATAGCCTACGTCAGCCATATTTTGTAACAAAGTTTGCCATATACAGCGGTGCCATTACTTGTAGAAAGACTAAAAAGGGTGAAACAAAACCAACCGAAGTGTCGTTCATAATTTTGTTTTTATATGTTTTTCAAAAAGTACTCAGGAGCCATATTAGATAGGGAACAAGAGGATATATATATATATGTATAGAGATAGAGATAGAAGAGGTCGATGCAGAGGAGGAGCATGTAGAGTATTGTATCACAGAATTTAACAGAGAATTGAGCCAACTACCTGCTGGACTGTCAACCTGCTCAGCTCTCGCCAACATTGATTGATTAAACTGAACCTCATGGGTGAGCAGCCCGGTGGACCAGAGGAGCGGGAGTGAACCATGTGCCTGGAGAGGGATTTTGGAGATCTGATACTCAACCTCATCCTGACACAGGGAGACAAAACTTTGTGTTGCTTCCTTTGATGACGAGCGGCCGAGGTGGGGGCTGTTTGCGACTTGGACACAGCAGCCTGTTGGCAGGACTCCGCAGCTGATTTTAAAAGCGCGGACGTACCCACATCACCAATCTGACGCCTGGGTTGCCTAGTTTTCCATGTGACCTTAGATCCAATCCCCAGAGAGACTCACACTCTGGTCACTGTTACACTGCAGTAAGCTGACGTTAGATAACGTTATGGGTGATTTTCCCCCCTAACGTTCCCATCTATAGATCAGGACCTAACTAAGAACATTGGGCTACCAAATAATATAGAGCCATCTGTCACGTTATTACAAAAATATCTTGACAAAAACATAGACAAGCCAGGAGACGCATGTGTTCAGTTTACCAATAAAGAGGCAACTTGCTTTAATTGCAGGTTGTGAACGAGGAGCAAAGGTTTTTCTACAGAGCACAAATGAATAGACCGTGACGCAGAGGTTGCACTTACACAACTGTCCTTCAAAGCCATTTACGGAGATACAAAGAAAATACCACAGAGGAAGCTGGTCTGACAATCACCATTTTATTATTCTCACCAGGTGACAAATTACAAAAGGCAGATATTTTGTACAGTCAAAGGATTGGCTTCAGAGCAAGCCAAAAAAAACCTCTGAGTCAGGAGAGAGAGGGCGACCTGAGGCCTTCTCCTGCATGGCTCATATGCCGTAAGAGACTCGGATGATTAGGAAGCCCTCCCCTTCCTCAAGAGGAAGACCTTGCTGTATCATAACGCACTTCAGCCAGTATGAGTAAAAAAAAAAGAAAAAGAAAAAAAAGAAAAGAAAAAAAATGTTCATCAATAACAACGCTTATCAATACTAAGGGCTATCCTATCCTATATACTGTAGTATGTGATATCTGTGGTCCATATAAAATACTATCTCTTTCTCTTGATTTTGTGTTGATATTGTCATGTTGTATTAAGTATTAATGTGTACAAAAAACAAGAGCAATTTAAGCACAGTTCAAAGAGAAGCACAGAGACAAAAAAATTGTTTTTGCACAAATCTATCCCGATATTTGCACCTGATACAGACTTACTCTGTATCGTGTCCTCAAAGTTTACAATCTGTTCAAGCACGGCTGACAGAGGGACTGATCAATGGAGGGTATTGTATTGAGAGAAGATTTTTTTTATCAACATGAAATCAGAGATAATTTTGGCAGATCAAAGAATGAAATTGTTACTGCTTGATTTTTGTTCAGTCATATGGAAGGATACAGATATGAAATACTGACAAACAGGAACACAGATTTCATTTGGACAATCTTCCTATACACAGTGCTAAATGTAATTGTTATGAATATGATGGAGTGTTATTATTAATAATTATTATAACTGTTATGGTTATTATTAACAATTATCTTATGATGTGATGTTCTTTTACTTGGTGGGATTTAAGTGTTTATTGTTTTTAGATAACTAGAATTCTCATGACTAGTTTTTTTTTTTTTTTTCATGGTCATAAACATAAAAGTTTTTAAAAACATTCCAAATCTTGATGCATGCCAGCTCCATTTCATTGAGAGGCAGTTACAGAATGCCTGGATTTTAAGGTCATCGATGCTTTTATGGCCACTTTCTCCAGCTGTATGTACGTACTGTGCCTAGACATCGGCCTTATGACTTCTTGATCTCAAGTGAAATTAGGTTTCCACTCGGGTATTCAAAATATCTATTGAAAAAATCTGCAGCCTTCTAAACGTATGTGTAGACGACGGTGTCTTAACAGCCAGTGAGGGATAGGTGTGTTCGGGACGGGACAGACGTTTATTATCCAGACTGGAGGCGGTCTGCTGTCTCCACTACAGATGACCCCATAACATTGTGGATTGTACACACTGAAACCCATGATGCCATAATGTATGTGTGTTCGGATGAATGTTTATTACACAGGTTGGAGAGAAACGGAGCTCTGATGGAAACCTGAATGCTTTGAGTGTCTTTTTTCAGGGAAATAGGACAGTTGACATACAGTAGTATTAGATTTTTTTAATAGAGCCACAAAAGGTCTGTAGCAAAGTCTGTAAAATCTCACAAGCCATATCCATTGAAACTCATCAATCACAATTTTATAAATGGTTAATCTAATTTGTGCAAGTATTGTATTTTGTATAGCTAGTACAATCAGAATATTTTGAGTGATCTCTTCGACATTAATTTAAGGGTTCAAAAAATTATGTGTTAGTAGTTAATGAATTGTACAGTGCCAAACTCATAACATTTTGTTGTCTTTCTATTGCCATAGCCTCCTACAACACTAAAGGGGTTCTTTATTTTTCACATCTGAGAACTAACGCACAGGCAAGTTAGCTAAAAGAGCTAGTTATTAGAAAGAAATTAATGAATATTGTGTGTGTTTTTACCATTATGAATTCATTTTAGAGGGAGGATGGTTAATGGCCACAAGAAATGTAAAGCATTGCGAACAGTAAATTGTATGGACAGGGACCGTGTCCAGTATATCCGGTAATTCACGGATTTATTTTCATGACTATACATTTCAAAACTACCCTTTTGTTATTGTTCAATGCATTGATCCCCTTGGATACGACAGTGACTTACAAATAATTTGTATAATAAAGTTGGTGGAAAAAACGTTTTGTCTTTTATTATAGAGTTTGGGTTTCTTGCACTATGAATATAATACATTTTATTATTGTTATTAAATATTATAGTTCCAATCCATTTTTGTTTACCTGATATATGAATGGTCACTAATTACACTTCTTTGGTACATGCACATTGCTTATTAATATAACCAAACCATGCCACTGTCATTCAATAGTATTGGCAAATTAAATATTATTGTCTTGGTATGTGATATTTTTAAGATATTCCTCAACCATTAAGGCTTTTAAATTATTTTCTTGAAAATACATACTTAAAACAATATTAATATTATGTAACCTGGGCTGTATGAATTAAAATGATGACTTACTGAGAGAAAGATTGTACATTACATTTCGCAGGAGCAGATCTCCAAGTTCCTGGTTGCTGAACAATATCCTTCAAAGATTAAACAATATATTAATTTTCAGAAAGATGTCTAAGTTGATTGTTCACAGAAATATAGTACAGGAATTCCTACATTTTATGTGCAAGTAAGTGAAATTATGAGAATCCTTTTGAAAAAAAACACAATACCTGATAAACAACTTCTCTCTTGGTGCAGAAAATCTCTTCCCTGGAAAGTATTTAGTTGACAGGCACATTTTCAGTGGTGGTATTATTTGAATCCTCATATAAAAGCAAGTTATAGTTAGGATAAAGCTGTTTCTGCACAAAACTCCATCTTACTTGACATTTGCACACCACACCACACCATTCAATTAGTGGAATGCTCAGAGGAAATATATTGGGAAATTGAGATTCATAATAATCACAAGATGAATTCATATTTTATAATGGGTCGAAGACACAGTAGCTCTATGCTGACAAAAAGTCCTCTTGGCTTTAGTATGTTAGTGGACACAGAGAGTGGTGATAAAATCCCACATCACCAGGGTCTCAGATATTGTATAAACCACATTAAGGCTATACAGTGCCGGTGGGAGAGGACAATGGTGCTTTTAAATGAAATGAAAAGGCGAAATATGTCTTCATATATTTCTCAAC
This sequence comes from Trematomus bernacchii, assembly GCF_902827165.1. Classification (NCBI taxonomy): domain Eukaryota; kingdom Metazoa; phylum Chordata; class Actinopteri; order Perciformes; family Nototheniidae; genus Trematomus; species Trematomus bernacchii. Next base: position 646,252 of record NW_022987582.1, on the reverse strand, counting down.
TCGAGACCATCTGATCTGATGGCAGAGTTATATCATACTGTACCTGCTGGATCCACAGAGTGAGGGGAGGGCTGTGGAGCTCATATTTAAAACCTCCTGTGAATACTTTTATTGCACTGAAATTCATGAAGGCTTAAATAAAGGAACAGACAATGGCATTGCTCTGATACAGAAATAATGTGTACAGGAGGTAAACAAAGGGCACACAATATATTGTGTTTGATTTAGGCACTGGCTGCCACTGATGCATTACAGCCATTGTAATTTGCACATTTCACCACCAGGAGGTTCAGTGCACCTCTCTGCTCTGAGACAAAATGAAGCCCTCACTCAAAATGTCATAACTCAAAAGATAAACCCCACTGTCCACCACCTGGTATCTTTCATAATAATACATATTTTCTAGGTCATTGTTCACGAATTAAGCTCAGTTTATGTAGATGACTGGTTCTGAGGAAGACTTAAGATTTTCTATTAAAAACAAATTAATATTCCAAATGCAAATGTATGTGTTAGTCAAGGCTTTCGGGCCTTAAATGGTCCTGAGTAAAAAGATCCACATGCTCTGTGCACACCATTAGTATTCGGCTTGATTACATCCATACATATCAGCGAGGACCGCTGAAATTATTCAGTGGTGAGAAAAAGGATGGAAGCAACTCTAACAAAATCAAGAGCAATGAAGATGGCAAAGAATGGGGATTTTCTGCCAAGTTAGGCAGTGGATGGAGAAAATACTTGTTACAATAGACCTAATGTTTGAGAAGAACATTTTTAAATAATTTAAAACCCTATGAAATACATTTGGTTTATGCTCCAAAGATTTTTGTCGATATTTACATTTAGGGAAATTACAAAATGTCACTTAGGGTATGGAACAACCTTAAATAATAAAACATTTTAAATAAGGAATATATAAGACGATGGTTGAAAATGAATGACACAAATGTATATAAATGTATACAATCACACGATCAGGACTCCTATAATTATTTATTTAAGAGGACCAAAGTCATAACATAAATGTGTTCAAAACCAACATATGTGTTTATTAGTATTTTTTGTTGTGTTTATGATTTATCTTTTAATTTTTGTTTATCATGATGTAATGATTTATACTTTTACAATTGTAGGCCAGACTGTGTAGGTTCTTTTCATTATTTATTTCCTGAAAAAAGTGCTGTGTTTATAAGTTTAACGTACTAATTAAGACAATAGTGGAGGAAGTATTCAGATATTTTACTTAAGTAAAAGTAATAATACCAAACGTCCTGCAATGAGCAAAAGTATTCAGAAATGTTTTAAGTATTGAAGTTAAAGTACTCGGTGCAGAAGATGTCCTTACAAAAGAGTATGCCTCCTTATGTAGTGCTTTAGTATAGCCCATGGGCATGAATGGTTACATTGCACCTCTAGATGTTGATAAGTACTAAATATTGTACAATTCAAAGTAGCCAAAAGGCTTTTGCCTCCGTTTAACCCTTATTATATAGGTAATAAATAACTAAACCAAGGAAACATAATTATATGTTACACCTAATGCTATGTATTTATTAATTATAGCCAAGTGTAATATTCTCGTCTATGATAGGCCTATATAAACAACAGCCGTTATGCAAACAGGGGGGAAAGTCCTAAACCTCCAGCTGGGACTTGTTGACTTTAGATACATTTGGAAACAGTGTTGTAGCAGTGGAAATGGACACTGATGTATTTGTAACATTTGTGGAAGAGGAGTCCCTTTTTTTTTTTAACCGACGGTGCAGCCGCCCGTGAGCCCCGCTGGTGCTACCCGGAAATATTACAAGGGCCGGAAAGGACCGATGTTAAGGGAGCACACGTCACTCACTTTTACCCAAAAATATTACCACCGACCATCCAAAATTGTCTCGGCCGTCGAAATCTTTAATCTGAAGCTCCCTGTCGACGCAGACCGGTGGTAATGAAGTGAACAGACGGCGGCTGCGGTATCCTATGGCGTTGGTTTCTTCTGGGAACCGTGTAAGTGTTGACCCAGCTCAGCATCAGTGAAAATGGCTCTGGCTAAAGCCTGGAAAACAGCACGCAGAAATGGTAGCAGGCGATAGCTAGCTAGTCGGTTAGAAGAAGGCGTGACAGGCCTCATCCATCTGCAACTTTGCTCTGGATGCGTAGGTAAACATTTGCCGAATATAGGTTACGCATATGTATAAGCTAACGTTAGCATCGTAATGATAACGGTAGTCTGCATGCTTTTAATGGTGCGGTGTGGAAAGATGGCTAACGTTAGCTGCAGCGGCTTGGTGGTTTTCTAGATTGCGTGTGGCTGCAAATGGCTAAACACGCCGAGCCAGTGTACAATATGTTGCTAAGGAGAACCGTGAAGTTTTGCATGCAAGCGCGTCCAATGTTTTCCTTATTTTTTTCTTCGAAATGTTAGCCAATACTATTACAGGATGCCTCCTCAAAGTGCATCCGTTATTTCTTGCGCCTGTAAGACTCCGCATATGTTTACATAGTGCAGCGGTGTGTTACAGTGATGTTCATTTGAAGCATTTCTGCCTTTCTTCACAGGATTGGTGATTTACATTAAAATGAGAGACAGCCAAACATGCGATAGATTATCTCCCTCATCTACCAGGGGAGCTCACTCCCCACCAGGTGCATCGCATCGATTAGAGGAAACGGTAAGATATAACGAGGTGAGCAACACGATTCAGTGAGTGGTTTAAATGTAGCCAGACTACTTTCAGCCTGTTCACAAGTAGAGTAGTAATGGTACATTTTAATACAAACCCAAACTTACTGTTATGCAGGTAAAGACAAATGCATAATGCCACAGTTACATTCTCTTTTCAGTTTTGTTGTCTATAATAAGACGTTTATCTAAAGTGGATTAATTCAATTAAAATGTAAACATCTTAAATATTTTTGGTTAAATTATATTTACAATGTAATGTTGATGTCATTGCACATAGAGATAAGAAATTCAATAAAACAATATGTTTAGTATAATTAAGTGCCACATGTACATACAAATGAATCATTATACAGAATGAAATATGATTTGGACAATTTGCATTAGAAATTGATGCAACCTTAACAGGCCAGTCACCCTTTAAGGTATTACACGGAACAGATGCTTTGTAATGACCACTTTACCTACTCAGGTTATTGAGCGCTATTCATTTAGTAAGCAAATACTATAATTAGAAAATACTGAGACTGAGCTAAATCTTTGTTGGCCTTTGTCACAATTTAATAATAAGTAAACTAAAACAACAATTAAAAAAAGTCAATCATTTACATTATGGTTAGTATGGGGTTATTACAAAATGTGGACCAGAAAAAACGTCCTTGTGGTAATAATTGCAACTAAAGATTTGCAGAATTGTTACAGCACAGATGGTAAAATGTATCATGGACGCCTCCAATGTAAGTAGTGGGTAAAACATAAATAATCAGTTGTGTACAAGCACCTTCAGTTTACAAAAGAACGGCATCTGCTATGCAATGTGGTTTTTCATGAAACATTGCTACACCTCTCTTTACTCAATAAGCACTTGGTCCATGCAGATAGTCACATTTACTGTACAGATTACAATGTGAGATACTGTACATCACAGAAGTGCTTCAACATATAAGCATTAAAGGGATATGTAAGTGTGAGTATAATTGGGGGATTACCTCTAAAGTAGCTTTTTTCCACTAACCTATATGGCGGAGGCCTACTATTATAAACAACTATATGCATAGACGGTAAGAATAATAAAGGTAACTTTAATTGAATATATTTCTTAACATATTGAATAGTCTGGAAAAGTAGAAACATCTGTAGAGAGATACCCTAAATTGTTGAGTTTTGCTGTCTTCACCCTTCAAAAACTGAAAATGTAGCAGGGCAGCTATGAACCTTTGAAACTTTATGTAACATAAAATAATGTTGTGGTATCATATATATATATATATATATATATATATATATATATATATATATATATATATATATATATATAGTGTGTATGAAGGGGAAGAAGGTCAAATTAAACCTTGTGGACTGTACTGGATGAATACAAGTAATAATGTCACCTAATGATACATTTTAATGTTTTGTAATGTTGACGTGCAGACTTAGGTTTCTTTCTATTTAGATTTACCTTATTGGATGGTGCACCTTGTTATAGATATAAGTACAGTCCTGTTCCCCTCTATGACTTTCATCCCTTTGTGAATTTCTTCCAGCTGTAGGAACATCTTGGCTGAACAAGGATGAGGAGCCTTGCTTAGATGAAGGATAATGTCAACGCAGTTACTCTCAAAGGAAACAAGAAGTCATTTCTTCTGCTTCTCAATAAAAATCACATTTTTAGCATTTTTTTTAATTAGATGGAACTCATCTACTTGTCTTAAAGACACTTTTACCCTTTAATCATAAACTCATCTTCCCGGCCACCCCACTCATTTTGGAAAAAGAGTGTGGGCATTGGATTATCTACAGGGAGCACCAGAAGTTAACTATCTGGAGGGATGAACTTGGTATTTAAGACATTCAAGTAGTTCTGGGAAATAAAGTAGAATAACCTCACGCTAAAGTTTATCTTTCACCTGTCACTGGTGGGATCATTGTTTTTTCGCTCCTAGCGCTGGAGGTTTGGCGCCTGCACCCCCATGTGCCAGTGAGTGGGAAATGTTCCAATTTGGAAAGTACAATCTGGACATTATAGAGATGTTAAGTGGGCACCAGGCCCACCAGTTTAAAGGCCTTGGTTTAGATCGACAACTACAGCATCAACAGCAAGTGCAACTTCACCAGCATCAACTCCAGCAGCAGCAGCAACAACAGGCTGAATCTTCTGGAGCTCTTCTGTCTGGACTTGGCTTGGGACCCCTGCAGGGGTCAAGAGGTAACGCCTTTTCTGATTCTGCCTCCATTTTTGCCAAGATGAGTGCCCCTCCTCCCCCACCTTTACAACAACAGCCTTCCTCATCTCAGAGCTCTCGTTCAAAGTCAAGCAAGATGAGCAGCAGCAGCTCAAGCCATTCGTCAGGCTACCCACAGTTCCTGCGCTCTTTCCACCCGTCTGAGGCAGCACTAGCACAGGAGCAGTTACATCCAGGTGTAGGCCGTTTCGAGCACTTTGCTGGGGCAAGTAGCAGTAGTGGGAGTGCTGGGGGTTTAGGAGGATTAATAACATCAGCACCTCCACCCCCTCCTCCTTTGCATCCCGGCCTTTCTGTCCCCCAAGCATCATCTGGTCCTTCCTCTTCCTCTCCTTCCCCTTCAACATCTGTGGCCACCTCTAATAACCCTTCTAGCAGCAGTACAGTCAGCTCTTTGGGACACCAGTTGGTTGGGGCCCAGTCTGATGCACGAAGCCTTCACCAACAGTTTAGTTGCATGTTAGCTGCTAATCAGTATTTCCTTTCTGGGGTGCCTTCTAATGCTAGTTTAGAGCAATTTCTTGTTCAACAGGGAACGCATAACCACTTAGGGCTTAGTTTGAGTCATACAGGCGGGGACCCTAGTCTTGCTCCGCCTCCTGCTTTGCATTCTTCTCACTCACATGGCCACTCCACTTCCCAGCCACAGCAGGCTCCACATCAGCCCCCTCAGCAGCAACAGCTTCCACCTCACACTCTTTCTCATCCTCACTCTCATTCCCATCCTCACCACCCACTCCACCCAGGCTCTCATTCTTCATCACTGAGTGGCTTCGACTTCCAGGGCATCCCTGTTCTCTCATCAAATCAGTTAGCCTCTCTGATGCAGCAGGAAGCAGGTTTGCCTCTCCCCTTGCCCCTTCATTTATCCTTATCTAAAGATGACGGTAAAGGTGAAAGCAGTGGAGGTGGAAGTAGTAGTAGTGGTGGCAGTAGCAGTAGGAGAAAGAAAGCTATGGCCGGCTATTTGCCGCAGAGAAAATCTGATAGTGCTAGTAATAGCAGCAGTGGTCATGGCCATGTCAGCCACAGTGGTAATCTCACCACTAGCAGTCATGGTCAGCCCCCGGCTTTAATTGGTAGTGGGGTTGGTATGTCAAGTATGGGTGGAGACCCATCATCCCTTCTAGCCTCATCATCTTCATCCTCATCAGTAGTTTCTTCCTCCTCCTCCTCTGCTCCCTCTTCCACTGCTGCCTCAGTACTGGTTACTAATAATTCTCACCTTTCTAAATCTGATAACCAGAGCTCAATGCAACCCAACAACTCAGAGTCTGATGTAGAGCCTGTTTATAGCTGTGGAGAGTGTTGCAAAAGCTTCCCTCACCTTTCAAGCCTTCGCAGGCATTTGCGCATGCATGAGCCAACTACAGCAGGTACTAGCAATGCTTCCTCTACTGGCCCAAACCCCATTCATATTAAACCACAGGCTGACCCAAGCCTGCCCCATTCTACCCAAGAAACCCCACAAACCCCGCAAACCCCGCAAACCCCGCAAACCCCAACAATTTCTTGTCCTAGCCCAGACAAAATATTTAACTGCCCTGACTGTGGCAAAGGCTTTAAGAAAAAAGGGCACCTCCTGCAACATGGAGTTATACACTCTTCAACGCGCCCATATGGCTGCTCCACCTGCTCTCGGGCTTTTAATCGTAGAGAATCATTGACACGCCATGAGAAGATACATGAGGAAAAGCCTTTCCGATGTCCCGCCTGTGGTCGTGCCTTCCGTGAGAGCACCTCTCTACTGAACCATGCTGCCTCAGGCACCTGCGGCAAGCCAGGTAGGGGACCCAAACAAAGGGGGAGCAAGACAGGAACTGAGGGTGAGGACAGAGTTGGGGGAGGGGGTAATGGAGGAGTGGGAACTTATCAGAGCAATAGAGGTGTTATTTATGGGAAAACTGAGGAAGACGATGGTGTAATCATTGTGGGGGAAGGAGAACCAAAATCAGGTTTAGGATGTGATGGTCTTTTTCAGTCTGCAAGGGGAGGGAATTCAAATGACAGGGACAGAACAGATGCTAAATACCCCACTGACTACTCTCGGAATCGTTACACAGGCTACCATGATGACCATCGTTCTCAGGGGAATCCATCTCCATGCTACTCTGGTGCCTCCCCCTGTGGAAGTGGGATGGCGGGCCCAGCTCTGAGAAAGGCACCATTGGCTCCAACACTGCATCCACACTCACAGAGCCACAACCAGCACCACCAACAGCAGCAACAGCCTCACCTGCCCCTTTCTTCTCTACTGGATGACTCAGAGGATGATGTCACTAGCTCTGTCAATAATGCAATCTCCGCAATAACGGCAGCTAGTAACAGTGGAAATAGAGGGGACGATAGGGGAGACATCATAGGAGGTCTTCTAGGTGGTCTTGGTTTAGGACCTCTTGGCTCACCTTCATCAACATCTGGTTTGGATAAGAATTTCAGAGGTGGTGGGAGCCAGGATGCCATGAGCAGCAACCAACAGAATCTTGCCGCCAAACCAAAACGTCCACGCAAACCGAGAGCTAAAAAAGATCCTGCAGCTCCTGGACAACCCCCCAAACGTAGGCAATACACCCCAAGAATGGGGCCCAGTGGCCTCCCACGCACCCACCTCTGCAGTGTTTGTGGCAAGGGTTTTGCACGTCGCGAGACCCTGCGCAGGCATGACCGCATCCATACTGGAGAAAAGCCCCATCACTGCACTGTTTGTGGAAAGTATTTTAGAGAAGCTTTTCACCTCAGCAAGCATCAAACAGTCCACTCTGGGGCAAAAAATTACAAATGCAGCATCTGTGGGAAAGAGTTTGGTTACTCCCAGAGCCTCAGGAGGCACAGCAAACTCCATAAGAAGGGGGAGCTGGAAGAGGTACCCACAACACCAGCTGCGGAGAACCTCAACAGCTTTAACCCAAACCCTCAATGTAGCGTGGCCCAAGACAGGAGCCAGAACCAAGCTCCAAGCACCTCCTCCTATTACTCCTATCCTCAAGACGTCAAACCTCAAGACACCAACCCCCAGACACAGCCTCCACCGCATCCACAGACCCAACCTCCGCCTCGACTCTACACCTGTGCTATATGTTGGAAGTCTTTCCGCCACCACTTCCATTTGACTGCTCATCACCAGACGGTTCATGAAGGTGGGGGTGAAAAGTTATTCTGCTGTGAAGTATGTGGGAAAGCATTTGCTTACGCTAACAGCCTCACCCGACATAGGCAGTCACAGCATGGGATAACCCGCTCTGAAGCACCTAACTCGCAAGAAGGCAGCAGTGGGTCTGTAGACAACATAGGTGTGAGTGATGTTAATCAGTCAACATCAGAGAGTGAGGCTGCTACCAATACCCTGCTACAGATGGCTCCTTCCTCTGAAGGCCATGGAGGGCAGGGTCTTAGTGTCGTCACTCATAGTCACCAACAGCCACCCCAGCAACCACCATCTGGTTACTCTCCCCTCTTCTATGATGCTGCAGCCCAATCCTCAGCCTCTGGTGCTCCCTCTTACTCACAGCCTCTGCCTCCAAACTCTACAATCATGGCCCCTCAGCACCCGCATTCCCCAGCCGGGGTAAAAGGAGAGCACATATATCCAGCTGGATCCCGTAGCCGTACGCTCCACACCACAGCCCCGTTCCAGCCCCTCACCGAACTGCCCTCCACTGAACATCATCATCTGCATCATCATCATCATATCTCCCCCCACCATCATCTTCATCCTCAGTCAGGTACCCAGTCCCAGCAAAACCTTGACTGCAGCATCCAGTTGTCAAATGATGAAATGAGACGACAAAAGAAGAAAAAAAAAAAGTCTGACCGGAGAGATTGGAGGGAAAATAAATTGGAATCCCAAGATTTAGTCAGATTCGATGAAAGCAAAAAGAAGAGAAAGATAAGTTGTACAATAAGAGGGCAGTCGAATAAAAAACAAGGCTCTCTTCGCTTGACGATTAGACGAGGCGAGGGATCAGGTGGTAGTGGCTATAAGCTTGTCAACACCGGGGGAATGAAGGTGCAGATCCTCTCGTCTCTCAAAGTCCCAGTTAAACGTTTTGGCTGTCCTATATGCCCCAATTCTGTGTTTTCCCGTAAAGCGGGACTGCTAGTCCACATGGCAGTTAAACACCCACAAAGAGCCTATACCACTCAAGAGCGACTAAGGTGCCGTGTATGTGGGAAGCAGTCTCCCAGGCCTTTGGCAGCCTTCATTCATCGGGCCGTCCATCGTGCCAAAGGGACTTTTTCTTGCCGACGCTGCTCCACTCGCTTCTGGAATGCTACACTGCTCTACAGGCACAAGGTGTCCTGCCGCCGCAGGGCAAAAGGACTGCAACGAGGAGACGCCAGCAGGCTGAAGTTATCAAAAAGAGCAGGAGAGAAGGAAACCCGAGAGGGTCAGGAGGAGATGCCATTCATACAGGGACCATACAGATACTGAGCATCCTGGTATCTGAAAAGAGGCAAACCAGAGAGAGATTTCAGTTCTTAAATGGGAAGGGGGAAAAAAAGGGACTTGAAAAGGTAAAAGCTGCCTTTTTAGGAGTTATCCTCATGTCTCTGTTGACATCTATTCTGCTTAATATTAGAATGCGTGTGTTAACAACTACTGTAGAGCATCCTATAAAATATCACCAGAAATTCTTCCAGGTTATATTGGAAGAGGTTTTCAAAGATGTGACTGTTTCCATAGATTCATTAACCCCTTAAGTGCATTGACACTGTGCTTGGCTGACACTGTGCAGTAACTAGACAAGTTTAGGTGAAATGACCTGCTAATGTATCTCTTTCCCATAACTAGACTCCCTGCTTCACCTCTTGCTGTATGATAAACGTCTCTGCTGTGTACTTTGTCTTGTTGTTGTTCACTTAGAAGATTTTTTTTAAATGTAAAGTGCATTTATTAGGAGTAGGGACATGAGGACAAAGACCTTTGTTGATAGTTTGTCAGTGCATGTTTGTTCTCTGGTCAAGTTTTTAGCTGAGGTTGTGAAATCACTCCTACAGTATGTGACGGTTTATTCAGTATATCCCAGGAGTTTGTAGTGTAAAACTTGATTTGAAGGTTACTCTATATTCCCTAGTGATTGAATCACATATAGGTAAATTGTCAAAGTTGCTGGTAATTAGCATTTCAAGGATCCCTCTCCTGCCAAAATGAAGAATCTTTCAAAAAGCCTTGCTTAGTATGTACACTTTACTTCATTTATTTGAGATATTCCTAGCTTTTATACCAAGAGATTGAAAACAGGTAAAACAAGTGGACTGTAACACATGTTTATCTCATGTTATTTGTATGCTCTTTTTAGCAGTGATTATTTCTACTGTACTTCACGGTGTGTTAAAGACAAGGACCTATTATATTAGAAACAAATGTAATATTCCATGTATTTATGTGTGTAACCCAATCAGTCTTCATGCAAACCTTATACTTAACCCCTTTTACTTTTTGCTGAGTTGCAATCATGTTATTACTGTCACAACTTGTTTTTTTTTTCTGCTAAAAATTTACATTTTAAGTCAATCATGTCACTTTATTCACATGAAATGTTCATACCCCTGTCAAGCCTTGCTTTTCTTTTTCTTCTTAAGAAAAAATATAGTTTTAGTAGATTTCTATCACATTATTTACTGATAAGTCAGTAGTTGATTATATTTCAGCAATGAATAAACCTTAAGTGTAATCATTTGTTTCCCTTTCATTTCTCATTCAAAGTTGACAACTGCAATATCCAGAAGATGGTACAAACAGCTAGTCATGAGTAAGTTTTAACTTTCACCAAAGTCAGTAATGTATATAATAATTTTTAGCTTGATGTCCTATGTGAATTTCATATCAATTTGTGGATTAAATGGTTATTTTTTTAGGATGTATCATAATCACCTTCATTGGCCAAGTATGTGTAAACATACAAAGAATTTGAATAGTTTGCATTGTTCTCAGTTTGCACAGAAATATATGTGACAGCTAGGATCAAGGACAACAAAAAAGAGAGATGTGCAAAGATATTTAAAAAAACACGAATGAACGTAATTAAAACAAAACAAAAAAATCTATAAGTGTTCTGAAAGTTGAAAACTATAAAAAATGGTTTGACATGGATGATCATACAGTATGTATGTCTATATATGCTGAATAGAACGTAAAGGATTTGTATTGACGGTGGCAGACAATATTGACATATAAACAAACCAATCGATTAAAAGACATAATCTATAATAGGATCAATGTATGTTTTGGTACACAGGGTTATTCAAGTATGACAGATGTAAGTGTTCATCAGAGTCTCTGAGTTTACTGTTCTGGAGTAAAGTGTTGTGTAGTGCTTACCAGAGGGGAGGCAGGTTGAATTAAGGCCTAATGTTACTGCCAGATTATTCTGGGGTAATGTCTTGCTTTCAATAATTAAAATGCTCAGTACATTATCACTATATTAAAAATAAAGGACTGTGTACAACACCTCACTCCACCAGATGGCAGTAAGCAACTCATTTATACTGTCCTCTTGGCCTGGTGTGGATGTGTGGCAGTCACATGGATTTTGCACTGATAGGGGGTGGACTGGATAGTGTTGTATGACTCTGTGAATTATCTGCCCGATTAATACCAAAAAGCAAATACAATGCTTGAGTATCACTTGGTAATCTCACCTTAATGTTAAGAATGTAATGTGATTTGAGGGTGAAATTAAATGCATGCATTTTTGCATTTGTATAAACTATTAAGTTCACAGCATTACATAATTTCATTGTTATTGTTCCCCTTTCTGTGATTCCAAATCAATTATGTCATTATTTGAAAATATCTGAAACGGTCAAATCTATTATACTTTACTGAGTGACACCAACCCCAATGTTGTGATTTAGATTACAGTTGGATCTTGAAGTAACCATTGCTATATATTATATGTCAAAATGACTTAGTTAAACGTGTGTTTGAATTCTGATTCAACATCAAATCAATGTGTTTAGCTTTGTAACATAAAATATGATTAATCCCCACTGCTTTAGGTCGGGTCCCATGTGGTTATGATCCAAGGGGCCCACTGACGGACAAAGCGTTTAGTTGGATAGTTTTACTGTAAAGAAAAACAGGATCACAGGACAGGGTGGACTAAAGGGGCCAAGGACATTAATGTACAACTAATAATCACATTTAGTGCACAGTATTCATAAGGACTATTTGCGTATTAAGCTGCAAGATTACTTGACTGTCAGTTATTTACACGTCCAGCTCTGGAAACAAAACAAAGAAGTGAACTCCTGTGGCGCGCGATGTTTTTGCATGTGCTCTGCAACAGTAGGCTACAGTAGACACCCCTCGCGCTTTTTGTGTTTCGAACTGGTCTCACGCGGCTGTGGCAGACGCTGAGGGGAATCCGAGCGGGCGGGTTTCTTCGACCTATTTCTGTCCAATGGGCGCGCATCGTGGGAGGAGCCGCGAGTCTGCAAAGCCAATTGTAGCCAGAGCCGCGAGCGGACAAGGCATCCTCTCCGCGTGGCTCGTACACGTGAGCTGGAACAGCTATTGTACGCCGCGAGGCAACGTGCAGGAGCGCTGCTCGCCTGAAAAAACGACAGTCACGTTTTCTGTGGATTAGAAAAGGAGACTGGAAAAGCCATGCTGCACTACCTGATTATCACAGGAAGACAAAACTGTGCTTTAATAAATATTAGCAACGGTTTGAGGCAGTAATCCTGAGAATAAATAAATTACTTTCATTTGAGATGTCAATGTCTACAGGTGTAATGACATTTTACTTGGTGTCATTCAAAGGATTTATTTGTGATATATACAATAGCTACAGTGTAGTCTTGGCCATGACATTCTTGAGTCTCAAGCTCTTTCAACAACGGAACATAAAAGTAAACCTAAAATAGTGCAACATTTTTCAAGTATTTTTCAGAAAACCGAAAAAATATGTACATATAAAATAGGATGCAATACAAAAATGTGAAATTAAATGCTATGGAGTAAACATAAATAGGCCTACTGTATACTGTAAACATATATACATATTTGGCTGTACAGATGTACAGTTTATTTTGGACATGCAGCAGGCCTATTTGGATGGTGAAACTTCAGTGGTGTAAAGTCACTAAGTACATTTACTCAAGTACTGTATTTAGGAACAATTTTGAGGTACTAGTACTTTACTTGAGTATTTCAATGTTGTGCTACTTTGTGGGCTACTCCTAACCCACTACAATTCAGAGGTTAATAGTGTACTTTAACTCCACTATATTTATTTTATACCTTTAGTTACTTTGCAGATTGGGATTAATGATAGGACATAATCAACATTTAATAAGACTTTAGTTACACCTGAAATAAATACACATGATTTAAAAATTGCTCCACCTTTACTTACACTCAAAACATATAATATATATTATAATAAAATGGGCCAATCTGCATAATGAGTACATTTACTTTTGGTACTTTACATTTATTTTGATGCTAATACTCGTGTACTTTTATTTGAGTAACCTTTTTGATTGCAGGACTTTTACTAGTATTCCTAAACTCAAGTAATTTTACTTTTACTCAGGTACACGATCTTAATACTTCTTCCACGTCTGTACTTCACAGCCCCCAGGGTCTTAACAGTCTTGTTGTTTGTGGGCTAAAACTGTCCCTGAGTCTGGTGGTTCAACTCATCAACAATCATTAAAAACGTGATGGCTGCAGCAGAAACACCCTGGTGAATTTGTTTGTTTCCGTCAGACACAACAAACAGCCTGCTGTCCTTGAGGAGTGGCACGAGGGTAGGTGTGTCTCATAAATAATAAGAAATAATTCAGAGATGTGTTAAAGCCTCGCCCCCCCCCCCCCCCTCCTCACCCCCCCTCGACTTGTGACGTCACGCGAACTGCCCGTGTCCGCTCCAGCTGAGAGAGCGCGAGGACTATCGGTGGTGTTGGTGGTGGACGTCGCGCGGCCCAAACACAGACCTAAGCCCGTGCGAAGATCCACCGGATCCACAAAAAAAGTACAGACGGAGAGAGGAAACGTCCCCCTCCTCCCCCCGACGGACAGCAGAGCGCGACAGCCGCGGAGAGGAACACCAATATACAACTTGTCATCTGACCAACAGTCACCGCTCTCGTCGCTGTGTGCGTTTTTTTGTTGTTGCACACACTGTTTCCACTCGGTTGTTTTGTTTTGACGGAGGTCTGCTTTATTGCAACTATTTAGCGATCTTCTTTTTGATTGTCGGACGGTTCATTCGGGATATAATTCTACAAGTTTTAATTGTAACATTTTCCCGTTTGTGCAGTGAGCGGGTTTCACAGTCATTTTGACGTCTTTGTATTTTCTATATGGACAGTATTCTAAATTAGATGGTCTGACTGTCGCTCCTACGCCGCTCATTTTAGAGTACAGCTTGATCGACTGGAGAACATTTAACCGCAATGGAATATTTCGATGAAAACATTTCTGCAAGGCAATAAGAAACTGCACAACATCAAGTAAAAGGTAACAAAACTTGCAAAGTATCATTAATCTGCATCAATAATTGTGTGCTAATACTTGTACCATTGCATTACAATGGTTGCTTTATTCTGCATGGACACTTCTTTAAACTCTCTTTCTTTCTGCCCCCCCTCCACCCCACACCTCCCTCATGCACACACACACACACACACACACATGCACACACACACACACACACACACACACACAGCCATACAGCATTCCTGTCCTATTGGTAGACTCTCTGGTCAGTTGGCCACGCCCCTTTGAGTGCCCCCTGTATTTTATACGACCCCATCTGGCCCAGGATGTCCAGGCAGCTCTCCCAGCTTCCGAACCCCGACGTCCCAGCTGGTGCAAGCGCACAGTTTGGAAGTTGTACCCAGCCTGCAGGCTCCCTCACAGGGGGGCATCTCACCTCTATGGCGGGTCTGAAATCCCTCCTGCAGCACCCCATAAAGGGAGACCAACGTTCCAAACCCCCATGTGATGTAAAAGGTGAGAAACTCTCATTTGATGCATTACTACAATGTGCAAGGAATATTTCATGTACAAATCTCTGTTCCACCCACTGATGCTGCTCTTATAAACCAAATATGTGACTTTCTTTTTTAAACAGCATATATCTTATGTCTGTTGCCCCCACCACACACACACATTGGCTCTCCCATGACTCTGCTGTGTATTCACCTGGATTATAATCCCAGCTGCGACTTCAAATTAGGAACCAGATTACCATGAGCGAAAACACGTTTCCGTTCAGCTGTAATACTGTGCCGTTTCAAAAACGTGCCTGCTTCAACTATTGTTAGATTTGTTTAGGAGCTTATGTGTACGTTATGACAACAAATTGGTTTGGGCTTTTGCTTAATGCTGCAATTCAGCTACCATCTGGTCCATCTGTGAGTGTGTATTTGTGTGGGAGATTTTGCAAAAGTGCATCTCATGGATACACCTGCCAACCCTATTTAGTTGTGCAGAGTTATTTAAAGTTATTCTTCATCATCTTTATGCTGTACTCATAAAGTGTCTGCTCTGTTATCTCTGTTAGACAAAGAGAGGCAGGACGATGATGAGGACTCAATGGGAGTGTGCCCCATGAGGAGTGGAATAGCCAACAATACTAGCAGTAATGGCTGTGGAGGTGGTGGTGGTGGAAATGGAGGGGGAAGTTTTAACCAATTCTTGGGGCCCCTCTTGTGGGATCGCACCCTGTCTGCAGATGGGGGCCTCTTCCAGCTTCAGTACATGGACTTGGAGGAGTTTCTGACCGAAAATGGAATGGGCAGCATGCATAACAACAACAGCTCCAGCTCAGCCCAGATCCCCTCGCAGAGCTCCCAGTCAGCTGTGCCCAATCAGAGCTCCCAGTGCCTACCGCCCTCATCCCCACCTGGCTCTTCATCTTCATCGCCGTCTTCCTCTTCTTCCCCATCGCTCATTGGTCTGGAGGTGGTTCAGCCACAAAACCTTGGTGGAGGAAATGACTGTTTGCATGGTGAGTTCACTTACATGGAGCATTTTGTTCCAGATAATAAAAAAATGATCAAGGACAGTTCATTCTCCAAGGTTTGTCCATATCAGCTGAAAACAAGCAATAATGCAGGAGAGGGTTGTGCAGACGTTGCAGAGTTGACATGCTGAAAGAGACAAATTGTCCTCTATAGGTGATATGAGACAAGTAGACCCTACAATTAATAATGCTTGATATGTAATCAAGGTTATATGACGTGCTAAAGTTCCCACAGGCTAGTGATTCAGCACTTTAACTCTCCTTACCGTTTCTAACAAATTGCATGGTGACCAAGCATTTTTCTGTCCTGTGGGGTCAAACTGAAGGCAGCAGCTACAGTCACATGGCTCAACACGCAAAGTCAACTTGAGAGGGAAAACACACGGCTTAAAAATGGCTGCTTAGCAAAATCTGAGTGTATTGGAGCAGTGTGCAGGCCCAGGGTTAACATTTGGGCGAGGAAGCAGGGAGATGTGGAGGGAAAAAAGATAAAGAACGGGAGAGGTTTGGAAAGGGATGAAATCTTGAGCTTTTTGATGAGTCAAACTCATTGCATTGACAAGGATGTTTAGTCTGGCATGTGATCTACAACACAATCAGCATTCAGTCCCAGCCCATCATAAATGTGCAGCAGGGTCAAAACTGTTCTGGGAGAGAGAGAGAGGGAGAGAGAAGTGTGCAGAGTGTTTGCGGTTGCGTGTCTTTAAATCTCTCCCCACTTCACACGCCAAAGCCATGTGTACGCGTCAGTACACGTGCCGAGGCTGAGGGTACTGGAGTGAAAGAACGAGGGGCGGGGCCATCAGAAATGTGGGAGGAGCCTAGAGGGGGCGGGACATGCAGAGCAACAGGAAGAGTTCCCTGCTGGACTTCACACAGGGACGTTTGATTCCACATGAATGACATTTAGTGCACTGAGATCCAGAGGAGGGTTGTATACTGTATGGGATGTTGGCTCAGGGCAATAGAGGGACAAAGTGCATCTTTATAGACTCTGATAGGGCATGTATTTTGCAGGATAATAAAGCCCCATTGGATTACAAACCCTCTAGATAAAATATTACAAGAATTAGAGATTCTGCTAGTGTGATCGTATCAATTGCTTTATTTAAAATTATTAAAATCATCACCTTGTTTTAAATAATTGATATATTAGTAAAAATTCTCTGATTCAAGCTCAAATGTGAATCTTTTCAGGTTTCTCCATTATCATATCAAACTGAATCTATTTGAGTTGTGGATAATGGAAGACATTTTAAAAACGTCATCTCGGGCTTTGAAAAACCATGATTGATATTTTTCACAGTTTTCTGACATTTATAAACAACATATAAACTGACAGAAAACTAATTAATAATCAAGAAAATAATAGAAAGATTGCAGGAAAATGTAAAATAATTCCCCTAATCCTAATAACAAAACATATTAAATTGGAAAGCAGCATAATTGTTTTAAGAGGAATATCTTTTAAATCTAAAACTAATATGTGGCTGAAATGCCTTTGACTAAATTGGGTGAAATTAGCTCTCCCAAAGCTTGAAACATGAGGAGCTTCTAATCTGCAGCATCATAAAGGTGACAAACTAACAGCTGCTTTATAAATATTAAGCAAAGCGACACCCAACAACCTATTTTTATATTAGTCACCTTAGGAGGAGCATGACTACTGTTTGCCTTATCAACAGCCTCAGGACTTCAGCTAAAGGAATGCTGATTTACAACTAGTGCAATGTGTCGAGTCATATATTGGACGGTTTCTTAAAGAGCAAAAGTCTCGTGCTTGCTCAAGGTAACACATGGACAAAAATGAGCCAAAACAACATGGTAATACTGCTCTCCAGAGCTTCCCAAAAAGCAGAGAGAGGCAGCCCTGCACCAGGTGTTTTCACTAACTAGCTCCTGCTGTTGGGTTTAAACAGAAAAAATCCATAAAATCTTCTGGTTTATTCAGACAGAGAAGGTAACATGCATATTTTCTGGCCTCTGATTCACTCGGTTGCCTACCCACACTGAAAGGCTCAGTGTTTGTTTAGACCCGCTGATTATTTATTATGGGGTATGCTTGACTTCATCCTGGTGCCTGTGAAAGCACTCTTTAATTTGTTTTGCTGTCATTGTGGAACATGCAGAGATCATGAGGGAACACCTGGTGTAAAACATGCTCTCATACTACCTGGCCATTAAACAGCCATTAGTCATGATAGCTGCTTGTATGTTACTGCTCCACATATAACCTGTCTAGCAGATGGCAACACATATCATAAATAGAGCGGATGGTTTTGTTTTTCTCCAGCCTACAGTCTGACTGTACAGTAAGTGTGAAGTTGTAGACCTTAACACTAGATTGTAAACGTTTTATATTGTCCTTTCTACATAATAATTATACATTAAGGACCATATTTGTGGAACTTGAGGCATACACATTTTATTTAGAGCTTTTTGATGTAATTTTGTGGTCATTTCTAAGGCTGCAGTGTGTGGTGTTAAGTAAATATCCTTACTCGGGTTATCTGTGTTTGATAATGTGGCTGTTCCTCTTCTGGAAATTAAATTATTTATTGGTTTTAACAGTTAAACTTGTCCCATCTTAGGTAAACACGTACCCCTGCGATTTATAGTAACAGTCAATGGGAGAGTTGTGCTGTATTGGGAAGCAGAGTCAGTGAGTGGTTAGCATTGGGCCTTAAAGGGGGTGGGGTGAGGTGTAGCCCTATACTGGCCCCACTTAAAGAAACTGGTTTTGAGGGGAGGGGTATACAGTTACACAACATTTCCACTTTTAGATTTTGGTGTTTAGCTGTAAATGTTGGCTTTGGTCTACCAGCATTTGTGGTTTAAATGAATAGCCTATATCATGCAACCATTTAATTGATAGGATTTATGTGGTTTAGTTCGTTAAAGGTTTTCACAATGGCAGGAGCTACCATAGGATCCCTAATAACATCAGGACCATAGTAACACTTCTGTTTAAGCAGGAGAGTAGTGCACTCAATGAGAGATACAAAATAGATAAAACATCTTCTGTATGTGGCACTTACAAAAGATTTGGCTTTAAAGTGAAGCTTTTACAACTTAATCTGGTTGGGTTTATAGATAGGAAATGTATCTGCAGGATTCTTGCTTTTGAGTATCTTCATGAATCTTGAATGCATTTATTGTTAGTTGCTTTGGATAAAAGCGTCAGCTCAATGACATGTGAACTATTGAGATACCTAATAACCATTTGTATTAGGGTTTTATCATTGATAGTTTGCACATTTGTAATAAAAACAACAACATTAGTATTCAGTCCTCACCAAAACAGTTCAGGTAGAGATAAAATGTTCCAAAGGATACAATGCAAAACCCAGCCATTTGAATTGAGTTATTCTAACTACATCTTCTAGCTCCATTATGTCTGTATGCTTCAACTGATATGTGTTATATAATGTATGTATTTGTCGTGTGTCTTCCCAGAGTATCCTCTAAAGATTACATTGTCCCTGAGAACCTCACTGTCCCTGAAAGCTGTTTTAAAAAAATCCTCAGCTCTTTGGTTAAGGGCACAGGAATGTTGTTTGTTGTTTATAACAGGAAGAGGGAAGCTCTCTGCTGACACCTGGTGGTGGTTGTGATGAAATGCTGCATGTGTTTGCACTGCTGTCTCAGTGGTCATAAACTGGTGTATTAAAGCTTGACAGTATTATACATTTCAGTATAGGTGTCGTTCAGTGAACAGCATTTAAAACAACATGTGTTATCCCTTTTAATTGCAGGGAGTCAGACGAGTATGAACGACTCCTGTGAGTCTCCCTGTTCTTCCTCCTCGTCCTCCTGTCCTCCTCTGCTCGAGCCCACGGACAGCGGACCCGATGGGCAGGGGATGTTTGACATGGATTCTTCGGACATGGATATGTCTGGCCAGCCGAACTACGACCCCAGGAGGCACTCCTTCAGTGAAGAGGAGCTCAAGCCACAGCCCATGATCAAGAAGGCCCGCAAGATCCTGGTGCCCGACGGCATGAAGGTGAGTCTGAAGTCTGACTGCAAACTCAGAGCAGCGGTGGACCTCGGGAGGGAGGTCATATCAGGCTATGATTAGCTTATTTGAAGCCAGACATCATTTGTATTAAGTCTTGATTGTAATTCCAAAACAAGACGTACAAATGTGTCTTGCACAGTGTCAGGGAACGTCTTCAGATTGCCCCTTTTGTCAAACCAGCAGCCCTAGACCGTTACATAATTCTTAACAATGAGGAAAAGAGCAATGCACCAAATCCTCACACTGGAGAATCTGAGATCCAGTTCCTTATATACTATGCATGCTACCAATTATGCATACTTCCTAATGGCCATGTACAATTAATTGATTATCTGCTTTCTTTCTATAGACTAATTGTTAATAATATAAGAGCTGAAATGACAACCTTGAGGAACTATTGCATAAATAAGCACTTTCTTGGTCTTGGTCCAGGCTAATATTTAGCACTTTTCATAATATAAGAATTACAAATCAAAGATGCAGGATAGTAACAAACACCAGAGCAACAACATGGTATATACACAACATACATAATATTAACACAACTGAGGATGAAGCATCTGAAAGGAACAAGTCCCACGCTCATTCATGGCCAAACACCCACATCACAATAGCAGAATAGACTCTACAGCAGTACTGCACACTTCTTAAGAAACCACTCGGACCATTCATTGATTATTTTATAGAACAACTTCTACCTAATACTATCTTAGTTCTCTGATCAAGGAAAAGTAAATCTTATGGGAACACACTGGCAGATAAATAATCCATGTGTGCTTCTTTTGTCTGTCCTCTTTTAGGATGATAAGTACTGGAGCAGAAGGTATAAAAACAATGAAGCAGCAAAGCGTTCTCGAGATGCTCGCCGTCATAAGGAGAACCAAATATCTGTTCGTGCCGCCTACCTGGAGAGAGAGAACGCCACCCTCCGACAGGAAGTGGCGGAGATCCGAAAGGAGCTTGGCCGCTGTCGCAGCATCCTTAGTAAATACGAGAACCGCCTCTCCGACCAGTGATGAAGGCGTGCAGCTAAATCAGGAAGAGGAGGAATATAACCTGGATAACATTTATGACTTTTTAGGGGTGGCACATTGGACAGAATTGGGTCAAGCAAGGGTGATGATGATGAGGAAGATGATTATGATGATGAATGTAGAAGACAAGGAGAAGGTTTGTGTATCGAAGCTCAGGTGTCTTGTTTTGTTGAGGTGTCAGCTCTTAAAAGTGAAAGGTGGAGAGAGTAATTTAACAGATGAAGAGATGTGACTTTTAAGAGTTTTGTTATTGGAGAATTGTATATTTTTATAATACTTACGAAAAATTATAGGGTGAGCAAATTTGGAGGATAATTTTGTATATTTTCTACATAGAGACGGGGGGGGGGGGAAAGCTATGGTAAATATCTTTTTATTATAGGTGAGTCAGGAGATGTTTAACAGGTGGTCAGCCATCGATGGGTATTTTTCGTCTTGATTACTTTAGTCAGGATGCAGCAGCAGGGGCAAGGACGCGTGTAACAATTGTAATATAGAGAGCAAAAAGTATCTTATAATCGTATAGTTCAACATTTTTGTGGATTTTATTCAAGCACTTAATTTGTTTCCTGTTTTATTTCTATCACTGGGGAGGGGCATGCTAGAGGGAGGCAACATAAGGGACAAGTGGGACACCATGTAAACAGTCCTGCACTATCAACATTGTCTTGTGAGTCCTTTTATTATATATATATATATATTTGAGTTCCCCAACAATATAAGTTCTTTGTACTTTAAGCTTCATGCAATTGGTACATCTTTCTCCAGTCCATACTCTTATCTTTGACCCCATCCACTTTTCTCTATCCCAGTTGAGTGCTTTTAATCTACTCTGGTGTCTTGTATCTCAGATAAACTGCTAAAAAGCCTGTTGTGGTGCCCCAGGTTCCTATTCTCCCTCTTCATCCTCTCTTTTGAATTGATGGGACGTTTCTCTTCCTCTGTTTCTATATCCTACTTCTCTATTTCTGCTCTCACTTATAGCCAATCCTCTTACAGTTACGTGCAAACTCTTCCCATAACAGTTTATCCCTGAGTTTCTCTTGTACTGCTGCGGTACATAGAGCAGTTATATCTCAGTGTTGTATTGTACTCTGAAATAGTATCAATCTGCCCTGTAAAACGCACTTCGTTACTTTACTGTTCTTCATGAACACACTTTAATCAGCATTAATATAGGGGGAGAAAGGTTGTTGTATATTGGATAGGCCTATACTGTTTTGTGTATTTGATGTATTCCAGGAGATGGTTTGAAACCCCCATTGAGTGGAATGGAGTTAAATTCTCAGATTCCTGGGAGAAATACAAGCCAAAATGTCCTATCTTGATCCACACAAGCTTGTTGGTATTTAGTGCTATTTCAATAATGCTCCTTCCTTACTGTTTACTCCTGTTATTACTCTTTACTTTTTACTGTATCTAAAAACTTCTCTGTGCATCCACAACACCTTCACAGGGGGCATGGTACACTATGTTATGTTGTGGGGAGGGATGACAAGTAATGGTGTGATTTTATTCCCCTCAATGACCATGATGAATAGTAACGATTACTGCTATTATTATTATTATTATTATTGTGATTATAATGATTATCCCTTTTGTTGTTGCTGTTCTATATTATTGAATGATTTTCTTTCTTTCGATGATCTGTTGCAATTTGAAACATCTTTGATCTTCAGTGTTCCTAAGAAAGACAATTCAAATGGAGAAAAAAAACCTCGCTCAGCTATTTGCATCCTGTCTCAGACCTCCAGACATTACTCTACGGACACTACTGCCACCTAGGTTTCTTTGACCATGGACTTCACAAGCGTGGCTCGATAACTTGAATATGACATTCATTACTTTACCTTTCGTGATGACCTCTTCGGTTCCCCGGCAGTGTACGGACTATGCACACTTTCAATATGCTCCTTGTTTGTTTATTTCAGCCTTTATCACCTCAGTCAGTGATTGTTTGCTCTCCCAACAGGATCTAGTCTCTAATATCCTCACAGATGTGGTTAAAAAAATATTTTAGTGACTCTAATTGAACTACAACTTCCCTGCTGCATCAGTGGTGTCCATGTTGGCCCACAGTGCTGGTTATTCGGATGTAGTTGAGATTTTTCCAAAAACACCAATAAAAGATTGTTCTCATTCAGTGCTGCTGCTCTTGTCTCTGGTGTTCCATCACAGTGTAATTGTTTTTCAAGATGATTGAACTCTTATCTGCTTTGTTTGCTTGCATGTTGAATTAAAGCCCAGTTTTGATCAGGAGAATGGGCAACAAAGGTCACATTTCAGGAGGACTACTAATCCATTTATCAACTTAGGCCTGATAACCAGACTATAATATGTGGTGAAATGTCCCCAGACTACTTGTTTTGATATCCTCCCTGTTTATTCACATGTGTACATTCCTTTGATAGGCAAAGCAGTCTAAACATGAATTATTGCCCAACAAAGGCAATTCTTCCGCCCTTTGACATTTCGGAAGTATTTTACTTAATCAAAAAATCTAAAAAGAGTCACTCAATGCATTATTCTTTGAACACAGCTGAGTTAGTCCACTTACGTTTAAAGAGATTACATAGTAAACGTGTTTATAAGGGCCTAAACAACAACTAAAGAAATTAAGATATCAGTCTAACCAGGCTGCATGTTTGGAAGCATATAGTCGAGCAAATGGTGCCTTCATGACATCAGGTAAAGTCCACCATTGTTGTTAGCATTTCCTGTTTGCTTACCTCTGTTTGTTGATTGTGTGAGATGGGGAGAGGGGGGGGGGGGCAGCAGGGACGTCATTAATCTTCTATCTTAACAGAAATGGGTGAAAGGTCCTTCAGGCTGGAATTTTCCTTGTTTCTATCCTCCCCAACGCGAACCAGATGTGTGCTCCTGGGCTGTACCCTCTCCCCCCCCCCTCTCTCTCCCCCTCCCTGGCTCTCTCTCACCCGTCACTCCCTCCCACCCTTTGTTCCCCCGTCTTTAAAAATCCCGTCTCTCCCGTCCCTCCCTCATATCGTCTTAGTCCTGGCTTCAAGGATGGACTGTGCACTGCTGTTGCTGTCCCTGTGGGCTCTGAGTGGAGCTGTGGCCCCGCAGACCCCAGGTAAGATCTGACTGCACCACTCACATCTGGAGAGCCACTGAGCCCTGCATGCACAAGGGTCACAGCACTCTTTGTTGTAGATTGTAGTTTCATATAAAGATGATCTTGTTAGCAGAGCTCGAATCTGTGCAATGAATGAGTTTTAAATGCAATGGACTTACTGCAACAGGGACTTTGTAATGTACTGAATGTTTGAACTTTGAGAGATCTCAGTTGAGGTTATAGGATGAGTTAAACATATAAACTATTTTGGAAAGCTAATACCAAACCGGTAATGTCATTTAAAGTAAGTTTGCATCTGTTTTTGTTTTTAGTTAATCATGGAAAGCCTGATTTGTGATGGATACTCATCCACCTCTCTAACACCTTCCGAAATGATTCTAGGACTGCAGTAACTTTTGGTTAGCTAATATGCACCATTCATAATTTAACCTAATTTAGTTTGGTGCTGCATGCATGTATTGTACACCGTGTCTCCATGCTGCTCTGGGATGATCATGTGTCCATTAGCTCAGAACATGTGGGTTTGTGGTCACATGGTTGTAAGCGAATACAGTAGCACACATGTTTTCATTCTTAGAAATGAAATATGGGGAACCCTGTTTGACTCCCCCCTTTCCCCTCTCTCTCCCCCTCAAATGTTCTGGAAATGTCCGAGGGTGTGTCGATTTAGGCCATGTTGCAATGTAAAAAAGTTTCTTTCATGATGTGTGATGGAATACATATGGAGAAGTGTAGGACATTTTAAACAAAGTTACTCCACTCAGAAGACACAAACCTAATTTTCTTTAGAGAAAAATCATGATTGACCGATAAAAGCCAAAGAGTTATAAAGCCTCCCATCTAAATACTTACTCATCTGGCAACTTGGGTGGCAAATATTTGCCCGGCCACCCACACTGACTTTAGTTTCCTTCAAAAAAACAAACAAAGCAGAATTGGCAACAAATTGTCCTTACGACCCTGAGCTTACGCATTTTTTACGAGGGACCCCTGAGGGCAATAGAAGCAAACAAACAAAGGGGGGGAATTACTTTGATGGTGTGATAAAATGTGTTTGGTATCACAACAGGGTCGTGTCCGGAGAGACTTCTGGGAGAGGAGCGGAGGAGGACGTGTCCTCGGCCCTGCAAGACTGACACGGACTGTGGCAACAAGCGCCAGTGTCTGTGTGACGGCCAGTGTGGGCTCAGCTGTGTGGCTCCAGGTAACCATTTTGATGCCCTTAGTAGTCAAACTGAACACTATTGTGGTATGAGTCATACAAAGTGTGTGTGTGTGTGTGTTTGCATATGCAGCTGTGCCAGCACACGTCTGTGTTTGTGTGTTTCCTGGAAATTAAAATACCTTGGTTGTGCTCAGAATCTGGGCTCAAAATGTACCCTGTGTCAGTGCTGAACACACACTTTTTATAATGCTTGTGTGTTGTAAAAGAGGGAATTGTAAACACATCCAGGCTGGTTATACAACCCCATTAGTACCACTTAAACTGGTTTAGGGCTGTTTCATTTGTCTTGACTAAGAAACAATGCATCACGTTCTGAGGTTTCTCCGTCTCCTCCTCAGGTCGAACGTGTCCCTGGCCTCTGTCCCCCAGTGAGACCTCAGAGGCTCGCCTCCTCTCTCCCACCCACTCCTTCTCCGCCCTGCTCGAGGTGCGCTGCAAGTCTGGATTCACTTTGCCCACTGGCTTGGATGCCACTATTCGCCGTTGCCAGGGTGACCGACAGTGGAGCGGTGATGAGCCCATCTGCTCAGGTGGGTTTTTGAGTTCAGCAGAAAAAATGTCTTTCTTATTTCATGTCAGGAATGTAAACACAGGTAATGAACCTCTGGGAGAGAGATGCTGTGCGATGTGCTACTTTCTTTTATGTAATATTGTGTCTGATATTTGACCGAGGCAGCAGGTACACTGTGTGTTTGTGGTGAATGAGTTCAGGTCCATTATGTGGTCAAGCTCTGAATGAAGCTTTTATTGGGATTTTGTTTTCATGCAAGGCCATAAGATAGATAGAGAAAGGGAGAGAGAAGAGAGAGAGAGAGATATTCAGGAAAGAAACGTCTCTGGTCGTGTCGACTGAGACATTGCACAACTGGGACCTATTCTCCTCATCACCATAGCAACCACAGCCTTAGTTGTTCATATTGGCTGACGGAAGATTTAACTGTTGAACTGTTAATAAGTTTGAAAAGTGTGTGTGTGGGGGGGTGGAGAATGTGTGTGTGTTCGCATGACGCATGGATGCACATATATATTTACAGTGTGTTGTTCGTGCACCACAGCACACACATTCAGCACAGAAGAGAAACCTATATAACACACTACATTAGAAAAAACTAAGCATAATAGGGCCTCTTTAAATGATATTTACACAGTTTGTGGTGTTATATATATATAATATATTCCAATCATGGACAATATTTGATTGTAAGGTATTTTGAGCAAAATACTACAATAAATATACTATATGACACAGGATGAAGCAATAACCAAAACCAAAAATGACAAGAGATGAATTCAAGATGAATCACAACTATTTGAACAATGTTTGAATAATAGTCTGCCATTATGAATACATTATAAGCTCCATTAATGGTACAGTATGTCCTACTTGTGTGTAGTAGAGATCTTCTGCACTCAAACTGAAACGTTACTGGGTTTGCTTTTTAGTCACACCTGCTGTAAGCCACAGGGGCCAAAACAAAGCTGTCAACACATTTGAAAAAAGGCAGAGGAAGCTGACAAAGAACACAAAAGACTCTCCAGTGTTTACAGGTTAATCTACAACCATAGTACTGCCGAGCCCAGAGATAATCATGTTGAACTTTCTGCCTGTTTAAATATAGGATTTTAAAATGAATAAGTGGCTCACAAAAGGCAAAGATTGTCTTACTGCTGTGCAGCCTTATTACTTCTACCGCTGCGCCGTAAGGCTGCACAGCGGTACATGATGTAAAGCCATCAGTATCTCAGTATCTTGACATTTCTCATCAACACACAGCACCTGGAAATATGCCTTTTGCTTAATGCTTGTGTCGACTTGACAGCAAAATCATCTTTAAAGCTCTGAGTCCTGCATTAATCACACACCATAGAGCTACAGTAAACACGCTTTCTCAGGAATCCTCAACCCAGCTGGGCTCAGTCTCACCGTCAAGATTTTTTATATTTTCAAAGATGTGAAATAAGGATACGATTCTCAGCTCCCTCTCTCTCGTAGAGTATCCTACTGCCGAGAGACAGGCAGAAGGTAGGTGGGTTTTGAACGTGTGAGAGCGTTTGTATTGTGTGTGTCCTTTGCATGTGTGTTAGAGTGTGAGTCGAGCTCCTTCATGCCTGTTGAGAGGCAGTGGGCGGCAGATCACTGTCAAAGTGGCACAGAGCTGCATACACACAGTGTGAGTGTGTGCGGGTGTGAATGTGCATCTACAGAGTGTGTGTATGTGTGTGTCTATGGGAGGAAGGTAGAGAGGTAGCTTTTCTGTATACATTAGATGTGTACGTGTATGGGGGCGGACTGCACATGTGTTGGAGAGTTTCTATGTGTGTGTGTTTGCTTGTGTGTGTGTGTGTGTGGGCGACAGATCACAGTCAGGAGAGTCAGAGAGCTCTCTTGCTCATGCTGCTCCAGGCCTTTCTGTTCCCTGCTCTCCTCTCCTCTGCTCTCTTCTCTCATCCTCTTTTCCTCTCATCTCTTTCTCCTCTCATCCTCTTCCATCTGAGGCCTCTGATAAGGTCTCTCTCTACAATGGGAGCCAAGGACATGCATGCAGCTCTAGGCTATTTAGTTAGTGGTTCGTGCATGCATCTGTTTGTGAGAGAAAAACAAAACCCTTTTTACATCTTTGGTCTCAATCAGATTCTTGTGCATGTTCAAAATCACTGTTTTGTCATTTGAAAAGAAGATGAATTTGATATACCTGCTTCATAGCCGTTTGGTGCAGCAGCCTGTGTGGGTGGCAGCAGTAGAGAGGCAGGAGAAGGGCGATATGTGAAAACAGAACTCAGCTTCAGGCTCTCATCCGCAGCCAAACAGACTCATAACTCACCCTCTCCCATAGGTACCTTTACATTCTTATATTAACGTTTCTCGGTTTCAGATACCTAAGACATCCCTCAGGCAAGAGCTGTCTCTGCCTTTCAAAGCCGTGTTCAGCACCAAAAACCCTGCGCTTGATGGAGCCCGGGTCGCTCCAGCCTCTCTCTAAGCACCACTCTTGATATTTATATTTTCACGAGCGTGAGCACTCAAACTTCCAGGAATGAGCAGTGCCAGGTGTTATACAATCACAGAGATATAGCTGTGAGCTCCGATAGGTGTGGGGCTGCGTTTCACCTGCTCCAACTTTGATTTATTACATAAGAATGTTTATCACAACTTAAATAGAACAAGACATCGAGTGAAACGCCTCTGTGGGTCACACACTATATAGGAACCCTGTTTAATACAAGTCAAATGAGGTAACAGGAATCCTTCCTCTGGCCATCTTGTTCTATTCCCTGTTTCTTTCCTTCTATACTGCTACTTGCAACCTGCAAAACCACATCACTTACGCACTCATTGTAATGTGTGTGATGTGTTTGTGTTGGTTACAGTGGACATGCATTCGATTCTGTTTAATATTTGAATCACAGATGCACATTAGATGCACACTGAGTGTTGCTGCATTTCTCTCTGATGAGGTTCACATAAAACATTGTCACTATAGGAAATAGTTTGAAGTAATTAGATTCCTCACTTAGTAAAAGTGGACATGTAATGACTAAGATAGTGTCAACAGCTAAAAGTCTCATCGGCACCCATTAGTTGATGCAGGTGTACAAATGGAAAAAGAATGATAATATAAAGCAAACATTTCTGCCTATATCTACTTGAATGATACATTAAATTGTTACCTAAGTTATATTATTGCAATACTTATTACTGGTACATTAGGGCCCAAGCAGCATTTTACTGCAATACCTACAAGATGTTATAAACTCATAGATTTTGTGTTTACAATCTTAATCTGCAAAGTTACTTCTAATGTGTGGTAAAAAGTACAGTTATTGTAACTGAGCTGTAGGAGAAGTGAGGGAAATGTATAAGAATAAGGATGCCCCTCACAATTGTACTTAATTGTAGTATTTTCCTAAATGTACTGAGGCACATCCCACCACGAGGCAATTACATTTTTCACACGTATATATTATGTATGTCTGATTGCTGTCTTGTTTGAATAACTGTGAGAAAAGGACCAATTCCTACAACCTTCTGTTCTTCTTTGACCTTCAGAGACTAACTTGCCTGAACAATCTGCCGCGGCTCAAACCTGCCCTCTACCTGAGGAGGTCGTCAACACCTTCAGCATCCAGGGAGACGCTACGGCAGGAACCTCCATCCGCTACAGCTGCCTGTCTAGGTGAGAGAAGGGGAGTGATGGGAGGTTATGTTGTGAGTGTGTAGGCTGGAGCTATGAAAACCTGAAAGGACACTAAGGTAGAAATGGAGGAAGTGAGAAGACGGGGATGGAGTGTGAAGAAGAGGGAGGAAAGACTTAATCACAGGAGAGCTGTGATATAAAAAACTATTCAGATCCTTTTACTCGAGTAAATTATTATGGGCTAAATGTACCCAGAGTAGTCTTTCTGCAGTAAAATAACCCCGCGTTTTATCTGGTTACTTTTAAATATTACAAATACAGTATAGGTCCAATTTACCTAATGGTCAAAAGATATATGTGAGGAGTTGTGTGATTATTTATGGTGCAGAACAGAAGCTGCATACATCTGTACTTATTATTGGGACATTTTGTAAGTATTTACCTCTTTGGGGCTAATTCAAACCATGTATGTATTATGTAGGAAGTTTAGAAGGGAAATGTCTCTTTCGTCTGTCTCATACTCAACAACTCAGACATCTGAAACAAAAAAATCAAAAAATAAGTCCAGTGTGATTATAATAATATATCAATTTTTATATGTATTATATGTATTTCTTATGTAAAATTGGAAATGCAATTTATAACTTTAGTAGTCAGATACATGTAGTGAAGCAAGTAGTACAATATTTGCCTCTATATCTGATTTGAAGTGGAGTTAAAGGATAAAGTAGCTCAAAATGGAAGTGTACTGAGTAAGTTCAAGGTTCAAGGTTCAAGGTTCAAGGTTCTTTATTGTCAATCTGACATAGCTACAGAGTAATTATGCAGTTGAAAATCTTATGTCACAGGCTTCTCCAACAATGCAACATAATAACATAACATAATAACAATAAGAGCAAGAGCAATACAAAAATAATAATAGTTATAAAAATGAAATAAAGTTATGATGTGGAATAGTGCAGTATGAGTCTATATACAAGTTATTGGAATGATATATATATATTAGGTATTAGATACATACTACTGAGTAGCAGTTGAATGTTTGAAGTTGTTTCAACAGTTCAATTTTGTAACAGTCTCACTGCCCGGGGGAATACTTAGTTATTTTCCCGCACTGTGGGAGAGGTGTTGGGGAACGACGGGTGATGAGTGATGAATGGCAGGGAATTCATCTTGATCTGCCAGCTGACGCTTTCTCCATTGAACTAACTAGGTCATTACAGTCTAATCTTGTATTGACTTCCCTTTACACACTGACTCATCCACAGGATAAGACGAGTCCAAGTGTCTGTGTCAGCCAGAACTGTGCACACAAAATTCAGACACTCTGAAAGAGAGAGACTGAGTGTAAAAAGGAAATCATTTACACCTTCTTCTAACACTTTTATTCAGACGAAGCTCTTTAGCTGTCAATACTGTACATGACACACTGCCATCTGTCTCCATCACTCTCTCCCTTTCTCTTCTGCAGGGCGGATATTGTGGGGAGCAGTGAGAATTTCTGCCAGGATAATCAGACCTGGCAGTATCCTCACCCCATCTGTAAAAGTAAGTGCACTGTGTCACGGCATGTGTGTGGCTTTACAGTCAGTTCTCATGCATCTTTCAACGTTAGCAGGAGAAGAATGAATGGACGTTAATGTGAAGGGACTATTTTGTACAGATGGTTATTTATTGGTTGTGTCAATGTGTTCATGTGTGTGTGCATATATGTAGAAAACTAGTGAATTAAAGAAGAAGACAGTCAAACCTCGTCATGTATTCATCATTCAAATGCTACGTTTCGCAGTGCTTTTCTGCCATCTTGTGACCAAGCCTAGTATTGCATGGCCTGTTGAAAGAAAAGGCATGCACTGTTGCAGTTTCAGGCCTTCAGTTTCACTTTAAAACCATCAACAGGAGATCTTATCCATCTGTTTTAAAGATACTTGATTATATTAACTTAATTTTATGATTTTTTCCCTGTTGCTTTTTCTTGATATCACCTCCTGGCAATATTTCATGTTCCTTTCCAGTACTCTTATAGTCTGCTTCTCTCTTGCTCTCTTAGAGGTGTTCTGCCAGCCTCCTCCAGAGGTGCAGCAGGGCTACGTGGTGGCTGTCCAGAAGACTGAATATGAAGCTGGCTTTGACATCCACTACCTGTGTAAAAAGAACTTCCAGCTGGATGGACCCCAGAAAGTCACCTGCCTGTCCAATGGCAGCTGGAGTGCATCGCCCCCATTCTGCAGAGGTAAGGGATGTTTAGATGGTTTGAAGATCAGGTGAAATAATAAGTATTTAAGCAAACAAAACCAGACCTTCTTGATGTTTTTCCCAGCTCGCTGTCTCATCCCTGCTGAGCGGAGCCGTGTGATGATTGGTGGAGTGAAGCGCTGGCCGTTTGACTTGACAGACGCCGTGGTTCCTCACAGGGAAAATGTGACGTTCTTCTGCAAACACCCCCGTAAGCCGTGCAGCTTCTCTGCAACCCAGACCTGCTTCGATGGGAAGCTGCAGCCACCTGCCTGCTACCTTGGTAAACCTCCGACCATCCATACAGACTGTCCTTTTTCTTATCTGTATCTGTCAGTCTCAAGAACCTGAGAGGGATTGATACACATTGTTGCCAGGTTTTCAATATTCATGCCCCTTCTCTTTGTTTTTCAGAGCCCACATGGTTGCAGTTTAAACTCTTCCCTCACCGGCTGGTCTCAGAGATTGAAGCTTGTGAAACTGATGATGTGGAGTGATGACCTCGACCCACCCATCTCTCATGACCCTGTGTCTCACTATGACACACACCTCCACCCACAGCAGCCCCTCTTCACTCTGCAGCTTTGCATTAATATCTATGCTAACATTGTGATGTGCTGCCTCTTTTCTAAATACTATCAAACTGCTGGCTTAATTATAATCTGCTAACCCCTAAAGCATTAGTATTCCTCCTCCAGCTTGAGCAGATACTGTAGATGCAGACCATAGGAGGCTGTGTATAAAATGCAGCAATATCAGTTAAGCCTGTGATGATACCTTCATGTAGCCGAACTCATAATGTCCTGACTCTGTGATATCTCACTGTGTGATCCTTATTCTCTCTTGAACCTGACGCATCAAGTCTTAAGGCTTGTAAGTTTTTGATGATGTGAAATAAAGTAATGTCAAACTGGTTTGATCTCTGTATTGCTTCACATAAAGTACTGTATGATTTCAACTCAATGCTTTTCCATCCTCCTCATGTGCTTTGCCTCCCGTCGCTGTGTCTCTCAGGCGCACAGAGAGGCTGTGTGTGCAGGCTGCAGGTTCAACAGTACTCATAGGCTGAACATGGCTACTGGTCGGACCCGGTAGGCTGCGACACCATAGCAACTCCCCTTGACCCCTCCCTCCCTCGGCATTCGCAGCATCACCCTTTACACTGCACAGTCATATTTGGTCCTCCGGAAATATCCACAGCACGGGTAAGCCAGTCCCTATGCAGCGAGTGTATGGGTGGAGTATAGTTTAAAATACAGTTTTTAAATGTATCGAAAGAGCGTCCGGCTCTGACAGCACGGCTGGAATCAATGACAGCGCCGGGAAAGTTTGTCCTCAAGCTGCCGGGTTGCGCTCTCGGTGTCTCGGACCCTCGGCTCTAAAATGGCTGGCTGTAGGTCCGAGGAAGCTCCGGAGCAAAGGGAAGGATCCGCTCCTCACTGCGACTGTCTGTAAATATTCACGTTTCTCCACTCGGAGCGACGTGTTAGCAGTGGCGTTGTCCCAGGTCCGAGAGCTGTCACACGCATCATAATAATATTGGCATTTCGGACCTAGGACTGTGCGTAATGGCGTCCTCCACGTAGAGTGCTCCTCGGTTTACCCCCTGACAACAGGCTTGTATTTTTTAATCAAAAAGAATATGATTATGTGCCAAAGCTACATGAAACGTTGTATTATTTATGTTGCATGTGCATGGTAGAAGTATGAGAGAGGGGAAGTGTTATTTCGCTCACAGCAGTCGGACCCAGCTGTGCTCCGGTGCGTTTCTCTGAATGATCGGCGAACCCTCGGTGAGAAATCCGCTGAGCTATAATTTCGGATCATGCAAGGTAACCACATATCAGGACAGTGTGATGTTAAAGAGGGAGGAGGGGTCGGATGAGACGCTCATCATTTCGGACTAAGGAGTAAAGGTGCTCAGTCTGATCAGCAGGCTGTTGGTAATATCACAACATCAGTGATTATTGGATTTGGCAAACTTGACCCCAATAATCACTACTGAGACTGAGAGTTTTTTCATCCATCCCAGGATATTGATTTAGTTCTGTTCCTTTGCTACCATGAAATGTGCTTATTGCTATTCTAATTTACCCCATTTTAGTTAGTAATTTATTTTGTTTTTCCTATTTTTAGAAATATAAATGGGTATGCCCCAAAATGGATTCTCAGTTGGCTTCAGTCCTGACCAGTGGCAGCCTGGATGTCCAAAATGGCAGCCAGTGTGCAGAGGGATCAGGGCCAGAGGTGTGTGTGGACCCAAAAGAAATAAAGACCTCCTCCACTGTACCAGGTAACCCCGAGCCATGCCCTGTCAGAGCAGCAGTGACCACCAGGCAGGATGCTCCATCAATCAATGGGAATAAGCCAGAGGTGGGCGGGACTTCTAAGCCAGCCTCTCAGGAAACAAGGAAGAGTGGTGGGTTCAGACATCCAATCACAGTGAAGACTGGAGTGCCTGTGTTGGGCAGCCAACCAATCAGAATCAAAATTGTTGTTCCCCCACGGTGCAAGAGGCCAATCACAAACTCTGCCATCAGCCTTACCAAAGACTTTGCTCGCTCACATTTAAGACGACCTGTTTCTATTTCAGCTGGAGCAGAAAAAAGCAGATGTAAAATCTTGATATCTGCTGTTAAGAATGAAGGAGAAATCAAGGAAGTTATTAATCATAAAACTGAGGAAGCTAAGCCAAAATCATTCCATGACACAGAGGCAGAGAAAGGGGAAAGAATCTGCAAAGAGAGACATGTTTGGGGTGTTAAAATCATTCACGCTGATGGGTCTGAGACTCCCTTAATCTCAAGCTCTGACCCAATTAAAATATTGAGCCTGAAAGGAATAAAAGAGGAAACTACAGAGAGAGAAATTGAGGAAAGTTTTCCTCTAGTTTTGCAAGAAATTGATTTAAAGTTGTGTAATACGTTAAATGAGGTGGGAACGGAGGAACAGACAGAACCACTGGACCTGAGTCTGCCGAATAAAAGAGAGAGAAGGTGCGAACGCTTCCTGGATGACTCTGGCTGCGAGAGCTCGTTGATCATGGAGGTGGATGAATATGAGGGAGAAGGAGACAGAGACATAGTGGAAGAGGATGAGGATGTTGAGTGCTCTGCGCTTCGTATGGACGCCACAGATACACTGGACGACTCTCTCCTGTCTCCCTCTTTCTTCTCTTCCTCTGTCTTCACCTCCCTCTCCTCGATAGACACTGAAAACCTCCTTCTCATAGACGACCTGGGAATCCCGTACACGCTCAGTCCGGACGGGCTCAAAGTGCCGCAGGTCGATGCGTCAGAGTCAGAGGATCAGGCAGAGGGAATGGGGTCACCACTATTGGCCACATTAGCGAATCCTAGCCTCAGCCAAAGTGTAAATAATGCACTAAACGCACCTTCTGATCATCTTTACACCTCTCCAGCCCCTGGTTCTCCATCACTAAGTGTTGATCAGACTTCAGAAGTCTTTCCACGTTTGATTACAAACTCGGATCCCTGTAATGCAGCGGAGACAAGCGTTAAATCTGTTCAGGAGGCTAATGCTGTTATATCAATCCCCCCCCAGCCCCTTCAGATCCTCACCAATCCTTCTACTAACGCTCCTATCCTCCTCGTGTCCTCCTCTTCCTCCGCTCAGGTGGGTCTCTCTCTTCCACTTTCAGTTACTCAGACCACCCCCGGTGCTTCCACCCCCATGTTCCTTCTCCTGTCGTCTGTACCCTCTTCCTCTGGTGACTCTACCTCCACCCCTATCGCTGTCCTGGACCCCTACACGGGTCAGTTGTCCCAGATCACCGCGGCCTCAGCCCCCGTCTCGCTCCCTTTGTCCCCCGCTCTGCCCATGCTGTCCCACCCTGTCATCAGACTGAGCCCCAACCACCCCCCTGCCATCCTATCAGGAGCGACCAACGTTACCTCTGTCCTCGCCTCCCTCTCTGTCCCTTCTCCCTCTCTTCAAAACGACCGCCTCACCCTTCACTCTCAAATCAGCTCTTCCGATTCCAACCCTGGAAGCGAAGCCATATCCTCTGAAGAAGTCTCAAGTGAAATCCACAAGCCATCAACTTTTACAGCATCCTCTCCTCACCAACAGTCTGCTAGTTTGACCTATGTCCCCTTAGCTCAGCCCAGCTCTGAGGCCCAATCTCCAGCCTCAGAGTCCAGGTTTGACCCCTCTGACCTGCACTCAGAACATTTACCTCTGGACGACCATCTTTACTTCTCCAGCGCTGCTCCTCCCTCCCCTCCCATTGGACCCATTCTCTCCTCTGATAATCTGGACCCCCTCGACCCTCTGGATCCTCTCTCTCCCGAGGGGTCCCAGGACGACATGGGCGCTCGCAGGGTGCTGTACTGCCAGCTGTGCCCACGGGTCTTCTTTTACCTCTCTGACCTTGAGCGCCACGCCATCACGCACTCGCAGAAGAAGCCTCACGTCTGCCAGCAGTGCGGCAAAGCATTCAAACGCTCCAGCCATCTGCAGGTCAGTAGCAAGCTAATTATGGCAATCATTTAATTAACAGTAACAGCAATAACACCAGATGTCACACATTATTAGTGCAGTGTCTGTAAAACAGGCATTAACTGATTTTAAGCCACTTGGGAGCAGTGGAAACCAGCTGTGAACACAATTCTGAGATTTTATCACTATCAAGTTGATATTTTGGCAAACCGTTGCTTATATACACATCCAGCCGATGTGTACTAACATTAGCATCGATTTGGAATCATGTTTGTCCCCACCTAAACTAATAAGTCCAGTATTAATTTTCCTTTCAGCTCTGGTATTGGTTTTCACCAACTCCTGAGGGAAATATTTGTCTGTTTAGCTGCTAAATGCTCCACTGGGTTGACCAGCTACTCGCTAATTTGCCTGTCTTTCATTTGGCGCTGAGCAGGTAGTGTGTAGCAGCTGCCTGATGCAAGCTGCTTTGAGAGCAATGAGGATGAACCAGACATTTAGAGTTTCTAGTTAATTACAAGAACGAGCTGTAAGATGCTACTGAGGAGCTGAGGTGTCAGGTAATAAGTTTTAAAGGGTTAGTCACAGAAAGTCACCCTCTTATCATGCATAAGTGATCAGGTTGCACTACTAAAGGGACAGTTTATCCCAATATCAAATATAAATATTCTTCGTCTTACCTGTAGTGCTATTCATCAATATAGATTGTTTTCTTAGGAGTTGCTGAGAGTTGGAGATATTGGCCTCAGAGTGGTCTGTCTCCCTCATACCTTCAAAAATATACATGACATTACATGACATTACATAGCATTTAGCTGACGCTTTTATCCAAAGCGACTTACAATAAGTGCAATAAACCATAAAGATTCAAACTAAGGACAACAAGAACAGGGCTGACATATTTACTTCAAATAAGCAATATCATTGGAAGTGCTGTCGCATAAGTAAAACTCTAAAGTGCGTTTTTTTTATTTAGGTATAAGCGAAACAGGTGGGTCTTCAGTTTGCGGTATACATTTGAAAAACTCACAACTTGGCTTCTCAGGATAATCCACACACCTTGTTGTGAGCAGTTTCATGTCGGGACTGTTTTTCTTTTAGAGAGTGGCGTTCATCTTCTTATGGGCGAGGGGCTATTGCTTGTGAGAGTGCGAGACGTAAACAATAATGGCATCCTTGTTTATGCACGCTTTCCTCTGCAAGGTGATAAAGTAAAAATAAATTAGTTCTGTAATGAAAGTGCTCATAACAAGATCTGCTAATTATCTTGATGAAGCAAATCATGATTTCTTGACAAAGATATTTGCTGTTGAGTTTTTCCAATGTAGTTATTTGGAACTCTTATCTCCACTAGTGAGGTACAACTTTGTTCCATAATATTGGTGAGAAATCAGAGGTTTCAGAGGCCATTATCTCACACTCACACCAAAACAACATAGATTGATAAATACCACTGTACGAGGAAGGTGGTGGAGGTGAACTGTCCCTTTTTGGTAAAACAATCCTGATTATAGGTGCATTAGTAAAAGTGTTGAGTGATGGTTTCACCGATTCTTCATCAAATGTGTTTTTATTTCCCTCAACAGAGACACAAGCACATCCACACAGGCCAGAGGAACTTTGTGTGCCCGATCTGCTCCAAACGCTTCAGGGAGGCCGGCGAGCTGCAGCGCCACCAGAGGGTCCACACCGGAGAGAAGCCCTACCAGTGCCAACTCTGCCACACGCGCTTTGCCG
Source organism: Trematomus bernacchii (assembly GCF_902827165.1). NCBI lineage: Eukaryota > Metazoa > Chordata > Actinopteri > Perciformes > Nototheniidae > Trematomus > Trematomus bernacchii. Next base: position 608,404 of record NW_022987582.1, on the reverse strand, counting down.
AGCGCAACACACTGCGCCGACACACCAAGCGCAAACACCCCTACCACCAAGTCGCCATGGAAATGCTGAACGAGAGAAGGGACAGAGGAGATGGAGGAGGAGGAGGAGTGCAGGAGGAAGAGGAGAGCGCTGAATGGTATAGCTCCACTGTGTCTATTTTAGATCATTCAGAGTCAGAGACGGAAACTTAAAAGAGTTTTCTGCAGACTCCAAAAACAAGGGAAGGAGGAAGAGGGGGATCATATGTAACATTGCTTAAACACTTAACTTTCCTTTCAAAAAGGGAGCACTTGCAATATCTATTTTAATGTTGTTTTAATTTATTTATATGAATGTGTATTATTTCCATTCCACTTAGTGGTAAAACTTCGGCCTTCAAAGTCATTAATGATTTTGATATGAGCTTTCCTGTAGAGAAACAGTGAAATACATTTATATGTAAATGAAAGGGGAAGATTATGCCTGAAATCATGGTTTTTAAGAGTATAGAATATTGATTCGACTGCTAACATGCCCCCCACGATGTTGCATTCCCATACAGTCCATTACAAAGCCCTGAAGTGCTTGAAAAGAAGGATGACTTATTTACTCTATACGATCCTCTGCTCTAGTTGTGTAAATAGAGATGCATATTTGTACTTCTGCACTACCCTATGTGAAAGATGTGATCTATCTTTCTCACCGTCAGAGACACTGTGAGTCATTTGCACTTATTTTATTTCAATATTAACATTTTGTACATTGTGGATGAAAATGCCATGTTATCTTGTGTTGCACCTGTCTATTTGACTTATTTGATTCATGTGAGAGTTTTGACCAAATGTTTTTGAGCTATTATAACACTTTACTTACATTTTTTGTTTATTGTAAATTATGTTTAACTTATTTAAATTAAATTTTGTCAACTGTAATTACATGTTGCCCTATCTTCTTTTTCAGTGTTCCACCAAGTTAGTGTCTTTTAAATAATTGAAGTGTTGGATGTGGCCTTTTATGATAATCACATTTAACTCTCCTTGATAATGAACATGGCCCAGGTCCACATCTCTGCTCTAATTTAAGCTGATCCTCTGATTTGATTTTCATCTCTTCATTAATCACCAAAAATGTGACCAGACATTACATGGATCTTTGTGGGAAAAAAAGAAGATACCTGATATATATCGTCTGGACCGCCTCCAGGGAGTAATTGAGAGTCCGTCCTCTGTTTTTTTGCACACTCTCAATTTTCTGCTCCATTTAAGCGACGGAGCCTAACAGAGCCCGGCTCAAGATAAGTTATTAAATACTGTATCGCTCAAATGACCTGACTGGGTCCTTGTGGCCGACCCATTCCTCATTTTTACGCTTGCCTCCATGCGAATAGAGATGCCCTAGCATGCTGAAAGGCCTGCGCTAAGCTCCATTGTATCTGAGTTTAGGAAACTCACTTTAGAGGGTCAGTGGAAGGAGAGGTGTGAGCAAAGGTTAACCAAGCAGAGAATGAAGAACGTGCTGCTGGTGTTGAGGATTGTGCCCTGTTCAAACTGCAGGGTGCAGATGTTTAATGCATATTTTACTTTCACTATTTTACCTTATCTTTAAATACCTTTTACGTTGATATATAACTTCCAAGTCATAGATGGAATCTTTCCTGTTCTAAAAAAGATTGTAACTCTTTAGTCGCTGAGAGGTTGAGTTCTGGCCTGGTTGGCTTAGACTGACGCTCTAACAAAAAATATGTTGAACAAATCTTGATTGAATGAAAAAGGTCAACCTGTTTACATATGCAGAAAAGGTTGAGGATAATCGCAGCTATCAAAAAGACCCTCTTTTCCACACACCTCACGCAGGAGAACAGGTGATAATTTTGACTACGAGTGCCGCCCTATTTCATGACATTCAACTCAACCAACCCATTGCGACCACACAATAATAAATTATATTACAAACATGACCAACACCAAAATTCAAACCGTGCAAATTTTACATCAAAATACATCCCTTTTTGATTGAATCCATGGCTCGAACAATTATAAGAAAAGTAATTGTATACAATTACCATTTCCAGCTGTCCTTTCCATTTATAGCCAAGCAGCTACTCATTTAATGGATCGGTTTACATGTGTTTAAGTTTGTCTTAAAATAATACTCACATTGTCCTTTGTATAGTTTGAAGTTATTGGCTGTTGTAGTGGTTCCTCTTGTCTCCACTGGCTGTAAAATGCTCACATCACAATGCAATTTCTATGTAAGAGATGGAAGGACAACATCTGTGGTCTAGTTCAGCTGAAATTGATACAGTCTTCATCAGTCTGAGATGAATAACAAGGAGGGGGGGGAGGGATCTACTAAAATTGCATTGTTTTTGGCATTAAATTCCCACCAACTTTAAACCCCTCCCCCAACAAAACACAACAAAACAAGGAGAGTTTTGTACAAAAAACAGCTAAACTTCAGATGACCTTTTTGCCCAGAAAAGGTACTGTTGAGTCCCCCATCTCTTCCACTGTAGACGAGTAATAATTGAACTCTTCAGGGCCACTATAAAGAGGGGAAATTATTTCAGCAAGAAATATATTTGTCGACGTACGAGTAATATTTTTTGTTAAAAACTACTTGAAAAATTGGAACCCTTCTTTGGTTCTCTCTGTCATTACGCCAGGGGTACAAATAAATGACCAGACCTGCTTTATGGTGTCATTTGATTTATAGAATTGTTTTATAATATACCGGAGTCAATGTTAGTTTTTGCCAACTTTCTTGTGTGTCTTTGTTTAGTATCTTTCAAACTGTCTCTATACAACATGTATGCTATCTTTTCTTTCCAGCACTCACTCAACTAGAGGTCTAACTTATCATTCTGTCACTATAATGAACTATAAAGCTGCCAGAAACTCAAAAGACTGTACAAATAAAAATGACAGAGATGGCTATAAAAATTGGATTCAAATTCAAGGTTATAATAAAATATTGTTTCACTTTTTCTGAACACAAATACAGCAGATCATACGTAAGAAGCAAAACTAAATTACATGTAATATAGTTTTGTGAAAATATTGCAGTCTTTTTACATGCAAGTGAGTTTATGTATATTTGGGAAATGATGAAAACAAGGGATTGCACTCGAGGCATATTTCAAATAAAATAGAAAATAAACATAAATATACACATATCAACTGAAAATAACAAACATAAACAGTTAAAATATAAATATAACAGTGAAAGATATCTATCAATAAGGTAAAAGGTTTTTTAGCCAATAAATAAACCAGATTCTTAATGACTGTTACATTTTATTTTGCATGATGATATCTTAAAGGGACCTATCATGCAAAATGCACTTTTGTACGTCTTTTATACATGAATATGTGTCCCCGGTGTTCCAGGGAACTCACCAAGTGTCAGAAAACACAACCCTCTCTATTTTCCTCCATACCCAAATCTCTAAAAAAGGGGCTGCAACGGATCTGATAAAAACTGATCCAGATTTGAACACTGTCCTGACGTCAGGACAGTGGCGCTACGGCTATTGGGCCAACTCCACCAATCAGGAGGAGACAGCCACGGCCATTGCCGTTCGAAAGCACTGGAGCTGTAAACTAGCTGTAGTACATATGCCAGGCCTGTAGGTGGTGCTGTTCTCACAGAATCAGCCCTTGCAAAAACAGGGGTAAATTGAGCGAAATGAGGCATGGCTAAAATGCATGATCTGTTTGGTATTTTGAAAAAAAAAAAGTATAAATATGCCTTATATAGGTATGGTCCTACAATATATTATTATAATATAGCATGATAGCTCCACTTTAAAATATCCCTATTTTGTACCCAGTACCCTCAATTTTGAGTTGACTCTTATTTTCTTACTCACACTTACAGTATGCCCCTTCTTATCTCTTCTATAAAAGATGAGGCCCTTACTAGCCTTTTTATTGTAGAGGCTCATTGAAGTGCTAAGTTCATATTGTTAAGGTCACTCCGAGGTTCCAGCCATTGAATCAGCTCTGTTCTGTCAGTAACACAAAACAGACCCGGTCCCCTAATTGACACTACTGGGCTGTTACACTGCTGAGCCTACAAGGTCCTCAGAGCGTGATGATGATGAATATTCAACCGGAGTAGTGTCGGATCAGCAGTCCAGCTGGAAGTGTGTGTGTACAGTAGAGTGTGTGCGTGAGTGTGTGTGTGTGTGTGTAGGGTTGGTAGGCGTTCAGATTGCACACAGCTTCAAAGTGCAGTGACAGACAGAGGGATGATGGACAGAGTGCAGACACATATTTGTGTGGTCTGTTTGTGTGTGTGTGTGTGTTGCGTGAAGTGGAACGGGCAGCAGGGCCTCCGAGTGGCACGAGGCACGTGGCCAAGTGATTGAAGTGATAAAGGTAGAGGAGCAGAGGAGAGCCGCTGCTGAACGACCAGGCAGCAGACGTGATGGAGTGTGTTGGACTGGTTTGTTTCAGCTTTATACTCTCTGTGATACATCCTGCACCTTGATATGTTTGTTGTATATCCACTCTGTTGCATCACACACGTCCCATTATTGTAGGCCAAGATGATGGAAAGCTAAACTAACCATGACTTTCTTCTTCTTTATTGTCATTACACAGCTCAGCCATGGGAGGGCACACTCACACTTGTGATGTTCTGCATGTACTGCCACATTCCCTATGCTGGCTCTCAGCTCTCTCAAATGGTGGAGGGATACTTATACGAGGGTGAAAGGCAGAAGACAGTGAGCCTGGGGAGAGCTGGATCTACATTCAAACTCTGCAGTTTCAGCAGCAAAGGCGGCAGGTTTGACATAAATATGAAATTGCCCATGAATGTATTTTTAATCCAAGCGTTATGATGCTTCTCAGTCTGTGTGTTGCATGTGAAGGCAGAGCCCTGCACACACAAAATGAGTCCAGAATTAAACTGAGAAATATGATATTTCACAAGGGAAAGGTTAGCAGCTTGCAAGCCTCTTCGCTCACCAGACACAGTGCAGGATTAACACTATGGAGTGTATGTAAGTGTGTGTGAGAGAGAAAGTGGTAGAGAGGGAGGGAGAGAGAAGGAGGGTAACAGGTGTTGACCAGAGAGGGAGACCAGGCTGTAGACAAGAGGGTGTGGCTGTGCAGGAGAACCAGAGGAATAAGCAATTACATCACCTTTCCCTCAATAATGTGCCATGCTGTCAGTGCAGTCATTGTTTATATAAGTCTGTGTGTGTGTGTGTGTGTGTGTGTGTGTGTGTGTGTGTGTGTGTGTGTGAAATGCTTTTACAGGGCATGAGAGGAAAAGCAGTCAAAGGTGAGATTCGATAATGACGAAAAAAGCAGACATTCTGTGCAAAAAGAGCCGTCAGTCTATAACCTCGTATTAAATTAAGGTTCCCATTCACTTTGTGATCCATTAGTTGTTCCATTTTGTTCCATGGCAACCGTAATTGGCCCATGCGTTGCTATCTCTGCTGTTCTTTCCTTTCACATCTGATGGAATGAGAGCAACCCATTCCCATGCTGTATCCCTGTGTTGGCCCCAGCTCTCTTCCTGTCCCCTCAGTAAAGACTTCCCCCGGTGTTGCACCCTCCCTGCCTCTCCAACTTTTGCTGTCTCCTCACCCTCTCTACCTCCCCCCTCTGTTTCCCCCTCCCAACGACCTGCTGAACCAGCACACACCGGCCTGTCTGTCAAATCGACAGAACAGGTGCTCCAGCAACGACCTCACGTCCCCCACTTTTCCCCCTCTGCAGCCCTAAGGCTCATTCACACACACACACACACACACACACACACACACACACACACACACACACACACACACACACACACACACACACACACACACACACACACACACACACACACACACACACAGGCAAACACTCTCCTGCAAGTTGCTTTGAAGCTTGAGGTTAAACTCGAGTGATTTCGCTTGGCACCGGCGCGATACATACTGTAAAGTATATGCTGACGGACACTGACTTACTGACCTGTGACTCTCAGTCGTGTCATACACATTCACACACGCCACACACACACACACAAGTGTAGTTGCACGCAAACACTACTAAATCACTTAAAGAGGGTGACCCAAAGGTGTCTTGACAGGAGCATATGAGCCTGCAGTGCTGCTGCAGTACATGATTTGATGTGAGTCCAAAACACTCCCGGGCTTTTCTCGCTGACTTGTAATAAAGCGACTCTTTATTCTGCCTTCACTTTTCTATCCATCACATTATGTGGCAATTCAGCTCCTAACATTGCTGGACTATCTTCACCAGTGAGTCTACTTTTCTTTAAAGTCACGTACAAACAAACACAAACATGCTTATTGTCTTTGATTCTGCACCTGAATCAATCAGTCAGCATATGTCAGGGGGGAGTGAATTGCTGCTATACGAGAGGAGACGAGGCCATGGAGGGGGAGGGGGAAAGTTTGACAGTCACTCACAGTTGGCACCAAGGATCCAGGATGCATTGGGGCGGATGGTGAGAGGGGGCAGAGAGAGCGAGGCAGAGGTAGAGAGGGTGAGTTTGTATTGCAGTAGGGAAGAGGGAACCACTGATCCTTTTTCTCTTTGCACTTCACCTTTAGGGGGAGAAAAGAAGTGTGAAAGGGGGCAAAAAGAAAAAAAAGGATATGAAAAGAACATGAAAGAAAGGAATCGTCATTAAACGCACTACGAAGTTCTCTCTTTCCCTCTCTTCCTCCATCTCGCACCTCTCTCAATTTAATCTTAAATCCACTCTCAATTTCCCCTGAGGGACTCAATTCTCTCTTTTCCTGTAAGTATTCTCTTTCATTCTCTTGCTTTTATTCTCTCTGTGTTTTCAGTGCCTGCTTGTGCCTCCGTGCCCTACTATAAAACATGTCTGTGGCAAACAACAAATCTAAATCAATTGCTTGTTAGTAAATTGCATTTATGCGTGTGTGGCCTTCTTTTTGGACTTTTGTAAATAAATGCGATATGTGTGTGTGTGTGTTTATGGTATTGGGAATAGGAAGAGCACTGTGGTGATTTAGTATGCATAACCTCGGCTACTTCACAACATGTGTGTTTGTGTGTGTGTGTTTGTCCATTCCCTTCTAACAGGCTTCCTCTGGGTGTTCTGTGGCCGGCCAGCTCAAATCAATATTGTTAATAGGTTGTGTGTGTGTGCACTAATACAGCTTATGTAGATTCCCAGCTCTCTTTATTTCAGCGAGGCAGTCCCACTTCTTTTAGTGCATGACACATTCGCGGTCCTGCTGTCACAGTGTGAGTGTGTTGTGCGATGCTGTAGGTGTTGCCACTTCATGTTTGTCCGTCACAATCGGCCCTGACGTCTGAGTATCTGCTGGGGCTTCTGTCTCTGTCACCCCCCTCTCTGTAGAAGCCATCTTGTCAGTTTAATTCTCTGTATCGTTAGTTTGTCTCTGTGGGTGGGCCTGTGTGACTCTCTGTGTGATTATGACAGGCTGTCTATAGGGAGGCCTGCTGTTGCCAGAGCAGCTCGCCGCAGTGTTCAGTCTGCCTGTAGGTCTGGAGACTTTGGGTCTTTATTTCCCCCTCCATCTATCTCCGCTGTGCTTTGTGTGCCTCTATCAATATCGGTTTGTGTCTATCAGTGGATTAACAAGCATCTGTCTCTCTCACTACCCTGCTTCCTCTGCTTCTCTGCACCAGTGAGAGGCATAAGGAGAGGGGTCCATTCCTCCTGGTAGAGCGACACCAGGAACTTCCTCTCTCTCCCCCCCACCCTCTCTCTCCCCCTCCACCATGACACTACTGGCCTCCGAGAGGTCGCTTCTCATCAGGAACAAGTTCCGCTCAGGTGAGGATCCTGAAGTCTCAACTCACGCCAATTATAACAGAGAAAGGTTTATTATCCCCACAGAACAATGGCTTTATATCTGGGGCATAATTGGCAGCGTTGACATCGATATGTAGAGGTGAAGTGTTGGAGAGGGTTATTGGCTGGTGTGTCACATTGTCTATGATGTGATCAATAGAGTGATGGTATTGATCAGGGTGAATGTATTAAGGGATTGATACACACTGACACACATGTCTTGAATAGATGTGTAAACAGCTGAGATTGAGACCAACGGATGTGCTCATGACACTGTGTGACACTTTAACCATTGTTGATAGGCATGGCAAAACAAACAGTTGGCCTTTATCAGGAAACTTTCTTATTTAAATAAACTTTTAATTCCATAACATAGTGAATGCATGTCTTAATAAGCTACAATCAAACGTAAAAAATGATTATTTATGATTGTATTACTTTCACAGATTCTTTATATCTTGAGGCCAAAATCTTTACAGAATATCTGAATGATTTCCAAATGATATTACCGAGTTTAACTAATCCAATGTATTACTTTACTGATTACAACTTTCAGGAGACAACTGGCATTCTGTGACAAACAGCATTCAATAAGTGCATCATTTAAGTTTCCCTACAAGTTGTCGCGGCTGCTGTTTTGTTCCCAGGCAGCTGTCGTTAACGGCTGGTAAAATAGGAAGGCAGGGAAATGACACAGACGCAGTCCCCTAGGTGAACAAACACCTGCTGGAAAACGTGATTCCTCAGGGCAGCTGCTCTGTTTGACATCATGTATGTACATAGCAGAGTCTCTGCTACACCATAGAGTCTGCTGCGACACCAAACTCCTGTTGGGTCTTTGTGGGAAAAACATTGGCTTCTGTCAGCCATTAATATATATGATGTAGATTGTTTGAGTTCTTCTTTATTCTGTTTTGGATTATCATTGGTGTTGACAATAAAACTGTTCATGTCACAGAAGTAGGCATATGCTAGATGCTAAGGGTCAATATTGCACTCGTAATGTTAAAATACTGGCTCCTAACCTTTAAACAAAATCAACACGCAACCCTTCCTCACATCTAGGAGTTCTGAGAAGAGTGTTTCATTGGGATGATTTTAAGAAGAGTATTTACAAGACATTTGCAAAAAACTGAATCCTAGTTAGAAAGCTATTAACATAATTCAGAGTAAAATATTTATTTTGTCTTATGTTGTTGATCATCTAATGAGGACCGACCCACATGCTGGGAACCATTATGTACAGTAATGCTTCTTAAGTAATGCTATTTAAAAGTCTATGGCTTATATTGGGACCTCCAGTTTACTATGTATGCCTTTCTGTACTACTCAACGAAGGCGAAACAAGCTAAAAAACATTGTAGATACTCACTCATACGCACACTGGAATCAACCAGAAACGTCAGTGTGATAAACCCTGCTGGCCTGACTTGTTAAGACAGCAGAGCACAGTGTGTTAATCACCTTTGAATCCAGATTTTTACAACGTTAAACTTTTGTTTTGAGTTGTCAGAGAGGCAGGAAGACACAAATGAGGATGACGTGAGGAGGGGATGCATGAGAGGCTTGTGGAGAGAGCGGGACAGCTGAAGGGGGGATGGGACCAACAGAAATAGACATACTGAGAGATAAATAGTCACTGCCCTCAGCCCCCCCTGCACAGCCCCCCCCCCCTTCCCCTCGTCATATCTCTCAGGTCTCAAAACTCACCGACATGTATCATGCCCAGTTTGTATGTACTGAATGCTAATGTGCATTCGGTGGTGTGTAGATCTGTGCAGGCATGCAAGGAGATACATAATCTATAAGCATTGCAAAGCTTGAGGTGAAGTCATTTACAAGGACGTATCATTTAACGATGATCCTGCTGTTTCCATTGTTAAACTTTTACCTTTATACGTCAGAGTCATTTCTTTTTGCCAGATCATTTTCCTTCAAATCAAACCAACTTACTGTATCTGAGTAACTTGCGATATTTAATCTTTATTTTTGTTTGTTTTTAGCACAGCAGCTTAATCTCTGTTCTTGTCTTTCAGTCCTGCAGTTGAGGATTCAGAACCGAAGGCAAAGTGAAATCAATGCAGACTTAGGTTAGTATATGTGTGTCATTTACATCGTGATTGATTGGTCACCTCTTTTCACTGAGACATGAGTACCTATTGATTAGTAAACATCTTTGTAGGTTTTATTGTATTGACCTGTATTACTCTTATTTGATTTTCTTTTGGAGTCTAAAACATTTTTGGTGAATTATTACATTACTTAAAACCTCTTGTTGTGCCAAAGCATAGAGGTTGATGTCAATGTAACCATACAATGTTAATAACAGGAATACAATCTGAATAACATTTCATTCAGGATGATGAAATATGTGTTTTAGGAATCAGGGGGTTAGGGTATGCTATGGTAAACAGAAATACACATGATATGCAAGATGTACATGATGTTTACATTAATAATAATACAACATGTACGAATTTGTTAAAAATATGTAAGTTAAAAGAATATATGTGGAAAGATAAGTATCATGCATTAATGGAAGATCAGATATGAGCATAAATCCAACATAATTTCAGCCAGATCTCTGCACTCAATGCAATAAACAGTCATACAAAAACAATCTCCAGGACTGTGTAGATATGCTGCTCTCCTGCTTTAGCTCTGGTTCACCTCATATGCTCCTCTACTACACAAGAATCTTCTAAAAATAACAAAAACAACAACTACTGCCTTTCATCATATAACCCCATCTTCTCTGTTTCTATAGGGTTAAAATCTGCCTGCCAACCTAAAAAAGCAGAGAAAGACCAGAGTGAAGCTCTGGTGAGTAGAGTCCAGTTTCTCAGCATTACTTTTTCACAGTATCGATCAAATAATCATGTCGATGCAGTAAGAGTAATCCATGAAATATAGTTTTCCCCCAACACGTGTTTTTTCCATCCCTGTTCATTTGTATGGTTGACTATAGTAGGTACTTCATGCTACAGACATTTTTAGTAACCTGTCTTATTTACACTCGTGAGACAATCATTAACATGACGTTTATCAGTCAGTTTTACCTCTTGAAATAAATAATTTGACCTGTTACAGCGGTGCGTCTTGTTTTTGCACAGGATCCATTCCTTTATAGACTTTGCAAATGTTCTTAGAGAAACTCTGGTGTGAATGTCATTAGGCTACATTGGCAGTGAAGTTCAGTGTTATTTAGATTTATCCTGAATAAAATGCAATGTTGGCCCTGGCTGTTGGTTGACCTGCTGTTTCCTGATGCAGCGTCTTACTGAAGATGGTGCTGCACAGAAGTTGCCCCCTGGTGGTCTCAATGCTGAAACTGCACAAGGTGATGCCCTGCATACAATAATGTAGCTATCTCCTTCCTGCTCTACCCTGTGTCCTCCCAACAAATTGCATAGTGGCATATTTCCCTCTCTCTCACACATTTTATGCTCTACGTTTCCTGTTGTACAGTGTGAGGAAATGAGGCGTGTAAATCTGGCGATAGGCTTGGTGTTTCATCAGCTGTCAGTTTAATAGATATGTGACCTTGTTGTACACTGTAACTCTGCATTTTAAGCAGCCTGCAAACATATCAGTGATTGACAGCGTATGATAAACTCACCACCCATCCAGGGATCAGAGCCGTTGTTTACTGGCATCTCTCTCTGTTCTCCACACCTTTAACCTCCCTTTCAATTTGAAAAGACTATTATTATAACATCAGGCCTTTCAAACTCCCTCATTTCCTTTTCTGCCCTTTTTTAAATGTTGGGTGAGTGTGTGTGTTCACTTCCAAGGGAGAACATCTCCCTGTGGACAGGAGTGTTTACTATTTTCAGATGCTCTGCTGGTTTGAATGTGGATTGACTGCCTGTGGCAACACTGTTGTGCCACACTCACATCACATATGTTCTGAAATCCTGTTGCTTCTCTCTCTCCAAATCCCCTCTTCTCTCTGCCGGTCTCCCATCTGTCCCCCCCATCTCTCCACTTATATGCACCATTTCTCCATGCCCCCGCAGAGAGGACTGTGTGTGGGGCCCAGAGGCAGAAGAAGGCTCGGCATACGCAGGACCTTACTGATAGGATCCGGCGTCCGCCAGGGCCTGTGGATCAACAGCACGAACACACACTGCCCCTGGAGAACCGTGAGTCAACACACATCCTCATGCACAGGCACACACGGACAGTCACACACATTTATTTTTCTCCTCACCCAATCTCCTCTCCTCCTCCTTTGACCTTACCTCCTTTCACTTTTCATTTCCTCAGGCCCTGCCTCTTTCCCTCTGTCCGCTGATGTCTTCGAAGATGACATTTCCTCCTGCCCCTCCTCCTCGCCTACTGAGCATCATGGCGTTCATCAATCAACAGCCTTTTCTTCATTGCCAGGGCTCTCAGGTGACCAATTACTGAGTGACTTCTCAGCTGTGGGCCCACCCCTGATCCACAGCCCTGGACATGCACAGGTGAGGAAACAGCACTGATATTAGGACTCACCAAGGAAGTCTGATACATTAATTCCTACCAATAAACTCTGATCAACACATCACAGTGAATTTCAATCATCTCATATGTCAACTCTGATAATCTGTTATTCTGCCTTCAGTCTGGTTTGTCGTTGCTCCCGGCAACCGAGGGCATTCGACAACCCATGAGTGTAACACTTTGTGAATCAAACGGCATGGCAACACCTGGGAGACCGAATGGGATGTATCTGACCTCTCAGACCACACCCCTGCTGCCAAAGGTAATGTTGGGTTAGTGCATGCTAATGCGCCCAATACAAACCCAGTGCTTTGACTTTCATTTTGTGACTCATTTAAATTTCACAAGGGCCATGTTTGTATGGAATAATTTCATGACTCTTTGAATATCATTATATTGTCAAGAATGCAGTCAAATCAATGTGGTTTCATCACATTTCCATCCAGAAAAAAAACAACATTTATATTTAGTATGTGTTTGTAGGTGCTCGTTATCGTGACATGTAGTCACAGCAGGTATCCAGCACAAACAATAAAAGAGCATTGTGGATGTCTTCATCCTAACAGCATGGTCACTCATCTGTTTTGTCAAACACAATGCTCTGCTGTATGCTGCTCTGCATTCATTACTGTCAATTTTCACTTCTGGGGGAGCTCAGTATTTGCCCTGTAGGTTAACACATTCACACACAAGCAGCATGGCTGCATGTCAGAAACACATATGCTGTCATCTGGAGATTTGCGAGGCATTTGTAAATTTAATGTAAGAGTTTAACCTTGACATGGGGCAAATGCCGTCTGACAACGTGAAAGGACTTGACATTTTCTCTGAGATATTATACATACTGCTCTTGAAATTAGAGATCACAGTAAAGCTGAATTGTGGGCAATGTGTCTCTTTACAGACAGCTCAGCCTCTAAGCCCCACCTGCGCCTCCTCACTGCCCACCTCCCTCAACTTCAACCATCTTCCCCGCCCACGGAAACCGCGGGACACCAAACCCAAAATGAGGAAACTCAAATATCACCAGTACATTCCTCCAGACCAGAGAGGAGGGTCTGGGACTGGAGGTATGGATACAATGCTTTACTACATTTAGTCACACATTCTATCAATTTGTCGAATCACAGCTTGGATCGTGGCACGCTGTTTACATTTTTCCTTTATTTCTAGGAGGAGCCAAACAGAAGAGCCCGGCTCCTAGCCAGTCCTTAGACCCAGCCTACTCCCATCTACTGAAACAGCAGCAGGTCTTCCTCCAGCTGCAAATCCTCCAGAACCAGCAACAACAACAACAACAGCAACACCAACAGCAGCAGCAGCATCAGCAGCAACAGCAGCTCACTGTTGTGCCCAGGTATGCAAACAGACTGCTTTTGATGCAGTGTTAGGAAATCCAGATTGTTAAACCACACAGTTATCCGCTTTGTTAATGAGTTATTAGTCCTCAGACACTTTTGGTGAGTAAATGCTTCTATAAATCCTCCAGTGATCACAATGATCTTGTGAAGTCTTCTGGAGCCATGCCACTGAATCCCCAACCTGTTCCCGCCACAACAAACCACACCCCTACAGACACAAACCCTGCTTCCAAGCCTGAGCTTCTCCCTGCAAATCTCGTTGATCTAACAGTAAGAAAAGCATGAAAGCACTGAACCTTTTATTTTTACAATGTATTACGAAGACATCTCTTAAGTGTCCTTTGCTCCTCCACTTTCTGCTCTTCCCTCTCCTCAGGTGTCAGAGTTACGGCAGCAGCTGCGAAAGCGTGGCCTCCCCGTCTCCGGCACAAAGCCCACTCTGTTGCAGCGTCTCCGCCCGTTCCAGATTCCTCACTCCTGCCTCACCCCTGCTCCCCTCTGCCAGCTGGGTACCAGCCTGGATCCTCTCACCCCTACTGCCCTGCTGCCATCCAGCCAGAGCCCCGGCTCCAGCTCCAGCTCGGGACTAGACTCCCCCAGCAGCAGCCCGAACCAACAGATGTACATCCCGGACAGAGGAGTCCCTAATGGGATTCTCAGTGACGCTCAAAATGGAATTCTGAACAATATGCCGAATGGTTTCTCGAATGCTTCAGTCAGTTTGGCGGGTGAACAATGTCTTTCCAACGCTGTCTTCATGGCTCCTGCCAGCACCGCCTCAGGAACTCCAAGTCCCAGTCTCCCCATGTCGTCGTCCTCGCCCCTGCAGTGTGGGACCCCCTGGAGAAATGAGAACGATCAGCAGCAGCAGCAGCAGCAGGAGCTGAGCGTGGAGCTGGAGATGAGGGAGAGGTTACGGAGCAGGCCTAGGGACCGCACCACCAGCTCTGGCAATGAGGTGTGCAGAGACAGGCTTGGATCATTGCTCTATGATGAGATGCAGAATGACAGCAAGACTGCTTTCCCAGAATCATTCATGTTTTTTATGTATCATCTCTTACAGTCTTGTGGGGGATCCCTTCATCCGTTCCTGCAACAGGATCCTGGATGCTCCAGAGGGAAGCCAGAAACAGACGCACAGACGGAGGTGTTGTTTACACAGGTAAACATGCAAATCAATACACACACATCTTGGATAATCACTTTTCAAGGGCACACTACACAACCTTCAATCTGTAAAACTGGTCAAACATGTGAGCAAATTCCCATCACCCAGCTGTCAACTAATTTACCCCTGCTTTCTAATCAGGTGTTTTGCTGCCAACCGTGTGATGTGATTGGCCAGGATTTTGAGCTGCCAGTGCAGATTACAGCGAGTCCAGTTCAGACCTTGCCCAGTGTTCGCAGCTTGGAGGAAGAACTACAGGAGGCGATCCAGAAAGCACAGGTTAGATTCTGTGGCTGAGCAGGAAGACATCATCAAAAGCTACTTTTACACAGTTTGGAATTAAGTGTTTCTTTTGGCCACAGATGGACCCTCGGCAGTCCATAGATGACATTCTGGATGAGCCCATAGCTTGTGTTGGTAAGTATCCAATATTTAAAAAAGAATACAACTTAAACTCATATTTCTTTTAGTGTCTCATCCTTTTTACTACGTCTGTTACAGGCTCTGTTAATGTCTGTGATCATAAATCCCCCGCTCACTCAGTCCCGGGCCCTTCGCCGCCGCCTCCTCAGACGGATCAGTGCCAGGCCTCCCAGCAGCACAGGGATGACAGCTTCCTGCCCTCACCTCTTTGCTCTTCTCTCTTACTGGAACTCCCTCCATCTCCAGCTGTAATAAATCCCAGCCAGGTGAACCCAGCTCCTCGCCCGCCTCCCATTTGTACTTCCCCTCTGCCGTCCACTGGGAAGTCACGGAAACGACGGGCTCCGACATCATTTGACGCTGCTGACTGGCTTGAAACACTGACGTCTGGCCTCCGCCCTCTTACTCCCCCGACAGCTCCTTTTGTTGAGTCAGACTTCAGTCTAGATTCAGATCTGAATGTCAGTCGAGTGTTGGATCTAATGATAGAGCAGTGGTGAGGAATTCTGTGTGCATAACTGTTTGTATCTACTGTATGTGAGCGATGGTTGTGAATGGGGCAGCATGCATCCCACAGAGGGCACAAGGTTGTGAATAGCCTCCATCATTGAAAGGCTGTCAGAGTCACTGGCTCCACGCAATGTCGAGAGCTGGATTCATTGCAGCGAAGAGATTAAACATGGCTTTGATGGGGCAAAGAGAGCACAAGCACACACATAGACACTGCAGAGTGCTGTTTAAAAACACTTGGGCTCAGCCAGAAATGGCAAACAAGCAACACATCTGTGGACTGACACACTCCACAGCACAATGTTTGCAGTGCTAAACAAAAGAAAACCTGGTGGCATATTCATTTAAACATGCTTCCTGGATGCGCTGGGAGAATGTTGTTTCTGACTTATCTCCAAAACCTGTTGTCGGATTGGGTCGAGTGTGGCCCCTGGTGTTGACTCAGTCATTGAGTCCTAGCCATTCATAAAGCCCATTTAGAGTGTGTAAAAGCCAGACAGAGCACACAGCTTGTGTGTGGCTCCAGACCTTAACCCCGGTGCCAGACACACAGTCGGCATGCAGAGGGAGCAAGCTGGCACAAGCTGCAAACAAGCAGTGTGTGTGTGGTGCTCATGCGTACGTGCAAGTGTGTGTGAAAGCTTATGTGTTGAGTATGTGTGTGTTCAATATGTCTGACTGTGTGTGACTGAGCACACAAGGCTGCTTCTGTTTTGTACGTGTCAACACCCAACTGCTTCCATGTACATTTCAACGCCAAATGCACTTGTAGTTATTTGTTTGCTTATAATTAAGTGTGCCTGTCTGTGTGTGTATTGATTGAACGGTGAGAGGATACATGTGGAAGACAGAGAAAAAAAAAAGCTATGGCTTTCTATGTCCATATTTCAGACCAGACATTTCATTGTAGGCTCATTGCCAGCGGGCAGCAACTCCAGTGTAGTTATCCAGTGTAATCATCAGAACAGCCACATTACCTTGTTCAAGTCACTGTTCTCAAGGAGAGCAATCAGGCAACCACCCCAAAAATAGTGCCCATACAAATGCTCCAATCAGAGGGACCTTTCCTCATCGCTTTGCAAAAACAGGTGGTCATTTTGTTCCCTGATTAACCCCCAACCGTGTCTGGCCCGCTGCACAGTGCTTACCCGGCGACTAGAAAAGCACAATTTAGCACAATTTATAACCCAACCCCAAGGCCACACCTGTTCACTTAGTTTTATTTATTTATTATTAATTCCACACGTATTATTTGACATTGTTAAATCTTTGCTGTATATTTCAATATACAAAAACGACCATTTATATTTAATGAAAATGCACTATAGAATTAGCACAAAATAATATATTTGGAGAAGCTTCTTAATGATGACAGAAATCTTGCTTTTTATCCTGCATGATTTACTGGTCGTGCAGAAACGGGCACATTATTTGTTTGCATAATACACTTTCAGTGAGTTATGATTCCATTCTCAACCCCGCTTAACATCATGAAGAATAAAGTCTGATGGGGGTAAACTGCCATTAACCTCTGCCATACAAGATAAATGTAATTTAGATACAAGATCTCCTCTCCATGAACTTATATTCTGCCCTTAATTGGCTGAATGTTGCATCATTCATTTTGGAGAGCTCTGATTGGCTCAACCACATCTCAAACATTTGTATTGTTTCTTAACTAACTGGACGTCTTTCTGAAAGACCACTTTTTTTTTAAATCCCTAAGCCTGGTCCCCTTCTCAGTCTCCAAAGTATTGTGTTAAAATAAAGGTTAAGTGCTGAGTGCAATATGATTTGTGTAAAGGGCACATAAACTGGCAGATATGAAGTCATCATGTCATGTTTTTTGTATGCAAATGTTTCAGTGTTGTTGCCGGTCTGTTCCTTGTTCTGATGATGAACCGGTGTCTTACTAAGCAAGACAGCCATCGTAAATGATTGGAACAAGATGTCTGTGCATTGGCAAACTTTCAACACACAGCTCTATGTTGAAGGAATTCTTGTACAGCTTTAACTACAGCGACTATGAAAAATGCAGTAGAATGTGGATCGATTGCTATGATAATCATAGCGATCAATAGACATTGCCTGCTGCATGAATAAAAAAAGGAAAGAAAAATGATTGGCAGGAGAGTAAGATGCTACCTCCTGTGACTTCCACTGCTTTACGGCCGACACCAGTGTTTACCTTGTTGCTTATTTAATTTCCAAACACTGGTGCAGAGTTTCCTGGAACACCCCTGAGATAGTTTCACTTGACTTAAACGCAGGTCAAATTCTTCTGTTTCGATCTGTCCTGTTTGAAGCTGGTTAGGACAGATGTCAACTGGAAACACTATTTCAGGTTAAAGAAACTCTGTTGGCAATGTCTGCTGCTATAAATGTGAAAATGTGAAAGAAAGTAAAATGTGTTTGCTTTATTTATTATGTAACTTATTCATGTAAAAGATATCAACCACTGTCCAAAATTGTATTTAAAAGCAATAAGAAAATTAAAGTCTTAATAGATTTTCTATTTTGTTCTTTTCATTTGTTTTCATTGCTGTAACATGAAACAATTAAAGGATAAACACGTGTTTGTTTCATGAAGAAAGAATGACTGATATATTTTCCAGGAAACGTTGCCAAATGATGTCTGATCAAATATTGACATGAAAAAGTAACATTAAATATTAAAGTGCACCACTAGGACTCTTACAAATCCATGAAGCAGTCCCAACATCTACATAGCTTGATGGTTAATCTTCACAATGACACAGGTTTGTAATGTAGATAGAACAATTATGTAGCTATACATACAAATCTGGATTATCTATGAACTCATAGATAATAATGTATCATAAAGAGATCTACTATAAAGGTTGCCCAAGACAGTAAAGGCTATAGATTACATTTCTGAAAGGAAAAGGTGGTTAAACTAAATGTACGTGTGTTGATCATCCACTTGATTCAAGTTAGGATCAAAAAGTCAGATTAGACTAACATGTAAACGAGCCCCTGCCCCTGCACTCCCCAGATATAAAGGATGTAAAGGGGGAAACACAGTTACATTTTTCTAAGAATGTTGTAATCATTCCCATATAACCTGAGGCCAAATGTGAGGCCTTTACTTGTGGCTTGGAGCGGGAGTTCCAATTTAAAAAGCAAATACAAATAAACTATTTTAAAATAAATTATATATATGTTATTCTCAGTCAGACGTTTTTTGACTGTTATCCAACTATAATAATTACAACTATAGTAATTTCGTTTTTTAAATCCGACCTCAGTTGACCCCGTCTTTTGATTGGTTGCTGAAAGGTCATGCTAGCTAAACTTAGCGGCTGTGTCACGTCGAACAGCGATTTGTTTCGTAAAAAATGCGAGGTTGGAAGATAACCGAAGCAGAAATGGATTAAGGGACGATGAACTGTCTGCTGAACTTTACCTGGCGAGGCAACAACCTGCGTGGGCCGTGGAGCACCTGTGTTTCTACGGCCACACCACCATGCGTTGCTGGACTTATCCAAGATGTTGTGTACCTTTTCGACATTGCATGTTTCTTCAGCTGGACACAAACCTTAGTTATTCGTGCCTACATCGGCTAAAGATACCTTCAGATCAGCAGCCTGGCTCTGCTGGCCATCAGCTCCATGAATCTCAAGAAGTGGACAGCTGTGTCAGTCTTCATCTGTAACAGGTGAGTAGCTATTTATTTGAATTGACTATTAAGATGTAAAATAATGTACTTTATGTTATATTTGACCATTGGTCATTATAATGAGCATTGTTGGTGGTTAGTCCAGTTTGACCCGGTTTTGCAGGTTGTCAATCTCAATCTTTCTTGGTATTTAAGGCTTTCTGCTGGATAACATGTGTAGTTTGTTATGGTTTTATTGTTGTCAGCTTAATGTATAATTTTGTGTTTTATAACGCATCCAGAAATCTTTTGAGTGACTGTATGAAAATTTAGTTTTGTACTGGCTGCATATAGTGTTGTGTTGTTGTAGTGCTGTCTGTACAGTAACAGTGTGGTATGCATAATCAAATGGCCCTGAGAAGAAACACACCAGACCTTCTTTTAATGTTAGTAAAAGGTGCATTTGGATAACAACACACATTATCATTGCCATTATGTATTCTTGTACATTAACCAAATTGCTTGGAAATCCATTTAAAAGTTGTTGTGACATTTAACTCAAAACCTGAATCAACATGTCTCTTTGTTTATTGTTATCCACCAAAACAAATCAAGGGAGAGTATGGGAAACTTATTTGGCAATAAACCAGATTCGAAATCTGATCTGATTCTCATTGTGGAGTTAAAGGTACAGTCAGGGAATACCTCTGTACATAATTTAATGTCAATCAATCAATCAATCAATCCAACAGTTGTTTAGATTTTTCTGTCTCGACTAAAGTGGCGATGCAACTGAAGGATCTACATTGCCATCCATAGAGCCTCGGATAAAGAGTAGTTCATATGGCTTTAAGCTTCTAAATGATGTAGCTGTTTTTCTGACTTGTTTTGTAGCTAGTATATTTTATACACCGTGTTTTGCATTTCTCAATATTTTCCTGCATACTGCCTCTACTGTAAACTGCACCTACTAATGAATGGAGAAACTTGCATCTGATGGATGAGTCAGGATGTTTTCCTCTCTGATGTCTTGCCAAACAACTCACTCTGAAATGCACGAAGATGCCTTGAGGAAGTCTCCTTTTTTTCATCAGGCTTCATAGTCTTCTTCAAGACGCTGTTGTTGCAAATGAGCTTTCCCCTATAAAAAAAGCGGGCGGGTTGATTAATTGATTGATTGATCACAGACCAAGATGTGCTGTGATCCCTCTATATTCTAATCAAAGACAGGAATATAAAGGAAACAGACACGTCTTTAGACTGGCGTACAGCTCAGAGAGATCTAAACCAGCCTGTCTGTTGGTTCTACAGCGAGCTAAAGCTGTGTATGTTGACAAGTTTAACCCTGCCATACCCGTCTAGAGACTAGGCACAAAGGGAAGGAATAAGATGAGACAATCTACTCTCTTTGACTCATTCACCCAGGGGTGAGAGTGTGTTTTCACAAGGGTAATACTCCAAAGCTGTGACCAGGTTGTAATGAGGGATTCTCTGTAATGGCCCCTCTAGCCGTTCCACATCACTTCCTCTCCCTTTGCAATAACCGCTTCCTGCGCGATTTCATGGGAATTAAAGGGAGAAAGGTGTGTTTCATATGTAAAGCAGGTAGCTCTTTCTGAGACGTGAGATGGTTTGTGTGGATTCCCTCTCCCTCCATCTCTCCCTCTCTTCTTTGCTCTCTCTTGGGTCGGGGTGGGGGTGCAGTGGTTCTGGGGCTGGTTGAGGTAAGCTTTGATCACTGGCAGAAGGTCGCTATGGTTCGATTTCTGTGGCGCTCCTCTGAGAGGTTTTCTCTGCAATTATAAACCATGTGAGAGAAGGCAGAGGGATGTTAAGTTCTCCGCAGCTACTGTATCCCGTGTGTCAGGTAGCCAACAGCGAACATGAATCACGTTTACAGTATGAGGCAGAAAAAAAGGCATTTGGTACCACAGCAACAACAATGTAAAATCCATTTAATAATCTCTTTACTATGTGAGCTGTGTGGTTGTAAGAGACTCAATAAAGTCTGCGGCCCAGAACCTCTGCTGGCGCCATATCCTCA
Source organism: Trematomus bernacchii (assembly GCF_902827165.1). Lineage (NCBI taxonomy): Eukaryota > Metazoa > Chordata > Actinopteri > Perciformes > Nototheniidae > Trematomus > Trematomus bernacchii. The sequence continues at coordinate 586,994 of NW_022987582.1, read as the reverse complement.
GCCACATGCATATACCAGAAAGTCCTTACCTAACCTGCAATAATGGATTTCATGGCCACTTAAAAGCATAGGGAAACTGCTAAAAAAATGAATTCTGTTGCAGGTCCTAAAACACGAAACAAGTAAACATTTTTGTACCAGCTCTTCTGGCTCGAAGGCAAACCACTTTTTGAATTGGTTTTTGGTTCTATGCCTAAAACCAATCCTGCCATTAACACACGTGTAAGAGATTTTTACATTTTGTTCTACGACATGGACTTGTAAATACTCCATTGTTGAATTTTGAAGCTTTTACTTGTCAGGGGAATTAAATGTCATCATGCCAAATAGGGCTGCACGATTTGGGGAAATAATCTAATTGCGATTTGTCTGACAGATATTGCGATTCGATTTGCGATATTTATTTTTAAGCGACCCAACGGAGGTTTATTGTAAAATGTGGCCATATCTCCGGCTAGGAAAGTCGTATCAACGTGCTCCCGTCTCTAGCACCCCCGCAGCCCGAGCTACGAGTGAAAGAACTAAACTTACATGAAACTTCCGTTGGGTTGCTTTAAAGTCAAGCTTCAGATTCACCCTGTAATAGATGTAAAACATGTGACGGAGCATTACTAACCTGACTCAGATGGTTTGTTTCACCAAACCATCTAGGAAAGCTCCATTGGAAGCCATTTGGAAAAGTATTTCAAAAATACTTGGCAGGTGATTGGATCAATCTGTCTATCACCTACTATCATGGGCCACTTCTGATTGGTTAACAATGACTGGTACATGTGGAGCACAGCACTTCTGATTGGTGTGGATGACAGACACACAAGAAGAACAAAAAACTTTTTTTTTTTTTTTTTAAAAGAAAAAATAAATAAATCGCAGGCTTTGCGATTTGATAATTGCATCATTTAAAATCGTGATTTAGATTTAAAATCCATTAATCGTTCAGCCGTAATGCCAAACACTATTAAGCCTTAGCTTAGGTTTAGTGACGTTAAACTAATGCTACCGTGATGTAGTTCAATTCAGCGTTTCCGCCAGGGGGGCGTCTTGCCGTCATTTGAAAAAATATTTAAATAATAATAATTCGAGAGAATATCGAGAGTTTTTATCGCTTGAAATGACGAAAAGGAAAAAGGACAAGGACATCCCTCTGTTGGAGGGGCAAAGGAGTCTGGTGGGATTCTTTTCGCCGCCAGCCAAGCGTGTTCCTGTGCCGGAAAGTGTACTGCCGGCGAGCCTTGACGGGGGGGGTGCTAGTGGAGCACGCGCGTGAACTGCGAGCGCCGGGGCCTCGCAGCGGCGAAACTGAGGCTCCGTGGTAAACTGTGGTAAAATGAAGAGCCGTTTAGGAGCCGAAAGAGCCGGCTCTTCTTAGTGAGCCAAGCCAAATGATCCGGCTCACTAAAAAGAGCCGGAATTCCCATCACTAATACGTAAAGAGATAGTATCAAGCCCCGTTGTGTCCAAACGGCGGTACTACAATTTCCGTCGTATCAGTCAGTGACGTCACTGGGCCCAGAAATACTTTTCCCCATTGACTAACATTGGGAAAGAGATGTCTGTAAATCAGCGGATACTTTTTTAAAAACTAAATAAACTACCCAGTATGAACTGTTTTATAGCCCTTATTATAATTATTAGGTCCTTAAAGTTGTAAAATGCACTAAAAGCCGAATCTAGATTTATTTTCTGTCTCCATTCATTCTACTGAGCCGAGAGTGGGAGCTCGGGGGCGGGGCTTAAGGGACGCATGCTCTGTGAGCGCACATACGGGTTCTTCTGCTCTGACAGCTAGGCATGATGGGTACTCTGTGACGTTTCGCTCTCTCAAAAGTTGGGCTATTTGGTCCTCATGCGCCAATGAGCAGCTCTCGTAGGAAAGAACGAGACCCCGCCTCCGACGCTGTATCCAGTTCTTATTATACATCCATGGATAGTATCTATAAAGGGACGGCTCAATTCAAAATTCAAGTCACGTGACACGACGTGACGTCGCCCCCCCCCCCCCCCGCCCCGCTCTCGGGGTGGACGCCCTCTCAGCCCTGTTCTGGCGGAAACACTGGTTCAATTATAGCCTAACGTTAGCTTTTTACATCTGGAGATTGCATTTGCAAATAGGGTGTTGTACATTTAATATTGACCATCTTACTGCTTCTACAAGTCTGTGAAAGAAAAAACAACAACATCTAATATATCGTTTCCTCTTGAGACACAAAACATGAGGATTAATTGAAACCACTAGAAATGTTTTCTGCTGCGGAAACCAGTGAATTATTACTGCTGCTGTGCCTCAAGGAGGAGGTATTTGAAAAATTAAAATGTTCTCTCTTGTTTTTCTCTCGTCCATTAGAAGGTAGAGTGATTTGTATAATTTGTGTTTTATAAAGGAGAAATAATTGAGAGAAGATAGGGGTTGATTCATGGTGACAAACTGCTTCTGTAAAGAGACTGTTGTTGAAGAATGATTAATTATTCTTCTGATGTGCAGAATAACTCATTTCCTTGTAGTTCTCTATTCAACTGTAACGCGTTCATTTACTCCTCCTCATGAAATCTGTTGTCACCCAATGCACGCGACCAATATGGAAGTTGCCCTTCAGCATTGCTAATCATGAAATTACGGCTGTGGGAATTTTACCTCCTGACTGCATTCTGACTCAAAACCATGTTTCTGTGCTAAAATCTTGCTAAAGGGACATCCGAAGACTGTTTTAAACAACATGGCAAGGTGCAGCTTATCCTGTGAAGGAAGGATGCCCTGAAAATGTTTAAAGTAGCCTGCGTCTGTGTCTGTAACTAGAGGCTTCTGCAGCTTTCCGGCGCTACCACACATCAAACTGCAGGGCTGGTTAAGCTGAGCGGAGCTGCTGCTCATCTTTGTTTAAAACTGTGTGAGATGGGGAAGGCTAATTGGACTAATTAGCACCAAAACAAGGCTTGGCTGAACAGTCTTTCTGTACCACAGATGTTTTTCCTCTTTTTTAGTTTGGGAAAAAAGGATGCAGGGGGAAAAGAGACTAATTTCAAGGCTAACCCATTGTGGCATTATTAGGCTCTGTGCAGTCACAAAGCAGGCGGGTGGACATGTTTCTGATGTACTGTTGCTTCACTGACCTTTGCCACAATTGCAGGAGCCTTAACAACTCCAACCTAGCTTCTTGACAGTCAGTAGTTGAGGTGCCTTTCCCTGTGGGATGAAAGCTTAACCAACTTTACACTTTTCTTATCTGAACTCTATTTTTGTTCTGTTAGTGTTACCTTAAAATAGTTTGAAGTTTCCAACTGTAATCCCAAGACTTCATGAAGACTTCATGAAGATTTCATGAAGGCATCATAAAGACTTCATATAGACTAGCGCTCTACCTCAATATTGATACATAAAGTGAAGTTCCTGAAAATGCAGCATGTAATGCTATGAATTATATGTTTTTATTTCTACATACAATATGTGAAGGGTACTCTCTGATACATTAAATCAGTCAGTGTTTTGCTGAACTCTGGTCACGATTTTCTGAGGAACATGTGGCAGATTTGTAGCTTTGTTTTCATCATGTACTGCTACAGTGCCTCATATTATCAGCCCAAAATGACTCCAGTGTACTTATTTCCTTGTACCAACAAAAAAATTAACCCAGAGGGTAGGTAAGCATCCCTATCTTAAAAATCTTACTAGCATGCTGTAGGCGTAGCGAGGGATAAATATAGACAGTATTTTCCATTATAGTACGTTATTAGAATATAAAATACTAAAAAGCTCTCATGGATCTCCAGAATATTTGAATATGAAATGTATTCTGAAATTATTCTTTTTAGGAAATTCCCCCAATGACAACCAATAGTAAAGCATAGTTGTATGTTAATTTGATGGAGATGGAGTTAGAGGGTTAGTCAGAGTCTTTTTCATCCATATTATGTTTCCTCTGACTGGCGGTGGAATAGCCTTAGGCCCTAGCTGGGTTAGCCAAGCTAGCATCCCGGCTCTCCTCCCTTTCCTATTGGGACAATTGTCTGGTCTGATTTTTTTGGGTCGGAATATGTTGTTGGTGGTGATTGTCTCAAGGTCTGCATTACATTTGCACACTGAACTTCATTCTCCTATGTGGATGAGTATGGTTTTTATCATAGGCCATATGTGCTCCAGTAAAATGGCTAAACAAAAACAACAACAGATATCCCGCAGATCTTTTGGCAGCTATAGGCAGTTCCTCTGCCTTTTAAAAAAAAAAAGGTTACTACTCTAGCAATTTAGTATGGAATCCTTACGTTTGGCCCTTATATTACATCAGACACTGTAATGTAAGATGCTTTCTCTGGATGTATGCACTAAATTACAGGTATAAAGGGCAGAATGGGACTTAATAAACTCAGCAGTCTGTGTCCGCACGGTGAGAACATAGGCTATTTTTGCAAGGTAAAAAGTTATCTTTTGCAGCATTTAATTAAACTTTGCTTAAAGGCAATTAAGCAACATTTTGTAACGGAGTTTGGGTTATTAATTTTTTTTTACACTTACGTTTTCATTTTAAGTTATTGATCTTGTCGATATGTGGAGACATCTAAAGCATGTCAGGACTGCTGCGCCTTGTCACGGTTGCAGAGCTACGATTGGACAATTCCTCTATGGTGGCGGTATTTGGGGAGTAGCAAATTGTGTCAATAAGCTGAAAGGTCAGTGGGTGGAGGGGCCAGGCAAAGAATATCACCACAATGATTCCCATACTGTATGCAGTCGTGTACATCCCTCCCAGGACTCTGTGTTTGGAGACCATAATCCCTCACAGAAGCTAATGAAATCTTAAACAGCCCTCCAACAAGGTACTGTTACAACTTGCACTTTTTTGTGATTAGAATTGAAATGCTGTTCAAATCATGGGAACATTTTTTATTTTAAACCTGTGAGAAAGAAGGTCAAAGAGCGAAATGACAGAAAGATGAGAGATGAGAAATCTAAATATAACTGAACCATTTATAATAATACAACATTAGATTAAGACATTTATTTTTTGTTTAAGAAGAAAGAAAAACGACAGAATTGTGATTCATTCTTGCACAAATTACAACTTTAGAACTGTATATCCTCAAAGGTGATTCTACCTTTATTTCAGTGTTGAAGTTCTTCTTGTGAAGTTACTCTGCATAACAAGGATGTTCATTTTAGAAACCTGACCGTGAGTTTCAAATTTAAAATCCAAAAGTAATAATGCAGGTTTTTTTTTATATGTTTCAAAAATAAAGGAGGTGTGTGTGTGTCTCTGTGGAGCTGCTGGCAATTTGCTTTCAATTCAGCCATGCTTGCTCTTGCTGTGTGTTATCATGGTATGACGCAGTAATGTTACCATTATACAAATATTTAGTCATGTTAAAAATAAACCTGTATTTTCATTAACGACAAGATATGTCCCGTCCCTCCCTACTGCAGGGAGCTGGATGTTATTGTGATATACAGGACATTTAAAGAAGTGTGAAACTTCATCAGTACTTGCTCCAATTCTTCATGAAAATCTAAGTAGCAAATGCTATTTGATGGTTTTATTGGCAGATGAGTTTGGTTATTGGACGAAAGATAACATCATATTGTGTCATGTCTCTCAATGAATGTCTAACACTTAAAGGTGCAGTATTGTTTTGACATTCTTGAGAGGTCACATCTGTTTGTACATTTAGCACAAGTTTTCTGTTTTGCAAACTTCACATTTTAGAAGTTTCGAGGCAAATTAGACATGTTTTTCTTTCTTTTAAGTTGATGAATATGTCAGAACATAAAGAAAACATCACTTAACCTGTCAACTGATAACACATAGGTCTTTCCAAACAGGACAAGACTTGACATTTCCCAGGACAGGATATTGTACAGGACACAACATAAACCGGTCTGATCCCAGCTGTGCACTTTCCTCAACTGCCTGCACCTGGACATTCATCCTCTTGAGAGTTATTGTCTTGTAGAAGCAATATCACAGCCAAATCAGATAAAACAAAGCCTGTGCCACAAGCATTCTTCTTTGAGTTTCAGTGGAGTGTATTTATGTGTGTGTATTTGTGCCTGCAGAGGACACAGCTGAGTTGCTGCGCAGGATATGCACCAGAGTACACTGCTCACTGTTCCTTTTTCTGCTCCCCGCTGGGTGTTTTCTGTACTTTTTTAGTAACGACTCATGTTTGAGCCCGAGTGTCAATGACAGCCCACCTACCACACTCAGCGTCTGCACAGCTGCAGCATTATGCAACCTTGCCTCCAGCTGATAGCATTGTAATAATGAAAAATAGATGCTCGGGGTTTGTGCATGCCTGTCTGCTCGCCTGAGTGTGTGTGCGCATGTGTGCATGTACGAGTGATACCTACTCAATTAGCTTGTAGGTGTGTTCACCCTGCAGCCATGTTTCTGTCATGTTAATGAGGATAAGGGCTTGCATCTCTCCAAGGTCATACACACTGTAGGAATACCGTAGGGATTAACTACACCCTGCATTCCTATTCCTTCTGCGCTTAATATGAACATGGGCTCACACAGATTTCACTGACCTCGGCACATTTGTGAGTTCTGTCAGTGCAAACATGTATACATGTACTGTATATCATAATCTATGTGCGGGCTCAAGGTATGCCAATACTTCCAAGTCATATCATCAGTATTCTTAAAGGAATATTTAAACATTTTTGGAAAATGTGTTTTTTCTTGGCGAGAGAGGATGAGCAGATCGATACCACACGCATATCTGTGCTTTGACTCTAAGGCTACAGAGTGTAGCCAGTTTACTTAACTGTATGGAGTTGGAAGCTGAGAAACCTGCTACTCTGTAACGATAACCTACAGAAAAACACAATGTATCTTATTTGTTTAATTTGTAAGTTTAAACATATTAAATACAGAAAACACCCGGACAAACCACAAATTGTCATTTTAAACTGAAATGTAAACAAACAAGATGTGTAAATTAGGAAGATTTTTGAACAGGTTTCCACCCGTTTCCAGATGGTGAGCTAAGCTATCAGAGGATGTTTGTAGCTTCTTAACTGTATATAACTGTATCATTGATCAAAGCATTTCCCACCAGAATACATGGCCATGCAGAAACAATCATACAACATTGTTACTATGCAGCATTCGCCTGCCAATTCAGTGTTTGTGCAGAAATACCCTGGCACGGCTCTTTCTGTTGCACAGTTGTGACGCTGATCTATGGCTGCCTCTTTAAACCCTCCAGAACGCTTCCAGGGAGAGATTGCCATGCTTGAGCTAATCTCAAAACCCAGAACCAAATCTTGCTCTGTGGCAAGCTACTGGTTGTCTGTCAGGAGAGATTCTGCTCCCTCTACCTTAACAACCAAGCCAACAGAGCATGACCACCTCTCCTTCAATGGACGACCCATATATGCCAACACTCTCTTTCGTGACTGTCTTCGTCTTTCAGTCTATTCGAAAACTCTCTAATCCAAATTGATAGGAGGGATGAGGGATGCAACACAAGTCATAAATGGGAGGGCTCAAAACCTATTCCAGCTTTTGAATTGTTTTTCCACTAAGCTCCCTCAGTTTCTTGTGGGTATATCTGGAGCAGAGGCTGCTCGACGGGGCAAAGCGTCCAGTGGTTTCTCTGCTGTCAAAGTTGTTTTGTGGGTTTGGTACATTTTGTAAAATCTCTGACCTATTGCTGCCTCTCTACAGGTACAACAGACTGCACGCAATGATGTTTTAGGTATTCGTTGCATTGCTTAAGGACATTTTGGCGGAACAAGCTCCATGTAGTAACTACTGAGTTTTGTGGTTGGAGGCTGTGACAACCTGATGAGTAAGTACTTAATACATTTGTTAGGGAGCTGTTGTGCTTTAGATTAGCCTGTTAAAAGAAAGTGAGAAGGATTGATGGAAGCAAGGTAACCAGTGGACAGCTAGTGGCTCTCCCCATAATTGAAGCCAGTTCCTAGGCTTAAGAATCATGTTGCATGTAGATGGAACAAAAATGTAGTCCATGCATGGTCCTCATATTACTAACTCAAGCCAGGACCAAGCAGATATTGAGTTTCTGGCTTTTGGTGCATTCATTCATTGGTATCCAGTCAGCAGTCTGCAGGAGGGGGAGGACTGCATGCAGAGACATTATATGGGTAGCATTATTCCTCAACACTGGATAACAGAGTCTATTTCACAGAAGCAGATCTTAGGTGGTGAGTAACAGGCCCTGCAGAGGTGCAGATTATGTGAACTGAAGGCTTTGACGCATCCCTTCCCCCCCAAGTCTCTCCACATGCTCACATGATGCACACGCTGCCCACTGCCCTTCGATACCACAGCATTTATTTCTCTGTCCGTCCCACACAGCTCGAGCATGGCTCACTTTTTCTCGCCTCCCCCCTTTCACCCTATCATCACTGTAAAATACCTCACCCCTGCAGACAGAGACAGATGGAGAAAGCAGCACCAGCCCCCTGCTCAGCTCCAATGATTTATGCCACGGTAGCAGAGACCCACACGCACACAGATACACACCACACACACACACATATAGAAACCATGCATACAGTGTGCATGCAATCATACATCAGCGATGAGATTGCATGCATAAATATACGCAAGACCTCGCCGGTGACACAGAGTTGGATGCATGACAGCACCTGTCTTGTGTTAATGTTAAATGCCAGCGCTGCAGGGCTTTTTAAAAGGACATGTGCATCTTTAAAGGAATGGCAACAGACTCTGACATCATTTGTCCCTTTCCATGACAGTTAAAGAGGAACAGGCTGCGGGCACATTCTTCCTCCTTATTCCACCTGACTGAGGTGTCAGACCTAAGAAAGCTGTGTTATACTCGGCTGCAACACTTGGCTACAAAGCAACCAGAGTGATTTAATAATGGGTTAAGCGCTTTGAGCACCAGGAAAAGTGATTTATAAATGTAATGTATTATTATTATTATTATTATTAACAATAAGCATAAAGCACTGCTGCAGAGACTGAGGAACTGTCAGTAGACCTGTTAGTGTGTCCATGAGTGCGTGTGTGTTTGTTTATGCTGCGTTGTTGTCTTGAGCTGTTAGGGTGTTGCAACCAGGACATGCTTGATGTACACGAGGCTACAATTTGCGAGTAAGGTCATTGTACACGCTGTCCTCCTAATCACCCTCCCCTCTAACCACACAGCCACCTTTTTAATATTAATTCTGTTGTGTCGAGGATGGGGCGCGGAGATGAGGAGTGGGGGGGGGGGGGGGGGGGGGCAGAAAAGGGGACAGAGGATGGAGAGAAGCAGTCAGATGGCAGACAGGTAGAAAAGAGGAGAGGAGGGCTGATGGAGGAGTGGAGGGGATGAAGATGGAAAGGAAGAGAAAATAAGGGAGGTAGAGCCGTGGTGGAGGGGAAATCGTTTATCCTGCAGCCCAGGTAAGGGTGACCTGTTTGTCTCTGTCGGCCTCTGTTACTCCCCTGATGTCTCTATAATAGGCCTGTAAGGCAGAGAGACACGACAGCACAAAGCAGCGGCCCACAGTAACAGAGGCTTACAGGAGCGCTTAGGCTCCATTTCCCCCCGTGTAACTTCTGGTAATTCACAGAAATGTCCGCTAATGAATTTAATGGCACCATTTGTTATTTCCAATGACTTGATTTGAACTAATGCGGCTTAAAGAAGAAAAAAACCCACGCTGTATTCAGTTCTCTCGCCTAAAGAAACAAACTCTTCAGGGAAGGGTTTGGAGCTTTAACCTACATTTCTGAGTCTGTATGTATTCAGAGAAGTCTTTTCTTTTCCTTAGACATGCCTGCATCATGGCTCTATGGAAGGCAATGTCAGGGTGTTTCCAGTGTGAGAAAAAGTTTTTAGAGAGTACTTGTCCATGGACAAGTGAGTTTGGCAATTTACTTGTCCGAATACATTTTTCACTTGTCCAGAATGGAAAAATTGGGGCCATTGGAATCTTCTTCTTCGCCAACGTATTTTACATTTTCCCACGACACCGCTAACGTAAGTGAGCGGTAAGATTTTACTGCATCACACATACGTAGGGTTGGGTATAGTTTGGATTTTAACGATTCCGGTTCTGCTTTTCGATTCCGGTTATTTTCGGTTCTCGATTCCGGTTCTTTGAGAGGGTAAAAATAAGTCCCATGACAAACTGGGAGAAAAACATATTTATGAAAACATTAAGTCAAATCTGTATTCCTATTTAGAAATCACTTCATACTGTTTAATTTCTTACGGTTATTGAATAAAATTATATAAAAATAATCTCTGCATTGTTAGAGTTAGTTCTATGTGGTGCAGTTTGAGAATGTACAATTGGCCCAGTCTCCTCTGATGTTACACTGCAACCTGCCTGTGAGACAGAGTCCAACCACACATGTCCAACACATAGGCCTAATAATAATAATACATTATATTTATAGCCTATAGGCCTAGCGCTTTTCTACAACTCAAAGACGCTTGCATGCTTACACATGTCCTGCAATACACATGCTGCAGCTGCTCACTGTTTGTAAAAGTAAATAAATACTATTTGAATTTCAATAATGTATTTTCTATACCCTGCTTCATAAACAATACGGACATCCCTGTGCTCCTCCGAGTCTGGGGGTCGGGGGATGTGAGGACAGCGCGAGGACACAGACAGGGAGGCTGCTTTACTTCATAAAGGAAATGGCGTCAATATTAACAACATAGGAGCTAAAACGCTTAATAACCTTCATTACGTGTTAGAGAAAGAACATAAGAAAGTTTGACAAAGATTAGGCTGTTAAATGGGCAGCGGGTCCGCTGTGTGTAGAAAGAGAGAGGGAGAGAGAGAGACGCTGAACTGCACCGTGCAGCGATCAGATGATCCGGAACAGAGAGAGAGAGCTGCGGGGCTCGGCCTCGCCTCCTGTCCTCACAACTCTTATTAATCCCGGTACCGGACAATTGTTATTTGTTCCTACTCGGCACCGAGTTTTGCTTCCCAACCCTGCCACTGTGCTACACGTCCCGCACCGCCCCGCCCCCGTCTAACAGTACAGAAAGCGGCGAGATGCATTTCCTTAGGAATCGACAAAGCAGAACCGAAACTAACATTTCTAAACGAACAATGGCGGACACGGACAATTTGCGAATGAGTTCTGCCTTTTGTAAACTGAGTTTATCAATAATTTGTCAATAAATGAGGGCTAAAAACGTCACTTGTCCGCCGGACAAGTCAATTGAAAGATCTACTTGTCCGACATTGTAAATAACACGTCCCGGACGGTGGGACGTGTGCTTTTTCGCACACTGGTTTCTCAATCGCGAGTAAAGCTGCTCCAGAGCCACTATTTCAAGCATACTATGTCATCGAGTGCCGCCGAAGTACTGTTCCAATGTCCAGCATACTTGGAAATCTACCGAGCCCGGCGTACTCCGTTTGGAGACATTTCGAGGCTGCACATGAGTAGACTCCGCGGTTTTAAAATCCCCACAATGCTTTGCGCACGGACCAATTTCCCCAAATCTGTGGCGGACGATGTAAGGCGGGGCCTCTCATATGACGCACACCTGCACACTTGCTAGCCTGTTCCACTCTTTGTTTTCCGAATGCCAGGAAGTATTCTTGCCTCGCTTCTGAAGCAAGACGCTCAGAAGACATGTGCTACCAAGCAAGCGTACTCGACATTGAGAAACACCCTCTGTCTCTGGACTATTGGTCGACCACTTATACTATGTTTTGTACAGACATTTATTGGGGATGAATTAAACAGACTTTTGTGATCCCCTGACTTTTTTTTTTAACTCCATCATAAGATTAATATTCATAGTTTTGACTGAAAGGTCTCAACAACTAGATGCAATGTGGAAATGAACATGTTCCCACTCCCATGAATTCTAAGAGCTCTTGTTTCTTGAATTTCATTGTGCCATCATCAAGTCCTAATATCAATATTTCTTATACTTTGATTAATCAACAATACCTGCCCGACCAATGACAATTCCATCAGTCTTAGCATTACTTTTTGCTCCATGTTAATAATTCGCAAATATTAGCATGCAGACACAATTAAGATGGTGAACATGGTAAAGATACACCTATACATCAGCATTTTAGCATGATAGTAGTTAGGCCAAAGCAGAGCTGTACCTTAGAGCTGCTTCGGTGAGGCAGCCTTTTTTTTTATTTATAAGAAAGTAATAGCTTTTCCCTGATATACAATTTTGCATGACTGTTCATCACACAGTGAGATTCATTGTAGAGTAAATGTGTCGACACTCTACGACAAACGCACTCCTGCAATCCACTGAACACCACAGATTGATGACTTATAATAGTGTATTCATGGGAGAATCTTTCCTTAAGGAGGTAGCTATAGATCTAGCTGGAAATGAAAAAAATATGCCAGGCAGCCAGTGTCTCTTTGATTTGTCTCTCAGCTCACTTCCTCCTTCTGTTTTTCATTTCACTCATTGCCTGTCTTCATGATGCACAAATGACAGCCCCGTCTTTGCTTGTTATGGAATCACCTCAGTGAAGATCTGTTTCATTACTTTGATTTGAAAATAAAACACTGCGTTGGCAAAGTTGTAAATGAGTATGGATGAGAGGGAGAGAAAGACGAGGGTGAGAAGAAAGAGAGACGAGAGGGAAGCTTGGCCTAGAGCTATGGAAAGTTGTAATAGATGTTATGCAAAAAAGCATGTAGGCGTTTATATGGAATTAAGATTTGGGTAGTCATTACCATATTGTCTATGACTTCTTAGTTTTTCAGAGGATTGCATTGGTTTTTCTCAAATTACTTTCCCAAATAACACAGGGATACAGTAACACATTTAAAACGGGGTGCGCACCTTATCAAGAATATTAAAAAAGCGTTACTTTCACTCAAGAACAACACACAAAGAATGTTAGAATAAAAGGCTTTCTGTTCCCAATTGATATACATATTTGTGAAGCCACTGCTGCCAAACTCTTGACTAGAAGTTCTTTGTTTATAATTCTTTCATTCACAAAACAATGAAGTGGGGAATCATAAAATTACATTATAGAATACATGAAAAACAAACAAGACTTGGAGAGGAAGGCTTTTACTGACAGGTTGGCCATGAGAAGTGAAGGATACTTCTGCTCCAGTGTGCAACTGGCACCTCCCTGTCATCCTGAACTGTCACTGCAGAGCCAATCGTCTGTTGACATGTTCCCACCTTAACGTCTGTCAACACAGCCTGCGAGACGCACTCATTGGGTGTTTCTCAATGTCGAGTACGCTTGCTTGGTAGCACATGTCTTCCGAGCGTCTTGCTTCAGAAGCGAGGCAAGAATACTTCCTGGCATTCGGAAAACAAAGAGTGGAACAGGCGAGCAAGTGTGCAGGTGTGCGTCATATGAGAGGCCCCGCCTTACATTTTCCGCCACAGATTTGGGGAAATTGGTCCGTGCGCAAAGCATTGTGGGGATTTTAAGACCGCGGAGTCTACACATGTGCAGCCTCGAAATGTCTCGCTACGAAGCACGCCGGGCTCGGTAGAATTCCAAGTATGCTGGACATTGGATAAGTCCTTCGGCGGCACTCGATGACGTAGTATACTTGAAATAGTGTCTCTGGAGCAGCTTTACTCGAGATTGACACACACACACACACACACACACACACACACACACACACACACACACACACACAGCTTTCCCTCTCTGATAAACATATACCCCAGGATTGCTATGGGATGGAACTAACAACTGTGTCATGGCAGGTGTATTGCTCAGGACCCGAGGCAGCGCAGTGTTGAGTGTGAAGTTGTTTCAATGAGTGTTTCTTGAGCGAGGTGCGAGCAGCAATGCCCGAGGCAAAGCAATCAGCCGTTCTGAATGGGGACGTTTTGAACAGGTACTTCACTTGTAAGGTAAACTGAAGAAGTCTTAAGTGTTAGAAAAGAGATAAAACTGGTTGCCAATCAAATGCAGTTTATTTTGTAACCTTTTTAATCCCCATCCTATATGCTGTCCCTTATGAAAGTTTAGAACAATACAAGGCATTGTTTCTGCAGCTTATAAAGAGTCTTTTGTTTCACACTAATATATTATTTCTCCTTACTGCTGAAGCATCTCTTGTTTTACAGTAATCTTATGAAGCTACTTTACGACAACGTGGCACATTGTTCGTTCAGCTTATAAAGTGTTTCCTGCAATTTGTTCTATGTCGTTGTTTGGAGCTCGTACGACAATAAATGCTGTTGTTTGTATTGTACATCCTGGAGGGGGACGTAATTCTACCTTTGTAGATCAATAAAACTGCATTGTATTCTAATATATTCCACTCACCCTCCTAATCCATCCTCTCCTATTAGCAAACATATTGCATGCTGGCTGCAATGGCTGTTATGTAATTAATAGTCATGGTGGGGCAATTAAAATTGGGAGGCTTTATGGGCTTGCTGATTAAGATATTTAAAGCATGAAGTACCCAAGGCTCTTACTTTTGTTCAAGTTTCTGCGTATCTTCTTGTTTATAGTCATTTTATTTTTGCTTCCTCTAGCAAATGTGTGTTTGCGTGGAAAATGAGCGCTGCCTTTGTGTTTGTGTGAGATTTGAGAGTGCGTACAAGACGAGGAACAGTTTCAACACTTATCCTTGACTTTTCCTTTACCCGCATGCAATTAATTACTGCCCAGAATAGCAGCTCTGGGATCAGCTGCTCAGGAAATGAAAACACATCAGTGTAAATGCAAAGCCAGTCAACTCTGGGAGTGTTGTTGTGCACACGCTGAGACCCTGTACCGCCATCCATTTGCACTGACAATCATTATCGCGTGAAAGCAGTGGTCTCCAACTCTATTCCAGAGGGAATGTGTGTGTTCACAGTCCCACAGTAATCCATATTCACTCTCTTAATTGGTTCAATTAGTTCTCTCAGATACTGTATGAATTGTACACTCTGCCTGTCCCCAGATAAAGTCCAGTTAACGTATTACTGGGCAGAGGTTACAAATTGGGTTCCCAGTGGTGAGGCTTAATACACAGAGGATTTGAAGTCATTTATGTGGTTGAGTGAGCTAAAAACTGTATTGCTGACACTGTAATGATGGAACACAAGCATCTTGGCCTCACCGTGTCGTCTTAAGCAAGACTTACACTCGTGGGTATTCACTCACACACCCACACAAATATCACACACGGTTAGCTACACAACGGGAGGTAAATATCCATTATTATTATTATCAGGTTTATGAACACTAAGTACCCCTTTAATGCCCCACTCTCTCTCTTTTTCAATTCATTTGAATTTAAATACTTTCAAAGAGGCTTTATTGGAATTATCTTGTTAAAACACAGTATTGCCAAAGCACAGTGTCCAAATTGGTAGTACAGTTTTTAAAATTAAAACAATACCGAATAAATTAAACATGTTAACAATGTTTTGTGATTTAAATATCAAGATAAGAAAGCGGAACATAACTGGATTGATGAAAAATAATAAAAAGTATAATATGAATACATGTACATAACAGTATGTGTACATATTGAGTCTGTACTTGTTCAGGGTAGATCTGAGTTTGGTGTCAGTCCCTGTCCTTAGGTAACCTGCAGCTCAGTACTGTGTCTTTACGGCCAGACAGCACCACATATTGGTTAGTTTGTTTGTGTCAGTTGGTGATTCAGTTTAGTTTTCGGGCGTATTTTATACATTAGTTGACTCTAATTGATTTGTTGTCAGACTGGTCCTGAGGCAGAGCAGAGTTGGAAAGTGAAATCGGCGTCAGGAACAGCTGAGAGAGGGGACTCTTTTCTTTAATCAGCTCTTGATTTTTGAGAGTCACTGTTTTTTTTGTTTGGATATGCCAATATTTTATTGCTTTTTTAAATTTTGATGTGTAATTATTGAGATCTGCAGGCGCTGTTCATGTTTTTTTCTGTTTAACCGCAAGATGTTCGTGCAGGACTCTAAATGCATGGGAAGAGAGCAGACCCCACCATAAAGGAATATTGATTTTATGTCAGATCAAGTAACGTTAGAACGTGGAATTTGATTGTAAATGTAACTTTCTTTGCATATAATTCCCTGTGTGCCTTCTATATTGGTTCATTTATTGCATTTCCAGGAACTCTGAGATTTTGATTTTGATTAAATCATCTCCTAACTTGTTTAATGTCTTTACATTATTTATCAAACCAATGGGCATTTCTAGGACTTTAGGGATTTTTATTTTGACTGTTTCACTTAGCATACAATTTACTCTGTCATATCAAGGCATATAATAAGGTTTGTATGACGGGGTTGCTGATTGCTTTGTGGAACTCTTCTGTGCTGTTTCTGGCCCATCTGTACAATTATATGGTTCTGTGGGTTGTGGAGGTGTGCTGTTGTTTGTCCCTGTCCTCGGGGGAAACACAGTAATTTGGCTGTGGGGAGGCAGCGGGGTCAATGTTTTGACTGTGAATGCACTGAGAGAGAGAGAAAGGATCCAGATCGGTTACCATGTAATCAACTGTGCTGTTGCCAAGAGGTGAGCAAAACGTATGTGTATCCTGAAGAGTCTCTAATAACCTATTGTTCATTATGTACAGACCCAGGCTTTGACAGAGCTGCAGGAGGTCTCTGCCTTTCTTGTTGACCTGGAAGTCAGAGTTAGAACGAGGAAGGTTAGTTAGATTTATTTTGTCTCAATATTGATGTTACCTTGCTCTCTACTGTAGTCGGGTAAAGAGCCAGTACTGTATGTGCGCTCAGTTCTCCACAGACTAACACACTTCCCTGGGCCTGGAAGCTACAGATCTGCTCATGTAGATAGAGGGAAGATATTTTCATCAGCGTGGCGGAGCAGAGGGGGAATGTAGACGGCCCTTGCATCTGTTTGAGGGTTAATGAGGCCTTGTTTTATTTTAAGCCACATATTGGGGTAATGCAGTTGGATATTTCTTCTTTGTACCAGACAATAATTCCTCATTTATCCTTCCCCTCTTGTGACTTCAGGGAGTTTGACTGATGAATGACTTCTTTATAACTGAGTGAGTGAGTGAGTGAGTGAGTGAGTGAGTGAGTGAGTGAGTGAGTGAGTGAGTGAGTGAGTGAGTGAGTGGAGTGAGTGAGTGAGTGAGTGAGTGAGTGAGTGAGTGGTGAGTGAGTGAGTGAGTGGAGTGAGTGGAGTGAGTGCGTGAGTGAGTGAGTGAGTGAGTGAGTGAGTGAGTGAGTGAGTGAGTGAGTGAGTGAGTGAGTGAGTGAGTGAGTGAGTGAGTGAGTGAGTGAGTGAGTGAGTGAGTGAGTGAGTGGGAGTGAGTGAGTGAGTGAGTATCTCATCTCTCCTGAAGGACCAGGATGTCTGGGATGTTGCTGCTTTAAAAAAAAAAAAAATTCAGGGGATTCACTATTGCATCTAAAAGGGTAAAGAATAAAGACCCTGAATATTTCACATGGGAAACGTTAAAGGCTTCATTTACTATTGATACATTCAAATATGAACAGTTTTAAAAAAGAGATTTACAGTCATCTTTTCACCTATGTCACATGCACAACAGTATCTTGGATGTTAAGCTGTGAGCAGCAGCGCTATAGCTCCATCTGTATTTAATAACTCCATTATAGCCTGAAATCCTGCCTGGGGTTGCACAACATTCACACTATAGAGTAGTGTGAAAAAAACAAAAACAGATGTTAGTGAGTCGTTAAGATCCCTGCTTCAGCCTGCAGAGGCAGCGCTGAGTATGAACTTTTAGTCACACAGCATGATTCAAAGCATGACCAAACGTGGACCTCAAAAAGGCTTGCCGTCCTCTGTTGCACACCAGTGAGGAAGATGAGGTCTTATCTGACATCGTTAGGGGCTCCACAAAGCATTCCAGGCCGGGCCAATCAGTGCAGCACCCCAAGATAACTTGCGCAAGAGAAACTGCAACCCAATATATTCATTCCAACATACAGACGCATATACAGAAGAAGACTCGCATATGTGCACCATATATTAACACATATCATAGAACACACACACACACACCACACACACACACCACACACACACATACCACACACACCACACACACACCACACACACACCACACACCACACACACACTGAACCCTTTTTAAATCAATGTTGGCAAGAGAAATAAGCGATTGAGTTAGTGACATGCTAAACTATGTGGCTTAATGGTCACTCTCCCTTAACGACTGAGTTAAAGATACTGCCCAGCCAGGAAATGGGGACCAGCTTGAAAGAAACGGACACACACTTTTACATGCACGTGCACACGTCGTCAAACAAATGAGGCGGTTGCATTAGTGTCTGTCTAGTGAATGGAGAGCTTGTATTGATCTGCAGGGAGAAGCTCGTACATCAGTGTGGTTTGGCCAAACGCCATTGAGGTCGAGGAGAAATGTTGTACAGACTTGCATACACGTTTTTATTCTTAACTTTACAAGAATAAACTGGCTTTCCGCATTTCAAAAGTGTTTTGTTATTTAAATCTTATTTGCTTATGTTTAATTGTTTTCCCCCATTTGTCTTTCCACTGTCCCTCTCTTGTGTACCCATAGGTGTACAGCTCAAGGTTTCACATAAAAGTGTCTGTACACTCCAGTACAATGCCAATAATGTTTGCGCAGCGTTTGCAGCTCGAGGGAGCGTCCTTTCTTTACTCTACGGTGCTATTTGTGGGGTCTGAAGGGGCCAACTTTGAATACCAGGATGATTCAGCGGTAAAGGGTCAGGATCTATGATAATGTACCATGGGGAACATTTCCATATAATGAACACAGTACATCTTCTTTAGAGGGCCTCTTGAGGAACGGCGATGAGGACACAGATAAAGATAACGAGAGAAAGGAAGACTTCAAGAATGAGAGCCAGAGAATAAAAGATGAAGACAGAGAAGAGAAAAGGAGAATAGTGGAGACAGCAGTAATGAGAGAGAAAATGTAATGGGAGAGACAAATAAGTGAAAGAGAAAGAGGTGATGTTAATGCGGTGCAGCCGGCAGTTTGGGTCCCTCTGCACCACTTGTGAACTCCTGGCTGTGTTGAGCTCTTACTCTCTCACATCAGCCTCCTGCTGCTACTGTAAGAAGACGCATTGAGAGAAAGATTTTTGTATGCATTTATTTATGTGTATCTGAAAGCCCTTGTGTCGGGAAGCTAATAACAAATTGTCATGCTGGCTCTTGATTTGTATAGATAAAAGAAGCCATCATGAGCCCCATAATGCGAGCTATTTAGTGCACCATTTGAAGCAAGCTGCCAGGTCTGTCACTCACACAAACTTCCAAGTCTCTTCGTGACAAGCCTGGGCTTTTGTCATGAAGTCTTGAACAATAATGTGATAAAGCGATGACAGACATGCGAACACGCCCAACACACAACCCCGCATCTGTCGAACATTCATTACTCTCTTCTCCATTGTTTTGCATAGAAAAAACTGGCACAAGCTGCAGAGCCAAACCAGGTTAGACCAAGTGGCTGCCTCTTTTCATGAACACTGCTGCTGGAGCCGGTTCCACATGGCACACAAGTGTGAAATTGGTGAGTAGATTACATGCGAGTGCGATGATGTGAGAGCAGCTGGTCCATCTTTACAGGTCAATACTGATCAAACATGGCTGATAATGTGTGCAGTCCATTTTTCACTTCATCGAGGTAGATATCAGGACACTGGTGAACTCTCATTGGAAATTGTGTTTATTGATAAAAATCCAAAAGACTATACAGTGTAATTTCCACAAACATTTTTCTCTTGATTTATTTTTACACTTTATTAAAAAAATACATGTTTTTACAAAAAAGGACAGCAAACTTATATTTCATTGTTGATCCCTGCTAATGAGAACCCATTCTCTTTTAAATGTACTTACAAAATTAAGCTAATAATCTTATCAATGCTGATATCATTGGATTATAGTTTAGCCCTGGCTTGACCCATTTGCCGCGCTCAGCTAAGTGATCAAGGAACCAATACAACGCCTCACTGCCCTCGGTCAATACCCCGGTCTGACCTATTGGCTGAGGTGGAGAGAGGAGCAGATCTATAGCATTGACAGCCCCCCCGTCCTCCTCTTCTCTCTCATTAGATCCACTCTATTAAACTCCTTATGCATCTGTCTGTAGGCTGCTGGGCTGGGAAACAATTGGAGAGCCCCATTGGTGGTCTCTTAGCTCCATTATAGCTGAGGAACCGACACAAAAGTGCACAACGTTTCCAGGTTGTAGATAACCCTGGACTGAATTTTGATTGCAACAGTATGAATTGTAGATCGGCATTAAGTGTTTGGTCATTTTTGGCAGTTGTGTGTTTTTAACATGCAGTAAAGAGAACAACTACAGGTGCATAGGAACAGATGCATATCTGTTTGGTGGTGGTCTGGAAGGATATTTTTTAAAAGTACTTGTTTGCCCTCTGTGCAATAATTAGATTATGAGTAAATACGAAGCCAGTAGCCAATTAGCTTAGCTTAGCACAAAGACTGGAAACAGTGGAAAACAGCTATAGTAGACTTACTCCAAAATCAATCTAGTGCATATAACCATCATTTATAGCTTGTTCATCTGCACAAAAATCTAAATTGTGAAAACAACAATTCTGTCTTTTAGTTTAAAATAATAAATTGCCAGTAGCCTTACACCTGCATCAGTATTATTTTTCATACTGTATCTTAAACATTATTTGTAAGGATTAAACAAACAAAGATATAACCTGGAATATATGGTTTCTCCCCATTTCCAGTCTTTATGCTTAGCTAAGCTTACCAGCTGCTGGCTGTAGCCTTATACTTGAAAGACTGATTTGAAAGAGGAACCTATCTTTTCATCTGACTCACCCCAGAGTAAATAACTTTAAGCCTGTTAGTGTCACTGCGCATGTGGGTGTGTTAGTGTTTGAGAGACAACATCACATGACTCTGGTGAATGTTGACATTGGTTTGTGTTTGTTGGCGCTGTACAGTATATGCGAGAGGCATCATTCAGGGGTGGAGTGGAGGCGGCTGTGTGGCAAAGGGGACTCGGACATGTCCACCGTCGTCACTCCCATCTTCTTTAGGGAGCGCTCGTCTGTCACTGAGATGGAGCGAGAGAACGCAGGACGAGAGGCAGCCGGTGGGCCTGAGAGAGAAAGAGACATTTCTTTAATTGTTCCTTTTCCCATATCCACAATTTTCCTTCTGTAGTTGCTTTGACAACACAAATGCGTTTCATGTTATGCTAACAAAGCAAATTAAAGTTGAAGTTGACGGATAGAAAGATGAAGAGAGAATGACATACACAAGACATGAAAGAAACAATGGTACAGAGATAAAAGGGGAAGAAAAGTAAAAGAGGCACTGAAATGAGAGATACAGAGGGATAACTGTGTTTGGGTTTTCAATTAATTTAAGTATACTTAAGATCTGTGTCATACACTTAGATTCCCATTAGTTAAATCCCTCATTGGTATTCAACCCACACACCCAGCTTTTCATTAGACTCTCTTGAGCAAATGACATCCATTTACTTTTATTACGGCACATGAATGAAAACTATCATTCGGCCTGTGCAGAGACAGACGCAGTGGCATCATTTGTCCTGTAGGGGGTCATGGCGGTGCAGCGAGCTGCAGCAGGTTGAGCAATGACTGCAGATTTGTTGCAGCTTGATGTCTCTCATCATCACACACATAGAGAGAGAGAGAGAGAGCACAGGCAGCAAGAAGCTACAGGCCATAGTGGGAATACTACCTTTGATATCTCTCACATCAAGCTGAGGTTCACCAGACTAACCAGCAGGGGGCAGGGTGACCACACACACGCACACACACACACATGCACTCACACTCACACGCATGCACACAACACATATGCCCAGACACAGACCCCCACTACGGCTGACATTTGCAGCTAAGTGCTGCAATGGCTTGTTATTTATGTTGAGAGGGCTGTTGATGGGGAGAGTTCAGCAGGTGGCTGCATTACACTGTTTATCAGACTGACGCTGTGGCATTATCACTTCATGAGCCTGCCTACTCTCTTCTTCCCCCCTTACATCTGTCTTTCTGTCGCCCTTTTCTGGGCATACACCCTCCGTCTCTCCCTCCTCACTGCTCCTCGTGTAGTGAAATGCCTCCTGACTGCTCTTCCCTCTCCATTTCTTCTCCCACAGATGTGCACCAGCCATCTGGGCACTTGTAGGCCACAACTAGGCACAACCAGTCTCTGTTCAAGCATTACACCATTTGTCATTTATACTATATTGCAGTGTTTACAGCCATTGATAACAGGGTTTGCTAAATAAATATAAGATTCCTGTTCAGGTTTATTGTAAATTCGTAATGATCTAAAAATATGTTTTTGCCTCTCTGTACTTCCTCTGCACCTCCTGCTGTATCTGCTGCTGGTTAGGCTTAAATTAGATGCAAGAATCATTACAGCTGAGCTCAAATACACATTTCAAATGTACTACTCTATTCATACTCGCCTCTCACTGCCCTCACTGGTCTCACATCCAGCTGTATTCTCTCTCCTCTCCTTCAGTCCCCCCTGCTGTCTCCCCTCCCATGCTCTGCTGTATTTCTGTACAGTATAATCAGGAGCTGTAACCTCACCTGTGTTGCACGGGTTGGATTTGACTTTGCTGTTGGTCTTCTCTTGCATCGTCTGCTCGTACTCTCTCACCTCATCCAAACTCAGCCCTGTGGGACACAAACACACAAGCACGCACCAACACACAAAGCATCAGCACAGACAATAGAATATCTATTACATTTAAAAGGCTTCATATTTAAAAAAGAAAAAAACACAACTGCATAGTTCTGTTGTGTTTTGCAATGTGACCCACCGTGCCATTCGTCTATCCACGTGACGGCTTGTCTGTGGCCAACCAGAAGAATGTCCTGGATGCTCTAAAATAATACCAGAAAAAAAAACACTGCCATTAAAATTGCTACAAAGTGCTTTAAACTTAGAAGTATGCTGGTGTGTTTGAAATGCGTCGTCAAGCAGAACGTGACAGGACGTCATTGTACAAGTAATAACAATGCTATCTTGTAATTATGTCAACTGAATGAGATTATGGTTGAGATAAGGAGTAAGTTAGATAAGTGGAAACTTATCTTGGGTATGTTTGTTTGGTCTCCTTTTGACAAAACTAAACCCAATTCCTTGAAATGCTCTTTCACTCCAGTAACAATGTTGGAGAAAGGGCGTTGCTAGTTATGTTATTAGTACTTTTGGTTCTTCTTTTGTGAGTAGTTGCTCTGCCTCATGGTTATCAGCTCTTGTATTTGTTCCACTGTGAGAAACTCTAAAAACCTTTTCTTTGTTTGGGCCAGAAGAACAGAAGCTCCTTATGGTTTTGTAGTGTAGGAATCTTTCCACTAAATCTGACCTGAGGTTGGGTTACTGAATGGTAGAGGATGTCATTTGAGTCTGAGAGCCTTCTTGGCAGTGGTCTTGGTAATCATACTAATGTCTATAAATTAATGTCTATATGATTTATTTGTGTCAAAATGCAGCACATTGCTCATTCGAATAACAAATGACAGATCAGGATTATTCAGGATCATAATTTTACTGTAAAGACTCAAAAATGCAGAAATCAATGCTTGAATGAAGCTAAGCACTTCATTAAATCCAATTAGTTATACATTTTAATTTCCCAACCTTGTATTACACCTATATGGGCTTGTAACATTAATGAATCAGTAGAGGAATAAAAAGCTCTGTCTCACTTTGTGTATGAAATCTTCGGTCTTTGTCTGGAAGCCGTACACCTCGAAGCTGCACTGCACCCTCTTATAGGAGCACATGATGGGCTTGTGGTCGTCCCTCCATCCTTTCTCCAGAGGCCCTCGGCCAGTTTTACTTGACATCCAGCGACTGGGGTCCTGCACGGGGTAAACAGTGGGTCTATAAATTACTCGCTGAGTCTGCAGAAACTTTGGCCCTGTGAAGCATCTTGGGGGGAAAGCTATGGATCTGTAGATGTGCAGTGCGAGTGTGTGTATGTTTGAGCGTGATGTTATGTGTGTGGAGGTGCAAGCAGATTGTTTCCTCAGCTCAGCCCGTGGGATTGAAAGTGAGATAGCACACATTATGAGAGCGGTTGTGATTTTACTTCCTCACTGTCTCTTATTTTATGAGATTGGGGTGTTTGCTTACTGTATTTGTCTGCATGCATGTGTGCTGGTCTGTATGCTTCTATGTGCCCAGGCCTGTGAATTGGCCTTTGATCCTAAAGACTTGATGGGAGTAAAGAAATGTGAAGCCTTTGTGGAGCGACAATTTACATTTAAGAGGTGTGATAGTGAGAATTACGCCCTTTTAGTAGCAAAACCACACTAGAAAGTAAAGCAAAGTTATTGAAGGGGAAACATCACAGGTGAAAATCCACGCTTGTGTCATCCAATACAAATATATCAAATCAAATCAAGTTTTATTTATAGAGCACATTTAAAAACGATTTTTGGTCGAGCCAAAGTGCTGTACATGTAATAAAAACACTTTACTACAATAAGAAGAAAAGACAATAATTTACAACAGAAATATAAAAACAAAACACAGGGAAATGTCAGGTGTCGTACTCAGCTCTGACTAGAAGGCCAGAGAGAAGAAGTGTGTCTTCAGTGAGGATCTAAAAACGCCTAGGGTCTGGGCCGACCTCACATGGAGGGGCAGACTGTTCCAGAGCCTAGGGCCAGCTGCTGCGAAGGCTCGGTACCCTCGGGTTTTGAGCCTGGTCTTGGGCACTATCAGCAGCAGCTGGTCAGCCGACCTTAAAGCTCTGGCAGGGGTGTGGCGATGGAGGAGTTCGGCTATAAGCCGGAGCCAGCCCATTTAGGGCTTTGAAAACAAATAAAAGGAGTTTAAATCAATTCGGAACCGAATTGGAAGCCATTGTAATGAGGCCAGAATTGGGGTGATGTGGTCACGTTTTTTGTGTCCAGTCAGAAGACGCGCAGCTGCGTTCTGGACTAACTGCAGGCGTCTAATTGAGGCCTGGTCCATACCCACATACAGAGCGTTGCAGTTATCCAGTCTCAAGGTAACAAAGGCATTAATAACCCTTTCTAGGTCTTTTAAAAGATAAAAACGAATTGGTCTTGGCAGGGATGCTCCGATTGCCAATTTTGGGGCCGGAATCAGTATCGTCCGATGCCGATCCGATCGAGTGGGTGGGGGCTATGGGGATCTTCCTTTTAAAGTGATGTTTAAAACTCAGTTAATGGGGCTCATTCACTGGCGCTTCCACAAACAACAACCAACATAATTATTACATTCAAATGAAGTACATTATTCAAGTTTACATTAACTTTGGATAATAACACGGGAGAAATGAGCGGAAGCGCTCTCTTTTCCTCTCTCTCTCCCTCTCTCTCCCCCTCTCTCTCCCCCTCTCTCTCTCCTGACAGCCTGTCAGTATCTCATGCAGCTCGCTGATCCAGTAATGAGTGACCCGACAGTGAAGAATAAACATATTTATAACTAGTTTAGCTTGTTCCAGAGGTAGATAAAATAGCTAAGTGTGTTAGGTCTAACTCTTGTGTGTTTTGCTCCGCTCACCGGTCCATCACAGCGGGCGGAGCTGCAGGATTTCAGCTTTATTTTTCAGGATTTCAGGATTTCAGGATTACACGTTGCATACCGCTATTTTACTGTCTTTTTCGGACACCTTCAAATACTGCCAGACTGGTGAAGCCATTTTGGCGAGCTTGTTTTGCCGCCCACAGAGAAAAGTGTCATGTATTTTACATCATGTGATCGGCTCTCCCGATCGGCATTTATAGAGAGCACCGATCGATCGGCAGAGAGTGCATATCGGCGCATCCCTAGTCTTGGCCAATAGTCTTATTTTAAAAAAAAAAAGAAAAAAAAAGCTGGTTTTGACTATGGAGCTGACCTGCTTATCGAATTTAAAAGCGCTATTGAAGGTCACTCCAAGGTTCATAACAGAGGGGAGGATGATTTTATTGAGAGCCCAGAATATCAACCGGAGATGCTGGAGGTTGGGGTCCAAAAAAGATTACCTCTGTCTTGCTCTCGTTGAGGTTAAGGAAGTTTTTGCTCAGCCAGGATTTGATGTCTGTCAAGCAGTCCATCAACGGCTGTAATGAGTTATTGACATTTGAATTGAGAGGCAGATAGATCTGTACATCGTCGGCGTAACAGTGGAAGGGAGACCACTGTGTTTAGTGAGAATTGAACCTAGGGGCAGTATGTACAGTAGAAAGAGGATGGGGCCCAGGATAGAGCCTTGGGGAACCCCACAGGTAAGAGGGGCTTTAGCAGAGGAGAAGGCACCTAGCTGCACTGAGAAGCTACGGTCTGTCAGGTAGGACATGAACCATAAAAGGACAGAGCCTGTGATGCCTGCGGACTGTTCAAGCCGCGACAACAGGATGCTATGGTCCACAGTGTCGAAGGCAGCTGTCAGGTCTAACAGCACCAAGACAGCTGGGCTACCTGAGTCGGCGGCTAGGAGCAGATCATTAAAAACTCTTAAAAGGGCTGTTTCAGTACTGTGCATAGGTTTGAAGCCAGACTGAAACTTTTCGTGAATGCCATGCGTGGTTAAGAACGACTGCAGCTGGACATAGACTACTCGCTCCAGGACTTTAGATAAAAAAGGTAGCTGGGAGATGGGCCTAACATTTGCGGGGTCGAGATTTGAAAAGATATGAAATATGTGATATTGATCTTTCCGTGTAACTCCAAGCGTTTACTTAAAATGCTGAACTATTCTTTTAGTGAATTCATAGCTTTTTTGTTTGCAAAAACACACACAACAAACATGTTTGCGTCAGAACGGTGCGTACCTCTGACTCTTTGTAGTGCCTTTCAGGAATGGGGTCACTCAGGATATCCAGGAAACTCACATTCTCTGGTGGAGTTGGTGTGTCCCCAAACACCTACACCCAAACAGATGGGGGAGGTCATACAGTATAATGAGAGCAGACACACACACACACATACACCCCCCATACTCTCACACGCATACAGTCACTCACTCAGAGGAGAGGGGGTGAGAGTGGATGAGTAACAGTGTAGAAAACTGAGGTCACACACCATAACACCCCTCACTTTATCCCACCCCGAGGCCCTTGGAGCAAATCACACTGGAGCAAACAGAGGAGAGAACAGAAGGAGGGGGAGATGGGAGGGAAAAGAAAAAACAAGGACGTATGAGAGATATTAGAAGAGATGGGGGGGGAAAAAGAAGAAGAGTTATGAGAGCAGAATACATTTTTCAATGAGAGAGAGAATGGATGGAAGCTAGGGAGAGAGAGGGGGCCGCACTTTAATCTGACCTTGTTTAAAATGTGTTCTAATGCCCCACTGAAGTTGTTCATTTCACAGTTGAAAACTAACAAATAAGGAAAACCTGCCGTTAGATAATAGCCCGCCACGCTCCTGTGGTGCTGTTGTTGGTCTGTGTCAATCCAAGGTCTTTCTCCCATTTAGGGAATGAGGTGCGTTTTCTGGATCTATTGTTTTGCTTTTTACTTTCTGCTCAGAGCATGACGCCGTCTCTGTGTTTGGCATTTGTCTTGGCTCTGAAACTAAACTGTTGGGTCGTTCAATATATATAACTAATTACCATATTTTATAACTTGATATATGTTTTGTGTGTAGTACGTAATTTGTAACGAGTGATAACAGCTGTAAAAAATAAATAATATAATTGATTTATATTTTCCTCTAAAATACAATGGAGATATAAAAAAAGCATACAAAGAAAACACTTTAATACCTCATATGTGTTCTTAAGGACAGTCCTCAAGTGCATCCGTAACTTTATGAATTTGTGTTTGTTTAAACTTTAGTGCCCTGTAACAACATGACATGAAACGAGACGCACCACATTTTTCTCTGAAGCTGAACTCAAAGTGTTCTTGTTACTTATCTATTGTGTTGTTGATGGCACAGACAGAGTGGCTTTTGTTACTGAATATCTGTTTGTGTGTGTACCCCTTGGTCAAAATGTAGCATGCGCACCGCCGCTGCATGTCTGGTTAATAGATCTTCCAACACTGCATTGTGTGTTTTGCTTGTCCTCCTTGTAATTTGCACATCAATGTGATGAACATTTTCTTTGCGCTGCAGAGAAAATTGCAATTTCTCTCCTTGCGCCTTGTCTTTCTCCTCCCCCTCTTCCATAATCACTCCATCTTTCTCACCCCTCGCTCCCTCTCATACTCACATTGTCGTTATCGCCGTTGTTGTTCTCGAATCTCGTCTCAATGCGTATGCTGAACTTGGGGAGGAATGATACCTACGGGGTGACAAGAGGTAAAAAAAGGAGGAAAAAGGGGACGAGATAGAGGGTGGATGCAGGCTGCAGATTAGATCCACTGATACTAGAAAGAGATGAGCTCTGTTGCATTCATGTACAGTAAATGATGTATGAGAATACTTACGGAGTACTCTGCAGCACCAGGGACGTTCAATATGGAAAGGGAGAAACGGCATTAGTTACTCATACATGCATGAGCACGCAATTGGTCTCACACACATACACATTACCACGGGGGAATACATGCAAACATAGTGATACATATTTGATGCCTCTTGGAAAAACAGCTGTTAAAAGTAAATAAGTTTTGTATAATGCATCAAGGTGAAAGTTAATTTACGTTTAACACAAAGTCGCTCAAACACAAACCTGTGATGGTGTACGGGTAGAAGTTCCAGGCCTTTTCCGTCACGTAGAAGAATCGCGGGGCAAATGCTCTCGCCCAGCCTGGCAGTTTACTGAATGCAAAATGGGAAGAAATAAGGGTCGCTTTTTAGAGAGTGGGAAAGAGGAATAGTAGGAGAGAGAGATTAGAGAGGGAGACGGAGAGAGCCTAAGTGGTTTTTGTGCCATTTATAGCCGGATTACCTGTAGGCTACTCTCACCACAGCATTCATTTTTATGACTCATTCCCAATTACACCTGTGGTGATGAATTGTTACTGTAGCTTCCAAGGCACATGTCAAGAAAATGATTGAAGTAAAATGCACTCACTATACTCTGCGTGTGAGTGTGTCTGTCTGTGTGTGTGTGGGTTCCAGCATATCTTTACTAATGAGGACCAAATGTCCCACAAGCACAGAAAGATTAGGAAAATCCTCCACAGTGAGAACATTCCTTTACTTCTGTAAGAGTTTATTTTAGGATTACGCATTGGGTTTAGAGTGGTGATTAGTAAAAGAGTCGAGGTTACATTAGGGTAATGAGTGAGGTTAGTTTAGGGTTAAAGAATGAATTCAGAGATAAAAGAGAATTGTGGTTGTTGTTTTTTTATGACTGAGCTTTCTCTATAATAAAAATGCATTGATTGATAGCCTGTCACGTTGAAAACAAAGGGATAACTTATCTTGGTTGAATGGATATTTATCTGAGGGATACTATTTGAGTTTGCCTTTGTCAAAACCACATAAACATTCTTTCATTAAACGATGTCGGGTAAAGGGCGTTGGTAGTTTTGTTATTAGTACTTTTGGTTTTTCTTTCACATGTGTTGCTTTGCTTTACTGTGAAAGAAAAATAGACTAAAATATATTTTTGTATACGCCTTTCAACTTGTCAATGAATTTCTTTATTAAATCTCACATTATGCCTTGGGTTTATGGTGTTGATTAAGAAAAGAGTTGAGGTTACATTTGGGTGAGGAGTTAGTAAGGTTAGTTTAGGCTTAGGGAATGAATTTGGAATTAAAACATAATTCTGGTTGTTGTTGTTTTTAGACTGAGCTTTCTCTATTATCAAAATGTATTGATTAATGGTCTGTAACGCTGAACATAAAGCAAATAAACCACTTATTTCAGCTAAAACAACATGGACAAGGCCGTCATGCATAGCTTCAAATTCCTGCAGTAGACACATTTGGAACATTTAGGTGTTGACATGTCTCCCATTGAGGGCTGCAGCTTGAAGCAAAATAAAATGTTTGGGTATTGCTTTATTTTAATGCCTCGCTATTTAGTGTTTATAAGCATTTCTTAAAACTTAATTCATGATTTATAACAATCTGATATAGTTTTAAATACATATGAAGACATTTGTAAATCTGAATGTGTGTATTAACAGACACATGTAAAACTGCACTCTTTGTCTTAGAAACTAGTTTAAAAAAAACTTTGATTAAAGATCTTCTTAATAGATTTCTTGTAGAGCTTCAGCTTTCAGAGATATTTTACATAATTCATACATAATACACTCCTGGTTAATAAATCATTAGAGGAGTCATACTGTAGTTGTGCACAAACACATTAAAGAAATAGTTTGACATTTTGGGAAATGTTCCAATTTGTTTTCTGGCAGAGAGATGTATGAAAAGATTAATACCGCTCTCATGTGAAGCTACAGCCAGCTGGCTAGCTTAGCTTAGCATAGAAACAGCTAGCTTGACTCTTTGTGAAGACAACACAATCTGCTGTATCAGGTGTTTAATCAAAATGTTGTTTTTTTATGGAGGGCTCTGTGCTGAACTCTATCTTAGGTTAAAGCAGTAACATATGGAGTGTCCTCTGCATGGTTACCTGGCAACTGCTCACAGCCAATAGTCCAGGAAATAAACGACCACAAATCAGCAAATCGTTATTTCTTCACTTTTTTAAACATTTTTAAACAAGCAATGTAGGCTAATTAGTGAGCTTTAGATGAGCTGGTATGCAGACTTTGTTACCTTATGACAGAGCTGGGCTAGATGTTCTCCATTTCCATATTAAACGTACAGATGTAAACAACCCGGTATCACGGCAAGACGTGAACATGTGACGATCTACCATGCTGGGAGACATGAATATATCACGGTTTCGTCCCTTCAAACGTGACAGTTACACGGTATTGTTAACATGGCCCAAACAGTGGAGAAATACCCGGAAGTGCCAAGCAAATGGTCTACCGCGCCTATTGGTCGGTTTTTATTGTCAAAATTAGATGTTTTTAATTTATTTTTTAATCATCACACTTGATTTCGCTGATTTTCTTGTTGCCCTAGCTGGTCGACACCTCTTTTAGCAGAAACAAAGGCTACATTAATGTATTAAATCGATGTTAATCCATGTGTGTGGAGGTGAGGATGTGGAATTAACGGACGTGACGTTGTGCGATTGCGTTGCCAGGCAACGCAATTTACAAACTCTTCAACTACAACCCTAATTATATTTTAAAACATTTTAGACAGCCTCACGAAATACTTTAATGTAAATTAAAATGTAAATGTGAAGGGGTGTGTGTAATGTGGTGATTGACATTATTCACCCACGGATCTATGGGTTGGGGGTATTGTTCCGCACGGACATTTTAGTTAAACGGACTTACTGTTGATGTGAAATCCGAAAAAAAATACGTTGTACACCATAACGGTGCACAGCTGATATAAAAGGACTTGTCGTTTTTAAAGATATTACTGATTTTCTTTGAATATAAGAATGTAAATACTGAGTTGAGAGAATAGTCAGGGGATTTGGGTGATGGGAGACACATCTATGGATTCAGAATTTCAATAGCTTACTGTTAAATGACAGATATACCTTTCTGTCTGTGATGTTTTACAAATCAGATATTATAAGTAAAACATGTGAAATAATATAGCAATATCCTGTACAATTATGTGAAAACATGAATAAAACTACACATCTTCAGATATTATACATACACAAGTGTCCTACACTAATAATACAAAGTTATTATGGCTGTGTGCACCGCCTAGTGGTTAAAGCACGTTATTGAATTAGTTGTGTATATGATATGTCAATGATCCTTAGAAAATCTTGAAATCCTGAAAGGGATATGCAAAATAGCCATTATATACAGTCTTTAATGAACTATTAGTAGAGAATAACGAGTAATGAATATACTTTATAGGGATCTGCAGATAAATGTTTAGTCTTCTCAAGCAGCAACTATCAAATATCTCTCCTGATTGTTGGCACTTGACAATCACCTTTCCCTGAATTTTACTCAGGTGTAACTAAAGCCTGATTTAAGGGTTGTTTATATTTCACATCATTAATCAGAATCTGCAAAGTAACTAAAATAAATGTAGTGGAGTAAAAATACCAGGTTAACCTCTGAATTGTAGTGGAGTAGAATTGCTGTTTTGTTTAGTAATGGATATTGAATATGGAATAAAGGTTTTGACAAGACCTGGTGTAACAATAATCAAAAAGGACATTAAAAGAGCTCCAGATGTCAATGATCTAAACAAAACAGCACACCTGAAATGTATTAAATATAGGGATGTCCCGATCCGATCACGTGATCGGGGATCGGAGCCGATCACGTGATTTTCACGTGATCGGGGATCGGGAGGAAAAAAATCGGGGATCGGAATTTTTTTTTTTTTTTTTATAAAATATTTTTATACATTTTATTTAATGTTAAAAAACAAAAATGACCATGTTCACGTCTTAAAGTCATCCTGAGGCCTTCGTTTTGGGTTAAAATTACACAACATCATGTATGTGTTGCTTCTTTTGGGCTTGTTTTCATAGACCTGGTTGCTTATTTCTCTCAAATCTGGCAACAGTGGGCGCAGTGTCTAATAGTAGCAGTAAGCTAACAAGAGGCTACGTTCAGCTGGTGCCTCGGGAGTCGGGACAGAGAAAATGTCAGGAGTTTGGAAGTATTATAAAATTGAAAGCGAAGGCAGTGTAACAGCCAGATGCAATGTTTGCAAGGCGGAGGTTCCGCGTGGTGGAAAGAACAGAGCTACGTTCAACATGACCAATCTAATACAAACACCACCAACAACAACACGACGAGTACACAGCGGCCACTCAGGTAACGGCACTGAAACAACCGACACTTTCAGAGACTTTTAAAAGGAAAGAGAAACTGCCCCAGAACAGTGAAAAGGCCAACAAAATAACAGCCAAGATAGCTGAATTCATCACGTTGGATGACCAGCCGTTATCTGTTACCTTTTTTTTCCTCTTAATGCATTGCAGAAAGATCGGATCGGGAAAAATCGGTATCGGCAGATTGTCAAAATCAAATGATCGGAATCGGATCGGGAGCAAAAAAAGGTGATCGGGACATCCCTAATTAAATACTTTATTAAGGGCAGTGAATTAGTTTTTTCTGTATGTTTTTCAAATCAGTGTTATACAGTAAGTGTCATAGACAGTGTTACATTGCTATTATTATCCTTAAAATATATATTATAAAACAAAACCATTTATGATCTTTTTTTTTGGGTGGTTTACTAATGACAGTTAATTCTGTTTCTGCTATTGATGGTTTCATTTTTGTGAAAAATAATCAAATAATCAAATTCAATAACGTGCTTTAACCACTAGATGTGCCTTTCTATCAACTGTGCACCGTTATGGTGTAAATACAGCCTATCTACCAATTGGATCAAATATAAAAGTCAGCCGAATTATTATTGATACTGCAAGGAGACGTATTGTGTGAAAATAAATGTAAGATGTTGTTTAATTGCGGATATATTTATGATCCACGTCACGTTTTCAGTTTTGGCGGCAGTGCTTCCTGTTTGTCCAGAAGTCTTCTCATCAGGGCTCTATAAATACAGAACTACGGCAGATGTGTCATATTTAATGCAGCCAAACCGTGTATTACAATGCCGTTATGTGATGACCTCCAAAGAGAAAAGCAAGCAAACTCGGAATAAAGTATTATTTTATTTTTTTTAAAATGTCCGTGCGGAATAATACCCCCAACCCATAGATCCGTGGGTGAATAATGTCAATCACCACATTACACACATTCCTTCACATTTACATTTTAATTTACATTAAAGTATTTCGTGAGGCTGTCTAAAATGTTTTAAAATATAATTAGGGTTGTAGTTGAAGAGTTTGTAAATTGCGTTGCCTGGCAACGCAATCGCACAACGTCACGTCCGTTAATTCCACATCCTCACCTCCACACACATGGATTAACATCGATTTAATACATTAATGTAGCCTTTGTTTCTGCTAAAAGAGGTGTCGACCAGCTAGGGCAACAAGAAAATCGGCAAAATCGAGTGTGATGATTAAAAAATAAATTAAAAACATCTAATTTTGACAATAAAAACCGACCAATAGGCGCGGTAGACCATTTGCTAGGCACTTCCGGGTATTTCTCCACTGGTTGGGCCATGATAACAATACCGTGTAACTGTCACGTTTGAAGGGACGAAACCGTGATATATTCACGTCTCCCAGCATGGTAGATCGTCACATGTTCACGTCTTGCCGTGATACCGGGTTGGATGTAAAAGCATTATTGTGCCAATCTTCTCATCTAACTTGCGCCATCTTCCAAAGTCCAACTTTTTCTTTGTCAAACACTGCTTAAAACTTCATTATTGTTTGTTATGACATTGAGTAAGTCTTTTATAATTTTTGTTACCAATGCTTGTTAAATCCATGATAATTAACGTGTCACCATCATTTTAATATGAACTTCTACTTATTTTTATTTTTCATGAGCACACATTGTTAAAGTGTGTCCAGCCTCCAATGGCTCAGAAAATGTTTTTCCCATGATGACATGTTGCTCTAAGCTGAGTCTGTACTTGTACAATCCCAACTCTTGAAGGTTTACTGTGATGAGCTCATGGTACAATAACATGTCTACTGTAACCCAGACTAGAATGGGCCTCAACATGTTTCAGTAACTGGGTTCCTGAACTCAATATGTGGGAACATCACACTGCGGTATGAGAGTTTCTGTGTTGAAACAATGTTTTATTGCTTGTTTGTAGTAATACCTGCAATACACAGTGAAGTAAGAGATCAAAGTTCGAACACAATCTGTTATCATAATGACAGAGTAGACGATAAGGCTCAGGTTGCAAATCACCAGGATTCTTAGTTTTAGTGCCTCATTAGTACATAAATCCAATCAATGTGCACTCTACCTGCTCAGGTAGATCCGCTTCTCGGTCAGCTGACCTTGGCCGTGCTGCGGGTGCATGTCGGCCTCATTCCTCATCACCTCCACCCCTTCTCCACCACCACTCTGCTCACAGCTGTGCTTACTGATCATGTACAGCTGCCCAATCCTGTACTGGAGCCCGGGGAGAGGTTTTCAACGAGGTGTATGAAGGTGAGGATGGGGAGGGGGAAGAGAGGGAGACAAAAACAGTGATGAGAAAACATGAAGCACGAAGCAAAATCATCAAAAGCCATCCAAGGTGACAAAATATAATTGAAGTGATTTTTGATTGTATTATCTCTGATATCCTAAAATAATACGACTTTACTTTTGAAACAACCCTCACTTTATAAAATCAATAAAAAGCACACTTGCTGGATTAATGTTCCACAGAGGTTTTTCCAGTTACAGCCTCTCTTGATTTGGTTGGGCCATCAGCATGTTGAGGCTAATGTTAGCCAACTTTGAGAACATATTGCATTTCACTGACATTGCACTTTCTCCATGTGTACGCCTACTTCTGTTAAACTACATTTTTGCATTAGGCATTACCCCACACCTTGTCTGTTTTCGGGGGCACAGTATTTATACCATTTACATTTTTTTATTTTTTATTTTACTGTCATTTCCCCTTGCTCTGTACATACAACATTGATTGCTTGGTTTCTTGCCCTGTTAGACTGATCCCTCCTCTGTTGTACGTTTTTTGCCTTTTCCTTCCTCTTTTTGGTGTGACATTTTAAAGTCCTTTGAGGCCAGTTTGTGATTTTAAGCCGTCTAAATAAAATGTAAGTGACTTCACATTTAAGAAGCATTTAAACCGAAGGTGTCAGAGAACATTTCTCAACGCCACAAGGTGATATTACATTTTAAGGACTTCAATAACCAATCAATAATACCACCACAACTAGTCAATAAACCGCTTACTCCATCGAGGAAATTATAATAACCATCAACAACTTAGAGGAAGAGGTTGGGAGTGATGACAAAACATTTCCTGGCAGCAGGTTCAGCCATAGTTGCTGAGTGTGATTTTGTCTCGACAGGCACTTACTCAGTGCTGCTTAGAAGCCCGCTTTGTATTTGCTCTTCATTTTTTAAACAGTTACTTGCTGTGTATAAAGATTTCCCTCAAGTGACCATATCTGACATCAAAATGTAATTTGGCCGGTGAGGGTGAACGACTGGAGTCTAAATTAAAGAGGGGGATGGGACTTTGTTCTCTGCTGCAGCCCCAGTTTGTGCTCGATGCTGATGAGGCGGGAGTGTTTCTCTTAGCGAGTCTAAAGAGGACGAGGCCTTTGGGCATCTGGAGCGGCCTGACTGATTCAGTTTCCTTTTGAACCATTTACACAATAATACTTCAGTTTCTGCACTGATGCTGCTTTCTGTCTTTTCCTCCTCAACATTGTTTCACTGTACATCATTGTGTTCCCTCTAATTGCAAACTGAGTTTTTAAAGACAATATGAAAAAATGATACTGCAAACCACTAACTATTCTGCTGTGGCCATCATACTGTAACTCATTGGGCCCTATGTGTTGTTGTGCCACTAAAGCATTTTTTTTTAATTAAAAGTGGAATATGAGGAGGCAGAGGGAAAGAGGAGGGCAGATCTCAGTTTGCTATCCTTCACTGTGCAATGTTGACATCATTGTGGCTCTCCTCCTCCTTATTCCAATTACAGTGTAATGTCAACATTCAATATTTACTTATTGGGTATTCATGGGACTTAATTAATCACAGCGATGGATGCTTTTACACCGTCTCAAGGCTAACAGACTACCGAGCAGCGGGCTCCTCCCACACAGGTTATGAATCTCTTTGACTGTCTAGAAAACTTACTCCAATCACTATTATTATGCAATGTGCATGCCTTTTGATGAATGATGTGTTGATAGAACCATTCATCGAAAAATGTTGGCATGCTATCTCTTCCAACAAAAATAAAGACAAGGACAAGTTAACAAGCTGTGAATTTGTCATGACTTCCTGAGTGTAAATATAGCTCATCATTGTGGGGTGGAGATTCTGCAGATAGTTGTCAGTCTGATAGCAACTGGAAATGAAAGATGATATGATTAAAGTAAAGCTTGTGGCAACTTTCATATCCAGTGATCAAATGCTAAGAGCAAAAACTAGAATTCGTTATGTAACCCTGGATCTGTCCGCTGACAAAGACAATGAGCCTTTTTTTGCAAGACAAACACCTTTGTAAATATTTTTAATTAATTGTGTACTCGGCTCAAAGGAAAGGGTATGGGAAGAGAATGACACATCTGTACACCTGCCTAGTCTTTTTATTTTGAGCAGTGTCAAGAAAGCCACATTTAATCTTCCTTCTATGCTGCTTCAACTTATCATGAAGTTGCTTCTGTGCAAAGTGACAACCACAGGGCGGCTCAAGGACTCATTCAGCACGTGCACAAGAAGTTTGAAATTGAACCAACAACCTTAAAATACTTATTTCACCAATGTTAGGGCATATCTTCTGTTTTTGTTTTGTTTAAAAATACTTACTGCTGGAAACTCTCCAAAAAGAATAGGTGACTCCTTCACCATTGCCAGAAAGCAGAGCATTTCGGATGTCTTTTTATAGGTGTGTCATGTACTGTACAGTAAGACATCACACACGGGCTGGCTAGCAACAGAAGCATTTCCCGTAAACAGTAACATTTGAACTGTGCATACTGGTTTTTATATCTGCTATTTATTCAGTTTCTCTTTCAATATTCAATATTCAATATTGTTTTACGATGATCACCAAGTTGTAGATGGACACTCTAAATGAGGATTAGCATTATTATTTAGTGTTTTTTTGGAGTGGTAAAGGGGCTTTACCCACTATTATACAACCTGAGCAGATTTTCCCACAGCAGAACACAATAGTGAACATTCCCTAAGACACACTAAGCTGTATTGTGTTACCACTGAACTACTTCTTGGATATTTCACACGTGAAAGTCTACACCATTCCCTTTATAAATTAAGGGAAGGCAAGGGTAAGGCCTTTGTTAATGTCTTGGACTGGGGTAACTGTCACGATTTGATACTGCCTCAAATAAGCTGCACTTAAACTTACATTACATTCAGGCGAAAGAGGATTTGCTGGCAGCTCAAGTTTCTCTGTGCCCTGAACTGATACTGTAAATCCTATTTTGGACTGCTATTTGTCACTGTCATTGTTGTGGTAACAGGTAGAATTGTAGAGGGGGAAGGGAAAGCACTGGGATGTGATGAGGACGTTCCTTTTGAAGGGCACTTTGGCGCATAACTCAGTCTCCCGTCCCTCTTTTTTCCCAAGCGGGATCACCTTTGTTTATAAGCCTGCAGGCCTTTGTTTGAGTTTAGGTCTTGCAAAGCCGTAACCAGTCTGACTAGTTTTTTTGCGCTGCGAGGTGTGCTAACGCATGTGAGGGAAGTAGAGAAGCCGACAGATGGGGAGATAATTTAGACACAACAGCAGCAATATGATGCTGCCGGCCAGGTGTTGTGCTTTGGCTCCATCAGATTGGCCGAGACTGTTGATGCTGAACACACCGCGCTTACCCCAGTGTGCCAAAGCTCCCACAGAGCCGCCGCAGGAGGTCTCTGTGCTCTGTTGGCACTTTTCTTATCAGCACATTAACACTTTCCAGATAACAAGTCAACAACACTTTTAACACTAGAAATAAAACCCCCCTCTTTCAATTTAAACTTGTAGGAGGGTTGTGTGTACGAGCGTGGGAAAGACAAACACACTTACCTCATCCACAGTCAGTGGCATACATATGCGGTATTCTTTCATCAACATGGTGCAGCTACAGAGAGGACTGTCTGGGGAGGCGTGTGGCACAGTGGAGTAGTGCGTAGTGCGTTGGTGTTCGGATCAGGGCAGCACAGGTTCAAACCCCGCTGCAGTCAGCATGTGGTTGTGTCCCTGGGCAAGACACTTCACCCCAAATTGCTCCTGTGGGGATTGTCCACAGTATTGAGTATGTAAGTCGCTTTGGATAAAAGCGTCTAACAAGTAACATGTAATGTCTGTGTGAACTGTGTCTATCTCAGCGGTCTCAGTTGCATAGTAGGCAGGCACAGGCAAGCTGCACTGCTGCTCCACCACAGTGACCTCTTTTCTTCCTTTGTTTTGCTGATGTCAGTAATCCAATGAGTTAAGTCCAGTCTCTCTCTGTCAATGAGTATCTGCTGTTTTCCTACTTTTTCCCTCCCTCGCTCACTCCTCACAGCCCTGTCTCTCCTGTTTTTGTTTCTCTTCCTCAATTAATCTCCTGCACCCGACTTTCTAGCTGCCGTCTCGCTTGCTTTTCTTGTTACTTCTGCTTTCAGTTCTCTTGCTTTTGCCTGCCCTTTTCGGTTTGCTGTTTTTCTCACTTAGTTTCTGTTTGCTTTCTTTCACCACAGTGAGAAAGTGGTAATTAGCTGTGAGCTAAGATTGAAAGGCAACCAACTCCACCTGCTCTTTCCCTTCTCTGCCTCCTTGCGCTTTGTTTAAATCCTCCTAAGACTCCTCATGTGTAACCCTGGTGTCCGCTCGGCGCTCCTCCCTTTCCCCTCAGCTGCCCTCCGCTGCTCTCAGTTCCTCAAAAATTCCTTTGCCTGTTCCCTCCTTATCTGTTTTGCTCTCCCTCCCATAGCATCCACTCCCCGCCCACTGTACTTTACAACCAACTCACCTGTGTCACCTCCCCCCTTTCTCCCTCCCTCTCTCTGATCTTTATCTGTCCTTTCCTCTCTGTCTCCAACACTGTTTTCCACACTCTATCATCTTTCTATATCTGGCAACGCTAAGTAACAGTTTGTTGACACCAGTCTTTGGAATGTGAATAACATTCCTCAGACCAGACCTCAGACAAGCATGTTATGACAGAAATGGCCGACAAACAGGGGTAGGTAGGGTGGGCCATTGGATTAAATATTACCAGAGCCATGAGAACTTTCATTAAGCACAGTGCCAGGCTCCCTTACATTGTATTACCTCCTGACCTTCAGCCAGGTTTAATTGAATCTGTGTTTAGTCAATGAGTAGAGGAATCGAAGCAGTCATAATTTCTCGCCTGTGTCCGTCCTTGAGTCACGGCACCGCTCTCCTTTTGTGTGAGCGAGAGCTAACGGTGTCTGCCAAGCACATATTGTTGCCTCCTCATCAAATAAGAGAAGCAGATGTTCGGCTTCTCCGGGTTACTCTGACTGGGGCCAAAACCAATAACCCGCCCTGGATACTGACACTCTGGTGGAATTCACTGGCTTTATTTTGTGCAGCCGTGAGACGGGAGCCAATGTGTCTCTCCTCTCCACGTGCCCTCGCTATCATCCGCTCTGCAGTGAAAGTGCGGGGAAAACAAATTCCTGGTGGGGATTGCTCCTATCTTATCAGATCAGTGTTTAGAGAAGGGAAGCCACTTCAGAGGGCTGAGGTGTGCTTTGCTTGTCTCTGCCATTTTCCCTAGCTCGACACACACAGAGCTCTGTCAGTGCCACAGTTTAAAGGACGATTGGTGAGAGTTTAGATGCGTGTTCAGCAGTGTGATGGAGTCATTGGTTGCTTTGATTGATTATTTGAGGGTTGGTTGATGGTAACCGTTGTGAGAAATGGCAGTGCTTTAGCTCACTGATCCTGCAAATCACGAAGCTGATCTAAAGACTGGTTTCTTGATTGATCAACGTATGGAAGAGATGTTTACTGTAGATTTATCGGGTGCTTTCTTTCAAAGGATTCAAGTCAGAGGTGTGGCTTGTTATAGGTACTAGAGAAGAGTATTTTCTAAATGTCTTTTAAATTATTTATTTAATTTTTTTATTATCTTTACAGCAAATGTGACAAGAAAAAATAGAAAAACGGTATTGCCTGTTGCAAGACCACATAAGCCCATAATCATATGGACTGGATAAAATGTTGCTGACATGCCTACCTAAACAAATTCTGCCAGACGGTCACTGCACTCACTATCAGGTTGCGAGTCCTAGCAATAGTCGTGTTTGTTGTTTATGTTAATTAGTATATGTTAATGTTCATAGTCATTATTTTTGGGGGTTGGCTTTGGGAGAAGGCTGAAGAGACAGCTAGTCAGTGATGCCAACGTTGGAGCTAGTCATGCTAGTTACTTTCACCAGTGAAGGTTTGATGGGATAATTTCATATTTGAGCTTTCTCTTGCTAACTTCTCAAGATACGAACCCTAGCTGTAATTATAGATCTGACCGTGGAGATGAAAGGAAATGAGGGGAGAGAGATGAGACAAAGGGCTCATTTACAGCGTGTATCAACATGTGATCTTTATCTGCATACATTATCTGGATAATCACATCTGATCAATGGGACCTGGTATTAATAAGCTTTCTCCTTATCTTGAATCTGCCAGCACTGTGATCAGGTCTCAAAATGCAAATGAGTTATACGGGGCTGGCAGACTTGCTAGATACTGATACTTGTAGCTTTTTCCCGAGAGAGGCTGAGTTTGGTGCATTCAGATCACAATGAGTCCTGTGTGCATTTAAACAAAACTGGTGTTAATAGTGTCAACATTTACCAGTCGGGCTCAAACTGACAGCACCAAGCCCTCATGCCACCACAATGTGTCATTCTATGCAAATGAAGATTCTGCAGCGTTTGTGTTGGATACTTCTGCTGAAGACCAGGTTCGTTTTTTTTTTTTTAACCTGTTAAGCCCTGAGCCTGTTTTTCAGCTTTCAGGCTCGAAAATGCCACTAACACAACAAAGACTATATCTTCACTTCTAAAAGGGGTAAATTAATAATCTTTTTTCTCAAAGCAAGGTTACATCTGTGAGTTGGATGAAGAAGTGTCAGAAATCAATATAGATGTTTTTATTTAAAAATAAATTCATATGGAACATAGTAAAAACATGTAAATTCTATCTCCGCCTAAAAAAAACCCATTACAGATAGTGAAAACCACCCTTGGATGATGGGTTAGTAGACTAAAAGCTTTAGGAATCCAAAGTACAACATATAATAAGTACCCTGTATCAAGATTGATGCAAAACAAGAGAAATTTGACCTTTTTAGAGAGATTTAGAAAAATAAAGTCCAGGCGGACTCACCTCTGGGTAATTTGGGAACCATCAGTTCCATTTGACCTTTTTCACTGTAAAAATCATTTTATTACTTTGAATTATCACTATAGGTATTCATTCCATCCAAATACAACTGTTGTAAAAAATAAAATAAAAAATAAAATAAAAAATATACAAAATGAAGTTTGACTCCAACTGGAGCAGATTTATTTAAAACTTTACAACTTAGGCATGCCACTCCTCGTAACAATTTTTTTGGAAGTGAAGCACAGAGGGACCTCACACTTCCTGCAGTACACAGCTGTCTTCATCTTCTTTTTGCCAGCATCATGGCAGTTCCTGCAGTTCTTCCTGATACGGACATCTTTCCCATAAAACTTGGGTCCGCATGTGAGTGGTGGTGGGGGTGGTGGAGGTGTTCCAAATTCCAACATTTCAGAAGCAAGCTGCTCCCTGAAAGTCTTCTGTGTGTGTGGCTTTGTCCTGCTGGGGTCACTTGTCATCTTGTGCAGCTCCTTGTGGAGAATGAAGCTGTTCACCACGGCAATGTCAAGAAAATGGTAAAAAAAAGTCTTGTACCATTTCATAGTTTTGTGGAGAACGCTGTAGTACCCGATCAAAGCGTCAGACACATCCACGCCACCCATGCTTCGGTTGTAGTCCAACACAGCGTCAGGAACGGGAACAGTCTTAGTCTGCCACACACCATCCTGTTTCACTTTCCGCTGGACCGTCTGACCGCTGAAGGCCTCGTGCACTGTGGAGCACATGGTCACTTCACGGCTGTCCATCCACTTTATGAACAGGAGTTAATTATAGTCCAAAATTATAATAGACAGGAAAACATAGAAATCCCTCACAGTCAGCATTTTCCAAACATGCTTCTTTCCAGCCTGCAGTCTTTTCAGGGCGTTGGCGTTCGTGTTGGCAATGATTGTATGAACCACTGAAGCGCTAAAAAAAAAAAAAAAGTCTGAAAATGGAGAGGGGAGACCATGTGGGGTC
Organism: Trematomus bernacchii; assembly: GCF_902827165.1. Lineage (NCBI taxonomy): Eukaryota > Metazoa > Chordata > Actinopteri > Perciformes > Nototheniidae > Trematomus > Trematomus bernacchii. The sequence goes on along the minus strand of NW_022987582.1, from coordinate 544,199 downwards.
GAGCGCTGGGCCTGGGACCCTGGCTGGCGTGAAATTCAGTTGCTCTGGTGTTTGGTCATTCTCCTCTCTGTTGTGCCACCCGAGTTCTTCTTCTGTCATTCTGGAAGAGGAAGAACCTCGGCCACGCTTCCTGCGTTTTAAACATTTATCTGATGCTTTTCCTTTTCCTGGCTGAGGAGCGGGAGCCCCACCTCGGCCACGCTTCCTTTGGTTTACAGATGCATCTGACGCTGCAGAAAGCTGGTAGAAACCAGACGATGGTAGCTTTGGAAGTGAGTGCTTTTTGGATGCAGGCTGAGTGGCCAATACTGGTGCAGATCTCTTTCTAGAAGTTGAGGAATGTGATGGTGAGGCAGGTGTGGGCTGGGTGAAAGTAGGCAGTGGTGAAGCCATTTCATCCTCATCTCCATCACTATGAAAAGAAATGTGGAAAAACAAAGAGATTAGATTAATTCCTGTAATTCCTGTTTCCTTGGCAGTAAACATGCCATTTTGTGTGTGTGAATGCAATACATTTAGCGACTATAGATGAACACTGGCCAACCCTGTCTCCTAAAAATTATGTTCCCACAGAACTAAACTCCAACTAAATACGTTTATTTTCTACATATTTTTGCCATTTATTGTCTTGCTTATAATAATGATAATAGTCATTTATAAATACCATTTTAGAGCACACATTTGAAATCGACGATCGGGCTCGATATATGGTTAAATTAAAATCAGTAGGCGAGGCTGTAATTTCGCCAGCTGTTACTCTCATGAGCAAGGCAGAAAATAATAGTTTTATTATTGCGCTGTATTATTATTTATTAACTATATGAATAATCGTACACCAAATAACTAAGTAATAGATAAAAACAGAGAGATTACATATACCTTTCCCGTGGTGGAATTTCATCATCAGTCACAACGCTCCGGGTTCCGTTCTGGCTGCAAGAGATCCTCGTCATCAGAATCAACAGGTAACATATCTGCATCGCTGTCAGCATTAGTCACCATTTCCATTGCCTGTAAAGTCGTAAGCATCTCTTTCCTGCAAGCCATTATTTGACAAAAGTCAAAGTATAGCAAAAGTTCTAAACGCCAATCTTGTAGTCTGCTCCGTTATCTGCTGTCCGCTCTGTGCGCTCTGGGTCCTGCTGCAATTCCTCTTGTTTACGTACTAAACACTGCGTAGATTGTGGTGCGTAATGGGTGTGCCGCTGGCATTCACAATTTTATACTTTACGCAGGACCATATCTATGGAACCCATTGGTCGATTTGAGTGATTTACACCTTTTTCTTAACCATTAGATCCAATAGAATCCGATGGGCAGTTCCAAAATCCACGTAAACATTACCATTGCGGACGTAATAGAGAAGCAAACGAAGCACATCTGAAAGTACAAGCCTTGACTGCAAAACTTTATACGCAGTTTATTGCCATAAATATGATGATGTATTATCAGTAAAAAATTCTACGTGACACAGACACATTGGATTAACCTTGAGCGGCGTTTTTATTCCGTTGAACACAACTTTTGATCACAAATCAAAAAAGGTAAGATGTAATTATTGTAATATTTTTGAAACCGGATGTTGTTTACTTTCTCTTTTCTGGCTGAAAGCTCCGCAAATTCGGGGTCGTACAGTGATGACACTACATGTATGGAATATGTGGAGTCTCAGCTTTAATCGGATATCTTGTTTGTGCAGTTACGATAAGTAATAAGGGCATTTTGAGAGTGAGTGCTGTGCAAAACTCCGTTAGCATTAGTTAGCATTTTTTCGCAAAATGCTAATTCAAAGGCTTGGTATTACTCTTGTGTTTCTTTTAGCTAAAAATGGTTCATATCTTCAGTTAGCTGAGATTCTTACCGTTAATCTGGTGCTACACATTAATAGTTTCATAAATTTAAGAAGCCCTGAGACATTGTCTAAAAATAAAAAAAGTGGGAGGGGTCCAATGGGGGGACCGCCGGGCTTAAGAGGTTAAATAACATTTTCATTTAATAGTTAAGCTGACAATGTATAGAGTTACTTCATTTCAAAAATATTATTGGGAAGTAGAAAACTATGATGCTTTGGTTGTGAAACTCTAATTCATCTTTCCTCACCTTCAGCTTTTCAATAACTTAAAAATTCAGCTGAGGAAGCAGTGCAATACTTCCACCTGAATGAAACCTTTTGAAACTCGAAATAAGGACGGGCAGCTTCGACCAGAAGTCGTGTCCTGCAGGACGGAGGAGCAGCGGTGATGGAATTGGAGGGGACTTCATCACGGTGCTTACACCTATCACATCCCCTCACATCATCAAATGAAAAATGAATAGGTGCACTTAAAAAACTGGTGAGGCGTTCTTTGACCTCTGTGTTTCCTGCTTTGATTGTGTTCCAGCCTGTGTGTGTTTGACACAAAAGACAAAGTGTGTGTGTGTGACAAAGTGTCAGTGCTGTGATGGTGGTGAGCACTACCTATCTGGAACAAGGAAGAAGAAGCAGATCATTAACTGGTGGGCTGCCTGCCATTGCTGCATTACTGCCTCTCCAATCTCAAGGTGTGGTCACAAGCCAAGGGCAAAGGTTCTCTTGTGTCCCTTCGGAGCGTGTGAATGATGGACCCCTCCCTCCAGGGCCAGGATTAGCGGGGGCTTGGTGGAGGGCACAGAGTTGATAGCCTAAGGCTTTTTCATCTCACGGCAAGGTGAAAGGTAAGGCTTTAAGTGAGATTTAAGATGATGAATTCAGCTATTTGTGTGGATACGTTTTGACTGGTTTATGAGCTCATTGTTGTACAGTGTGGTAAGTAGCAGCATCTCTTTGGGAGTGCGTTCAGATCCTCAGCCTCCCTCCCTCCTCTATCACGACAAGCCCGCTGGACGCCTCTGATCTCTGTTTTGGTCCAATCATCAAAAACCCAAAGTATTTAGGTCAGAGGGAGAGACAAGGGTAGAGAAAAGTAACAGTGAGAGAAGGAGAAAGTACACATTCCATTATTGTCCTCTGTTCATGGAGCGCCTCAAAGCACAAACGCCGCCAGATGCAACGGCGCAGCAGACGAAGAGGAGGCTGGATGTTGTGCTAACATCTCTCTGTTGTGATGTGTAATGTTTCGTAAGTGGGGGGTCTTTGCATGATGTTTGTGTGGTTTTCTCCTCTGTGTTAAGATGTAAGCTTAGCCCTAATCTCCTTGTAGTGGAGTATCAGGCTTGTGCTAAGACATTGATTGGACCGGCTCTTTAATTGATACCACTGGAGGACCGCCTGCCAGGGGCATTGGGGCTTCTATGTGTGTCTGTGTGCTTTTTGTTGTGTTAGAAGTTGGAAGTGAATCCCCTGGTGACCTGGATGAAACGGAGCGCTCACTTATCTTTATCGAATCCCAATCTCGTGTTGTCAAGCTGTGTCCCATTGGGGAAACACACGCGCACACCAGTGAGGAAGATGAGGTCTTATCTGACATCGTTAGGGGCTCCACAAAGCATTCCAGGCCGGGCCAATCAGTGCAGCACCCCAAGATAACTTGCGCAAGAGACACTGCAACCCAATATATTCATTCCAACACACAGACACATATACAGAAGAAGACTCGCATGTGCACCATATATCCACACACACACACACACACACACACACACACACACACACACACACACACACACACACACACACACACACACACACGCCTCCCAATTATACAAAAAGAATAATTCATTCGCAGCTTTTATCCATATGCATGAGCCCACAGTATAGACTGATTTTCATACATTGTTGTACATATGTTCCCACATGAATTATGGATGTTGTTTGAAATTGTTCTTAAATGTCATCATTAATGTGAACAAGAAACAACAGTGACAGCTCACATCCAGAGAGAAGAGTCAAAATGGGGTTTTGTCTCTGCTGAGTTTGTGTGTGCAAAGGGAAAGATAAAGGGTCCAGATCTATTCTATAGTTTACATTATTCCTTTGTGTATTTGTGAGTCTGAGAGAGAGAGGGCGAGGGAGAAAGACAGAGAAGGGGAGGGTAAGGGAAGGAAAAAAAGGGTCCTTATGTGCATTGGAGGCAGCCAGAAGCCAGTGTGTATCTAAAGGCGTTCAGAGCAGGGATGATCAGAGGGTGTGAGCCCAACACATTCATCAGGGCTCTCCACAGGGACAGAAGTTGAGGCGCACCACAGAGACGAATAAAAATGCTGCGGACTGAGTGGAAGGGATTTTGAGACAAGTATGTGTGAAAGGGGAAGGACAGCGGAATGGATTTAGGCTGAGTTCAGTGTCCGCGTGAGATAGAGGCAAGCACTGTGGCCCTCAACTTTTTACTATTCTGCACATTGCTCCTGAAAGGAAATTCAATTGCCTCACTCTACCCTGTGTGTGAGAGCGGGAGGAAAAGGGAAAAAAAGATGGACTCAGTGACTGAATGCAAAGTAAATGCACACATATAGTGAAGTATGCCAGGTGGAGGAATTTAAAGAAGGTCTTAGTGCAGTTCTTAAAGGTGCTTCCTCTCTTCTTAACCAAACCCCTTAAACACTTTTGATTCAATCTCATCTAACATTCCAATCAGGGCCGTCGCAGGGGGGGGGGGGGATGCCCATGGTTGGGACTTTCGTTGATGGCATGTTCATACAAGAGTTGTTTGTACCTTTGAGTGAAAGTAAATGTGGACTTTCTGCCTTGGTTTGACAGTTAAATGTTGTAGAGGAGACACTTTGGAAACTCACTTCCCTGGAACGGAATTTGGTTTTTACATAAAATAGTATTTCTGCTTGAAATGCCCATCCCTAATTTCCTCTGGTGAAAAGTATTTGCATAACATCTATTGGGACAACTTTCTGAGCCTAAGTTAAAGCTATCTTTATATTGTGATGAATAGCAATACAAATATAATTATTGTCTGAGATACATGTTTAACAGCACTGTTGTGGTGAGCTGTGCATTTATGTACAATGCTGTCCTTACTTCTCAAACACAGAAGATCAATAAACAGAGAAAAAAGTAACTTACTTTGGTTTCTTAGCCAGCTCACTTTTTGTGGTTGTATCGAAACTCGCGGCCCGACATCCATTTTGCTGCATTGAAGAACTATACAGAAAAGAAAAGGTGACAGTTAGAGGGAACGTGCTGCAAGCCAAAAACAACTGTATATTCGCACGTCACCCGACTGATTTTGGCCAGGCACAAGGCCCTAGGGGCGAAAGACCCATCTTTGAAATGAGTTTCCAAATACCATATCAACGACATTAAACCGTCTTACCAAGCCTGACAATCCACATTCAATTTCAGTTAAAAGTCAAATCAACTTCTATGAACATGCACATATATCACATGTGTCTGTTTTGAGCAGCATTTATTTCGTATATTGTGTCCGCTGCTTCAGTTGCAGGCCAACGGGTTGTCTTATGAGTTGGATTTGGAATAAAACAAAACAAGTGAAAACAAAGCTTTTAAGCTTTCAACTTGGAAGTTCCAGATGGCAAACTCTCTCGGTATAGCACAGAGTAAAATGTGTTTAATTCAGTAGAGTAGCAAAGCCCAAATGTAAAATACTCTGTTAGAAGTAAAAAATCCTGTATTGAAAATATTTCAAAGTTAAAAATATGTAAGGATAGGCTGAATGTACACAAAGTATCCAACATAAAACCAAGAGTGTAATCAGCATTTTCCTTTTGTTGATCAAAGTGGAGCGACTACCTTACTGTTGGGATTTACTTCCACTATAATGCATCATATTTTACAAAATCTATTCAATTCCAAAAGTAACTAGTTAGATTACTGGCAGTCATTCATTTAGTTAGCCTAAGTAAAAAGTACAGGGTTGAGTTTGATTGGAGCAGAAGTATTTGGTGTTTTCATTTAGGTGAAAATGCTCAAGTTGTACTTCAATACAGTGGATGAGTAAATGAACCCAATTGCATCTAATGCACAGCCTCTCAGTGGTCAAGACAAGCAGCATTACACCAGCAATAGATGGTTAAACAGAAAGGCGGTTACAAACATCACAACCACACTCTGGATCATCAACAGGTGGGCATCCTATTTAGTGGTGAATACAGAGCCGTGCTTCTAGCTTCTCCAAAGAGATAATGTACTGATTTGTTATGTTCTATATCAATGTGAACTGATCTCTTTGGTTTGGTATTTGAAGACGTCACCACTCAAACCCGAGTATGTTTTTAGAGAAAGTTATTAACATATTTATCATTAATAACAATAATCCTTACTTGTGCTGCCTAAATTGGTTTTATGCAGCCCAAGAGAACGCCATAAGAGAATCTTTCACATAATAATGAAGTCATTAACAATATTTTTCAACCACTGTTAACAAATGGCTTGGCTTAATGTCAGTGTCTAGATAGTTGTATGCACTGTTGGAATGTCTTGTAGTACATTTACTGAAGCACTGTCATATTTGAGGTACTTGAGTATTTGACAGCTTACTATAAACTACGATGCTTTGTTTTAGATTAACATTTTATACAAATACTGTAGGGCTGAAACAATTAATTGATTGACAGAGAAATTCATTTGCAACTGCTTTTCCTTATGAGACTTTAATGTTTAACTAAATTAACATTGTCTATGGATTTGTACTTGTCTGTGTGGTGTAAGTACTTTTTTTCTTCCTCCACTGGCTGTTTTTAAGGATAAGTCTACATTTAAATGTAATGCATATTCATACCAAATGTACATTTGCTATTAAAAGGTATATGTTATTTCAACAACATAAACTGTTTCTGTGTATCTGTGTGCACAGTATATGTGTATTTGTGTGTGTGTGGTGGAGAGAGAGGAAACCTTATTGTTTGATTGTTAGCTCAAGCTAAACAGATGCGTAAATAGAGATAGGGGAGCCCAGTCACATCAGATTAAACCAAACAACAAAAATCAAACTGTCTGTCCCACTCACTCTCCCACACACAAACACACACATGCTCTCACAGACAGAAGGTGTAACTGGGAAAACAAACAGACAGCAGCAGAGCAATGTGCCTTAATAAAACCTCCAACTTGTATTAAACACAACAGGAAGACAACTCCTGGACACTATAACTCTCATGTAAATGCACTCAGACATCGTAGGTCTTTGTGCGCTACAGAAACATACTGACACACTGTGGAGTAAATACAGTGATGACGCATACCATCACATGCCTCATAAACCCTAATGTTACCACTCCAATATCTCCATAGGCCCGAGGCAAAACGGAGAGACCGCCATGAGACAGGAAAAAAGAGGGCGAGAGGGGAGGAGCATACGGGCGAGCTATGATGATGAATTGATTGATGAATGCAAATGAAGATGAATGCATGTGGCAAATACAGATAACAAGAGGAATATGAAGAGTACAGCGGCTGGTTCACCTTTTCCTGTAGCAGAAAATATGCTGATATGTATCTAGCCTATTAATACTACAGCAGCGACAGTGAACGCAACCACTGAACCAGATATAGATCCCTTATCACCAATTGTGTGGCCCAGAAACAGCGGACACCAGTCTTTCTATACCATCTGGAGCCTAATCGCTGGGCCGGGGCGCGCTGATTGGCCTAATCGTCCCACATCCTAGCTTTTATTGCCATATGGACTGAGTCCTAAAACTTGCCATAGATCAGTGTACATGAGGTAACAGCAGTTTATTTTCTTAATTGCTTGTTGTTTGTAAGTACAGCTTCATGTCATCACAAAACATCCAGGGTGGAAACTTGCCTTGTTTATGTGTGTGGTAAAAGAAGCTGTTTTTTTGTGTGCGTTTTAATAATTAATTAATCGTTTGAGTCAGTTTTCAGGCAAAAATTCCAAACACTCTCGTTCTAGCTTTTCAAATATTTTCTCCGTATTACATCATTTGACTGTAAACTGAATCTCTGGGTTTTTAACTGTTGGTTGGATAAGACTAGCAAAATGTATTCTTGGGATTTAGGGAACTGTGACTATCTCCACAGTTAATTGAGAAACTGATCAGTAAATACGCCTTAATCTGTGTACCTGTATGTGCAATGTGAGCGTAGCGTACATTTCATAACTTTGGGTCCATGTGTTTGTACATTTCCAGACAGATAATTCTTTTTTTTCCCTTTTTTTTTTAGATATCCATCCTTGAGATTTCTTCCTTGCAGTTTCATTGGAAATACTTTATCCCTATGAAATATGGACACTATGACAACTGTTGACAGCTTGTTCTGTGGATTATCGGAGTAATGAGCAGGAATTAAAAAAGACATGCTGCATTTTTTTAAATCTGATTGAATGTATTTACCTTTATTGTAAGGTGGAGCCAGAGTATACTTTTTCTCACACACACATACACCGACACACACTACAGTGATACATCGAGAAGTAAAGCCCAATAAGGTTTTTGGAGAGAATGATGCGGTTATGGTTCCTCAGGACAGATCACTTGAAGCCTGGTAAGGGGATATCAGCCTCCATAGCCATTGATCCGATTACACACACACACACACACACACACACACACACACACACACACACACACACACACACACACACAAGCCACACACAAGTACACACACATACTGTATAAACACAATACTGCATCTTGTGTATTGCTTGGGGTAAGTCTTATATTGATGATTTTTAAACAGGATTGAGCTGAGGTGTGCCTCCATAATTGACCAAATACCCTCCAGGGGCAACAGACACATTTCTATCAATACAGTGAGACCTTTGGCCCACTTGACCTAAATCAGTTAATATTTAACTGGTCTATCTACCTCTGTGTGTGTTTTAAACTATGTGTGTATATTCTTTCTGTGTGTAAATATAGGAGACAATCCAAGGTCTGCGGAAAAGGTTAACCCCAATAACCAAACCACTTACTGAGTCGCCTGCTGCACAATGTGCTGATGATCTGAGGTTAACTATCACACCATTGAGCACTGATCCCAGATTACACACAGAAGAGAGGGAGGATGACTGAGGGGAAGACAACAACACACCCCCAATTGGAATGCACTTCTCCAAGTATCCCCCGTCGGATATAAATACAAATTAAATAAAAAAGCACATCCTAGTGAAGCATTTCTCTTCAAAAAATGGATTTCAAAAAGTTACTTCATTTTAAATATTTAATTTCAGCTCTGAACCCAAAACAGAAGGAGTTCAAATTCATTGCGTGTGCGGGTTCACCAAGTGAGCTGCAGTGTTGTTTTACTGCATGTTCCTACACTCTCTGCAAGCTGCTCACACATGACATGCTACTGTAGTCACACACACACACACACACACACACACACACACACACACACACACACACACACACACACGCACACATGCTGCAGCTCTCCATGCACCGGGCAGGGTGACACTCACATGTGGGTCCACAGACGCTGGTGTGGCGCCTCCGTTTTGCTTGGAGAAGCAGAAAGAGGAGATAGGGAGGCAGGAGAAAAAGGCAGGACGGCAGGGAGGGAGCCATGGATGGATGGATGGAGGGGAGGAAGGGGAGGGAGGGGAAATGCGGAGGGACGCAAGGGAGGAGGAGGAGGGGGAGGTGGGGGGGGCAATGAGAGGGCTGAGTGGTTCTAGTAAATATTTATATTGCAGTATGATACGCGCAAGAGTGAAAGAGAGAGAGAGAGGGGGGATAGGCAGAGAAAAGGGGGAGATATAGAGCGTCCATCCCTTTATTAATTTTATTCCGGACCGCTAAGTTTAGCATTCAACACGTGTCGCCAGTGATGGAGAGAGGGAGGGAGGGGGGGAGGAAACGAGAGAGAGAGGGAGAGAGAGAGGTTGACGGTTGCTAGGTGACGGGGCGCATATACTGAATTTTAACAAAAGAACAGGGAAAGAGGGAGAGAGAGAGAGAGAGTGTGTGTGAGAGAGGAGAGGAGAGAGGGAGGGAGAGAGGTAAAGAGAGAGACCGGAGAAATTGAATACATGTAGAACATATATATATATATATATATATTAGATATATATATTTTCCCGGCGTGTGTGTCTGTGTGTGTGCGTGTGTGGTGGCGGCGGTGGGGGGGGACACCCGCAAAACGGATACCTCAAAAAGGAAGGATGTGAAAAAGGATGGAGGGACGCAGGAAAAGAGGGGGGAAAGGCTGGTGAAAAACAGTAAGTGCATTTCTTTTTTCAATGATATTTGCAGTGCGGAGGCATTTTCTTCCCCCCGCACGCACACGCACACAGACTCTGTAGATTAATTGCGGCTCGGGTAGTGAGAGGGGGCTCCGCGTCATTGAGACGGGGAAAGGGGGCTCGGGTGTCGGCATCTGTACGGCCGCTGGTGATGGAGAGATGGATGGCCGGGGATGGAGAGGTGGAAACGGCCGGCGCACCGGGGCTTTGACCCCTCTGTCATTGCTGCGCCTGGAAACTCACAGCTCTTAGCCCCGTAATGTTCAGCCGGCTACATATCCCGATGATACACACGCACACTCATAGATTACCGGCAGTTCAATTAATCATATAGACTAAACCTGTAGGCTATGATTTTGTCTGCCAGGAATTTTCCATGCATTATTAATAAAGACAGAGTTTGGGTTCCGTTTAAGTCTTTAAACACCGGCGCTGGCTGCAGTTTCCCCCGCACTCTGCTGCGGATGTATTAATTGAGGTGATCATATCTGTTGATGCTCATTTTCTCAGGCTGCGTGGTCAATGTTAGTGTGTGCGTGAGTGCGTCTGCTTGCTCGTCTTGTGTAGCCACTGCTAAGCCCGCAAGATTGCCGATCAGTTTTTCCTCTTGATCTATTTTTATCCCGATACGCTGAGTATTTGGGCGTATGGCAGCACACTGTTATCCCTCTGTTGCCACCGAGGAATCTTCCCCAACGTGCTGACTTGCCTCAAACACCCTCGGACAGCTGGAACAGGCTTTTTCCAGCTGGGTGAAGGAGTGTGTGAGAGATTTCACTTTGTAGGTAGATTTAAATGTGCACCCCCTGTGGGTGACCATATAACTTTTGTTTTTGCCTTGCAGTAGTTTATTATAGAGGAGAAGTGAATTACAGGTGCAAACACAAACCGCCGCCATCACTCCTTTTTCTCTGAAAAAAATAAATGAAGGCCTTGGACCATAGCGACCACCAAGGGAAATCATGCTGTTGACCTGTACTATGGAGAGAGACACAGTGTTGCTTCTCTTACAGATTTGCTGCAGTGATTTGGATTGCAAGATCACATTTATCGGCCTGCACTGTGTGGCCACTGAATGCATTTATCCGGATGGAAATTGGAATTAATGTGTTGTTTGTTTTTCCATTTCTGTGGGCTGTTTGTGTCCCTCTCCTCTCTCAGCTGAATTCTCCAGCTGATATCCATTTCAATCAGCTCGTTCACCCACAGGTGACGTGCTCGGCCCAGTTCATCATTTCCCCTCGCAAGTCGTGTGAAATGCACACACAGGCGTACTGCAGCAGCGTACTGCATGCACTGCTGCCTGTAAAGTGTTGCCTTCAGTGTCAGCTGAGCCCCTTCTCTGCCGATCTGTCGTACAGTTGCCCAGAGAGATCTGTACTGTACCAGCTGTGAGTAGGGGTAGGCAGAAGGGGAGGGAAGAGGAGAGGTGATGAGCGACACAGAAGGTGTAGAGGGAGAGAGAAATGAGAGAAGGTGTGAGGAGGAGGTGGAGGAGAGAAGGCATGGGGGGAGAGCCGGGTGAGAGATTGGAAAAAGCAGCAGAATGAAGGGGAGAGAAAGAGAGGGGTGCTTGGAATTAAATATCAGAGGGGGACATGGTTGGAAGGCGCAGGATGAGAGGGATAGAGTCAACATTTGTGTGCTTGTTTTCTCCAACCCCCTGCTCTTCATCAATTTCACCTCATTGATTCATTGACTTTTGCACAGCAAAACCTTCAAGCTTAGCTCAATCCCCCCCTTCGCTTGTGTCTCTTTTCTTCTGCCAATCCCCCTGTTTCTTTTTGCCTCAATCCTTTCCGTCTCTTCTCTCACCCCTTGCAACCTGTGACTTCCTCTGCACAATTTCCTTTTCCTCTCTCTTTCTCCCGCCTCCCCTTTCATCATTTGTTTGATGCAACATTAGTGGATAGTTTCCTCAATTCCGCAGCCCACCAAAAACCCCTCTCCCACCCTTTCCACACGTTGCACCCAGTGTTCTTCTTAATACCACTAATTAAGGTAAAGCTCGTTAACATAGAACATCAATTAGTGTTTAACGAGATCAGAGGCTGGTGTTTTGGAGCGATTACAGTACTCCCCTCTCCTGGTGTTCCTCTGGACTCTACTCGGGGTTGTGCTGATGAACGTGTTGCATATTCACTTTGGCCTGCAGCGGTGCGAGAGACACATTTTATACACGTGGTGGCAAGGGGGTGTCATGTGACTTGGGATGCTTTGATCAATTATTAGAATGTAATGCTATGTTATTTAAGTTTCTTGAAGTGGGGTTTTCAGAGCAAAAACACATCTAACTCATTAACTACATATCTATATTTTCCCTAATAACATCCCTGACTGGTGCTCGTTAAATTAATCTGTATGATTTTCGAGGAATATAGCCCTATATTTAAATCAGGAGAGACACTTTATAAGACTGACTCCTTTAAAAGTAAGTACTAGTCGAAATGTCACACCATTGTCTTATTCAATGCAGTGATTCAGGCTCTAAACAATAAATGAACACATTGATAAAAGCGACAGGGATATACTTGTGGGCATTTAAATAGATTGCAACCAATGCAGTGTATATCAGTATTCTAGCTGTAGCTAAAACATTTAAAGACATTAATAACAGAGACAGTTCGGCCTATTTTAAACTTGTAAAACTTAATACAACAAAGTTTTGACACAGCTTTAAATAAACATATATAGCTGCCTGTTTTAAAGACTCTAGAAATAACAATTCAGTTCTCTAAAAGTGCAAAGATTCAGAAGGGTGAGAGTTGCTTGAGTGGAAATGGCAGACATTTTTTTTTGCTGCTGTGTGTGAAGTAAAGACACTTTTCAAAGTGGGGCAGATTTGTTGATGATTGGATTGCTGGATTATCAGATAAAAAGAATAATCTACTTTATTAAATATTATTAATATTTGTTTTTGTCAAGCAAAAACCATGAAGAAAATGCCAAATATACTCTGGATGCAGCTTTAAAAAAATGTTTTCTTGTTAAACTGAATATCTTTGGAGTTTAAGACTGTTGGTTGGAGACAAAGACATTGAAAGACATCACCTTGGTGTGATGTCATGTCTTTTGACATGTCAATGACTAAACAGTTAATCACCTGCAGATAAATCAATAACGCAAAGGTCAGCCCTGCATTAGTAGATAGGTAACATAGACTCAGAAACTCCTTTATTTACTGCAACTATTTGAATGTCAAGTTCAAATCATGCACAATTAAGGAAGTAATGTTGCATTGAGCAACAGTTTGGTTTTAATGCTCTAATGCATTCTGATTTGAAAATTGCCTGCTACTCAACATGAGCAAACAACTCTAATGGTAACATTAGTGAAGGTACAGCAAGTCTCTGCTGATGACTTGGCAGATTTGACAGAAACAGTGACTACTCAAAGTTTCCACCACTAATTGGATGTGATGGTGACATTATGATGTATTTCACGGCGACAAGTTGTAGTAAAAACAAAAATGATTTACTTCCATGATGGGACGCCAGGCATCATTTGTGAAGCTCGGTTCCACACAAGTCTTTTAGAGAGCTGTCTGTCTCTCGGAGAAACAGGAGCTATACTCTCAGACTCTGAATTACATTACTAACGAGTTTCTGTGCAGTGATGCGTTGGATGTGATTAAACTGCAGTTTTTTTCAGAATGAAGTAAGGCATTTATCAATATGAAAATCAAAAAAATAAATGGTGCTGTAAATCTGTAATATCACCTAAACTCCATATCAGAGGGTTACCTTTCAGTTAGGTGGCAGCTGCTGTGGTGTAGCACCCCGAGGTGCCGCCCTCGGCCCAGTTACAGTCTTACTGTGGACCGGGACTAGCAAACAGTCAAACACCAACTGTAGATGGAATGACAGGAAGTCATTTAACAACCAGGTGGAGATCGAAACAGACAGACAGAGGGACATTCTGGCAGAGAGACACATTCATAAACAAAATCACACAGACAGGTACCAGCAGACACAACAGTGAGAGAGACTTTAGCGTGCACTGCTTGCTCACAGTCACTATCAAACAGGTGCACACACACACACACACACACACACACACACACACACACACACACACACACACACACACACACACACCTGAACCAAAGCCCTGCGGCTTGTTTTGGGAACAAGTCTGGAGGCAGCTAGCAGGCACACAGCTTCACATGGCTGCATGCAATACACAGTCACACACACTCTCAAAAAGTACATTCAGGCAGATACCCTTGGGTATGCAGTCAGAAACACTCACCAAGAGCATACCCAAAAATACACACACAATGAATAGCATAATGCACACAAACACACACACCATTTTTAGTTTTGGATGAGAGAGGACCTTGGGACCTTGCCCATGGGACCCTCACATAAACTGCACTGTGTATATATAGTACATTTCAGTGCACACCACATAGACACAAACATAAAACGGAGAAAGAGAGAATGCAGAGAAATAATGAAAGCGAATGGAGATGTGCAGGAATGTTTTGCGGCGCGCAGCGTTTTGCAGCAGTGTGGTGCGGTCCTTCATAATGATGGATGGGGCAGGAAATGACAGCATAAGTGGTTATTAAAAAGAGGAAATGGGGGCATTTATAAAAACCACGTTAGCCTGTGTCTGCAGCCCATGTCGCATGTCACCCTTTGGCTGCTGTGTCATGCCTCCTGATCTGTGAGACTTCCCTTGCACTGCACGAGGAACAGCTTTGTTAAAACCCTTTGTCATTCTCTTCTTAAGGAACATAGGCACTGGCATTTATAGCAGGCTTTGTACTGGAGTTACTGTGTCGGATTTACTATGTGCAGGTACCAGGTGCAAAGTTGAACCTGTTTTATTGCCTTATCACTTCATGTAAAAATAGCTTCACTCTATTTCTTTCAAGTTTGAATGTGGAATTCCTTCATAAACAGGTGCCGACTATACAGCTGTTACAAATGCAAATATGTGCGTTTGCACCTGAATGGAATTTGCACAGCGTGTTATCTACAATACTGCAAGGAGGGGAAGACAAGGAAGGCAGAGGAACGTCAGCGCGGCGATAGAAAAAAGCCTGCGATGAAGATAGTTTGATGTTCCTTGGCTTGTTTAAATGTGCTTCATCTCAGCGTGTAAATAACTCCAGCTTCGAAACTGGCCTTTTGATTGGAGTCCGTCCTGAAGATCTTCAACTGGTTTTTGACACTGAAATGAACAAAATACTTTGGATGCAGGTATTCTGACTCAGGGTCGGGATTAAATTGTTCTCAATTCAGGTTGTAATGTTTTATTATTCAAATTGGACATTTTTGTACTACATTAAAGCCTTCTTTATTCTATCTTCTGAAAGCTGATTGGGAGTGTATGCTTTCCTTTCAATTATATAAGAGCAATTTCAACCACATATTTTTTTTAACAAGTCCATAAGTGACCCCAGCCTCGGTCTGGTGCTCACGGGCTCATCAAGTTTATTGTTATGTGATCTGTTCAGTGTTAACTGGGGCATATTCTCTCTCAAAAGCTGCAGCTTTGGGAAAGAAAAGACCCTCGTTTACACATTTTGCACAGAGCAGTGATGGGAGGAGCATGGAAATGAATTGTTGGCACTGGTTGCTCCGTCACCTTTATATTCATTCAAGATTCACAGGCGTTAATGTCATATGCATACAAGCTACAGTGTAGAAATGGCAATGAAAATCTTAAGTCCTGAGCTCCTCCAACAATTCAACATAGTTATACAGTATAAGACATAAAACAATAAAACAAATTAGAAAATAAAAATAGTGCAAGTAGAACAAGAGTAGAATAGAAGCAGATTATGTTAAGCCTAAAACTGATGACACTTGTCTATATCATGTTTTAAATTGAAGTTGTCTGAAGTCCTCACCACCAGCTGCTCTTGCAGTAACAGGTAGTGTACTTTTTTTACTGTCCTAATGTGCACAATGTAGTGACTGCTTTTTCGTCTTTTGTTTTCTTAGTTATGTTCTCTGTATTTTATATGTTTGTGTTATGTGTTATGTGTAACGTTGCTGCCTTCTTGGCCAGGTCAGCATTGAAAATGAGATTTTATCTCAATGTTTTTATCTGGTTAAATAAAGGTTTAAAAAAAAAAAAAAAAAATGTTGCCGACCCACATATTAAGACAGCTGATTCCCATCACACAGTTGATGGTGTTGCTTTGTGTTCTTACTGTATGTATCGTGCTCTCATGTATCCTTGACCCTTACTGTATGTGTTACATACATTTCTTTATTTTGACTCGGGAACATTGAGAACTTATTCCTAAATATTAGGTCGCACCAGATAAACAAAATTAAGCCTAAATTAGCTATAGTTTGGAAATGCTACATATATTAAACGGATCATTAACAAGTAAGCCAGAGGCGAACAAACATTCTGTCGTTTATTCTAAACAAGCTCAACCTTTTGTGTCTACATAGGATTTTGTTTAGACGCAACTGCCGACAATGATGGCCTGCTTTATTTTATTTGTTTACGCTTGTTTAGTTCTTTCCAGCAAGCAGAAAATAATAGCTGTCAGAAATGTCTGACATCTCATGACATGAACAGTTCTCCCCTCTCGTCTGCACGTAATTATGCTCTGTACAATATAATGTGAATCATGTCATAAACATGTCATAAAGAGCTCTAGCCATCTCAGACTCTCATCTCTCTCATGACATACTGTTGCTTCAAGTGTCAGAAAAAGAGCTCAGAGGATTGGATTAATGGGCTTCTAGAATTGCCGGTGTGAAGACAACACAGTGTGAATCTGACATTTTTCTTCCCTTACCTCTCACCACCTTTTACTCTTGAGATTCATCTGAGGCTGCGCAAAAAAAACAAAACACCTTCACTGGTCTCAATCCTCAAATTCCTCTCTCGCTGTAGGGCTTCTGCGTGCATGGGAGTGCATTTCCTGAGCCAAACTGATCCACTAACGTTTAAAGGATAGGCTGACAGAAGTGTTGCTAACACCTTTGCTTATGAGCGGGGGCAGAGCCAGATGTGCTGTGAACGCAGCTGAAACCTGTACACAACATTGTGACATTGCAGCGTTTGATTTTAAGCAGACAGAATCCCGCTTGATTTCGGCAACACGTGGCACCTGCTATCGAAGCAGACCAGCTTACGTTTCTCTGTCTAATTCTAGATGTTGTTAAAGTTTTGTGTGTATGTGTAAATATATGTAAATAAGCATCTGTACACATTCCTCCATATGTGTTAAGTCTGCACACGCACGTCTGGTTGTGGGATGTGAGAGTGCACCTGCCGGCGCGTGACCTTGTACAAAGGCGCGATAGTTATCAGTGAATGTTTGCCACACTGGTTTAATCCTCAGAATAAGGTTGTGAATCATTATTATGCAGAGCTAGGTGGTTTTATTTTCTGCTGAGAGTCTCTAGTAGCTTTCTAGTTTGTAGTTGTTACAGAACGTTTCACCTTACCGGTCCTGAAGGGCTGCAGTGTTGGTTGCTTTTCATCTTGCTCTTTTAATTAGTGACTGATTTAGATCTGGCTAGGTGATCCCAGTGTCTGGCCAATCAATGAGGGAATTAATGGAAGCGCTAGTGCAAGCAGAGTAAAGCAATACCGTGGCGTTGCGACTACTAGCTTGGAATGGTATGAGAAAATAATTCAGTTAACGTCATTGTTAAGAAACGCAGTATTTGTTCCGTGCCTTAACATGATTCCACTGAATATTCCCGTAGTTATTTCTACTGTCTCATCCCATCTGCTGAAAATCTTTCATCTAATTTGTTCCTGATTTCAATCCCAATGCGCTTTAAAAAAAAAAAAAAACAATCAGCCAAGCATTTCATTCATGAATGTACAGTACATTATGTAAATGCACGCCGTGGATGCATGTTTATTCTTAGATGATTGCACTGCGTTGATAGCGCTGTGATATTAAAGCTCTTTTTCCCCCCAAACACAAAACCCTCAGAGTTTCTGGATGCCTGTAAAAGGTTGAGCGGTGAAAAATGATTCCTTTTTTAAAACAAACATAATAAGATAATCCCCCAGGTCGTGCGTTGTAAGGACATCTTCACAGAGGATTGGGGAAGAAATGCAACTACAGAAAACAATTTATATGTACATTAAATCCAGTAAATGATGTGGTAATCATCAACCTGGGAGCAGCGCCGCAGCCTTCTGCTCCCGGCTGTATGAGATGTCAGGTGTTGAGGTTGGAGTGGAAATATTCTTGCTCCTTGGCCGGCCTTATAGTAAGCAGTTATTTTATACAAGCAGCATAAGCATTTTTATTCATTAAAGCCAAGTAAGTAAGGGCTAGTTAGGTGCACTTTGTCATATGTATTCCTGACGCAAGATCCCCGGACTCTGGCCTTTCCACATGGAAGCATATGACCTTACTGATATTTATGTCTGAACACTCATGAGAGTAGTAAACCATTTGTAGCTGATCTTTTCTGAATGTGTGTGTGAGTGTGTGTAAGGAGACAGAAGATACACTAGAGACCGTCTTGAAATGTTTCCGTGCATCATTCCCACACCAATTGACGTTGTTTATTCAGACGGTATCACGGAAAATATAGTTTGTGTAGGTGTGTGAGTTTGCAACGTACTGAGGATTAAATGAAT
Organism: Trematomus bernacchii; assembly: GCF_902827165.1. Lineage (NCBI taxonomy): Eukaryota > Metazoa > Chordata > Actinopteri > Perciformes > Nototheniidae > Trematomus > Trematomus bernacchii. The sequence continues at coordinate 525,510 of NW_022987582.1, read as the reverse complement.
GACAGGGGTAGAGAGATAAAACACACACACACACACGCACACGCACACTGCATAAATCAAGATGCCAAGACTGTATTACAAAGCAAATTGAAAAAACTGACAGGCCTTTATTTTTATCAGCTGATTTATTTTCTTTCTGGGGTTACTCGAGTTCGTCTTCGAGCATTACTGCAATTACTACAATGTACAATTCCATATTAAAGCAGAATTAAACAAATGTTCTACATAGAAAAAGATCTTCAATGCTATATGTTAGAGATATGAGATGTGGTCATGTTAAATATTTCGGAAAAATCATCCTGGGTATGGATGTGATGGTGTGTTTGGTGTTTTAAAAACCACATTGGTTATTTTTTATGTTAAAAAATTAGGTCAGATAATTGCTACACTGGCAGCATCAAGGGTCAGCTTCATCTCATTTTCATCATCCATTGAGTGAAGAGAAACAAGGACTGTCCTCCCATTCAAGTAATGAAATGTATCCCCTGAATGTACAAATGGAAGTCAAGTCCAATTAATTGACACTGTCTCTTGGCAGTTCTGTTTAATCCGAACCCATGAACAAAATATTGGAATTAAAAGGCAAGGCACTTTGAACTCTGGAGTGAGATTAGTTTTTGTACAACCACATGAACATTTTGAAGACTTGAAATGTCAAAATAAAATTCAGTTTTTGCACTTGAGAAACAAAGTTAGATGTCAAGTTGACTTTCGTTTACTTAAAGGTTGCAAAACTGAAAGAAGACAAATATGGAATACAGTGTTATGCAATGCCAATGCATATTTCCCTTCTGCTTCTCCTGTTACATTACCCTTTCTAAAATATGTACAGTATGTTCTTTGCATTGATATTGTCAAATATGTGTTGTTGCAATACAGTGTAGTTTGATGATGCACCTTTTCACAGTATTTATTTTTGTAAAACAGAATAATAGAAATAGTATTAACAGTCATTGCAATCTTTTTCTTAGAGGAAAACCCCACCATCTGGTATTTGTGTGAGTGTACATGTTTTCTATTCGTTTGAAATTTGTAAACCACAATTTCTTTTTCACATTCCATATCAGCTAGCCCCTCAAATTGAACTGTACCACATCAATAATGGTGTCAGGTTTATGAAAGGGACCAGCTCTAATCTGGTTATCGGCCTGTGGCATGTGTTATTTACAAATATAATGTGTTGCGTTCCCCTGTGAGGACCTGGTGTCACTAGGGTTTGATAGATGGCTTTGTCGTTGTGTCACTTGAATGGCTTATGATAGCCGTGGCTATCAAGTCCGAATGAGGTAGAGACGGCAGCTGGCTTTACTACTGCTGTTTACAGCCATGCAGTAAAAACAGCACAGCACTGTACGCCCTGCTGCTGCGCTACACACTGATCACTCTGCTCACTATGCTCACTATGCACAATGGGAACAAGAGGCGCTCGCCTGCCTCGTGGCTCTTCTATTCGACAGGGATCAAAGAGAGAGAAGGAGGAAGATATGAGAGGGAGAGGAAGTAAGGGAGGGGAGGAAGTAGAGAGTGAAAGAGGTACAGGACATAGACATGTGTGGAAGGAAAGAATGGGGGAGGGCTAGTGCAAAACAGGAGGGGAGTTGATGGAGAAAGAGAGAGGACAGTGGGGATAGTGGAAGTGAGATGGTGCAGAGTGAGGTGAATGAATGAAAAGATGAATGATTGAATGAAACAGACCAAATCAAGTGATACACACCGAGTGAAAGAGTGCGTCCGTGTGTGTGTGTGTGTGTCAAGTGAGAGTGGGTGAGTGGGTGAACAAGTGCAGCAGGACAGAGGGAGAGGGGGAGACAGAGGGAAAGAGAGATTGGGGATGAGAGAAAGTGAGGGAGAGAGGATATGTTCCGTCAGAGAGGACACACTCCAGTGGCTGTGATTGAAGTATGGGCCAATTAACACGAGGAGCATTGAGCTCCAGCTGCACTCTTCTCTTCATTCCTCCGCTCCCCCACACGACACACACACGACACACACACACACACACACACACACACACACACACACACACACACACACACACACACACACACACACACACACACACACACACACACACACACACACACACACACACACACACACACACACACACACACACACACACACATACTGATACACTCACATATATGCACACTGTGGGCACCACACTGTGCTGGCACTTTATCTTATCTGTTACTATAGAACTGCTTTGGACTCAAGGAAAGTAGAGAGCCTACATGCAGCAGTGTTCTTGAGCACACTGCGGTCTTAAATGTGGTCGAATGGAAAGAAAAAAAAAAGTCTCAGAGCGAGGGATCTTATTCACAGAGACGCTGCAATTCCTTCTAATGGTGTACAGTACACTGTATATTAACATGCATATATCTGGGGTGTGTTGTGTTAGCTGTGGAAAGCTGCCCGGGCTGATTCAGTGTGTGTGCCATAGGCAGCAGGGAGCAGGTCCATTACTCTGCATGACAGGATGGAATGAAGCAGCAGAGCCCCGATGTGGGGTAAACACCACGCTGAACACTGCACTTCCACAACTGCACACTCCAGACTCCACAGACTCCTTCCCCATTCACGTTTCCCAGCAGATCCGATGCAGCACAAGGTCTGGCACGCTGCCTTCATTGGAGTTCAGTGGGAAAGGAACTCAGAGAGGCGTGGATGCCAGAAACCGACTTCTACCCACGCGGCTCCTTGCCTCCTCTCTCGCGGCTCACTCTCCCAGAGTCACCGCAGGCGCCCAGCTGCAGCTGCAGCATGCAGTTAAGGGGAAGGAGGGTTTCTGATACGCTCAAACATGTTGATTGTTCCCCCACCATCACACTGACACCAAAAATCAATTTTTAATTTTGTGTTTAGAGGCTATGCAACTTTTTTAGTATGTCTCTTTTGAGTTTGCAGGAATAATATAGGCTTCAGTGTAATCCTCTACAGAGGCATCTACCTTCAAAGTAGATGCTTCACCTGCAGCTACACAAACCTGCTAACCTTTTTTGACATTTTTTAAAACAGCGAAGTCGGTACAAAAGCTGCACATGCAGAAGCCTTTAATTACCTCCAGCCATGAGGTTATGTTTTCGGTTTGTTTGTCTGTTTTGCAACAGGATTATGGGAAGAAATGCTCGCCTGATTTTCATGAAACTTTGTGAAAGGGAGTAGCATCAGCCAAGGGGGTAAAATGTCATTTTGGAGTGGATGCGGGCAGATACACATATTTTGTTCACTTTCTGTAGCAATGAGAGATTTGGCAATTTGGCTTTGGAAGGAGTTCTGTCCTCTGCGGTGCTCTTTTTGTTCCTATGTGTTATCACAGAGAGCACATCATGCAGAGTAAATGACATATTTAAGAGGAGATTTGATAAGATGTGTTTTGATTGTGAAGTACTGGCTGGCAATTTTGGAAGAGGAAGTTTACTGCTTGCCTGCGTGAATGTTTTCTCTCTCATCTTGTTGATTAGCTGTCTCTGTCAGCCTGCGAATATTTCTGCTCTTAAGTACTCTGTAAATATTCCTCAAGGTGTTTTCAGTTTGCTTGTAACAGTCTCTGGCATGTACGCCAGCTTCTGTGTTGCTGTAAATGCCACTTTCTTTGTTTTAAAAAGACAACTAAACAGGCTCCGCAGAAGACATAATTATGCTGTAGATACAGAAAGATGCTTATTAGATTGATTGACAAATTGAGGGATCAACACAAATACTTTAGTGTAAGCACTGAGCGCTGATTTAAACAGCTTATGATGATTGAGGGTGCCTGCACCACGATGAATTCAAAGTTTTAAAGTCTCTACAAATCATCAAAGAAAGTACTTATCTTTTTGGTTTTCATTTCCATCTTTATTCTTTTGTAGTGCAGTCACATTCAAGAAAAGAATACATTACAATATTTATCGCACTACACAATTCTGATACGTCCAAAATAACAAGATGAACACATTATCATCCAAATAAAACAATAACAAAGATGGACAGATCCTGTCATACTGAAAAAAGCACACACGTTTTAGAAATTACTATTCATGTTTCATTACCTAAAGTATTCCTCACCTTAAATCCTATTATATACACATTATATCTAATTGATACATCATTTACATATTCTCTAGGTCGTTGGCAGTCTCTTTCCGAGTACGTATACACTGTTCTGAATTAGAAGCAGCTCCGAAGACTGAAGAGGATAGTTTTTTAAAGCTAGAAAAATTGACTTAAATGTGAACATTTGCATTTTAACAAAAGCTTCATTTATGGTCGCAAATCAAATGAAACAGTAATCTCTCTCCCGTTCTCTCTCCCACACTCCCTCCCCCTTCTCTGTGTGTGTGTGTGTGTGTCTCTGTGCGCCCCTTCACTGCACGCTTTTTATGATTCAGTTTGAAGAATTTCACAGATTGGAACGCATAATGAACTATACAGTACGATATATTTAGATGAGGATTTGATTATAATGTACTTGTACTTTGCTTTATTGTGGTGCTCTGCAGGGAGAGTGGATACTGCATGTAAGAATCCACTGTGTTCACACTTCCAGCCAGGCTCTCTGTGATGAAATGGCCCACGCTGGTACGGCAGAGCAACGTAAACACCTCATGAGAGTGAAATACAGTGACAGGCCTAACGGTTAATGGCTCAGAGCTCAGCACAGCTCCACCAGATGATATGATGCACCGTACTTCTGCAGCCTCGTCTTTGACTCTCTCATTTTCTCTCTGTCCTCCCATATTCTTTGCTGCCACATCTTCCTCGCCTTAAAAGAAACAAAAAAAAGCCACACATCCTTGTTTATTCCCCTCTCCCCTTCATTATTACCTTCTCCTTTTCCTAACAGGTCTGTCTCTCCTTATCTTTTAGCACCTCCATCTCTTTTTCTTACCCGAAACTATCCGCCTCCCTGATTCGCCCTCTCATTCCACCTTTCTCTCCTTTTTTTCTCTGTAGCCCCCCCACCACCACCACCTCCACCACCAACACACAAACCAACAGCCCTGTCACTCAAAACAGGAGGTTTGGCAGTGTATTTGTTTAGGCGAAACACGTATACATATCCCAGTAATCAATATTTATTTTCCTGCTACTTTCCGAACATATTTTTCGCCACATCCCATCATACTTTGTCCTCCCTTTCTCCTTGTCTCCTCTTCTTCCACCTGGCCTTCTCCCTCCAATGAATCACTTAGTCTTTAAGAAATGTGCCCTGTATTTACAATATATGTCTATTCTACTCATTTCACAGCTTCCTTTATCTTTGCCCTCTTGCTCTCATCCTCCAGTTACTTTTTCTTCTCAACTCGCTCTCTTCTTCCCTTCTCCATCCCAAAGAGTGATCAGAGCCTGAGAATCGGCCGACTGTGACAAAGAGAGGAGGAAAGGGGAAATGGAGAAAAGGGAGAGTGACTTTAGAGGGAATATTATGTCAGCAGGACCCTGTTAATCAATGCAATTGTGTCTGGTACCTGAAGCCATGAAAATAGGGAGAAGTGATGGAGAATATGAAAAGACAGAGCATGGGAGGGAGCGGGGAGAAAGTGAGAAGGAAATGGAGAAAGGGAGAGGAGGGAAGTTGGCAACAGAAGTGAATTGAAAATGATGTGCTGTGTTTTCGTGTATGTGTGCGGCTCACATATTAACCCTGCTATCTCCCAGGTAGTCATTATCTTTCTGTGTGGTTGTTTGTGTGAGTGTGTGTGCACTGCATTAACCCTCATATCTCTCTATCATTAAGATGCTCTATGGGCATAGTGAAGCCATGCATCTATCTTGTGTGTGTGTGTGTGTGTGTGTGTGTGTGTGTGTGTGTGTGTGTGTGTGTGTGTGTGTGTGTGTGTGTGTGTGTGTGTGTGTGTGTGTGTGTGTGTGTGTGTGTGTGTGTGTGTGTGTGTGTGTGTGTGTGTGTGTGTGTGTGTGTGTGTGTGTGTGTGTGTGTGTGTGTGTGTGTGTGTGTGTGTGTGTGTGTGTGTGTGTGTGTGTGTGTGTGTGTGTGTGTGTGTGTGTGTGTGTGTGTGTGTGTGTGTGTCAAACGCTGGCATGTGTGGATGTAGCTCTGTGAGGGCGAGTGTGTTTACAGTGATCTTAATTGTTGTTATCATTCATGCAGCACAATAACCACCTCCGCCCCATCTTTGTCTCTGTCTGCTATTAACTCTCTCCCTCTCACCCGCCTTCCCTCGAACGGCCAGTCTTATTTTTCCTCATATCCTTCTCTGCCTGCAGCCTAAATAGCACCCATTTCATCTTCTCTCTGTCTTGCTTTCTTTTCCTTCCCTCTATTGTCTTTCCCCTCTGCATTCCCTATTTCTCATCCAGCATGTTCTCCATCCAATGCTAACTTTTATTACCCCATGATTGGATTCAGAATTCATTACTCCATCTTGCTCGTATGCAATCTCTGATCAGTTTCTGTCTTTCTCTCCTCCTCCTCCCTCTCTCTGTACCTTCACCTCCTTCTGTGCTTCATTTTTCTCTCTTGATTTGATGTCCTCTGTACTGGACATTAGAAAACGAAAACACCTGAGTCTAACTTAATCTTCTTCACTTTCTTCTTCTACTCTTTTGCTGTCTCTTTTTTCTTTCAGGCATCCTCTCTTAGTGCAATATATATCTGCCTCCCCCCTCGGCAGGTTGCCATGGTCGCCATACCTACTCTCTCTCTCCTATTGGTCCTGGCAGAGTGGGCAGGTCTGGTGGACGCCTCCCCCCACCTCCTGCTCCGGCCTAGCCCCCGGGAGCGGGATGCTGGCGCCATGATGAACTTCAACATCGCCGTGATCCACGCCGGCGCTACGGTGCAGGCGGAGGCGGCCGTGGCGGGGACTGGGGGAAGGGTCCTCTACCCTGGCTTCGGCCGGGTGTACGGCTCCCTGGGGGAGAGCGTGGTCACCCAGTGGGGCTCTGCTAACGTCATCTGGCTACAGGTTGGATACCGTCTCCTCTACCTACTGCTCATCCAGCCTTACTTGAAGGAAGGGAATAACAATGACCATCCATTATTCATTCTCACTCCCATTATTTGAGCTGAATGAGCATCACACTGCTGCCGTTGTGTGGGCGCTGCTCTTTGACCACGGCTTGTATTGTTAGCCAGACGACATGCCATGCATACTACATAATACACTTTCCATATGAATAACTCAAAGTCAAGACCAGAGATGGCAAAAGTACACACATCCTTTACTCAAGTAGAAGTACAGATACTCGTGTTTAAAAATACTCTGGTAAAGTAGAAGTACTGACTAAACTTTTTTACTCAAGTAAAAGTAAAGAAGTGTGGGCTTCGAAATGTACTCAAGTAAAAAGTACCCATAACTACCAGCTGTTTTAAGGAGTACCTGAACTCCCTTTATATTAATAGAACAATAATGTCATTGTTAGCTAATGAATGTTTCGATGCTGAACGACGGCAAAATGACAACGTTTTCATTGGTTCCTCTTCTTTAGAGAAGACCAGGAAATGATGGATACACGGATCGTGTTCAAATCAATAGGCACGCAATAACTCTAAATAATAAAGATCACGCCACCAAACACACATTAAAACTAAAGCAACCAGCCTGTTTTGAAAATGCAAGAAGTAGAAAGTACAGGTATTTGTGTTCAAAATGTAAGAAGTCAAAGTAAAAAGTCGTCAGAAAAACAAGTAGTGGAGTAAAGTACTGATACCATAAAAATGTACTTAAGTACAGTAACAAAGTATTTGTACTCCACTACTTCCCACCTCTGGTCAAGACACACTGCCCTAGTCTCTAACTCTATTTTTCTCCCTGTCTTTATCCCCCTCTGTGTTTGTTCCTCTCTGTCCTCATTTCTTCTGTCATCTCCCAGGTGAATGACAGTAGTCCTAAGACAGTGCTGTCCCAGCTGTGTGAGCTGCTGGCGGCGCGGCCCCTGCAGGGTCTGGTGTATGAAGAGGAGAGGCCCCCCCGCACGGCCTGGGGTCCTTTGGCCCCAATGCTGGAGTTTGTGTCTGCGCAAACAGGACTGCCCATAGTAGCTGTAGGAGGGGGAGCGGGGCTGGGGAGGATGCCACAGGTAGGAGGAGGGAGGTGGGGATTGGGGGGGTGTGTGTGGTGGGTGTGTGTGTGTGTGTGTGTGTGTGTGTGTGTGTGTGTGTGTGTGTGTGTGTGGGATCAGAGGAATACAAGAGGGCAAATGTCGAGTCGTGTGATTGTGTTGCTAACAATGTGTGAAACAATGTTATTTAGGTGTGCGCTGTATACTGAAGAAGTATGGATTGACAGCTCTATGAATGGAGTATAAAGGGACAGCTGCTTATATTGCCATAACAACTTACAAGGTCATAATGTCGCGTATCCTCTCTGTGAAGAAAAGGTTTGGGCAAGTGCCGGCGGGACGGAAGGGAAAGTTGAAGGTCAGGGTCGCTGATCTGCTGAAACTCTGCAGTGTTTGATCTGTAAATGGCACCAACTGGGGCTGTCGCTCTGCCTCTGATGTTCCTGGGAGGGAGGCAATGTGCAGACATGGGTGTGTGTATGAGTGAATAAGTGTGTCTGTGTGTGTGTGTGTGTGTGAACCAGAGAAACTAATGTCACATGATTTTCACAAGTGTCCGTGGGGGAAAAAAGAAACAAAAAGCATTGCATTTGTGCTTACAAATAACAGTTTTAACCATTTACTCTGGAGGAATTAAATTGTAGCACTTTGATGAACTTCCTTTGAAGATGTACCCTCGCGTAGTCCTCATCCCCTCCCATCCCCTGAACAGACTTTTTAGAAACACTCCCTTTTGGACGTCATAGGAGAATTTGTGCAACAATCCTAGCTGTTTTAGCCCCGCGGCTGCACGAAGCAGTCAGAGAGTTGTAGTTCTTTGTTGTGAACATTCTGTCTGTTGCTTATTTGCTGCATTTTAGACACAGTGCAACTACAGAAGATGCATTTTACAGTGAGATTTTAAACCAAATGTGCTGCTCTCTTTCCCAAATTAGGAATCAGGTTCCGTCTTTCTCCAGTTCAGCTCCTCTACTGCCCTCCAGTTAGAGGTCATCTTTGAGGTGCTGGAGGAGTACGACTGGACGTCCTTTTCCGTGGTGGCCACACGTCACCATGGCTACCAGGAGTTCCTGTCTATTGTGGAGGGCCTGACCGACGGCTCGTTCATCGGCTGGGAGAAGAAGAGTGTGGTGATCCTGAACGTGACCGACGACCCTGGGGGGGCACGCACGCGCAGGCTGCTGAAGGAGAACGAGGCGCAGGTGAGACAGGGGGGAGGGAGGGGGGAAAGGGGGAAGAAAGGGGAGGAAGTGCTGCGAGTATCCTTGGGGGCCCCCTTTCCGACAGGTGGCTTCCCAGCTTTTTCCTTCCTTCTTCGTCTCTCCCTCTGTCCCTCCACATCTCTCTCTCCCCTCTCTCCTCTATCCCTCTTTTCTTCTCTTCCCCTCCCATCTGCCAAGGCATAAAGAGTTCAACAGTACAACAAAAAACACGATTCATTCTGATTTGCTGCCTGGTTGTCGGGGTGGCATTGTACCAAGAGTTATGTGCAAGGTGCTAAAAAATGTAACCACTCAACATACAGTTTTCCCTTGTTTCTACCTAAGCTTTAAAGTTGGAAGAACATGCTGTTCCAAACTGTCACAGAGTAAAATCTCAGCTTCTCCCAGATCTTCATTGATACTTTAAATGATGTTTACCCCAAAGTATTCTCAGCTGCTCCGTTCCATCAGATGGAATTATTTGACATGTCTTACTCACTATTTTGTATAACTTTCCGCGATAATGTAGCTTGACTTAGGTGTGATCTCTGAAAACCCCACAAGCATTTCAAATCAAGGTCTGTGGTTTTGAACAGACACACACTGCTAAACATAGCCTCCAAACCCTCCCCTCTGGAGACTTTTTACCTGAACCTCACCTTATCTTATTCCATGTTATTTTAATACCTTCTTTTTAATCAAAGTGGAATCACTAACTTTATTTTCTCTCCATACAAACCTGATAAAACCTCAATCTTTCTCTTGATGGTGAAACAAAACCCTGCATTTTAAATCCACGTTGATTTATTAATGACCAGAATGACTTGTGGTTTTGGCTTGTACCTCTAGTGTGTTTCATTCCTTCATACTGCCTGCTCCTAACCCTCTGCCTTGCTAGTTCTTCCTTTCCTCACTTCTTTTAAACTTCCATTGTCACTTCCCGTGCCCCTCTTAACTTGTGTTTTTACTTCCTTAAACCCCCTCTTTGACCCCCTGATCCTCCTGCTTAGTTTTCCACTCGTCTCCGTGTTCTTACGCTTACTCCACATCCCTCCCCCTCCCCTCTGCCTCCCCTCCTCCGTTTATTTGCCTGGAGACAAGCTCTCTCTCCTCTGCTGCCTTCCTGTTCACCTCGATCTCTGTATGGCTATCTTTCATTCCTTCAGTCCATCCCTCTTGCTGCATGTCTTCCACGGACTCTGCTCTCCGCTGGCTCGGTTTAGTCAGGGTCTCAATGTCATCGCCGATGTCCCAGCATGGCCACTGCAGCTCTGCGTGTGTGTGCGACTGTGTGTTTGTGTGTCTTAGTGTCCGCGTTTGTATTGGATTCCTTAGACTCCACTCTGCTAGTGTCACTGTTAATATAACATACCGCCTGCAGCAGGTTGCCTATACGCAGTGCTTGCTTTTTAACCCTGTGTTTTGAATAACAAATCCACTGCTTTAAGATTTGTACTACTGCAAGGCTAATAAATGCTTGTGATTGCTTAGTAATGCTTAGTGTGTTTGCATTACATGCTTTTCTCTCTCTCGCTATGCAACATGTCCTCTACATTGTGGATGGCCTGAAGCAGGTCTATGGTCTACTCAAATCTTTCACTGTCTATCTTTGACTCCATCCTCTTCCGGCTTCTGCCTTGTCAGTATGTCTTCTGCTCTCTCTCCTGTTGTACGTTCCTCTCTCTCTCTCCTGTTGTACGTTCCTCTCTCTCTCCTGTCGTGCGTTCCTCTCTCTCTCTCCTGTTGTACGTTCCTCTCTCTCTCCTGTCGTGCATTCCTCTCTTTCTCCATTTCCCGTCTTCAGATATTGTCTGTTTTTAACTCTGATTCTCTCTTTCCCTCCCTAATTCAGTCTCCCTCTCTGTCTTTCACCCTCTTCCTCCCTCCTTTCCCCTTCCTCTCCCCCCTCTGTCACTCTCACTCCCGGCCTAATTCACTGGAGGTTTATTGGCATACAGGCAGTATTGTTTTGCCAAGCCATTACAGTTCAAAATTCAATGAAGGCGCGATTCTCAAAATGTGCTTTCAGTCTGTTTCCCTGACTCTCCCCCCTTCTCCTCTTTTACGAAAGCGTTTTCTTTCTCTTTTTTTTGTCCTTTGGTTCATCTTTGTCTCATTTTCTAAAGCGCATAATTTCTTTAAGTTCTTGCATTATTTTAAATGCTTACGCTCTTTTTGTCTTTTAAGGTATTTGTCAGCATTTAACCCTCTCCCCCCTTTTTCATTTTCCTCTCAGCTCTTAACCCTTATAACCCTCTTTGGTCAATTTCTACCCCCCTCCTCTCCCTCCTCTCCCTCCTCCCTCCTCCCCTCCTCTCCCTTCCTTACCTCAGCACTTTCAGCAGAAAGCTCATATACTGTCACTGCTCTATCTTTCATGTTTTCTTCTCTCTTCCTCCCCAGCCACACTCCCTCCCCTGTCTTTTACAAATATCTTTTATCTCTCCAGGCCCTGATTTCACCAAAATATATCATCCTTTTTTACTTCTCCTCACCATCCCCCCCTCCTCTTTTCCGTCCTCCAAGGAGTGACATTTTTCTGTTTCTCCCGCCTCTGATTTCTTTCCTCCATCTGCTCCATCATCATCATCGTCTGTTGTCTCCAGGTCTTTTCTCCGCCATGCTTTTAATAACATGTGTCAGTGTTTAACCTCTCCCCCTTTGTTTTCCCTCAGGTGTGTTTGGTCTTTAACCCCACACCCCCCACGCTTCCTGTTCCTCCCCGCTTCCCGATCTCTCTGCTCTACCACTTACAGTTGTTTCATTTTCCCTTTCATGTTTTACTCCTGTTTTCATAATTCATAACTGTAACTTTGGTTTTATCAGGCCCGAGCTCATTAAGCACTGACCCCGTTGGCTCCTCCTGGTTAGCACGCATAACATGCAGCCATGCAGTCTTCCCTCCTTCTGGTGTGTCTGCTTCCCTCCCTGAATCATACGTCCGACTCCAACGAACCTTATCAGCTAACAGCTTTTTCTCTTACCTCCCCCAGCACCCTTGTTTTTTTTCTTGATATGGCCTTTTCTATCCAACCTCCTCCTCTCCCGTTCAGGTGCACCTCTGCTCCAGCTCTATCTTTCTCCCCTTACTTCTCCCTCCCTCTGTCTCTTTCCACGTCTCCCCTGTCCCCTCCTTATCTCACTAGCGTGTATGTGTGTGTGTGTGTGTCTCCCCTCGTCCCTGTTCCCTCCCTGGCTTCCTGCTGTCCTCCAGGTGCGCTTGCTGTACTGCTCTCAGGAGGAGGCAGAGCTGGTCTTCAAAGCCGCCTGGGCCGCCGGTCAGGCCGGGGCCTCGCACATGTGGTTCGCCGTGGGCCCGGCTCTCTCAGGTTTGAGCATGGAGAGCCTGCCACGGGCTGTGTTTGCCGTGCGGCCCCAGGGCTGGAGGGACGAACCCCGCCGGAGGATCGCTCGCGGAGTCTCTGTGCTGACTCACGGAGCTGTGGCCATGCGCAAGGATTACGGAACAACGGGTGGGCCAAACTTTGTCACCAACTGCATGACGGACGCCAATCAGACCCAGAGACTGCGAGGCAGGATGAGGTGAGAGGGAGATAAGAGGAGAGAGGAACGCTCTTAAGGGAAAATGTGAGGAGGGAAGTGAGATAGACGAAGGAGGGGAGGCAGTTGGCAAGCTCTGGACAAAATATATGAGAAAGGAAGAAAATTAAATAGAGACTGGCTCAGGTGTATTCTATGAAACGAGTTGGTTTGGTGCCAGGATGAGCTGGAAGGTATACTGTATGGGTGGAGTCGGTAGATTCGGTGTCAGAGCGCAGGCACTGAGGGGATATCTGAATTTGGAGCTGGCTATCATCCATGCAAAATAGATGTTGTTGGTGCGTGTAGTTGTGAGTTGGCAAAATTACCCCAGCATCTGTAGCAAGCGGACCATGTCTCATGTATATTAATGAGCTGGCTTTAATATATTCCTCGTAGGCTGTGCAAACAGGCAGCAGCAGCACACTCTAACAGGTAGTGCAAGTGGATGTATTATCTTCTTGGATCGTCTTGCTTCACATGCACACCTCACACATGATTTTGTATAGAGAGACTACTCTAAGTGTGGTCATTCTAATGGGACAAACATATAATGAATTTGTTTATTTACAGTTATTTAAGCACAGCGCAAACAGCGTGGCGATTACAGGGGAATGATTAATGGTCTCTTTCTTCTTTGTTTATAATCTGTGTCGAACACAGAGAGAGAGATGTTTGCCTTTTTATTATTTTTTATTTTTTGCAGTGCTACCTGCTGTTCACTCTCTGTAACTACAAGCTGCTCTGCCATATGAGGCTGTCTGTCATGCAAAAAAAGGCTTTCGGGTTTTGTTTTGAAGCCAGCAAGATGACATGAGGCGACAGTTAGCACGTCTGTCCTGTGTTATTATCAGACAAACTAAAGAGCTCGCAGCCGATTCAGAGAGCAGCAGTCGTTTGATTTCAAAGATCCTGACAATTCTGTACGTCTGATCATTTGTCTGTAGATTTGATTAACAGAGAAGCCCTCACTGTCACCACAGAGGTGCTGTGATTTAGTTTCAAGCAGGGAGACAATAGGACAGGCTTACTGTTGCATCATGAACAGCCCTTTTTCTTTTTTCTCCTCTAATAAAACAAGTGGTTAATATACTAATATTATAATATTTTTGGTCATTTACTTACTTCTCCTTCTGCCCCCATCCATCGCCATGTAGGTATTTCGGCAACATAACGCTTGGTGGTCGTGACTATTCCTTCAATGTGGACGGTTACCTGGCCAACCCATTCCTCGATGTCATTTCCTGGACACCTGGACGTGGATGGGAAGATGTAAGGACATGATATCATGTTATTGCTACTAATGAGTACTCAAGCATGAAGAGTCTCACTTTTGAGAAGAAAAGGACATGCTTTCAGTTGAATCATATAATGCACAAAATATATTCTTTTTTATTCCATAAACTGTTTAACTTGGAATACATGAGAAACTGGACATGTGTCCTCTGTTGCAAGGACAAAAGTGACTAGCAGTTGGACCCAGAGCAGGTTTTTGCTGATTGGTTCTTGAGGCCTAATCTCTCCATGCGAGCCATAGGAGCAGATTTGTGCTGCATTGGCATCGGATATAAGAATATATACCTGACAGTGAGAGTAGTCAGGTCGCGTGGGTCAGATCCATGTAAAGTTCACTTTGGCTATCAGTGCCCGAGGCAGAGGAGGGAAGTCTGCTGCTGACCGTTTGACTCTGCTTTCTGTGCTCCTGCTGTGCCTGTTCACTTTCTGCTGTCTCTGTGTAACTCTGCTATTGCTGCTTAAAGCGCTGTCACACAAAACCAACAATGCACACACATACAATCATAGAGCAATCACTTTATAACTGATGACTGATAGATCATTTAACTATTACTATTTATTTAGCAGGGCAAATATTATTTCCAGATGGTAAAATGTAAAAAGTTGTTTTTTAGATTTTATATAATTGTTAATTGAACCTCTTGGGGTTGTGGACTGTTGGTCTGACAAAACAAGCATCACCATGGCCTCTGGGAGATTCTAATTGATCAGATAATCCGTGAAAAAATAAAATCCTCACAAGATTAAAGGATAGGTGAACATGTTTTTTAAGTCTGTCCTTATACAACACATGTGCATGCCTATATTTAGCGAAAGTGATGGAGGAAAACAATCCACATCTACACAAGTTAATCTTAGTTTTGTGCAAAAAATGTGTTTCCAAGGTGAAGCTAATACTGTATGAATACTGCTTCAGCAGTCTGAATTATCCAAATCAAGAGTTTATTCTCTTTGGTATGAATTTGCCTCTTTGTGATTCAGTGGGCAATGTTGCTGAAATGCAGCAGAGGAAAAGTAGCACAAAGGTGTTTTTGTTCAAACAGACTTGATGTTACTAAAACTCAGACTGTTGGAGCTTTACCTACAGTAGCTTTGGCTGGATATTATAATGTTATGCATTACAAGATGGAGAGAGGACTGTAGATTGTGTCCCCCATCTTTTACACAATAGGAAGAAACACTTCACGCCACTAAAGAGGAAAAAATCGTAGTCTTTAAATGTACATATGGGTATGAGAGAGTATTTAGACAATCTTTAGAAATGTAAAACCTATCCTCAGATCAATAGATATACATACTCATACATTTCATTCTTTGTCACCTTACTAAAAGCAATGTTCTGATGTTGCTCTGATCAATAGTTGCTGTTTGTCCTCTGTGCTGCCTGTATTACCAGGCATTTCACTGTAAAATAAAATACAGATTTAAGTAGTGCTGAAGATTTCTAGTTGTCATTACCATCTGGTTGTGTTTTGTATGTTAGAGTGTCTACATAACTGTATGTGCGTCAAGCTCCAGTACCCCAGCGTGTCATGCATATTCTATAAAGCTGTGGTTTGTTCGGAAATCCTTAATACGAGGCCTTGTCACCTGTTGGAGATGTTTTCCCTTTAATACTTTGGGATTTTACTCTTGTCAGTGTCAGAAGAGAGAGCAATGCTCATTTTCTCAACCTCACACCAGCACCTCAACACCACTCTGTACATGCATAAAGACACACAGTATACTGTCAGAACATACACTCTGCCACTGCACATATAATCACTGATGCACCCACACAAGGTTACACACATACACAAAATACACACGTTGGTGGTTCTCAGCCTCCTGCTGGTTTTAACAGCCCACCAGAGTCCAGTCTCAGCGTGTCGTAACATGCTGACTCCTGCCATATCCCTCAAATCCCTTTCAATTAGAAGCTCCTGCGCTGGTCCTTCGACTCTGAGCCAACCCAGGGTACAAAACCCGCCCACACACACATGGACACACACACATACACACCCACACCTATAACTTGCATACATACATTCACATGTGTACGCACAAATGAGGGCACAAAGTGTTTGCGTACACACATATGCTTACACCCTTCTTGCATAAACCCTATTGCACACACGCACACAATGAGGATAAGACGCCTGTATCTGCCTATTATGCACATCCACGCTGTTGGCTCTCCCTGAATATTTAATGTTCTCTTTACAATGACTGCACCATTACCTAGAGCCCCGGAGCACCCAGCTTAGCTTACTGAAACACTGCAGACTAGTACTGAAGGTTGTCCAGCATTAGCATGGCTTGTTTAAGATGCAGATACAGCATGATCTTCTAGGATATTACCGTGATATAATTAACGTTTATTAACGCCCCACAGCTGCTAAGGGATATTATTTTAAGTTTCAAGAGGCTCCCAGAACTCAACTTTTGCCCCGAGAGCCAGAATACTCTCTCTGCCGAAAGATATTCCAGCCATTTGAAGAGTCCAAAGTAGTATTTTTTCTTCTTCTGATGTTCGTGTATTTTTCTGGATTTGTGTCTGCTAGAGCTCATAGGAGAACACACTAATCTGTTTCCTGTCTGTGTTTCCCGAGTGTGTTGATTGAATGTCTGTTGCGGTCGAAGTGCAGTCGAAATGCTGTCATTGTTGCCACCTCTTCCTCTTCTCCCTGCCAGCACATTACACAGAGAGGCAGGCTAATCGCAGCTGCCAAACTTTACATCACTCTACTGACCTGCTTATGCACACAAATTCTTTTCAGCATTTTGCGTGTGTGACTGTATATTTGTTATGTATTTCTTTGTGTATACAGTGTGTCTGTAAGATTGGGTGAACAGTGTGTACGCACACTGTCTTTTGTGTGTACGCACACTGTCTTTTGTGTGCGTCACCTCTGTTGCACTTGTCCTGACACCTTACTGTAGACGAGACTTTTATCATGTGATAATGGCAAGATGTGTCAAGCGATGCTGCAAGAGGAAGGTTCACACAAAAAAGAGAGAACAAACTCTGCACTGAATCTTCTTGGGTGTGGTTTCGACTCGTGCTGCTTTGGAAAGGCTGAATATGTCGGGCAACAGCATCCATCACATCCAGAGGGCATTTAACCAATGCAAAGAGATGGGTCAGACAATGATACAGCAGAGGGAGGCTTGGCAGTCATTCTAGGTCAACAGTGGACACAACACAATGTCATCTCAAAACATCAGCCTCAAACAGCTTATAAAATCATACTGAAATCAAATCTGTGGGGCATGAATCTAATCCCTGTTTAGAGTCCCTAATGTGCTTTTCAAAAATATAAAATGCTTTTTGACGGGTGCTTGACACCAGTTTACATTAAGCTTTTTCCCAGGATGTTGAAAGGCCTAAAGGTTTGAAAAGTGGATTTCTGTTCACCATATCTTTCCAATACAGCCCACTGTTTGTGCAAACATGAATCTAATAGTTACTTTCGTCCTACTCAAAGCTATTATACATAATTATATGGCACTGTCTGATTTTACATTAGGGGAATTTCTAGTACAAACAAATCTGAATAACTCCTGTGATCCCATCAATCAGCACATACACAAATATTTCAGGAAATTGCTCCCAACCCACATAACTTTGGATATTTAGAGAAACAAATATGAAGTTGGCACAATAACCTTCTCAAATACACAAAGTATTATTTATTAGTTTTTCGTATATGTCTTCATACAGTTGTTATTGGTATTGCAAGGGATTTGTTGTGTTAATGTTTGTTGTGTTTACCTTTTCAGTGTGACTAAGAAAATGTGTAAGGTTATGGTATTTGTATCCTTATTAAAAAAAAAAAAAGCCTTATTCATCTATTTAAGGAACATTTATTTTAAATCCAATGTTGAGTTATCAGTAAAACAGTGCTCTAATTAAACAGCTTTAATCTGTAGCTTTCCTAAATAAACTGGTTGTGTGTTTAATAGTGGTGTTTCAGTTTGACCAAGTATCTAAGCTTTATTTTTCATCATAATCAAATAGACACTTTAATACATTTCGAATTTAAAAGTACATTGATCACACAGCTTGACTGAATTAAAGAAGGAACGTACCGAGTTCTAAATTCACAAATGGACTCCTCACAACTCGTCATCTTGAGCAAAGCTAGTTTTAGCTAGAAACAATCTTTCTACCAAATGCTGAGGTACAATATTATTTCCAACCCTTTCTTTTAACGTTCCTGTTAGACATTGAGCATGTCGACCCTCAAGAATGATTAGCAACCGTGATTGTATGTGTTGGAATAACCATATCAGTGCAAAAGACTTGTGTTACGCCGGAACATGTTAGCTACTTGATCACAGAGACTTGGTCATTTTCGCATGTCAAAATTGAAAGTGTATATTCCCTCCTATATAAAAACAACTTTAAGAGCCAAATACAGGTTCTTAAACGGCTGGAAAACTGCATGTCACCCCTTTTTTCCAAATCAGCTTGTTTTACTTGGATGTACCATACATATTTTCTTTTAATGGATGATATTTATCGTTGAAATGTGCTCCACCTCTCTCTTATCTTCCTCTGGTCTGTTCCTCCAGGTAGGCTGGTGGGAGAACGGCGTGCTGAGGCTCCGGTACCCGGCATGGTCCCGCTACGGGCCATTCCTTAAACCACCTGACGATGCCCAGCACCTGCGCGTTGTCACACTGGAGGAGCGGCCATTTGTCATTGTGGAGCTGGCAGACGCTGCATCCGGGACCTGCATCCGTGACTCGGTGCCCTGCAGACGACCCCTTAACGCCAGGTATGAGTCCTTTAGATCTAAGGTCTATGGGTCCCAGTGTTTTAACTAGGATTTTGATGTTGATGTTTATTAAAGCTGGACATAATAATCATCATCAAGGAGATCAAATGAAAAAGACAGAGATGTAGCCCTTACTTTATTTACCAGTGTTATGAATGGAGTTCCTCAGCTCCCATCATGGCATCCAGTGAAAGTGACATCAATCACTTATCAAAACTGTGGTCTCTTCACTCCCTGACCATAATCAATAACAGACTGCTCTCCAGAGGATCAGTGGAATGACTCAGGGTTCCTGAATCAGATACGACCACAGTGGAGCTTTATGGTTCATCAGCTTCTGAGGGATGACGGCACCTATCCTACACTGGTCGATCAAACCTGTCACCAACTGATGGGCCACAATATCTCTCCGCAGTGGCCATTTCATTCTGTTTTTCTCCTTTTCCTTTCCTCTCAGACTATAACACGCCACTCAGGATGCACACTTTTAAGGCTTATTATTTGACACTATTACTCAGATTTTTAAAAACGTTTTTTCCTCTTTCACAGTGTCATCCATGAGGGCGTGGCTCCCATGAAGCAGTGCTGCAAAGGCTTCTGCATTGACATCCTCAAGAGATTGGCCAAGATTGTCGGCTTCACCTATGACCTTTACTTAGTGACCAATGGGAAACATGGGAAGAAAATTGATGGGGTTTGGAACGGAATGATTGGAGAGGCAAGTCCCTGTGTGTGTGTGTGTGTGTGTGTGTGTGTGTGTGTGTGTGTGTGTGTTGTGTGTGTGTGTGTGTGTGTGTGTGTGTGTGTGTGTGTGTGTGTGTGTGTGTGTGTGTGTGTGTGTGTGTGTGTGTGTGTGTGTGTGTGTGTGTGTGTGTGTGTGTGTGTGTGTGTGTGTGTTGTGTGTGTGTGTGTGTGTGTGTGTGTGTGTGTGTGTGTGTGTGTGTGTGTGTGTGTGTGTGTGTGTGTGTGTGTGTGTGTGCTGTACGTGTCTGTACCTGTGGTTCTGCCTGTCTGCCTTTGTGAGCAATGTGTTCTCAATGTCGGTCACTTGCGCTCTTGTGAAGGTTGTTTGTGTGTGACTGTGAGTGTGTGTAAGTTTATATTTATGCCTCCACATATGTTTCGTTGCTTTTTCAGTCAAGAAGCTGCATAGTAATATTTCTGTTCCTGGGACCTGGGTGACCAGTTCGACGCTGTGTGCCACATCAATCGCTTTGAGAGTTATGGCCACTTAAAACTTAGCAACACTCAGACAGCTGTCATTTATTACACACCCACACACATTTGCAAACACAAATACTGATATGGAGGCTAAAAAATGCACAGTTACATAATTTAGACAGAGAAGTTAGATGGCTAACATATGCAACGAGCACACAGTCTCTTACAGTCTGTTCATCTGCACAGACACAAACATGAAGAAGCACAAAAACACACACGTTTTCAGACACCCCCTGGCTAGTTGTGATTTGTCCTTGATATTTTCACAGCAATACACACTGGGGTTCATGATCTCCCATCAAGAAAGAAACAGAGATGCTGGCTTAAAAAAAAACAGAAACAGGCACACACAAACAAACAAGCGCGCACACATGCTCACATACTGGGATCGATACGGCGCTGCTGTTTCATTGAAGCAGCCCGCTGTTTCTATCTTTGTCCCAGAGGAAACTTGCCAAACGCCAGTTGTCACAGGTTCCCAACAGTTCCACCACGCTCTCCTGCTCTATCATTTATAACTTGAGCCGGGGCCAGCGCTGTCAGTCGAATCTATTTTCATATGCAAAAGGCCAAGCAATTTTTGTTTACAAAAACTAATGTCTGTCTTTTGATCAGATGTTCCAAAGCTGCCATTCTTTGATCAGGTAATCCAGAGACTTGGCAAAGTTGAGGGGAGGGTGCTTTGCTTTCCGCTTCGCTTTATTTTTCTGCTGATTTGCTCTGAAGAGCGGATGTGCCATGTCTAATGTAGATTAACATTTCACTTGTACAATCAGCACACACAGCAGTTTTCAGGTTTTGTAGATGGTGGCAGGGGGGTGAAGGGCCCTACCCTCATTTTATATGCTAAAGAGATGCAGAAGAGACACGTGTTCAGTCTTTGTACCAGATTGAATCCTTGGCCTTTTCCCATGCAGGCATATTTGAGGAAGTACAAAGGGTCAGGGTGCAGAAATGTCACCATCTCACCTGGACATAAACCTTTGTGAACTGTAAAAGATTGGTTTTGTCGTTCTGAAACCTCCACAGGAATTACCCATTATTAGATTTGTGTCTCACGCTGATTCTCGTTCCCTGTAGGTGGTGTACAAGCGAGCCGACATGGCCATTGGCTCGCTGACTATCAATGAGGAGAGGTCGGAGGTCGTGGATTTTTCCGTCCCCTTTGTGGAGACGGGGATCAGTGTCATGGTCTCCCGTAGCAACGGAACTGTATCACCATCCGCTTTCTTAGGTGAGGCGTGTTTGTGTGAGAAGCCCCGCTGATGTACAGAATCTAATCTAATCGGGAAGTGTTGAGTTTGCATAAAGCAGTCTTTGGCTGCTGGTCCTTACATCTAGATTAGCCCTTACTGCTGCTCGTGTCTTCACAACTTGTAGTTTCACTCTGTCAGCAGACTCGAGGCTCCGGCGGGAAAACATTTATTGGCCTGTAGACTGCATCAAGATGATTGTTAAAAGAGAAGCAGTGTTAGGTGGAGCTATTTTCACTGCCTATGGTGCTCTTTCCCTTTGTATACAGTATATAGTACATAATGTGCCAGGGTTATTAAACGCTCTTGATCCTTCTATAAACCAGTTTTTAATTACCATGATCTGAAATCTGACTGTAGTTTTAGTCTTCAATCATATATTGAGTCTTCTCTCGTCTGTTCCAAGTGCACAGACTGAACTAGGAAAGAAAGCTTTTATGTGCTCTGCTTCCCGCACTTGAAATAGCCTTCAAAAAGACTTGAAACTAAGAGAATTGGCCTCTCTGTCTGATTCTAAAGCTCTTAAAGGAACAATTGTGAACAGATCTTGTCACTTCGCATAGTTATTTTAACATTATCTACAAATTAATGTATTTCTGTATTTGTTCTTGCTGTGATTCTTTTGCAATGTATTATGCTTTGTGAAAGTGATGGTTCATCTCAACTAATCTGGAAAAACAAATAATAATGATGATATTAATAATATATGAATGCAGTGGTTTAATAAGCCCTTGTGTTATATGTTAATTTCCTCCCTTTGCTTTATTTCAAAGAGCCCTACAGTCCCGCGGTGTGGGTGATGATGTTCGTCATGTGCCTGACCGTAGTAGCTGTGACCGTCTTCATATTTGAGTTCTTCAGCCCTGTGGGCTACAATCGCAGTCTCGCGAACGGCAAGAGTGAGTGACGGATCAAAGATGTCAGTCTTTCTGTCTGATAGATGGCTCTGCGTGCAGTCCGCTGCTTTTGCCACAGGGATTACATTTTAAATTAAATTTAGTATGATAATGCATTTTTTTATTTCTTTAAAAAAAAAAATCTTGCTGTCTGATTGGTCAGTTGTCACATTCAGAATGCAGCCATTTACATTTTGAATGCGCTTCCCTAAATCCTTTACTGTGAGTGTGGCGAAGAGGACATTTTACCTTCAGTATGTTGAACTGCATCCAAGTATTCTCAATATTGAAGCAGCCATTTATTATTCAACAGCATAGTTTGTACCCCTGTGATATTCAGTATGCCTGATACCCGACTCGCCTCTTTTACTGCATGATTGCTGTGCTCTACATAATTGTACCTCTCTGTCATCCTCCTATATATCCCTCTCATTCACTCTCATCCCTCTCCTTCCTTCCTCCTTTACTCCTGTTGTATAAAGAGTGTTTGATCCCTTTGAATGGTGACTTGCACCATGTGGTTTAATCATTTGTAAGATTACGAACTGTAGCAGCTGAATTGAAGGCTGCAAACCTTAAAACGTATAGTCACCGCTTTGTGAGCTTTGTTGTCAATGAGCCAGAGTCAGTGAAGTTTCATTTGACCGGATGCTGCATCTGTAGTCACACATTCATGAATTCACAATTGGGCCGTGTACGGGCTGGATCTGATCTAGAAAAAAAACTAATGTTACAACAATTCATTACGGTCTCTTTTTCCTCTCTCTTTCATATTTCCCACTGCATTATTTTGTCCAGAGGCTGGAGGCTCTACTTTCACTATAGGGAAGTCGGTATGGCTTTTGTGGGCTATTGTCTTCAACAACTCTGTGCCAGTGGAGAACCCCAGAGGAACCACCAGCAAGATCATGGTGCTGATCTGGGCCTTCTTCGCTGTCATCTTTCTGGCCTCCTACACTGCTAACCTGGCTGCTTTCATGATCCAGGAGGAGTACATTGACACAGTGTCAGGGCTCTCGGACAAAAAGGTACCTCGTTGGCGGAATACTGATTAAGTAGGGGGAAAGCAGAAGGAGAATTAAAGTCTTAGAGTGAGCCAAATCCGGTGCATTTGAATGTTAAATTGATTAAAGCGCGGGAATTTAGAATATGAATAAAATCCCATTTAACATAACTCAATTATCACAGTTCTTGAATGCTTTAAAGTCAGTACTAAATGCTTCTTTAAGTCCACACACTGCACTCTTCTGAATGATTTGACTGTGCATGGAGTGTTGTAAGTCTGGAGAGTGGACAGAAATAGGTCAGACAGATTGGTGCACAGCCTGGTGTGTCTCATGCCCCTTCCGTCTCCCTCCCTTTTCTCCGATAGTTTCAGCATCCCGAGGAGCAGTACCCACCTCTGAAGTTTGGCACGGTGCCCAACGGGAGCACGGAAAAAAACATCCGCTCCAACTACCCAGACATGCACCAGTACATGGGCAAATACAACCAGAGAGGAGTGGAGGACGCCATAACGAACCTAAAGACTGGGTCCGTCTGCTTCAACATCATATTCATTCCGTCACATTCACCCGTTTCTTTTTTGATCATCTAACTCTGTGTATCTGCGTTTACATTCAAGCATGCTTTTCAAACTTTTGTTTCTAAGATCAGACATTAGATTTGATAAACAGAAAGTTGCTAGAAAAAGTTCACACCCTCCTGTGGTAAACCTAAAACTATATTTTTGTTTTCTTGAGAGATACAATCTCTATGCCAAATAAGTTTACAAGACAGCAATAACAACAACAACCAAGATGCTCATATAACAAATGATTAAGTACTAATCCAAGAATAAAAAGTCAAATGAATGTTCTGCCTACAAACAGTTAACTCTATTTCAATTACCACGTTTAATTGTTTTAATGTTCTCCCTCTCTCAATAACAGGCTATTATACGCAGCTGCATTCTTTTCAACTCTGAATAATATTTCACATCTTTTCTCACACTTTCCGTCACACTTTCTGCTTTCCACCTGTACTCTCTTTCTATCTCCACCTTCACCTCTCTCTCCACCCACCCGCACAGTGCGAGCAGCATTCCCTCTTCAGTTTCTAGTAGAATCTCTATCACCCGTCATGTGTCGGATAATCCCAGTTTACTCTTTCCTAAGCCCCTGTCATCATTTCTCCCTCCCCACTGCCTCCACACCACAATTATGACTCAGTGTTAACATGTACAAAAATGAGAAACTCCTGCTTTTCTTCTGCCGTCTTTTTTCTCTTCCCTACTGCTTAGCCTTTCGTTCTTCTCAACCCTCATCTGCTCTTTTATCTTACCATTTCCCTCTTTTGGTCCATTCTTTCCCCTCCCAGTGTGCTTTCTCGGTGTGTCTGTATTTAAACTTTATAATCCTCATCACTCTCCGGCTCTATCCCGTGTCTTTTCCCCCTGAAGTGTGTAAATCTTTTTCCTTTCTCTTTCTCTCTCGGCCTCTCTCTCTCTCTCTCCTGTCACTGCGCTCTTCGCACCATATAAATCCCCACCACCCTCCTCCTCCTCCTCCACCACCTTCCCGCTCCTTCTTACTCACACATCTTTCCCTGATCTCCTTCTTATTTTATTCTCCTTGTTTTCACGGTTTCCGCCAAACCTGCTTCACTATTCCATCCACCGTTCTTTATTCTTGTTATGATTTAACTTTTCATGGCCTCTCTATCATTCCGTGTGCCTGTCTGCCGCATATGTTTGCACCCTAACTCTCTTCCCAGGTACATCGCAGAAATCCACCTTTCTTCCTCCTCCCCATGCCTCAGCCAGTCTCTCCACACCTCTGCGCCCTCTCTCCCAATAAATGATGAATGTATTCTCCCTTCATCCCTTTACAGGAAACTGGATGCTTTTATTTATGATGCTGCAGTATTGAACTATATGGCCAGGAAGGACGAAGGTTGTAAGGTAAGGACAAATTTACACAGGGCACTTTTGCTCGCATACTAAATTCAACGCATACATATGCCTGTCTCTTGGCCAGTTTTTCACCCTTCTGCACATTGTCCTTTTTCCAAGGTGATGACCATAGGCTCGGGGAAGGTTTTTGCCACCACAGGCTACGGTATCGCCCTGCACAAAAACTCACGCTGGAAACGTCCTCTTGACCTGGCCCTGTTGCAGCTGGTGGGAGATGGTGAGAACTGTGTGAAGGGGAACATAATTAGAACAATGGAGGGGCAATGGGAAGGTTATGGGTAAAATGACAGGATGGAGAAACGAGCGTCAGAGTAGCTCTAGGGTGGGGGGTGGATGGAGGACACGGGGGGCGGGGGGGGTAGATGAATGAGAGGATGAGAAGTGGATGGGGGGGGGAGTGCAAGATGTGGAGAGAGTGATGGCTGTAAGGTGTTTCGATTGTGTGGGAATAATGGTGTGTAGGAGAGGGCTGACGACGATGGTTGAGGGGTTTGTAGGGCTTTTTATTGGCTACCAGAGAGGAGGGGAAAAGGAAGGAGATGTAGAAGCAAGAGGGTCTATTGTTGGTTTCAAGCATTGAAGATATATTTTGACTTTGATGGTGAATGTTCAAATGTCACTCATCTCAATCTATCCCTCTTTCCCCCTCTTCCTGCTCATGGGGTTACTGGTAGCAGACACAAATGTACTTGTTTGAGTCAGTTTTCGTCTCAACTCGGTGGTGACAGATTCACACTCTTTACAGATTAGCTGAGACTGACAGAGAGAGCGAGGAAGTGTGAAGTGGGGAATATATACAAAAACAAAGAGAAACACCTGAAAATACCCTGAACATGAGATGATGGCACAGAAGCAAGCAGAGACACAAAAACGGATCATACAGAATAATTAGATAATTGACAGCTATTATTATTATACTATTTGTCCGCTGCAAATACATGTGTATAGAATTAATACATGGGAGGACAGGTCCTTGTTTTGACAGAGATAATCTGTTCTTTCATTAGTTGGCAGTTCAGTAATGCTTGATTCCCATTTACACAGTTTGCCACACGGATTTAATGTCTCAATCGGATGCTGCTTGTTTGGCTTTTTCTTATGTTTTAAATCAGCTTTGCTTATGGTGTAGCGGACAAAGCCCTTTAGCTGTTTCTGGCACGCGGACACTTTAGCTGCTTACACACTGATAATGCCAATATCTATTAAATAAGACCATGGTCTGGAGCTGAATGTTGGACCTGAGAAACGGGTGTGTGTGCTAGAAAAACAGAGAGCCCAGACAGCGTTGACATGCTATGTCTGTTGTTTGTTTTAATTTGAAGTGCATTCCCTTGTCCTTGCTTATGTTCTGTGCACCTCTTAGCATCAGCTGTGCACGCTGGATGGATCTGGGGAGTGTTGAACGCTGAGGTTTCTGGTTGTAGGCAGGCATTATTGGAGTGGATTACTAAGGAAGAGGATTAGTTTGTTTGGATGTGGAGGGAGGGAGTGGGGGGGTTCACTTTCAGCGTGCCCTCAAAGAATGCATCTCAACAATCGCCCTGCGGCTCAAGGAGTCTGCATCACACCTTCAGCCGGGCTAAATCATGTCACAGTGTTACATCATTATTGTACCATGCCGTGTTGAGTCATATCATTTTACAACTGCATTAGAGCGGCACTAGAGAAGTCCGCCGAGGCTTTGTCAGCCCTGTGAGTGTATTGTTGCTCCCTCTGGTGATTCATGGCAGGGCTTTAAGAGGAGGTTCATTGATCTCACTACAACTTGTATACTGATAAAGGCAGAACTGCTGAGTTGCAAGATTCCCTTTTTCTCCGCTTATCAGATCCCCTTCTATTTTTTGCATAGTATCAGGATTTTGATTCGAATAATATATTATTCAGTGAGTAGATATTAAAATATGTGAGAAGCTGGGATTACAGCTTCTGGCTCGCAGGGCGGTTTTTTTTTTTTCTCTTCAGAAATCTTGCAGTGAATGCCGAGAGGTTTTTCATGTTGTGATAAAAGCACAGTATTGTACAGGTCATGGTTTACTGCGCAACAACTATGGAGCTCAGCGTCTCTGGACATGTCTGGCACCATGCCACATCTGGCACAATGCAAGCATGCACTTGCACTTTACACACAAATACAGTTTCCTTTATTAAATGATGTCTTTGTGCTGCATGCCAGCTTCGTGTTTGCAGTGTGCCAGCTCTACCTGACCTGAACTGCCAGTAACGACAGAGGTGGAGTGTGGATTTGACACACCTGTCAGATTTGGCAGGCATGAGCTGGCTGCGACTGAGAGCTAGAGACAACTGCCATCACAAAGGCCTAAGGGAGGAAAGAAACCTGCGCGGTGAAAAGAGTCGGATTGTAAAAGCCGGAGAGGAAGAGCCACAAGATGAATCACTGGAAGTCAAATGGCAGGAAAGCCAGGAGATGAGACTTAGAGCTTAGAGAAAGGATTCGACTGGAGCTTGTGAAGTGGAGTACAGACACGAGACTACCTGTTTATCTGCGTCTTCACTAGGACACTTGCTGTTTTCACTTCAGGCGCCTGTTTGGACACACAGCTGTTACTGAAGGTCAATGACACCGATAAATCCTCTTCAATTGAGCTCCGCTCCGGAGTTAAAGACTGCATTTTGTGTCTTGGACTGTATGTTTGTATGAATAAATCAGAGGAAGGGAGTTGTTACCTGAGTCTGCCAGTGGGCTGCAGTAGCGCAGTGTCCATCTGTTGCTGTAGCTGTAGGCCACGGCTGATTGGCTAACGATGTTCTACAGGAGACACATTAGCCAGATCACACAGATGACTGATTCGGCTTCATCTAAGCTACGCAAGCTTGGTTAACGATCACACAAATGAAAAGCTCAATCTTGAGTTTTCGCAGAGCGGTGTAGTGTTGCAAGTGGGTGCGTGACTTTTAAACCCCACTCTAGCACTTTGACTTAGGGATAGAGCAGAGGCTGTAACATGCAGTTAAATGCAACCTTCACACCCGGTTACTGCAGGGCTGCTCATCCTAACATTGCTATTAATGTAACAGAAAGCTCTCATTATGAGTCCTGTTGGAGAATACACCTCTTTGATTCCATCATGAATCATGCACTACACCTTCCAGCTGTCCATCACTATGGTTACACCAGCAACCCCTGCAGCCAATCACAGGTTTAGCAGGGCAGCTGAGATTCGTTAGGCCAGTGAGATCATAAGTGAAGAGACAGGGTGGTGGGTAAAGCGGTCTTTCCTGGTTCCTGGTAGGTTAACAGATGGGAATCTTGAATCCTCCAGAGCTTACCACCTTGATGGAGATTCTGACCATCCCTCCAGCACAATTAAATGATTATGATCTTCTCCCTCTGCCTCTGTCTCTGTCCCTTCCCATCATCTCTCTCTTCACAATTTTTCCTCTTTCTTTCTCCCCTCATCCTGTTCAAGCTGAAGAGTGTTCTTGCAGTTTGTCATAATGACACAATCTCAGCCTCTCATCCTCCATCTCTGCTTCCCTTGTTGCAGCTCCCTCTAACTCGCCCCGTGCCTCTGTCTGTCTCATTTCCCCTGATGCGCTCGTGGACAGAGAAAGAATGCCGCTTCCTCTCTCTCTTTGTAAAATATTCTTCTCAACTCTCTCGTTACCTCTCTCCCTCTCTTCCATGCTTGTTCAACCTGTATCCCACCACCTCACCGTGGCTCCTGGTCTCCCTCTTCTCCTCATTTACTCTGGGTTACAATGTTGAGATTAGGTTGTCGGTGCCATTTTACTTCTCAGTGCTGCTTCATTGTTTTGGACTCTCTCTTTCTGTCTCGGGCGCCAACCTCTTTGTTACTTTGGACACAGTGCTGCTTTTTGTATACTGACCTATGACCTTGAGAAGTCACCTTGGATAATGGGCAAATGGCAAGCAATACTGTAGACTTGTACTTTAGTGCTTATTAGCCTTTTCTGTCTCCCTGTGTGCCCCTTGTCTCTTCCTATTGCCTCTTATATCTATCGTCTGTCTGTACTTCCTTTCTGTCTCTACAACCTTGAAATAACCCCTGAATCCTACCAACGTGATCCCGTCTCTCA
Organism: Trematomus bernacchii; assembly: GCF_902827165.1. NCBI lineage: Eukaryota > Metazoa > Chordata > Actinopteri > Perciformes > Nototheniidae > Trematomus > Trematomus bernacchii. The sequence continues at coordinate 496,320 of NW_022987582.1, read as the reverse complement.
CTTCTTAACCCCTTTCCCTTTCTTACTTTCCATTATTTTCTTTTTTGTATTAATATTGTGCATTTCTTCCTCCTCTTCTTTCTCTGTATGTTATCCTCCTTTACTTTGACCACCTTGTAACCTTATTCATTTCCCGCTTCCTGCTTCTCTCTCTCGTCCTCCCCCCTTCCAGATGAGATTGAAATGCTGGAGCGCCTTTGGCTGTCTGGGATCTGCCATAATGACAAAATTGAGGTGATGAGCAGTAAACTGGATATTGACAACATGGCTGGTGTTTTCTACATGCTGCTGGTGGCCATGGGCCTCAGTCTGCTGGTGTTTGCCTGGGAACACTTGGTCTACTGGAAGCTGCGCCACTGCATGGCCACCAGTTCTGGCAAATTGGACTTTCTCCTGGCAATCAGCAGAGTAAGTGCTTTTGTCTGTCAGTGTGCATGTGCGTGTGTGTGTTCAGCGCACACAATGTCTTAGTGTTCTGCAGGCATTCAGAGTTTAAGTGTCTGACATTTTTATATCCACATTTCAACTGCTTATGTTTTAACTCCATTAAAATCCTTTTTAGTGGCATCGATGGGGTGTTTTAAAATTATAGAGCACTTAAACTACTCTTATCAGGACAACAAGATTGATACCAAAGCTGTGCATGTAACCAGATGCACACACATGTTCAAGACCATGTGTGTCCTTATCTCTTACTCAGTCTGAGTGTGAGAAAGTGTGAGGTCTAGGGTCAATTCAATTCCACTCAGTCAATTCGGGAGATTAATTGAAATTCAATTCTGCTCACATCCTGGATATCCTGTTCCTTTGACAGTGACCTTGACAGAAACAGCCCACACCATATGCGTGTGATTATTGTAGCACACAGATAATAATGTCTTCTTTTTCACTATCGTGGTTGTAATTTATGCATTTATGTATGCAATTTCATTAGGCAAACAATGCACAGCTGCACTATAAATAGGAATGGATGTTTTTCTGAAAAATAGCAATCTTGCATTTCTTTTGATAACTGGAACTTATTTGGACTTCTGTTTTATAATTTTCATCTCATCCACTTTCTCTGTCCCTATATCTCGCTTGTACATTCAGTAATAGAATGTATGTTGTACATGTGGGGCATCTGTAAGCATGTATGTTGTTAAATCTTTTGCCAATATATTCCTGCAACCTTATCTCGAATAAAACTTTTAGTTTGTATACATTTCCATTTCAGCAAATATTGTTTATTAAATTGTATTCCATGCTACACTGCATTTGAACTCTGACTCTGTGTTCTTGTTTTGTGCTCCCTTTTCTCTCAGGGCATGTATAGCTGCTGTAGTTTTGAAGATGAAACAACGCCAGGTGGAAGTAAAACTTTGCCAACTCATCACCACACTGCGATGGTTACAGTTCCGTCCAAGCCGCATGTTGTCTCAACGTCTAAGACCAACCCAGTCATTGCCATGGCGCAACAGCAGCAACCACAGCAACAGCAGCAACCACAGCCCGTCTACAAGACACCTCTACCGGGCTCTCCTCCCACCGTGGTGCATTCTGGGACTGCACTGGGTCCCTCAAATGCCCCCATAGCTGGTGCACCCCTCCCTTGTTCCACCTTCCTGCCCCGGTCAGACCGCAGACTGGCCGTGGTGGATCGCTGGAGGCTGCCAAAAACCGCTGCAGCTACAAACCCATTGGCTGTAAGGGGGGCAATCACTGACATGGGACCCTTTGCACAGAAAGTCCCACCAAACTGGGCTTCAGCTGCTGGAGGGGGTGGGGGACTTGATGGCTATAAGAGATACTATGGTCCCATTGACCCTGAGGGACTGGGGCCCTGCATGGAGCAGCAGGCAGGTTCCCAGACCCCCAAGACTATGCCCAGGGGCCACCCCCAGCCCCCTCCAGCCAGTGTGGCCTTCTATTCAGAAAAGGGCGTAGATCATGGGGTGGGGAAGAAGGTGGTGGGAGGTGGCAGCGGAGGTCAGGGGAAGGGGGCCGTTAAACCTCTGGGCACTCCCAGATTGCCTTCTAAGAGTCAGGCCCCTCTGCCCCCTACACCCCCGCTGCCACACCCCTCTCCCCCTCTCCCCTCATCCTTCTGGAGGAAGCGCAGGCCCAAGAAGCCTAAAGAGCCTGGAGGGCCTCTGTATGAGAACATTTTGCCACTGGGGCGGAGGGGAGGAGCACGAGATGGAGTGAGAGAGGGAGGAGGGAGGAGGGCACGCCCCCTCTCTCCCCCGCTCTCACTTCCTGTGCCAGTACCCCTCAGCCCCTCTTACACCCCTCCTTCGCCCTCCGCATCTTTGCACTATACGTCGTCCTCGTCTTCGTCGACCACCTCGTCCACATCCACGTCCTCATCTGCTTCATCTTCCCGCTCGACCTCTCCCACCTACTCTTACAGCTCCTCCAGGAGCACACGGGACAGGACTGGAGGAATAGATGGAGAGGATGATGATGACGATGAAGAGCTGACCGAAGAGTCGAGCCTCCTCCTTGGCAGGGGGAGGGAGAGGGAGCGCTCAATCATCCGGCCTCGCTCCTTCAGCCAAGGGCGTCTGCCACCACCCATTCCCCCCAGGAAACCACGCACGTCCTGGGGCGACAGAGAACGGGAACGAGAGAGGGAGAGGGGGGGAAGCCAACTGTCTCAGCTCCAAGAGTGGTGGGCAAGCTGGAGTGAGAGAGAAAGGGGTGGAGCAGGTGGAGATGCTGAAAGGCTCAAACGGGAAAAGAAGAGGAGGAAAGAGAAGGAGAAAGAGAAGAAGAAGAAGAAAAAGAACAAAAAGAGGAAAAAGAGGGAAGAGAGGGAAAGGGAGCGAGAGAGAGAAAGGAAGCGGCGAAAGGTTAAGAAGAAGAAGAAGAAGGAGCTAAAGACAAAGAAAAGGAAGAAATCAATTGGGGGGAGACGCTCGGAGCCAGAGGAGGGAGATGGAGAGGCAGAGAGGGAAGGGGAGGCAGAAGGAGAGATGGAAGGGGGACTACAAGACTACTCGTTCTCTGCTCAGTATCGGAGCACATTTGGGGAGAAGGGACGGGATTCTTGGGAAGGAGACAGGGTAGAGCGAGGGAGGAGGGAGGGAGGAGATGAGGGCAATGAACAGGAGGACAGTAGCAGGAGCAGGGAGAGGCGTCCCAAATCCTCACACTCTCATTCCAGACCTCGTATTCCCAGTAAGCGCTACCCGAACCTAAACAAACTCCCTGCATCCGTCAAATTCTGGGTGAATGGAAGAGGAGATGATTCTAACACTCCTCCAGCCTCCCTCCACCCTCTGTTGCCCTCCTCCAAGAGGAGAAAGAGTGGAGGGGTGGAGAGGGATGACAGCGGGAGGTTAGGAGAGCGGCGTCCTTTGTTAATGCATTATGAAAAAGAGAAAGCACAGACTAGAGAAGGGCCGTCCTTCCCCGAGTGGGACTCTGAGGATGGGGGGGAGGAGGATGATGAGGATGATGATGATGATGAGGAAGAGGAGGAGAGGGAGAGACAGAGGGAGAGGGGAAGGAGAGTAGGTAGGAGGGCAGTGTCTGAGTCAGAGAGGGACAGGGCCCGGGCAGAGGACAGTTATTCAGATGAGGGCTCGTCAGGGGAGTTTGGCCGCTTTGAAAGATACTGGGAAGGAGGTGCAGGGGGAGGCAGCGCTGGGATAGGGGGCATAGGCGGGGGGGGCTGGTTCTTTGGCACTTACCCCTCCAGAGAGAAAGGGGGGAGTATAAACAGTCGGGATGATTTGTTACTAGGAACTCGGGCAGAAGGGTGGATTGGTGCTGATTTCTTGGGTTCAGGGCCAGGAGTAGGTTGGGGCTCAGGGGGGAGGGAGTGGAGGACTCGGCTCCCAGTGGCCACCCCCCCCTGCAGCCTTCCCTCCACCGAGGAGGTACTGGTCCATGGACAAGATCCCTGTGAAGGGAGAGAAAAAGTGGAAGAGTAGAGGAGGGAAGAGCAAGGGGCGATCTCGAGACAGAGGGGGAGAAGCAGGACGAGCCACCATGTGTTCCTGCAGCCTTTACCCACAGCCCCATCCTTACCCCCATCCCCACAGCCGCTCGCACGCCTCCCATTCCAAGAGAGGAGCCACGGCGCTTTCACACAGCCAGGAAGAGCTTCTCCCCCACTGCCACAGCTTCAGCGGGGTTTCTCGCCCCAAGCCTCTCCCCCCAAAACCAGATTCCAGTCAGGCCAAATCAGGCAGCCAATCTAACCTCAGCCTCAGCACACAGCCCATGGACCATCCCCCTCAGCCCTCACCCTCGCCACCCCAGCAGCCGTCCATGTCTCCCACTTCTCTCCCGGTGCCCATCCCGCCTCCACCCTCTTCATCCTCCGTCCCACCCCAAGCAGGGGTCGGGATGGTGGGCCAGGCTCAGGCTTCGGCCAGTGCCAAGCTCCAGTATCAGAGACTTCGCTCGGTGCCACAGCCACGGAGGTTCTACTCCCCACACCTGCCACTCAAAGCCAAGAGCCTTTGCTCTCGCCGAGGGTCGGCCCACTTCTCCAGCCTGGAGAGCGAGGTATGACAGGGGGACAGGAGAGAGGGAGACGTGGGAGCGAGCACCACTACGATTGAGAACCGTGGTGCCATGGCAGCTGAAGCCAGGGACAACAGCAGAGATATGGCTGCCTTGGTGACCATTGGTAATCAATTGGCGACCATCACTGCGGGAACTAACATGGACAGTAGTTCTACTGCGAGCACTACTCTGTGTGAGAGCAACGCAACCGTCACCCGCTCCATCGTTCGCGTTCTCGTGAGGGCGACAGTGAGACGCCACACCAGGGTGAGCTACATCCGCTTGGATGGTTCCCATGACGACGAGAGTGAAGGCGAGACTGCGTTTGCGGGGACGGCAGCTCCCGAACTTCTCCTCCGCTCAGAATTGAGCTTTGTGATGTCATCTTCGGTTCTCCTCCCCTCCCAGAGTCACAACTATGGATAAGAGTAGTGTCCGACTTGTGAGTAATGATGTCATATTTGTACACACAAACACACACATGCACGAGCACACACACACACGTACACACACAGATTTATGCTCAAAACGTCTCCCTCCCTCTGGCTTTGAGAACACTCCTCTGTGGGACGTGAAGAGACCCACACTCTCCCAAAAGATGCCAGTGCTTGGTCAACGACTCTGGCTCCTTGTCCTCATTGGCTGTTGGCTTTTGAACTGGATTGGTGGATTACTTCTTGGAGAGACTGCCCCCTCTTCTTCCCTTTTGTAAATCAGTTGATATGAAAAGCAATGCAGTCAACTCTCTCATGCACTCTGCCTGAACACCTTTCACAGTGAGGAAAGTGCTATTTATTTGCCCTTTGACCTCCTTTGACACCATCAGACCCATCTAGCTCCACCCCAGGACCATCTACTTGATGTCATGTTTTACTAAAAATACTTTTAATCAGATTGAACCCCTTCTCCTCCTGCCTGCGGGAGCTTGTCATTTCTCCTCTGGTCCAACCAGAGCTGCTCCAACACAGTTGAGTATTTGAACAACAAACTGAACTTTAAAAGAGAAATAACAATAAGAACAAAAAAGACATGTAGCAGATTTTTTTTTACGTCTGTCTTTTCTTTTCTTTCTTACTCAGACTTTTCTCCCCTTGCCCTATTTTTTAATATATGAATATATTTCTCTCACTGTGTTAGTGTTTTAATAAAGAGGAGGCTGGATGTGGCTAGTGTTGGAAGTGGGAATAATTTGAAAGCAGTGCCAAATTTCCACTCAACAGCTTTTTAGCAAGATTGATTTCCATGAAATATGTTTTCATAGATATAGACCCATCTTTTCTTTCCACACGTGAACAATGCATACTTCACCATCATGTAAGTGGATCAAGTGGATGATTGGTGCAATATCTGTAATTGGCACTAGATGGCTGCATAATATTCAAATTAGCTTTGAAGACAATTGTGCAGGAGGCTTGTAGTCATTTTTAATAATTGTAGCTACATGTTACAGAGCAAGGGGTGTGCAGCTATGAACTTTATTATTTTTATGAAAGTGGCCAGTTAAGATTTATCAAGATGAAGTAAGGGGAATTAAAACCAAGTGCAGCTCCCTTAGGATGTTATTGTATTCCACTTTTATATTGCAGAGTTTGTAGATGATGGATTATATGAAGCACAAGTTTCATTGTATTTTTCAGACATGCGTGCCATAGTTGTAACTGCACAATCTAACGGAAATATATTTTGCTGATATGTGTAAAACTATTACCTTGATGTTAATTCATATTGCTATTATGGACAATAAAAGTCACCGTTACCAAGGTTTAAATAACAAAGAACCACAGATACTTGTGCTGGGGAAATGATCCTGTATTTTGACTATTTCCTTTCGGAAAATACAGGAAGACTGGACGATATACTGTGAATGTTTTGAGATCCAATTTGAGGTGCATATACAAGAGCTGAGATTTCACTGAATGCAATCAGTATTAACTCCTGTTATCAAGATTATCAGATGACTGTTTGACTTTGAGCAATATTCCCACCTTCAATGTGACAGCGATGCAATGGCACATCTGTTTGCATCTGAGACATTGTAATTGTTTTTCCTCCAGATCATTTGTTTCAGCCAGAGTCAGATGTTCCACATCTTCACTGATCCTCTTATAGGTACAATCAGTTTAATCTAATTTGCTCATATGTGATTGGAATAAATTAGTTAAAGTCCACAGCACCTGGCTCTGGCTGACCAATATGAATACCTAATGCTATGTGTTCGAGGGAAAGTAGTGAACTGTAGCATTGTACCTTCTGTGAGCTGTGCCAAAAACCATCTACTGTGTAAACTGTGCCAATGTTGCCAACATTGCAATGCATAAACCCCATTTTCATAAGGTCAACATATCCACCTCATTTCTCACACTAAGACCAGCCACAGCCCAGCTCTTCTTCTATTGTAGTTGAATGTAGCTTTGACATGATGTAGCAAAAGAACACCTACTTTTAGACTTTGTAGCTTTTGGATGCTGTTGATAATGGCTAGATGGAGGGGGGGCGGGGATGGGGGTGTTGACCTGCTATGAGAGGGACTGTGCGTTGTGTTTGTGCATGTCGTCACAGATCGAAGGGTTAGTTGACCTTCTCAATTCCCCTTTTAACTCCTTTGCCCTGAGATGAGGGCAGACTGTACCTTTTATCTGCACATGGATTGCTTTTTATCTAGGTCTGTGTGGGGCAATTTTTAACAACAATCTGTCTTTGTTTTTTAGAGAAATGCTTTTGCCATTTCCCATTCTTTGGACAGCCCCAAAATCACTGCATGTTTAGCTGAATGAAATCTCAAAGATTTGTGGTGGGAGGGTTGTGTAGTTCAATTGTAGCAAATGCTTAGGACCCAGGGCAGCCACCTTTCAGTGAGGTAGTACTTTCGCTCACTCTGCACCACCAACTGTGGAAACCACGGCAACTGTTCGACTGCTTTCTGTGTAGTAGAGCAGTCATTTTCAATCAATCAACAGGGCTTTAACCTGGTATGTCATTGAGCATTTTTTATTTCTATTGAGGCGCTAATACTTAAGTCTGTGACTGCATGAACAGAAGTGACTCTTAAAAACCCTCTGGCTTATTTATTTTTGTTTTATTTATTTATTTTATGCTGAGAAAAAAGAATATATTAAAATATACTATGTTTTTGAGAATGTACCATGTTATACTGTGATTTAACTGAGATATTTTATTGTATGAAATTATCTTTTGAATTCTATCATTTATCTATAAAGAAATATATATGTACAAATAAATATATACATATATATACATACAGGTATATATATATATTAGTTAAGTTTGGTATATTTGGAGGAAGTGTTAGATGAAATAGTTTTAAATGTTTTAGCTTTGTAGCGATTCTAGACACTGAAATCATTTTTGAATTTCGATTCCTCCTATATGACTGTGAAGACATTAGTGCCTGTGACAAAAAAGACAAGTAAAAGTCTAAACTCTCTATTCATCTGTATCTACTATAGCTATCAGTCTGTCACTCCTCGTACTACCTAACATCACTTTTTGACACTCGCTGCTTTTACACATAAGTATGTTTCTCTCACACAGTTTTCTGTCTCTTGCTTTCTGCTGCTTTCCTCTGCAGTTCATCCTCCTGGTTTTCATTAACAAGCTCTCAACATCTTTCACCTCTCTTTTTAAAGTTTTATCATATGGTGATCACATCTCTTTGTTAATTAACCCGACCATCGACCTTTCGCTTTTTTTCTTTCGTCACTTTTTTTTCTTCCAATCAGCTCATTCCTCTGTCCGTCTCTCACTTAGCAAAAAACAGAGACCAGTAGATACTGTGTTCTTGCTCCTTTTGACTGATTGTTGATGATGATGATGATCAATTAATTGATTGATGAAATAATTAATGAACAATGTTACTATTACTGATGTGACTGAAGTGTGTATCTGACGACCATGCCACTGTAGCAAGTCTGGGCTGTACCACACCACCAGCGAGCAAATGAGGCCACAGTTGCTATGGTGTTGCCATGGCATTTTCATGGTGTTGCCATGGTGTCCTCTGCACCGCCACCACCTGGTGCCTGCTGGGTAATATAGCATAATGTCCTTCACTATCCCCAAAGCACTGGTCAAAGATCTGCTATGCTCCCCTCTGCTCAGTCCTGAGCTTAATCGGTGTAAGGTGAAATATTCAAACACTCCCTTTGTAAGAGTGCTGAGGGGCAGCATGGTGGTGAAGAGTATGCTGTCTATGCTGATCTAGACTGGACTGGTTTGGCTTGAAGTGTCTATGATAAAGTCTTGATATCATGTTGATCACCCTAATCCTTAAATCATCAGCTTGTGCTGCCCTGCATGTAATTCCAAAAGCTTCATATCACTGATAGCCTCAAACCAGTCAGGACAGACTTGTGTTTTTCTCGTACTTAATGTTCCTTTTTATGTTGAAAGGGTACATGCCATTTACTGTATGTGTATAGCATGTGCATCAATCCTTTGTAAAAGCCCACTGCAGCATGATTCTGTAGCACTCTCCTTTCCTCTCCCTCTATTTTTCTTCTCCTGCTTTTTCTGAAAAACACTAACACACACTTTGCTGTGCATGCATATTTAACACACAATGCGCACATCACTCAGCCAATGATCCTCATCTTCTGATCTAGCCCTCACTAAGCTGCAGCATTGCCTCAAGTAGTCCGATCATCCCACACAGGAACATGTGTGGTTTCACACACAAAGCACGCCACACACAAACTGTAGCTTCTCTAATTTCTTAAAAATTGAGTCTTTTGTGGAAGATCTGGTTCACAGATTTGGTTATCGGAATAAGTTGAGTAGATTCTGTGTTATGCTGGTTTCAAGCTTTTTGTCTATTGAGTTTGCCTTATAGTCCTGCACTCTGCTTTGCACCATCCTGCCTGTTCTGATCCATCAATTCCTGTTTAGAGCAGTCAGGTTCAATCTCTTTTTATTTTGCTGACTTGCCCCTCTTTTGATTTACCTTGTTCCCCTAATCTGCTTTGATTCATCAGATTTACTGTCTGGTCAAATTGTGTGTATTGAACAGTCCAGTCCAGCCTAGTGCAGTGTGCTCCAGGCGAGACTAGTGCCTGAGTTTGTAAGAGATCCTGGTGCAGCCTCAAGCTCATCCCCTCTCTTTTGGCCCGTTACCTGGGAGGCAATACGTGTGGTGCTCCAGAATTCAAACAGGGTCTTCATTGGCTGATTCGGCCATGAATTATATCAAGGAAACACAGGAGTGCCACACGTTGCACTCACCAGGTCTTGGGTTTGCATGTTGCACCATGAAAAGCTTATCCTTCCGCAGTGACAGGGCACATATACCCACAGAAACCAGTGTGTGTGTGTTTTCAGCATTGTGCAAGGCCCAGTTCTGCTCTAGTAACCTCGCCAACACTATAGGCCTACTTACGGGTTGCTAAGGCGGGTTGCTAGTAGGGTGATGTTGCTCCTAGCCCAGACTGGTCTGGTCTAATGCCCTAATTTAAATGTGTTAGTTTATTTGACATTGTCTGTCTGGGGTGGGGCTGGAGGGTCAGTGCTGCACTTACTTCCTGAGAATTGCTTCATAAAATATGATTCTCTTTAATTAATGCCAGTGGTGCTGTGTTTCCTTCCATTTCTTTTGTCACAAATGCGATTATAAATAAGGGGCTTTGAGATTGAATTTGTGCCGTGTGTGTTTTTCTCTTGTGATAGTATTTTCCATACAAGCTATTACCCAGTCAGAACTCCTTCAAAGTAAATTTATGGAGAGCTACAAAGAGTAGTTTCTTTGGCATTCTGACCGGCAGTCCTCTGCCAAATTGTGTGTGCGCTGTATTCTGTGTGTGTATGTGCATGCTTGCTTGCATATATTTCTCAGAGGTTTCTCGGTTCTTGTCAGACTTTTGCTTTGATCTGGCCAGAGCTGACCTAACATAATCCACTGCTTTCCCCCTCAAAGAGAGCAACACACCTAAAACTCTGCATCAACTCTCAACCTCAACTAACAGCGGCCGAGTCCGAGCCGTCCGAACAGCTCTGTAGAACCACAACAAACAGATGTGTTTCTGCTGATCAGAACAGCATTTCAAACAGTCCTGACCCTGATGCCGCTTTTCTGGAATTCATCCATTGACCCGTGTTGAATAATGTTTTCATAATAGCCTTTTAGGTTATTGTTTTTTCTTGTGGTGTCTTAAGGAATAGATCCAATTGGATGTCAAAAACAGAAAAAACAAACTGAATCTAAACAGTTTAAACTTTCATCGTCCTTCGTGGAAAATCTTTAATCTGTTTCAAAGCTAGTTATACATATCTTCACAAATACGACTAGGTTCTTTAAAAAATGCTCCTCAACCAAGCATGACAAAACATCTAAACAGTACATGACATATAATATTCTTCAAGAGTGTTGATGGGGATATTAAATATGTTGTGCTCTGCTCCCGATGCGCCTGCGATCTGCTAATTAGCCATGCTTTGTCAGCGTGATGGGCTAATGGCTAATTGCATTGTGAGGCCTCTGTGTGTACATGCAGTAATGACTTAACGCTCTAATAAGATTGAGTTACAGGCAGTTGGATCAAGGTCCCCAAACACTGATCTGAGGTCAGTGTTATGCTTTCTCTCTAATGGCTATGATGGGATAGTGGAGGAGATAAACTGATCTTTGATCTCCCACGTGGGAGTTCCTATCACTCATGCGATCATTTATCTTAGTTGGGAACGGTTAGATGCCAGCAGTGATGTATTTTCTTTAGAGCTTTTTTATGAATTATAGAATACAGGAAAAGACTTTCATTTGATTATATGTACATTATATTTAGTGAATGCTACTCAATTATGCGTTTTATATTGAAGTTGTAAAAAAAAAGCATGATCTGGATTGGTCAGTTGATTAATATCTGCACCCAACACAGCTATCTATCTCTGTTCAACTCCCCACCTGCTCCATTGTTTTCCCCTCCATCTTTCTTCTCCTCCTGCTACAGCACCTCCCAGTCTTCAATCACTTCTTCATGGTCACACACACACACAGTACAGTAACACACTAACACACACACACACACACACGAGTGGTGTGGGAATGTACGGAGTGTGCTGCGTCCCTGCTGAGGTGCAGCAGATTGATCCTGTACTGATCTGCCACCGGGTCCCTGGGGATTTGTAACGCATGTCTGTGGTGCAGGGCTTAACACTTTCTTTCACTCTCGTTATGCCTTTGTCTCTCTCTATCTCATTCTGTCTCTCTCCAGCGACACTAGCACTGTCTCTTGCTATGCAATGCAGTGGCCCTTATGCTCCTGCACACCTCTCACCCTCCATCTCTCTCAGTAGTCTGCCAATAACAGGTTCCCCTTCGTCTCTCTGTTTTGATTTTCTTTCAATTCTATTTCCCCTGACTGACTCTGTCATTTCATTTATTCTCGGCTCTACTCTATCTCTGGTTATCCCTTCCTTAAAATCATTCTGTTGTCCCTGTGGATTTCACTCTCTACTGCATTTCTATTGATAATTTCTCTATTGTTCCTTTCTCTTTTCCTGACTGTGCGGTTTTCCTTACATTTAATTATTATGTTTAAGAAATATACTGAGTAGTTAAAAATCTATATTAATGTACATCTGCACACACTGCTCTCACACGTGCAGTACATGTGGAAGGGGAGAGCTGTTTCCCTTTCATCATGTGTGCAGCGCCGCAGGGTTCTACAACCCATCGGCTTGATCTCTGAAGTTAAAGAAAAAACACCCAAGAAGCACCCTTTCATCTCGTGCTTTTTCCCTCGGCTACAAAGCCAATCTCTTGCTTCCGCCATTTTCACACGCGCCACACTGGACCACGACGAGGGACAAATGAGCTAACTGACCTACAGCTACCTCACTGTGTGTTCATGTGTGAGAGATCATGTGCACAAACATGTCTTTTGTTTCTGTTGCACGTGTGTCTGCTAGCATGTTGGCATGCTTTTTATTATTCCCTGCAGAAGCAGCTGTACAATATGTGGCTGTTTGAGTAGTTGTAATGAGCAGTATGTTTACACAATAATGCAAATACCCAATTAATGCGAATTCATACCATTACTTTGGTTCACCAGGATCTCTTCAGATGTTTAAACTCAAGTTATTATACTGTACACACTGAAGCAGCTTGTATTGCCTGTTGTTGTACTCATTGTACACAATGCTCATGTGGTTCATCGTGCCCCAGCAAAGAGATACATCAAATATTTTAGTTAATTATCAAAACATGATGTAGACTAGGGATGTATCTTAGAATTATTGTCATCATCAATATGAATATTTTATTTATTCGTTTTGTTTCAATAACATGACAAAATATTGAAAACATCCCAATAACAATTCCCTAAAACCCAAGGTGCCTAACCAACAGTCCAAAGGAAAGCACAAACACATTATGTAGCCAGTATGTTTGGACAAACATTACCACCACATCTAGGACACCATTTATTTATACCACATCCTTGTTTGCCAGTGTGTGTCCGTGTGCGTGTGTAATGGCACCGACCCAAAGGGAATTCATCCTGGAAAACTGGGATGAAGTTTAATATATCCTCAGACTTTACCTTGTTCTCCCCTCGCCTCATTATCTATGTGCACCTTTTACCCTGAATCTCCGGCCCTCCTGCTTTCATTCTTCCCCCTGAGCACATTCAGTTCACAGCCCTGTCTTCCTGCCTGCAGCAGTAACAAAGGTTTTGCATCCTACAGCTGAGGCTTTGAGTTCTTGTCAGTATTTCTGAACATTTTAGCACACATCACTGTTTTGTTCATGTTAGTTGATGATCTATTGTCTTGGCCTGGTCCTGAACTAATCATACTCAAGGCTTAGCCCTCGATAGACATGGGATCTGCCAAACAAGGGTTTTATTTTGGGTAAAATATACAAAATCATGAAATATTGATAACTTATCAAGCGGCTTTAATCAATATGTTTTATATAAAAGGTGGTCACTTGAACCCGATGAGAATCTTCAGCCGACCCTGAGATCCCCTCAGCTCTATTGAGCGTTTAAGTGTCCTTCAGCTATTCGGGTTTTTTACGGCCTGCAAAGCTCTACAAATGTTGCAGCTGGCAGCTGTTTTCTGTGAAAAGACTAATTGTTCAGTACCTGCTCAGCACTAAACCGCAGACAGACACAGTTGGCAACTAGCAGGTGAACTGTTGGAGCATTTAGCTGTTAAAGAGATATTTCCCTCAGGAGTTAGTGGAGACAGAAACAGATATTGTACTAAAACGAATCGGGAGGGCCAGAAACACGAATCAAATGAATGATAATGGGCTTAATTTAGTCTAGCGCTTGATGCGTAATTAGACAATTATTTGCTCGTGTGATAATATGTTGCCATGGTGTACACTCCAGTTTGTCAAAAAAAGACCACAAAAAAAGTTTCCTGGTAAAAAGGCCAAAACTGGATCATATTAATAACAAAATATGCCAGGGGATACACCAAACAGCAGACATTTTCCTCCACACAATGTACAATTGATAACCAAACACAGTCTGGAGCAATGATGAGAGGAAGCACTATATTGAAGCAACATTAAAGAAGATAGTGATACCTCACACTTCATTTCTCGAGGTGCAGGTGGTGCAGTTTGCCCTGTCTAAACCATTACAATACTAGTGATAACAATTGATAGTCATTCAGCAGGCTGAACACATTCAAAACAGGTGGTGGACTTAAAGAAAACGGGGAAAGTGTCGTGTAGGTTATTGACTCATAGGGCATAAACGTAATGCCTGACACTAAACTGAAGTGCATGAAATGATTCTCAGGCTTTAGATGCTCCTAGATGAGTGGATGTCCCTCCTGAGCCATCCTCTAGCCAAAATCCATTATGTTATCTGATTGATTTGATTAAGTGCACAAGACTGTCCCTCACTTGTCTGTATGGTTTTCCATTTTAGCAGTATTTGTTTGCAATGAGAGGAAGGTCAGCAGTAAAATAAATATGTTTTAGAAGCTTGTTTGCTTCAGTTCTGAGAGTGTGTAGGCCATGTTGATAAGCCCTAGTCACTTGCCAAGTGTCTCCTCTGACTGGTGTGTAGGTTTGTTGCGCCCTTCCAAAAATACAGCAGATCACTCTTCATTAAAGAGGCAAATATAAGCACACAGCAATAGAAAACCAGTGCAAGCTAACTGAGCCAATTGGTTTTTGAAGAGACAAATTTAACAGATATGATTACCACTTCTCCCCTGATTCCACAAACAACAGTTAGGCAAGTCAAATTACCTTAATTTCATTGGAGGAGAAAGCCAGCAAGCCAGGTTGAAGCCGCTGCTTGATGCGAGTGAGCACTCGTTAGGTGATAATGGATGCATGTAATTGGTGAAGTGCTGATTGCTCCCAAAAAAAAGATTCCATCGGAGGAGAATCTTCTGTTTCATTAAGCCATGGTCAGAAATAATAAAATAGCCATCTGTAGACTGAGAGAGAAAAGAGCGGGGGCTGGGGTATATGAAAGGTGCTCCTGATCAGAAATGAACTGCTTCCAGTGTACTGTTAATAGTGATTATTGTAAAGAGACAGATTGTAGTTTTAAAGTGGTGCCATGTTCATTGATTCATCCTTGTTTTCCTTTTTTCCCCCTGTTGTCATCCATATATTTCATTTGATCTCAGCGTCGTTCTGTTTTATAGGGTTTTACTTCTGCTGTTAATCTTGCGGGCTGCATCTGTGTGGTTTTCATTCTGCTGTGTGTGTACATCTTCGTAGTTTACAGCCTTAATGTATCATTGGCTCTCTGCACACTAGCTCGCTTTTTATGGCAAATGCACACTGATACAGACACTTTAGAGCCACAAGTGCTTACTCATCACAACGCAAGGAAGGGAAGCATTGTGTGCTGTTTATGTGCTTTGTTTATCAATGCACTGATTACTAAGGAATGCGAGGTCTACAAACTCTTATTTCTAGGAACCCCCCCCCCTCTCTCTTTCTCTTTCTCACTGTGAGGAGATCTACCTCATTTATTTGTGACAACAGAACAAAAACACGTCTCAACCAAGATAAGAGTGATGGCAGTCGTATTGGTCCGAAATTGATGACATTGATGTTCGTTCTAGAAAAGTCTGGTGATGGTAAAAGCCCCTTATCCTTTCCAATCAGCTGCTTGTTCCGCATCACTTATGCTGAGATGACATCTCATTGTCAGATAGGGCATGTTCACACAGCTGTTTTTTTTTTAACATACAGTAATAATGACAGTGTCCAATACACACACACACACACACACACACACACACACACACACACACACACACACACACACACACACACACACACTCTGTTATGCATGCTAGCTCATTCTTATCTTGCTGGCTGACACCATTTTGCTCTCTAACAATCTTGCTAATTATAATTGTTAATTAATTCTCTGCCAGTGTCCTCATCAGGAGACTAATAACCTACATTCCCATTAATTAGACCTTCAACCCTTCGCTCCCTCTCTCAGTCTCTGCGTCCCACTCCAATCCACCCCTTCGTCCTCCGCATGCCTGCATCCCTGCTCCCGCCTGCTGCTCTCTTCTCCCGAGATTGTCTATAGATCACGTGCACACATGCAGTGTGATTAATGATGTGGCTGTGAGCGTGTCGCCTCCTTGTAATACTGACATTGTGGGGATAAACATTTGTCCACACAGTGCCTTTATGGGAGCTCAGCTACCATTTGGGGGCAATAAGCGTGTCCACAAGGGAAGCCATTGAGTTTGACAGTTGAAGGGATAGTTTGACATTTTGGGAAATGCTTATTTTCGCCTTCTATGAGTTAGATGAACAGATGATGTCATTTTGAAGTCTGTATGGTAAACATGAAGCTGCTGGCTGGTAAGATTACCATGGCCTACAAATAGCTACTCTGGCTCTGTCTAGAAGGTAAAAAAGAAATACAAAAATCTACCTACAAACAAAACTAAATCTCACTTATTTACACTTTATGGTAGTCTAGGTCTCTGACGGTTGCTTGGCAACTGGTCCTGGCCAATACATAGTGTGGCATAAAACTGAGCTGAAAAATAGCAAATTGTTGTTTTTACACTTTTAACATTTTACAAGAATAAAAAATAACACCATAACATGTAAATCTGTGAGCTTTAGAGATGATGGTAGACATTTTTTACCCAATTCAGATCAAGCCAGCCTATAGCTGATTGATAAGCTAAGCTAACCAACTTCTGGCCATCGCTACACATTTCAGCTACCAACATGAGTATGGAATTATTCTCTGCAAATAATAAATATAGTGAGTGTATCTCCCAAAATGTCAAAAAATGTTGTCGTCCAGTGTGTGTTGTAGGTGTAGGTTTGTGTTTGTGTGAGTACCATCAATGGACAAACATCCCCTCTCTTGGAAACTACTCTTCCCATCAGGCTTAGCTGACCTGGTTTCAGTGCACAGTGGATCAGTGTTATCATGTCACCACTTGCTGTGATATCAGAACAAATTTCAGATGCGGTGAACACACTGTTAAACGCACTCTTGCAGAAAAGATTAACAGGGTTGTTTATTTCACAGGCCTGTTGATCCTTCAGTCATCTGGATCTGCTGCAAACTCCATGACTTTTAACCAATTAATTCACGTTTTAGCTGTGCTTAATTAGAGATTTCTCTGACTCTCGACCTCTGAAGCTTTCTGCTCTTTTCTGCCAGACTGGATACTCTCCCTCTATCTCTCGCTCGCTCTCTCTCTCTCTCTCCTCTTCTTCTCCTCCCTCCCATCTGGCACGAGAGGAAGTGAGAGACAGTTGGCGCTCCCGTGTCCATACTGTATTGGTGGTGGCAAAATGGCAGCTTCTGTCATCCGTCCTCCTTCCTCTAACTCCCTACCCTCTCCTGAGAGAAGTAACCCAGATTTCAAAATGAATCGCTGCCTGTTCCCCTCAATCTTTCTCCTCTCTCTCTTTCTATCTCTCTTTCTCCTCTCTCTCTCTCCCTCTCTGTCTTTTTCTTACTCTCTCCATCTCTTGTCCTCTTCTTAGTTAAACAGAATCAATCTTGGAAAGAGAATACCACCTCTCTATCTCATCCTCCTCCTCACCCTGCCTCTGGGTTAACGGATATATATCACTTCACTCTTCTATCTTTGGTTCCTAGAGAGCTCGAATCTCCTGAAACGCTTGTTGCTTTCGCTTTTTGTTGTAACAGGATTTTCTTTTCTGTTTTCTTTTTTTCCCTGGTTGATTTCTTTCTTGTAGCCAAAGTACTGCTTTCTGGGTATTTTCTTTCCTGTATTTCTCTTTTTTTGAGGTGACCAGCTACAGGTGGGACACCTTAGCATTTCTTTTGAAGTGAGGAGAAGAAAGGAAGAGAGGAAGAGAAGGAAGCTGCCTTTCCTCTAAAGCCACCACAAATCTCCAGGTATTGTGTCTTTGTTATCTTCACCATATGTGCACATTTCCAGAAAATATTTGTCTTCTTGTCATTTTGCACATTTTTGAGCACTGCATATTCTTTTACCATTCTCCTCTTTCACCCTTTTGATTGATTGGCTTCTACTTCTCTGCTGAAACACCATCCTTTCATCATGGCATGGGTGTGTTTTTTGCTATGGGCTTTTTTATTTATTCATTAAAACTGTTGGTGTTTCATTTATCATTTAGTAGCATGCAACTCTTGCACCACAGTATCTCCAGCTAATATTTGCCGTTGTGCACTTTTTCCCAGCGTATCATATCCCCTATAGACATTCACATTTTATTCTAGTCCGAACTTTATTTCAGAAATGGGACTAATTGCTAATAAGGCCAGGCAGGAAGTCGAGATGGGATTCAGGCTCTAATATTGGAGCAGGTGGTGGGGGTGTTGTTGACATGGCAACAGGAGGTACAGTTAACATGACGACTAGAGGGTGGGGTGGGTAGTCATAGCTGCCAGGGGGATGTAGATATAGGGGGTACAGCGAGAGGGAGAGGTAGTTATGGACAGGTGGTATGTGGGACACACAGCGAGCCGCTCTAATCGTTTAGCGTCTCGGAGTCTCTTAGGAGAGTTCTGTCTCCGTTCGTGAATTAACCTCCATGCCTCCATCATTACACCTCTTCTTTCCTCCGTCCCTCTCACTCCTGACGCTTTCCCTGAGCTCTCTCTATCTTATTCTGCACTTCCGGTCGGTTCTCGATCTTTCTCTCCTTCACGTCACTCCTTCACTGCTTGCTCTGTCCCATGTGCCATTAATACAACTCTATGACCCATCTCACTTTCCTCCCGCTCCTCCTCCTCCCTGTCCTTGCTTCCTCCACTCCTCCCTCTCCAATGTTCAAGGTCTTTCGCCTGTACAACTCTGAACCTTCCTTACTGACACTCATCAAGCATTCTCCCCCTCTCCCTCCTTCTCTCCTTTTTTTCCACCGTACCCTCCAGGCATCATGTCGACCCCGGTCTCCCCTTCCCCATCCCTCTCCCCGTTGGCGCTGGCCTCCCCTACATCGGCGACCCCCCCGCTGCCCTCGCCCCTCTCCCCTCCACCAAGAGTGCCTGTGTTCCAGAGGAAGGGAGCGCTCAAACACAAGAGGATTGTGGAGGTGAAAGACCACCAGTTCACGGCCCGCTTCTTCAAACAGCCCACCTTCTGCAGCCACTGCACCGACTTCATCTGGTAACACTCACACAAACACACACTCACACACACATTTACACAGAGAGCGACCTGGCAGTTGATAAGCCGCCTCCTCAGGCATCCCACTACTCCTTCTGACTCTGACTTTCCTGGCACTTTCTCTCTTCCACCAGATCCAGCTGCATGCTGGAGAAACATCCTACACTGTTAAGCCACAGTGACCTTAACCTATACATAACCTCATCTCCACACTCCAGCCTACACAACACAGGAGTCAGGCATATATATATATATATATATATATATATATATATATATATATATATATATATATATATATATATATATACACACACACACACACACACACACACACAAGTACAACTTTAATTAGGAAAGAGCTTTCCTTCTCAGTATGAATGCCTGCACACAGAGTAGCAGTACATGCAAAAATGTACAAACACACTCACAGGCAGCAGTAAAGTAGGAATTATTCAGATCCTGAAGGGGCCCTCTTTGATGTATCACTTCAATAAAGTTGTGGGAATCACAAGGTACAGAACACAACAAGAATAGTCAGAACTCAATAAGATATTCTGACTTTTACTCTGTAATATATGAACAAAGCTCCATACATTCCCATAAAGCATCTCAGTTTCTTCTTTCATTGGGTCCTGTCCAAGCCATCCAGGAAGAGAGCCTGGCTTAGTAGCCAATTTCTGTTATGGCCAAACTGTTAAATTACTACTTTGAGGTCTATCACATGATGACAACGGGACATATTGACTTTCATTGCTAAATAAAAGTCTGTATATATGATGTTTTATTTGATGTTTAATCAACTTCCGAGTATGAACACTTGTAAAGCCCTCATCTAAAGGTCATCAAATGTTCTGGGATCCAGAGTTATTCCCTTCCTCTGGTCATATAAATGAGCCAAGACTTAGCCTCCGGTGTGCAGGGTTTAAGAATATGCATAAGATCGTCAGAAGATCAGGGTTTTCTGTACCTGGAAGATGAACCCTTTTGGCCTCATGTGCTCATCAGCAGCTTTAATAGGAATGAACAGGAGCCTGCTTCCAGTTTCAGGTTCTCTTTATACACCCATGGTACCACCATGGTACACCCATGGTACCACCATGGTACCACCATGGTACCACCATGGTACCACCATACCACCACCATTAGCATTATATTTGAGTCTTTGGAAAGCTCTTCCAGAGTAGTACTCTTTGTTTAGAATAAACTGAACTACCATGCATAAAACAGTGGATACACCTTGAATGTGAAATCCATGAAAAAATAAATGCGTTATTTAAAAATGATTTCAATATTTTGTATTCAGAAATGCTCCAAAGTGCTGTAAAAGTGCAGAATTTTAAGAAGCAATAAAATGAACTCGGGAAATAACAGAACTAATTCACAATTATATTTGTTTTGCAGTGTAGGCATTTTAAAGTGTTTATATGTAAGTAGTAATTAGTTGTTGTGGTTGCTCAAGGTACCGCTAGATCAGTAAATATGTTATAAACTGCTGGAGTTTACACTCATCACTGTTCAGTGAAAACAGCTTATCTTCAAATGTGTTGATTTTCTATTTTTCAGATAAACTGAATGATTTAGTGCTCCTTTGTGGGTTTAAAAAAGTAATTTGCTTCTTACGCGATATAAAGCATGTGGTAATGATGGGAGAAATCGTGACAGAAATAGAAAATAGGATGGTTGAATAAATGCATTGTCACAAGGCTGAAAAAAGTTCTGCTTTTCTCATAAAAAGTACACAATGATTACAGGACAGGGATTCTTTGTATCACATTTAATCAGCAAAGTATTTATAGCTGAATGCAGATGATAACATATTCTGACAATTAGCGGCTAGGCAGTATTAGAAAAGAAAAGAAAAATGAATAGCTGAACAAAATACCAGTTCACAGTACTCAAGTATATTGTGTGTGTGTGTGTTCGTGGCGTGTATGTGCTTTTGTGTGTGTGCTTGTGTTTTTGAACATATGGTGGGAGTGTATGTTGGATGCAGGGCTGTGATTATGCCAACAGCCTCTGGGTAGCTTTCAGGACATTTCTCCAACTGGCTACCGTCTTGCACGTCGTAGTGCTCAGTTTAAGGGAGAACTTCTCCTTCACGCAGGATGTCAGAGCAGCAGCTCTCACCCTGGGTGACAAAGACCCTGGGGAGATTGGTGGATTAATTAAAGACTAATTAAAGGTAGTTCTAATTTTGAAATGTAAATATCTAGTTTATTAAGTCAGTCTCTAAAATGGAATGGGTTGTCTCTTGGATAGCTCCTTTCAGTATGAATTAATTGATATAGTCCTCAATGGAACAAAGTGACACTGGTGTTTAATCTAATGTGTGTTTGGAGTCCGGCTCTTCTCAGGGTCATACGTAAGGTGTACTTAAGACTGACCTGTATACTGTAGACAGCTGACAGGCATCTTTCACAGCAGGCATTTTTGACTTGTCATTGTAGGAAAAGCATGTGGTGGTGCAAACACTAAAGTGAACAATGACTCTTTATATGGATTAAAATAACCCATTAAGCCAGGACAGTGTGCCAGTGGAGCAGCAATAATAATACCTGAAACTAAAACAGCTTAATTTAACTTAGCATTAATGATATGCTCCGACATAAAATATCTGGGAAAGGCCTTTTACAAAGACAAGGTCCAGGTTTTTCTCTGCTTAATAAGGTGGATTTTAATTTGTCATAACATTATTTGCACCTTTTAATTAAATGTCGTTTTCCAGTTTTTGAATATTCTGGTTGGTTTTATAGGATTTTTATGATGTTTTTTTTTTAATAGCAACTATTATATTTAATTTTATGGGTTTTTCCAATGCATCATTACATTTAATATGCATTGAATTCCTTGTGATATATGGCCAGCAAGCTAAGCTGTTGATTCTCTCCACATCCATACCTGGCTCTCTAATGCTCTCTGCTGGTCAAAAAGCAGACTGCTGCAGACGGAGACTTCTGTTGAATGCTGATCAAGGATCAGATTACCCTCTGCCACCCCGTCTATAATTGTTACTCAGGCAGATGTTGAACTGATTTTAGATCAGTGATTATGGTGAGTTTCCTATGAACCCCTGGGCCTCTCCAGTATGATTGTGGAGGAGCTTGTTCTTCTGCCTGCTAATCAAAACTGGATTCACAGCAGGAAAGCCGCTGAGTGGACTCTTTAGTCAATCAATGGCTTTAATTATTCAATTAAAGCTCTAAGGAGACACTTGAAACTAGCCAACACCGCAGTTCTGGAAACAAGAGCAGTGTGTGTGTGTGTTTGTGTGTATGTGTTTGTGTGAGATATTGATTGACACCACTTGACCTGGTCCGCAGTGTGGCCTAGACCTACAGTAAACTTCAAACATAATTACTTGTTTATCAAATTTAGTTTTTTTTGATGAGAAAGACTTTGTTCTCAACTTGTGCTTGCGTGTCTGTTGGTCTTAATACAGAATGGAAAAATTCAACTGCATTACCTCTGTCCCTGTCTTGGCAGCTTAATCTATACTCCGGGCTGGCAGACAGTCTCAGAAGCAACATATTTCACCTTAAAGAGGAGAAGGGAAGATTGTGTTTGAGTCTTAATCAATGTTCTTTTTTCACTCAGGGGCATCGGCAAACAGGGATTCCAATGTCAAGGTAGAGATAAATAAAATAAATCCAGTGTTATTGTCTCTTTCCACGGTATTAAATCTCCTCAGATAATGTTTTCAGTGTGACTGCTTCTATAGTAGAGATATTTTTCTCTGTGTTTTCCCTAGTTTGCAGTTTTGTGGTCCACAAAAGATGTCACGAATTAGTGACCTTCACTTGCCCCGGCTCTGTGGCGGGCCCACAACCAGATGTAAGCAGATGTGCCAGAAAAGATATGACTTTCCTTTTCCGCTTACATCCTTTTTTTTGTCGCACTTTATTCATGATTCAGCCCGTCATCATCACATTCAACCATCCACTCAGTGACAGGAACACGTGTGCGTGACTCACCCGTCAATCCATGCATCCTTCAAATCGCACAGCCTTGTCCCATCTGTGACGTCTGCACTCATGTCATCCTGCAAGGCTTCAGAGATGCAGCGAGTTGGAGATAGAGAGTGGGGGAGATAAAGGCGGAGGGGCTGATAAGAGGGGGAATTAGAGAAAGGGAGAGCAAAAGACTGCTCAGTCTTCCTCTCTGTGGCATTTTGAGGATTTCAGGGAGATTTGCCTTTTCTTTTCTGCCAGCCAAATATGCTTAGAAATGAGGTCAAGGGGACCATGTGTGTGACGGTGTGTGTGTGTGTGTGTATGTGTGTTAGAGGATGAGAGCGTGAAGCGCTCACATGCAGAGGAGAAACAGGGTGATGGTGATTTTAAATAGCTGCTCAGAGGGAAAACTGTTTGGGAGAAGGTGGTGTGTGGAGAGGGTGGTGGTGGGGTCTGATGAGCTGTAGAGAGATAAAAATGATTCATCCCTCTCTGCACAGTGTACACACACACACACACACACACACACACACACACACACACACACACACACACACACACACACACACACACACACACACACACACACACACACACACACACACACACACACACACACACACACTCACACACAGCCTTGCCGAGATGCACTCTCATTTATATGTCTTCTCCCAGTGGAGAAATCTAATTGGCTCGTCCATGAATACCCCACTCAACATCTCTCCACTTATCATACCCATGCATGCATGTGTGTAAATGTGTGCGTGTTCGCAGTATCTGGTCATGCAGTGTTTGTGTGCGTGTTCTCAATGCAGATTGTTTCTGTTGTGTTGCAGGATCTGGCAAGTCAACACACATTTAAGGTCCAGACTTACTCCAGTCCCACCTTCTGCGACCACTGTGGCTCGCTGCTGTACGGCCTGATACACCAGGGCATGAAATGTAGCAGTGAGTTTCACCACACATCACAGTGCCATGAATCCGAGCATTCTTGTATTTGTGTATGTATGTTGTGGGGATAAGAATAAGTTCACACAGGCACATTCTTGTTACTCGTAGCCTCCCAGCTGGGGAAATAAAGCTGGTCTTGACAAAATTAGCCTCCAAAATGTGGAGTTAACTTTATGTTTCGGGTAGTTTTGGGAAATATGCTTATTCACTTTCCTGCAGAAAATTAGATGAGTGGATTTGCAGCCACTGGAGACTCCAAGAAGGGAGTCTGCCTGGCTAAGAAATAGACCAATACATAACCCTCTCTCACAGTTGTTGTGCCCTTGAAGCAAATGATATCAAATTAGACCATTATTAAAGCTTTTTATTTGCTACTGTGAGACAGAGGCAGGTTAGCTGTGTCCCCCTTTTTTCAATGCTTCATGCTTAAATAAACTAGATTATGGGTGACCATGTAAATACAGGTAACTCATGACAGTTTTATCAATTTGATCTAACTATAGTTAAGTATGCAAATACAACTGTTTAAGTGTTACGATGGAGGTTGTTAGGCATGCTAGATGCAGCAGTAATGGTTAGGGTTAGGGTTAATGTCAAGGAAATGAAATACTAGTCAGGGCAACATCTAATCTTCCAAAGTAACAAAAACAAGATGTATATGCATGTATAAAATATATTAAAATAAAGATGTTTCACCTTTATATGACAGTGATAACAGGAAACAGGGTATCATTCTGGTCTTATTAATATGTGCCACATTTCAGTTTTCCCTGCATCTGTTTGTTTATTCTTGTTTTTGTTTGTCCTTGAGGTTGTGACATGAACGTCCATCGGCGGTGTGAGACCAGTGTTCCCAGTCTCTGTGGTGAAGACCACACAGAGCAGAGGGGGAGGATCCACCTGACTGTGAGAGGAGAGAAGGAGGATGTCTTCGTCACAGGTGAGAGGACCAGCTGGATCATTTTAAAACAAATAGTAGGATTACACAGGCAATGAAGGATTTCTCTGTTCGTGCTTTCCATTATTCTACTTTTGTCTTCAGTGCGGGAGGCTCGTAACCTGATGCCCATGGATCCAAACGGCCTGTCAGACCCGTATGTTAAACTGAAATTGATTCCAGACCCGAAGAGCCACAGCAAACAGAAGACAAAGACCATCCGCTCAACACTCAATCCCATCTGGAATGAGAGTTTCACCTTGTGAGTCCTTGCAAACTTGAATTTAAGGTGGAAAACATACACAAGTCTGGGACAAAACGTGCTTTAGATCAAATAAAATGTCCTAGAAATAAGATTTACTGAGTCAAACAAAGGACACGTAAAGACACAGGTAGGAGTGTCGAATGTAAGGTTGATGGTGCCTGAGTGTATGCTCCTTATTTAACATCACTGATTTAACTATCTTTACCTTTGCGTGATTCTTGTGCGCTGTGAAAATTAGATATTTGGAAATTGCCAAGAAGTCATGAAGGTGAAACAATGAGAAAAACAATCTGTGTCTTTGTGCATTGGTGTGTTGCTTACACAGCCCTCCCCAGTGATTTAGAGTTGTTGTGTTTGTCTCCAGCTCAGTGCGCGGTACCCAGTGGGACAGGCGTCTGTCTGTGGAGGTATGGGACTGGGACCGCACGTCTAGGAACGATTTCATGGGAGCGCTGTCATTCGGAGTGAGTGAGATCTTCAGGCGTCCCATCAGCGGCTGGTTCAAACTGCTGGCCGAAGATGAAGGAGAGTACTATAACATCCCAGTGCCAGACCCAGACCTCCAGGTAGGAGGCTTACCCCGGGACGGACAAAAAAGCGTAACAAATCCCTTGGTCTCCCATATTGACCAAGATATATTTATTACTGTATTCAACAGCCGTTTATGTCTTTATCATTACCATTCATCATCTTCTAATTTGCTCGATATAATAAACAACAGCTGCCACTGCTCACACTGGGTCAGGATCTTGAACTCTCCTTCTCTATTCTATGTGAGAGAAAAAAACCCTGTAAGATTTATGCCTGTAGTTAAAGCTAGATAATTAGATAATAAATTATATAGGGTCCCCTCCCTGTTACCCTCGGCCTCCACCAGGGTGCAGGGTTGTTCTGCCGGACCGTGATGCTAAACTAGGGGCTATGAGGGAGTTTGTAGGGTTTGTAGGTTTGTGCTGGACTGCTTCCAACCATTCATGTCTGAACTCTCCCCCTGTGATCCTCCAGGAGCCTCAGCCAGACGGCATACTACCCTCTCTGCCTCATGCCCTCCCCACTTCGCTGTCTGAGACGTTCCCTGTGGCCCTGTCCCCGGCCCCTGTCCCATCCGGCCCCCCCCGTCCACGCCCCCGGCCCTGCCAAAGTCCAAGTGGGCATCGTGGACTTCAACTTCCTCATGGTGCTGGGAAAAGGCAGCTTTGGCAAGGTAAACACAGCAGCCACGACAAACTGTCCTCTTATCTATACCCACGATCGTCTGACCCAACAGCTGTAGGTGACTTCAAAGAGGTCGATCATGCTGAAATCAACAAAGATTATTCCCGGCTTCAAATCATTTCTTCTATTGATGGACTTGACCTTCAGCTGGCATTTCACAGAGCAGCTCCTGGGAGGAATGTCTGTCTTTGGAGAAGAAAAAGGTTCTCACTAACATGCTCATTGTCTCTC
Source organism: Trematomus bernacchii (assembly GCF_902827165.1). Taxonomy (NCBI): domain Eukaryota; kingdom Metazoa; phylum Chordata; class Actinopteri; order Perciformes; family Nototheniidae; genus Trematomus; species Trematomus bernacchii. The sequence goes on along the minus strand of NW_022987582.1, from coordinate 469,682 downwards.
TCACTTCTGCCAAATGATTCATTTAACCCTTAGCTTCTTTTGTTCTGTCAGCAGTCGTGAGCTGGAGCTGGCTGGCATCCTACATGCCACACAGTCTTCCTGGAGGTGTCCATGCTCCGGGAGCCTGTGCTCTTCATTTTCTTTTTAATTCCCCAGTAGATGAGGCATAATGAAGAGAGAGGAGTTTTGAGTCCTTCCACTTCCTCTGAAATCCCCCTGTGCTGTTTCATAACTGTCAGAGGAGAGTCTACAGAGGACATGAGAAATAGACTAGACTTACATAAGATGTGAGAACGAAAAAAAAACGACCCAAGAAAAGGAGAGACAGACCCCGGGGCTGCTGAGTGAGGGATAGTGAGACACAGATAGAGAGGAAGTGGGAGCATTACTGTGCTGCGGAAAGTGACACAATGACCAAGAGGAAGTGGGATAACAAGAGCGGAGGAGAGGAAAAAGTACATGCGCGATTGTGTTAGTAAGACTTGTAATATTCCGAAGTGTGACGAGTCCTATTTTTATGCGAGTTAGTTTGAGAGAGCGGGGAAGAGCAGGAAACAAGATCACAGAGGACGACAGGATTTCTCTTGACTGGCAGTTTATTAGTGACACGCACGCACGCACGCACGCACGCACACATATTCTTCTTCAAAAGCAACAGTGTGTAGTCGCATTCATTTCCGAAAAATGACACCATGGTAATTTTCTCTACTTCTCATCACTATTTGAAAGTAGAATGAGGTCCTTACTCCCCACGAGCCGGTGGCCGTTAAAGCCGGGCCCGACAATTTCAGAGAGTGTTGTTGTCAATATTTGTCCAGTGCTCTTGACCATATCTTTCCTTGAACCACAGTAAAACCCGGATCATGGGGCTCTCATTGTAGAAAATGATAGTATCATTAGCTCTCAGAGCAACCCGCTAGCAGCCAATTTAAAAGAAGGGAGAAAATCGCAGATGAATGTGTTTTGAATGTGTTTTGAATGTGTTTTGAATGTCTGATAAAAACACGAGAGCCACTTCGCTTTTTCATTTATAACATTAACATGTCTTGAAATCTTCTGGCTTTAATTAAAAACTGTTATTTCACTATTGGGGGGCATTTGCACAGTATTGAACATGCCAAAGCAAGCACAACATGATAACGTATCTTTTTTCTCTTCTACTATTTTACTCTCTACTAATAAGTGCGTATTTTAATAACCAGCACTTTATACAATTCCTTGTTTAGCAGAATCACACATTTCAAGCTCAAAATATTGCAAATGTGCCTCAAAAGCACATCATCTTCATTAAAACAGCAGAACTAGTTTTTTCCTAAGTAGAGCAACATGTCACTCATAACACAATGACCTAAAAAATGTTCTGTACAGGCAGTACAGTACTTAACTGCTAAGGGTGAGGAATCTTAAAAAAGGCAATTTGGAATTCTTAAATGTTTTTTTAGCACACAGTGTAGTGTAGTGTTGTCTATAAATAAGCTCTGTGTGTATTTACAGACTCAAGCAGGCGAAATACGTGCTGTTTCTGCTTCAACATTCTTGGTTTTCTTAGTTTTTAGCGTAACTTTCTCTCCTCTTTGTGCAGGTGCTGCTGGCAGAGGAGCGAGGCAGCGAGCGTCTGTTCGCCGTGAAAGTGTTGAAGAAAGACGTTCTCTTCCAGGACGAAGACACGGAGAGCGCCATGGTGGAGAGGAGGGTTCTGGCGCTTTCCACCCGCCCTCACTTCCTCACATCGCTGTACTGCGCCTTCCAGACTGAGGTGTGTGTAGGTCTGTGTGTGTGTGGAAAGATATACGAGGTCCTAAATGAACCACATCATTAAATTGTCCATAAACCTGCCTGACATTTTGGCTGCGTAGTCCTCCCAGGAGTTTCTTCAGTAAAGGCTGCTTGAGAATGTTGATTATTAAATTAAATAATTAGTTTGCTTTCTTTAACAAGGTCCCTGGTCCTGGAGGAGGTTTTAACAGATTGCTTTTTAATTTGGACAAGAGGGGATTATATATGGAGAGTGTGTATATGCGTGTGTGTGTTTTGGTTTCTGCAGGACCGTCTGTATTATGTGATGGAATACGTCGACGGAGGAGATCTGATGTTTCACATTCAGATAGTCGGGAAGTTCAAAGAGCCTCACGCAGCGTATGTAGAAACAAAGCTCCTTTCTTTCACCTTTAATCACGTTCTTCATCTCCGGCTCCATTACGGCCTTTCTTTTATCCTCCAATGTTCCCTCGCATACACACTCGTCGCTACGCTTTGTTCATTACATCTGATGACTCGTAAAAAAAAATCATCAGCTCAAGTACCAGCCCTTTTCCTTTCCCCCTGATTTTCTCCTCCCACAAATCTCATCTTTTCATCTACATGTTCCCAACCCTAGGCTGTTCATCTAATCAATAATACTTTGATCAATCATCTTGAAACTGTTTTACCCTGTTGTTCATTTTCAACTCTCTTTCTTCATCTTCCAGCCTTTCATTTATTTGGTTTCTCTCTCTTTCATCACCCTCTTGAGCTCCCTTCCGGAGAAAAACCTTGGCCAATTTTCGGCAAGATAAAGCAACCAGTAGTGAGACCCTTCTCCCTCTCTTCTGCCTCCAGGTTTTATGCGGGCGAGATAGCGGTCGGCCTGTTCTTCCTCCACAGCAAAGGCATCATCTACAGGTAGAGAGAGCACTGCTCATCTAACACGCCCTGGTTTGGCCCTGGCACTGTCACACAGGCGTAACACAGATTTATCATGTCTTTTGTAGCTAATGACTTTTATAAAGATGTTATCTATCAACATGATTCATACCTGTGTGGTCTGTCTCCTCCTTTCTCAGGGACCTCAAGCTGGATAATGTGCTGCTTGACAGCGAGGGCCACATCAAGATAGCTGACTTCGGGATGGGCAGGGAGGGCATGTTCCAGGGCGACACCACGCAGACGTTCTGCGGCACCCCAGACTACATCGCCCCTGAGGTACCCCTACTCTCACGTCATGGTCCAGACTAACTCCTGAGCGTCCTTTTTTTGCTCCTTAGATCCCTCTTTTCCCCCCCGTCTTCCCCGTTTCATTTGCTTGACCTGTTTTGCGTCGCTGAGAGTTGCTTCGCTGCAGCTCCTCTCGTCTCCTCCGTCCTTGCTGACCTTGTCAGCATTTTTGAATAATTAGCTTCACATGATTCAATTAGCATGGTGTGTGTGCTTGTGCGATGAGAATAAAATTCACGATTGTCCTTCAGAGACCTTGGTTTACCAGTTTTTCCCCTTTCTTTTACCGCAATTGACTTAAGTTGATTAACTCCCCCGAGAGTATTGCAAACCACTGAACTCATTTTAAAAGGATTTTGTTGATGATAATGCACATTTTTAATAGAAAACAGTCGGAGGTGAATTAGTTAACAACCTTTTGAAATGCAAAATATTAGGCCTGCGTGCTTTCCAATGTTTGCCTTACAGATTGTTTGAAATATGTGTGTGTGCGTTAAATGAAGTAAACAAATACAAATCAGAGAAAGAGAAGAGATATCCAGCATGCTTGGTTTATATATTTATAGTAAAGTGACTCAAAAAGACAAGATGTGACTGTTGTGCACGTCTTTGATATTGTAAACCTTTCTATTGTACCTCTGGGTATTGACTCTGTTATGTAAACACCCATTGATTCTACTGCATCTGCCATTTTGGAAGAGATACAATAAATTTCCCCAGGGGCTGGAAATTGTTCCCTCGTACACCCACACCAGTGAAACAAACAAACACACACACCAACACACGTGCAGACAAACACGATTATTCCTGAGCTCATTCCTACATTTACCCTCCCTAATGCCATACTTTCCTCTCTCTCTCTGCTTATTTTACTGCGGCTGTCTCTGATAGCTGCATATCATCCGAGCAGCCGACTTCCATAACTGCGCTTTCTCTCACTCTCCCCGTCCTCTTTCTACTTCCTTATCTCTGCACTGCCATTCTTCCCCTTTATCTCCTCTCCTGTTCTCTCCATCCTTTGCAGATTGTGGCATATCAGCCCTATGACAAAGCAGTGGACTGGTGGTCTTTTGGAGTACTGCTGTATGAAATGCTGGCAGGACAGGTAACACTCATCTTAATCCTGACAATAGGGCCGTGTGCACAGACACTTAAGCCTCCAGTGCTTTCCTTTGTAATCACTTCAAAAGACTTTCAAGAGAACTTTAATTTCAATGTATTTGCTTTCAATTTGCTCGCAGGTCCTCATGGTTTCTCTCTCTCTCTTCTTCTCTCCCCATCTTTTCCTTGCAGCCACCCTTTGATGGAATAGATGAGGAGGAGCTGTTTCAGTCCATCATGGAACAAAGCGTCATATACCCGAAAAGTCTCACTCGTGAAGCTGTCGCTATCTGCAAGGGAGTGAGTTACCATTCTTTATACTCATATCATTTTAACACATGGACAATTAAGTATAAATGCATATGTTATTCTGAAAACCATGCAAATGGTTGACTACTTCATAGTTCAACCCTTTAGGGAAATACACTTTTTTGATGTATTGTCTGTAGAGTTGGATGAAAAGATTGATACCATGCTCCTAAATGTTTGTTGAATATGAAGCTAGAGCCATTAGTTTGACATAAATACAGCCTGAAGTAGCCAAATCCTTCTTTAAGCATCTCCAAAACCACTAAGGAACACTTTTGTTTGTTTAATATGTCCTTTTAAAGAGGGTGTTTTGTTTGCCAGACTACTTTTGAGCTTGTTGCAGTGATTACTTGAAGTCTCTTTGCCTTGAAATACTCCCGCACATCCTTTAATACTTCATAGATTTTGTAGTTTTTTGCACTTTGGGTTTTGTCTGGATTAAGCAAACAATATGTCAAATGTAAATTAGGGGGTTTTACATGTTCATTTTTGGTTACCTTTGTATACAGTGCCAGGCTAGCTTCTTCCCCCTGTTGCCAGCGTTAATGCTAAGCTAAGCTAACAGGCTGCGGCTTCTTACCTAGGACAGCCATATGGCGCTAGTCTTTCAATTCTCAGAAAGAGAGCAAATAGTTCTAGACACAATTTATATAAATGCATCGATTATAAAAAAAAAAAATGTATTTCATAATGTAACACTTAAAATAAATTATGGTTGAATAATATTTAAAGCTTACCATGCAAATTGTTGACTAAAGAAAGCAGAGCAGATATAACTTGCTATATTCCATGATAACCACACTATTCGCCTTTCCTTTTTCCACTTTCATTCTCCTTTCTTCTCCCTAAGCTCCTGACCAAGCACCCGTCCAAGCGTCTGGGCGGAGGACTGGACGCAGAGAGAGAAATCAGGGAGCATCCGTTCTTCCGCTGGCTCGACTGGGACCGTCTGGAGAGACTGGAGATCACACCGCCAGTTCCACCAAGATACTGTCAGTCTTTCCTTTCTCTCTCTCTCTCGAGTCTCTCGCGAGACTCGCGAGACCTCGAGAGGCGCGCTCGCCTCAAGAGCGCGAACATCGCTCTTTACCGAAACGCATTGATCTCTCTATAGAGTTCTCGCGCCTCCCTCTCTCTACGCTCTCTCTCTCTCTCTCTCTCTCTCTCTCTCTCTCTTTCTCTTTCTTTCTTTCCACCATCCTCCCACTCAGTTCTTTACCCTTCATTTCTATCTCTGTCTCTCCGAGGACACTTTTAGGGAGTTGAAGCTGTCACTATCTTCCATCTGTCTCCTCTCTCTCAAACTCCCACGCTTTCCTTCATTTTCCTGCATGCATCCTCTCTCAGCCGTCCTCATTGTCTTGGCCATGTCATCCCCTCTTCTTATCTCTGTTCAAATGACCCTGTCCCTTCCCCCCTTTCCCCCTTATTCCCCTCTTTTTCTCTCTTTCATCACCTCTGCCTGTTCCTAGAGAAGGGCTTTGAGCGCTCAGGAACAGACAGTCCAGTCATAACAGACAGGACCCTTCTGACCTTGGGGTCCTACCTACACCTCCCATATGCAAATGTGTGTCATCATTAGCCTGCTACACTCTAGTTTGCGTCCCTGCTGGCCAATGGTGGGGTGGGCTTTGAGTGAGCTGAGTATGCTCCGGGGTCAGAGGCCAGGCCCATTAGCCAAATGAGATTCATATCATCCAGCAGAACGGCTGTCAAGGAGCAGGAAAGGAGACGTGAGCAACTTTCTGCATACAGTAGGTGTGGTAGAGCTCCTCGGAGAGAAAACGATGGTGTGGGTGAGAAAGAGAGATACGTAGGTGGAGTCTTTTAATAATTTGGCCTCTCTAATATCTTTTTCAGGAGGACGATGAGGGTGTGTGTACAATCAGTATTAATCACAAATGTGAGCGTGCTTATCTTCTCCTCTTCTTCATCAGGGTGGGAAGAAAGGAGAAAACTTTGACCAGTTCTTCACAGCAGCTCCGTCAGTGCTCACTCCCTCTGACCCCGATGTATTAGCAGCCATCAACCAGGAGGACTTCCAGGACTTCACCTTCCAAAACCCAGACTTTGCCCCCTCGCCTCTCACTGCTGTTTGAAAACGGACCCCACCAACCTTTTTAAGCCTCTTAATAGTAGTTTTATAACAAAGAATTTAAACATGAGATCTACAGTAGCAGCAGCTTTCAAAGACACCTCTCATATCCAAATTCTGACGTTTACATGAAAATGCCAAGACACCTTTAAAGTCATGCACTCTATTTGATGTTTGTATTCAATCTTGATAGTCACAGAAACTGTTGCAACCAAATAAGCCAGTATTTTCCTGTAGATTCCCTTCTTAGAGTTTTTTGTAAGACATATCCCTTGATATAGGAGTACTGTAGAAATGAGTCTCTTTTGCATGCATGTTTTTAGAATAAAAGGCTTTGACACACTAGTTTTCTATAGTTCTAGAGTACTATACTGTGTGACTTTCCAATCAATGTATTTAAAACGGTTACCATATCTTTAATTAGACATTTTTGGGAGCTGTATTTACAAAACAATTACAAGTCAGGTTTAAGTAAAGCAGCTATACAGGCCACATAGCAGGCAATACAGTCACTTTTTAATATTTTTGCATTTCATACACATCTGTCTCACTGTGTGTGTCTGAGTGTTGACTATGATGCAAACTGAGTGAGTAGCCTTTTTATTTTTGTTAGACTGGCATCCTGTGGAAGAGCTCGGTCAGGTTCTTCTGGCCTGGACCGACCTCCCAGTTGAACGTCCCACCGGTGACCACAGATGACCCACTGTATGCTGAAACAACACATTGGGCACAATGTGACTGTTAACGCAGACCAACACCCCCAGCTCATGCCTGCTATGCCTGACTCTATTATCACTGAGATGGCGTCCTTACATCACTGCCACAGTTTAGGCTGCATCCTTTTTTGTTCACAGGGTTTTATTTCTCTATTCTTCTTGAGCGAGCCCCTCCACATTGCAAAAAAGTGCTCCTAATGACATCATGCTACTGAAATCTGTATTTGCAGTATTAGATAATTAGCCTCTTAATGATGTTTTCGGGTTGGACTTTTTTATTTTTGTGGTGTATACCATAAAGCTTTTTGCTGTGTAATGACGTATACTCACAGCATTGATTAGGCGTAATTAAAAGTGAGGCTCTCTGGGACTGTTCAATACATGGAAAAATAATAGCATGCACTGTCATTAAACACTATCTGAGCAGGGCAGGTGGCTGCAAACATACAGTTTAATAATCCCATTTCAGTGCTCTTATCTCACAAACCAGCCGGCTAATTCCCACAGAAATCTGTTTTTCTTTTAAGCTTCTTCATGATTTTTTAGCATACTATGTCAGCATAACGATAATTATAACCATTTTTCATCCAGGGGAGCAAAATCATCCAGATTAGCATTAATTGTGTGCAACCCATTAAAAGTGGTCAACTGTAAAAGGTCAAAGCTGTTGAACTGATCGCCTCAGAGTGAGTTGAGATGCAATGTCACAACACACAATACTAACCAATACTCTCAATAAATACAATACAATAGATATGTATCTGTTAGTTGAGTTAACTTCTGTTTTTATCTGCTGAAAAATGAAAATTGCAATAAACTTAATGAAACAATCATTAAACAAGAACAAGTGAAGTGTGATTTTGTGCAAAGCTACTGAGAAACAAACATGCAATCTCGCTTTGTCTCCTCCTCACGCCTCTCTGTCACGCTCACTCCCTCTCCCTCACTTTCACACATACTCACTCTCAAAAGTGCAATCTCAAGCATGTGCACACACACACACACACACACAGACACACACAGACACACAGACAGAAGATGCTGACCTCTCTATTTACTGTGATACTGTAGTTGTCGAACCAGCAAAACCACCTCTCAGGCATCTCACTTTCACTCCCTCTTCCTCTTCTGAAGCAGCCTCGCACTCCCACCTCCTCCCCCCTTGGGCCCCGCCCCCCTCAACCCCTCCAGCAGCATCATGATGGGACTAATATTCCCATAGAGATCTGAGTTATAACAAGTTGACCTTCACATTAAAATCTCATCAACTTGCCATCTCCCTCTCCTCCCTGTCGTGTACTCTTTCTTCCTTTCATCCGTCTCTCCTCTGTCCGTCTCTCCTGTCAGTGCTGCACCGTCAATGCTTTAATGCTTTGTTTGATGTCATTCTCTGTAAATCATATTGTCAGAATTGTTTTATTGTTGTTCCTGTTATCTCTTTGATTTTCTCTCCACAGTTGTCTTTTTATTCTTGCATCGTGTCTTATCTTGTCTGCAACAATAGTATGATCTGTTCTACACTTATTTGTCCTTCAGTGAGAAAGCGTGAGAGTTTTCTCAGATCTCAATATAATCTTTAAAATTATTACAACCTAGTTTTGAAGATAAAACAAGCCTGATGTCCTTTTGTTGCCATAACACTTGAAAAATGTCATCAATCATGTCACAAGGTAATTTACTGATGGTTTTCGTATTGATTTCTGTAATTATTGTATCTTTTGTAGATTGTACTGGCAGGCTTTTTACCGTCTGTGATGCAATTCTACCCTACAGTTTTACATTTAAATTAGGTACTGTAAAGAAATTAAAACGTGAAAAGTCTCTTTTCTGAAAAGAGGAATCCTGCTCGGTGTTTGATGTCTACCTGATGTCGACTGCCTGATTTTAATCTCCTCACCACAACATTTGCTCCAACCTTGACACTATCTGCCTCTGTGTAACTAAACCTCCAGGCTCTCCAGGCGAAGTTGTGTGTGCAGTCCATCATTCACTGTCACTTCGACATGATATCATCCCTCTTCCTCACTGCTGCTTCCTCTTCCTCTCCCTCTTCCTCTCTCTCTCTCTCTCTCTCTCTCTCTCTCTCTCTCTCTCCCCCTGTTCTCTTTTCTATCTAGTCTCTATCTCATTCTCATCTCGCTCCCTCTCACTTTCTCGCTCATGCCCTGAGGTCAGAGTGTGCTGTAGACTATTGATATCGTTACTAAAAATATAGGATTCCTCCACCAGCCAGCTAAAAATAGACTAAGGGACATGGACCACAGGAGACAAGGGAGGAGGGGGATGAAGAGACAAAGAAAGTGATAGGTAGAGAAAGGTTCCTATCTGTTAACTGTTATTCATGTGATTTCATAATATGATGTGTTAAATCAAAGTTTTTAACAAGATCATAAATGAACTATACGGCTACCACAGGAAAGCTGATCTGCTGCATTTGTTTTACTGATATTTAATACTTAATGCTGTTAATTAGTTATTGGTTTGCTTTGTTGGTACACTTAAGTACAGCATAGCCATTACATGAAGTAAGCCTTTGTTCACAATCTAAGTAAAAAAAAAAAAAAGGGACTGTAAGAAAACAAGCAAGAAATGGTTTCAATAACTTAATCAAACTTCATGTATTTAGCCCCTTTCCTCAGGTAAGTGCACTTTTGTGTTTGATACATAACTGGCTCTGTGATAAGAAGTAAAAATGATTTGAAATGTAATAATAAAGCCAATAAAAATCATTAAATATTTGTAAAGAGCTACACTCCAACTACGCTGTCTAACTTACATTATGCAACACAATACAAATACATTACTGAATAGCATTAAAAAAACAAAACACATCTTAAAATAGACAATAAGTTAAGGAATAGTTGTTTAACATGACCCCTCCCTCCCTCCCTCTGTCTCTCCCTCGCTCTCACTTTCTCTCTCCCTCCCTCCCTCTCTCTCTCTCTCTCTCTCTCTCTCTCTCTCGCGCGCTCACTATCTCTCCCTTTCTCTCTCCAACACTTCTCTCCCCCCTGCTCCCGCTATGTCTCTTTTGTAGCCAAAGTAGCTCGCTGAACCAATCCACCGCAGTGCCTGGGACAGATTGACTGAAAGAGAGAGTGAGGGATTTAGAGGATGGGTAAGGGGGCTTAAGGGAAAACACACAGAAGAGAGAGAGAGGGAGAGTGTCCAAAGCCAACCAAGCCTCCCTGGTGTGAGGTTTCTTGGCTACTGACGTGTGCGCACGACTCTCGTGGCAGGGTAAGTATTTTCCCCCTTCTTTAAATTAACTACAGTTGTGTGTTTCTTTGGGCGATGACGCCTTTTTAAAACCTGACTCAGTCATGTCAAATGTGTGTTGGTGTGTGTGTGATGACAGCTGTGAAAAGCGCAGCATTCATAACGTGTCCTCATGTCGTGTTAGCGTAAAGACAACCGCTCATCTTTCATTTAACATATCGGAGCTAAATGTTACCTGCATGCCGAGCTATTCATGTTTTCTCCCCATTTCATCCACATTTTGTCTGCGAGTTGCTCACATGTTCGCTGATCTGTGTTTATCATCTCCAAACTCCGCGTGTGAGTGTGTGTGACAGCAGGGGGGAGGAGGGAGGGGGGGTTAGACAATCCTATGCGCACATCACTGCCTCAGTCAGCCCTGTACCAGGATACAGAACCCCTATTATTATTATTACATGCATGTAGTTTAACAGAAAAAACGTTGTCTATAACTATTCGCTCGGCTCCGTGAAAATGGTGCGAGTTTCACCAGAGTATGGCTGCGCAGCTGAAATGCTCCGAGAAATCATGAGCAACCCACCCATTGAGTCACGATATCTTCAGTTAGTCGTTATGAAGTCATTTATTTTTCCCTGAGTGATTCCGTCCTCCTCCCGGGCTGATTTCTGAGACGCTGCACAGTCAAGGTTGGTTAGTTTGAAACAGGTGTAGGCGCATCCCCTTCGTGCGCGTCCATGTTGGGTACGCCTTCCATTTTTTGGACCAAGGTCTTTCCCATGTGTTAACCTAAATCTACATGTACTCGTGCTGTTTCTGCCTCAAAGACTCCAAACATAGTTTCATCCTCCTCTCTCTGCTGATCTCTTTTCTTCAGCACATTTCCATTTCCTCTCCTCTTGGCATCTCTCCCTCTTTCTCTTCCTTTCCTGTGAGGCTGAGAGGTGATGTCAGTCTGTAGATTGTGACAGATTAGAGAGAATTAAACCGTTTGTCCCCCTTGTGGCTCCTATCTAACAAATTCAATTGGCTCATTACTTTCTGGGCGATGGAGCGAAGGGCCTGTCTCCCAGCGCTAAAATAGGATAGTTATCACAAATCTAGCAGGCATTTGTTCTGCTCAATCTCAATGGCCATTTCTCTCAAAACTGCAACAGCTCTTTAGACACTTTTTGAGGGCTGATATGGACACAGTGCCTGGCGGGTGAAGAGGTGAATCTGTCCCAATCATTTGTGTCCAACTCCATTAAGAACCAGCATGATGTATTTCTATATGTCTATCTATATCTGTGTTCTGTTTGACGGTGCAGTCCTTCTCAGAGAGATGAGGCTGCTGTCCGTGCTGCTGAATGAGTCTGGAAGAGCCACTCAGGCTCATCCACTCAATTCTGCTGGGTTGCAACGCCAATTGATTCTCACTCATTCCTAACCCACTTTGGCACATCCTCCAAAGGCTGGAAGGTGTGATTGTTCACCCCCACGTCTCATTTTTACATCTCCCCTTTTCTTTGCCTTTAGTCATTTCACATGTCATTCGAGTGAGTTGTTTTTGAATTACCTTGAAATCTCTCAATCACACTGGCTCAAACTCTTGTCCGCCTAAAGTGTCGACAGCCACGGTGGCTACTTCGGGGCCTGCCGCGCGATTTACAATCTCTGATCAAAGAAAAGGGAAACTAAAAGAGAGATAGTGTAAAACAAATCTTCAGTTGTGTCTTAGATGGTTGCATAATGTCACTTGTAATTGTTGTACTCTTGATCGCTCTGCTCTTCCATCTTCAATCCAACCTGTTTGTGCGACTGGATTGCGGTTGGTCATACCCCCCCCCACCCTTACATCTCTCCATCACATTAGTAACCCACCCTGTGCATCATGTTCTCCTTTTAGCTTTGACATGCCCAAACTTGTCATTTCTCAGAGGATTTCTGTGATGCGTACCCTTTACCACCAGCCAGCTCTGTTCTTACACATACGCCGCGCTCACAAAAGAAGCTCTATTCATCCCCGGTGCTGCACAGAAGCCGAGGCAACTTCTATAGTGGTCACGTCTCACACAATGGCCTTTCCAGATAAGAAGGAGCCAAGCTTAATCTTTAAGAGTTTATTCCCCAGCAGAATGGCTGTATCTATTATAACTCTGCTTTTCAAAAACTCAAAGGTTTGTCATACAAAGAAAGACCAGAAGAAGAATAAAGTAGTTCTCATGTTTAAGTCATTAGTTTGGCTTTCATTTTCTTTCGTCAAAGCGCTCTTAAGTGTCTGATAGAACGGTCAGACTAGGAATTCATTCCCCGGCTTAAACATGATATATTTTACCATATATTGATATTCAAATGGCTCACTCCACAAGACATACAAGGTACCGTAGATAAGTTCAGTGCCCTGAGAGTTCATGTCACGTACTGGATGTAATAACGCATAGGTGATGGTTTACAGAGAATGATTCAAGAAACTACAAAAAGGAATCTGGTCAGCTGCAGCATTGTAAACATTTTATTGATAACAGTCAAGCAAGCAGTGCACAAGTATGCAAAGCAGCATCCATTACATCAGAGGAAATCATCTCAAAGACACACCCCTTTGCAAACCGTGAAGCAGCAGTGTTACATCAGCAGAAGAATATGCCTGATTTCACTCCTGTCAGATATGAACAAGAGGGGAAAGCTTGAGTAGTTACAAACTGAACAGGAAGAGAAGGGAAAACATTTCCTGTTACAACGAATGTCAATTATCTTGTGACAGTAAGGGTCAGACTTTGGTGTATAAGCTCCATTCTGCCTCTTGTCCGCCAGCACAGTCTCTGTAATGATGTTGGGAAAGTTTTCTTGGTACACATTAGGGCCGATGTTCTGAAGGCTGAGATGGCTGTCAGAGTGTGTTTTGTTGCAGAGCAGGTGCATTACTTCATGCCAATAATTGGCCTCTTCCAGCCAGTTATTGCTGTGTCACATTTCATTTAAAATCACTTAAGTATCCTTTTATGGTCTGCCCAGCGCCTGAAACACAACGTGAAGTGCATGCAGCCACTGGGAGATTGTACCATCCTAGCATCCGAATACAACTTATTTTCAGCTGCAGTGATTACTTGACAGAAGGATAAGTCGTTCGGCAGAAAAATGTAAACAATTTTGATAATCACTTAACCCTAAAAAGTATATTGTTCATGTTGAAAAATCATTTCTTCAGCAACTTAAATAAGGACATTCACTCATTCGCTGTGTTTTACATCATATGAAAGTGATTATCTCCAGGAATGGACAGTCAAACGATACATTTAAAGACTTCACCTTGGACTTTGAGAAATCAGAATAAAATAAAAATGCAAAAACCACGTCAGTGAAGCTTAACATGAAGATATCCTCTCAGTGTGAAGCATAATGTGCTGAACAAAACGACTGTGATTACAGTAAACACCGACACCGCTCTGTGTTTTCTACGTGCATTTGTTCTTGTCAAGCTGATGATACTGAACAGTGGTCCAAATTAAGCAGAGGCTATAGCGGCTAAACAATCACGCACACGTTCAGGGAAACTCACAAATGCATAGAGACAGCATGCTCACAGGATCTGCAGTGGAGTCTTTTCCAGTCAACCAGAAGTAAATCACAGAAAGACCATGTGTGAGTCACACAGGACCTCTCCTCCCTGCTCTGATCTATGTGTGTGTGTGTGTGTGCTTTTCCACTATTTATCTCTTCATTTTTCTTGCCTAAGTTCAGTGGTTCATCGCCCAGTCATCATCTGTTGCATTGGCTCCTCTCTGACCTTTAACAGGATTGGTTGCCAACGTATTTGTCACTAACTCATCCTCAGCCATAACAAGGCGAGACAGGACGATAGCCACTAGCTCTTTGCATGTGTGCGCGTCACATGTCCGTTTCCCCCGTTCCCGATGACCTCCCTACACGACCCCTTCCAAATGTACCTACATGTGTGTCTCTGCATTTATGACATGTAATTCTTCATCTGGTCTAACCTCTCCCCCTCCCCCCTCCTGGTTCTGGCCTCCAGATGAGTTCATGTAGCAGCCGTGCGTTGACCATCCTGTCCACGGTGTTCGGGGCCTGCGGGCTGCTGCTGGTGGGGGTGGCCGTGTCCACAGACTACTGGCTGATCATGGTGGAGGGCATCATCCTGCAGCAGAATCAGAGCATGGAGGTGAAGATGGCGCTGCATTCAGGCCTCTGGAGAGTTTGCTTCGTGGCTGGTAGGAAGATACACCAACATCTTTAAACATTCACATTCAGAAATGAAAAGATGACTGTACAGTGCTGCTATATGTGTGTGCATATACAAACACACAGTAACTGAGAGAAGACAGGAAAGGGGCTTCTGCGCCTGCATGTCACAAAACATAATGGTTACCTAGGTCATGGTTTTGCCTCCTCATGCATCACTCACTTTGGTCCTTAAGGGAAACCCCAACATTGAATTGTTTGTACGTTTTTTTTGTCTCAGGAGCAGAAAACGGGAGATGTGTCGCATCGGAGTACTTCACTGAACCTGATATTGAGATCACCACTGAAAACACTGCAAATATCCTCAGTGAGTAAAACACACAACAGCGACTTTACACACTATCTGATTTTACTTGGACTCTGAGGAACTGTGACATTTTGAAATGAATCATGATACATTTTAGACAATAATGAACAGTTTCATAAATGAAAGTATTTGCTATAGTTGCAGCCCTTAGTAATAGCACTGGTTCATCTGCAGTGATCAGATTAACTACATTAACGCGGTTAAGAAAAGCCGATCATCCTCATGAATGAAGATTTTTAAGGAACTTTAAATCTTTAAATATAAAATATCAATTATTTTCTTTGATTCAGGAAACAAGAGTTTTGGTTTATTAAAGTTCTCCGTCAATAGTGCTGTAATTAATATTCAATGTAGATAAGATACTAACTGAAAAGCTATAACTTAGTTTTGTTTCTCCCGTGTTGCTTTGTTCTGTGGTTACGTCCTGGCAACGTTTTATATCATAACTCTCCCATAGTTAAAAAGCAATTTCATGCTTCACCAAAGAAAGGAATACTCTTTCCGATCCTTTTTGAGTGATAAAAGTTACGGCATCTCCACATATGAATTTATATTCTAGCTTTAACCACCTCTGATTAACTAATACTTATTATCTTATCTCCAGAAACACTATCCCTCACCTCTCCCAGCAGTTTGAGGACACATGACATCAGCTCTGTGTAACTCTGTGCCCTCTCCCCCCCACAGAGATGGTGCGGACCGCCACACCCTTCCCCATGGTGTCGCTGCTCTTCGTCTTCACGGCCTTCGTCATCAGTAACATCGGACACATCCGGCCTCAGCGCACTATCCTGGCCTTTGTGTCCGGCATCTTCTTCATCCTCTCAGGTGGGACTCATTACTCATGTCCAGCTGTCGTCACACCTTCGCTCTGTGATTGATTACAGCAGCCTGGTGTGTCCTATGTCACACGTGCAGACACTCCATCACAGCTCTGTTTTTAGTGTATGATGCAGGTGTGTAGGCCGTCATAGAAAAGGGTGACGAGATTTCAATTAGTTTTGAGGACTGCAGGGTGAACGTTTCCTTCTTTTCTGTCTTTGCATGACTTTGGACTTAAACAGGTTGTTGGGCTTGATTTTCAGTCTGAGTGTAGTGAACCTTCTTGAACAGCAGGTGGCTGTAATGCTCCCATTTCTTGTCCTCTTTGTAAAGACTGTCAGGACCCAAATTGGAGCTCATGTTTTCTGAAGGCTGTTCCACTTCACATGTTTGAGGAGGAAGCTGCAGAGCATCAAACAGACGGGGGTCCCGCGACAGCTCCTGACTGCTGTGGCGGGTGCCTGCTGATAAAGGGTGTTGCAGAATAATAGGTGTTATATAACGTGGGTTATGTAATGTTTATAGACTGTACTGGAAGTGTCGCAGTGTTTCACTTTATGAGGTATTTTAATAATCGGGTGTTAATAAGGGGCAAGTGTATCAAATTGCTTTTCAGCGGTAAGATATTCTGCTGCACTAAGCCTCTCTCTATAAGCAAAGCCTTCCTCCTGCCTTTCCTACTCCCCCCTCCTCCCCCCTTCTCTTGCTCACCAAGCCTCTCAGTTTTTCTCTCTCATTCACTCCTCTTCCTCATTTCCTACTCTCTCTATCATTCACAGTATATTCTAGAATGTTGTGTGTGGTTTTTGAACTACTGAGTATTGTGAGCCTGGTTTTTGTTGGCATCATGAACACAGTGGTTTGGTAAATAGTGTACTTTATGTTGGTCCTAGTCTGGATAATATTACAGAATTTAGAGCAAAGAAACCCTATTTCTTCCCTTTTCTGTCACACACACACACACACACACACACACACACACACACACACACACACACACACACACACACACACACACACACACACACACACACACACACACACACACACAGCCTCTCACCTCACTCTTCTGCTCTCACTGTGCACATGAATGCGTGTTTCCTTCAATTCTCAGGAGTTACTTATTTAGATTAAGATGTACTTCAACTGCAGGATTGACAGCAGCATGGTTTCTGCATTTTCTCGACAACACAGCCTCTTAAAGTAGCATTTATGTCCTTCGCAATGACTAGTTTATTGCGAAGGACATAAATGCTTGACAGCCCGGTGAAACATTTGAATTTTGCAGCGAAAGCTAAAAATACTCGTATATGCTGTTTACAGAATGCAGCTTTCTTTGAATATTGATTCTTCGATGTTGGCCATATGTTGTATCTCATGCATTTAACATTTCTGAGGCAAAGTGGAGAGTGTTCTTGGAGGATGAGGTTTTAATGTTGCATGTGATGCTTCGGGTGAAAAGGGTCATTGAAAGCCCAGTTTTGCATATGATGTTTTTTTACAGTTAGTTTACAGTGCTACATGAAGTCCTTTTTTCTCTCCTTTTAATGTTTTTTCTAAAAAATATAAATGTACAGTAAACAGGTAGTTATGTCCTTAGGTAGTTAAAATATGTCATTACAATATGTCAGGTAAATTAAAGGTACTTTTCTCTTGGCATATGTTTAGTAAATTTATCTGAATTAGGTTGTGGTGGATCACTATTTTTTTTTTATAATTGTCTTTTTACCCCAAAAGGAACTGGCTGGGATTATAATACTTACATTAATGTATTTGTGGTTTGCCGACAATTTTTTGTTAAAATAGTTTACCTGCCTATCGCCAAATGTTTTTTTATATCTAGGCTACCAAGTTTACTTTTATTGCCACATTTGAGGTTGTATTTAAAGCACTAAAGGCACATAGTAAAGGTTCAGTAAAGATTCTGGTTACATATTGATGATTTCAAGAGGGACTTGAAGCACGGGACAGTTTATTAACAATTAACCATACACAATGTCTTTCTCTAAAAACTCTGAAAGTTCTTAAACTTAAACACACACCAAACCACTTCCTACACTCGTAGGAAAAATGTGCCAAACATAATATGGAGGATGCAGACCTCCCAATGTTAAACATAATAATTCTTCCATCTCGTCTGTGATCAGAATCTTCTGCAAAATGTAATGTGTTTTCTTGGCTTATGCTACACCCTTTCACCAAGTTCCATGAAAAGCAGGCCAGTGGTGTTTCTTGAATCCTATCAAGTTAACAAACAGACAAACCAAACTGAACCAAAACATAACCTCCCTGGCAGAGGTAATTATGTTTCCCTCAGAACACATTTTGGCTAAACAAATCAGCAGTGTTGAAATGTAATTTTGCATGAGACAGGGTTGCTGCAGGGGAGGAAGAAAGCCAAGACAATTATACAGATTCTTTCCCCATACACATACACAGACACTAAGAAACAACAACAGGAGTAAGAAGACATGAGAGTGCAGTCAAAAGGTCAAACGTGTTGTATAAACGCTTATCGTTTTGACCATTATTGAGCTTCACGTTGTTTTGCATCTTTCGAGTGTTTTCATCTCTGCAAGTCATTAATCTTTATGCTCCTTATCTGTCATCATGAAACATACACACTCTCTCTGCCAGTCATTCCACATCTCATCGCTCTCTCTTTCTCTTAAACACTGGTGCAGCTGTCTGAATGGCCATATAATGACCTCCTCGCTGGCTACTATCTGACTCCCTGTCGTTGTTAATGTGCAATGTGTGTGTGTGTGTGTAGGCCTCAGTCTGGTGGTGGGTCTGGTGCTCTACATCTCCAGTATTAATGACGAGGTGATGAACCGGCCCAGGGAGCCCGAGCAGTTCTTCAACTACCACTACGGCTGGTCCTTCGCCTTCGCTGCCTCTTCATTCCTACTCAAAGAGGTGGGTTTGTGTGTGTTAGTCCCATAGATATTGGAACAAGAGTGAGAGTGCATGTCTGTTTGCATACATATGTTACACCCAGATAATGTATTCTCATTTCCATGGTTAAGTATTGCACGCTGAGTGTGCAAGAAGCTAAGACGATTAGTATTCTGTGGATATGGTGAGGTATCATGGGGGGGGGGGGCGGTGAGTGTGCGTGTGTGTGTGTGTGTGCATGCGTGCATCGATGTGTAGTGAGGTTTTCGTGTGATCTTTTGCTCATCTTTCCACATCCCCTCCCCCCCTGCTCCCTCCTGCCTCTTTCCCATCATCAGCAGCACTGCTCTTAATGTGGTGCAGTGGACACTAACCTCCTCCCCTCCTCCCCATCTGTCTCCTCCTTTTGCATTTCCTTCCCTTCATATCTGTTTTACATGAGCTTAAAAGAACTTCAAGCTTAGCCTCATCTTTCTAAATTAAAAGCACATACGTTCACCTCTTCTCCCACCTCTATCAGTCACTTAAATCTCCCCAGCCGTCACTTGTTACTGCTTCTTTGAAAATGTATTTGTCTTTGAACTCAATTTATTTACGCAGCTTTAACTCCCTCTCTCGCTGTCCCATCTTATCCCCCCCCCCTCACCTGTTCCTGCTTCATTCACTATCTCAGGGGGCCGGGGTGATGTCAGTCTATCTGTTTATGAAGCGCTACGCCGAGGAGGAGATGTACCGCCCCCACCCTGCACTCTACCGCCCCCGCCTGTCCGAGAGCAGTGACTACAGCGGCCAGTTCCTACACCCAGAATCCTCCTGGCCTCCGCCGAAGCGAGGCCGCAGCACCTCGAACGCCTCCAGCGACATCTCCATCCAGCTCAACCAGGCCCCCCCACCACCGCCCAAAAGTGGCCACCACGGGCAGGGCAGCCCCCCCTCTGGGTCTTCATCTGCAGGGAGCTACCAGATGCCCCCACAGTCTGCCGTCTACTCCACACACACCCTCACCAGGTTGCACGGCTCACACCCCCAAGGCCAGGCTCTCCCCATGGCCATGCCTCCATCGCCTGTACCCCCCCCCTCACTATCACACACACATGCACATGAGCGCCTCCCCCTGTTAGGAAACGGGAGCATTAGGGAGGGAAGGAGAGACACTGACTCCTCATAATCACTGATTCTGTACATTTAGATGTGGATGAGAGTAAATACTGAGCTTGGAGCACAGACCATTTAAGATGAAGCGGACGGAGAGGTGATAAAACGTGATAAAATGTAGCTTTGGAACAAATAAACCAAGGAAAAAGGAGGTGATGGAGATTGTAAGGAAGGATTTAACAGGATTGTGGAGATGTGACAGACACTGTGATGGACAGAGAAAAATATAAACAGGGGATGAGTGGAAAAGGAAAAATAGTAATTCAATTTTTCATAACAGAAAGAGGGAAAAAAGTGTTTCTTAGAAAGACTTTAGAGGTTAGGTTGAGTGACAGAGGAGGTATAGGGGAGGGAGAGAGAGGCAGGGAGAGCGAGGGGCTGCGGTATAATGTGAAGATACCGCAGTGCTGCAGGAAATTTGTATGCACTTGGAAATGTACAATGCAAAACACTGATCACACAGACTGAGTGCACATAGTTTTATACATGCATAAATCAAAAGAAAACATGGACTACGAACCTTTTACCAAAAGGTAAATGTGGTAAAATATATTTGTGTCTTCTCTGAATTTCTTACATCATCAATCCAGTTTCATAACTCACAATGTCAAAATAGTATTATTAATATAGTTAATTAAAAACATTAGTTTAACAATAGATTACTTCTGAAGTGAGAACACTGTATGTGAATGTTGTTAATATTTGTAAAAGAAAAAAATAATACAGACAGAAGTGGAAGATGTTCTGAAATATCACAAGGAGAAATCTACTCGATGTTTTACATATTTGTTTAAGATTCAAATTTCTAAACTTCTTGTATATAAAATCGCACATGAGGACTATTAATATAGCTGTTGTAAATTATGAATGAAGCTTTGGCACAAGTCACATCAAGAAAATGTCTGACTCATTCTGCTTTGGATGAAGACTGCAACAGGCCATGGTGAGAAGGAGGAACCAGCGACCCTGGTGGTCTGATGCCCTCTACTGGTCACTGTTCTCCACTGACCTTGGATCAGCTTTGGGGGCAAAGGTCACGACTTCTACGGGCACTCTTCCTTCCTCAGTGACCTCCACTGTGTGTTTGTTGTTGGTGCAGCACAAATGAGTTGGACTGAAGCTGGTGAATGTTAGAAGAAACAAGACATGCCATTTTGAACTGCACATGGATCAAGAGTTATGCTTTAAAAACTGGTTAGAAGTATTTTTAAAAGCTTTAACGCTGTTGATATATCTAGATAACTCACATGATGAAAGTATTAATTGCATTTGCACTCACTGCTCAAAGGACAATTACACTGTTTGTGAAACGCAGGTCCTTTTTACATAGACAAAGTAGAGACCCCTGCTTTATTCCAATGTTTTCATTGGCTATGTGAGCCAAAGGTTCTTTCTAGAGTATCTGAAAAAATATGTTTTAATGTAACTATATACTGACCTCTGTTTATTTTAAGGATCACCTGATAAGAATTCTTTCTTTAGGTCAATCTGATTATCTTCTCGATTTCATGTTTTATCTAGGAAATGTAAGAAAATATTGAAAAATGTCATCGTTATGGCCCACTACTTAATATAATGTATTTAAGCTGCTTGTTTAATTCGACCAACAGTACAAAGATCATATCATATTTGAGAAGCGGAAAGCAGAAAAGACAATATTAGCTTACAGGTGGGAACATTTATTATTCAGGTGTTTCAGATGATCAGACATGGGTCAGAGTAGCACTTCCTTTAACATTGTGGGGGCTTTGTGGGACGTCTAAGCCTACTTTGCTGTGCACTTTAACCATATGATGCTTTATGTTTCTTAGTATAATATTTTCAGATGCTTTAAAACCGAGTTTCTCTTAAATACTGTATAGTATCTCAAAGATGCATATTAGATAGCTAAGCAGGACCTGTGTATCAAAAACAGTTTTAATATAGACTAGTTTATTTCGTTTATTGTTTTTAAGGCACATCATGGATATGTCGATAATATATATCTCTGTAATGAGAATTAAACCACCGTGTCATTGTTTAGCGGCTGGTTTTCATTATCACTGTGATGCTAAAGAGAGAGGGAAACACACTGATGTCCTACAGAATGTGTGAGATGAAAGTCTTACAAACATACGGGGGAGAATATAAAGTGAGATCGAGGAGATATCGTCACATTTTCGCCTTTTTGCGGACGTTTTGTTGATCAAGCATGTGGTTCTTCAACACCGCCCTTCTTTTTGTTTATGTAGTCGCACAAATTCATATTGAGATGAAGTCCAGTGAAGCTGCAGCCTTCTGTTGTTGCCTCTGCTGTTACAGTAGTGCTTAAGTTCCCTGCTCAAGTTTTTTAACCAATAGGCATTGAAGTATTCTTGTTAAAATCCACCTTTCTAACCTTTGGACTGCTGACCCCGTTTTTACCTTTGTATCAACAGACAGCTGCTCCGATTCTCCCTCTACACCCATAATTTATATTTTGAAACCATTTGATTATCATTTGCATAATTTGCAAACTGCAGCAGTTATTTCCTTTTCATCTCTGTACTGTACCTCTTTGTCTTTCCCTCTCTACTACCCCAATCTTGTTTTTCCTCTTTATGATTACATAAAAGGATGTAGCTGTGCTTGATCTGCAGAAAGCCTGGACTTCTTTCATATAACCATCTTTGTAAAGAAAAAAAATATGGGTAAAACAAATGCTTTTCAATGCTTTAATGGAACTGATGCTGTATAATCTTGAGTTACATAAGTCAATAGCAGTTGTGATTAAGATCACTTTTCTTGAAAGTGTTGACATCTGTCACTCACTTTCCTCTTAACATGAATAAAACTTTCAACATGGGTTCATTTCACCCTGTTACACCTCTCTGGCTTCCTGTTTCTAAAATGATAAGTTATACTTTTGCGTTATTTCAATATACTTTTGATTGAACTTTTAAGTTTTTCTTTGAAATGGTTTGCATAATAAGGATAATACTAAAAAAGAAGTCCTAATTTTGACTGAAATTGTGAGCCCAGCTTGCACTTATAATAATATGATACATAAAGAGTGTTTTTTTTTCTGGCTGGTCTTTGTGATAGAGGGAACAATTGTAAGTGAGTGCACACTGCACTGCGGTGAACCACTGGGTGTTAACCAGGCTCCCTCCTCAGTGTCGGCAAGCCACCACAGCCTGAGGCCAACAATTGATCAGAGAGTTGAATGTGTGTATGTTGTGCGTGATTGATGATCTATGTGGTTTTGTATGCATGATGCCAAACAGTTCATCCTGTTTTTGTTACTTACATATCCTACTTAATAATTAAAACAAATGCCTGATTTGTCAAGGTCAAAAAGGGAGTAAAGTGAGGGAACAAGCCATGCACACTGGGAGAAGAAAATAAATTGAGACTAAATACAATTTGAAAAACATCATTCCTATCTGAATTATAATGCAGAATAAAATGGAATTTGAAAGCAAGATGCCAAAAATGCAGAAAGTACATAATACTGTGTAAGTGTGTTTCAATACAAGCACGGGAAAGAGAGTACGAGTGATGGGAAGTTACATTAGGAAGTCAAACATCGAACATCCACATGTCAATAAAACTAAAAAGCATGAGCACTCTGCTGTGTGTTTGTGTGCAGTGTGTGTGTGTGTGTGTGTGTGTGAAGATGTAAATGTGTGTGTGTGTGTGTGTGTGTGTGTGGTGTGTGTGTGTGTGTGTGTGTGTGTGTGTGTGTGTTTGTGTGCGCGCGCGCGTGTGTTTGCTTCATATGTTTGTCTGTGTATGCTTGTGTTTGACTCCATGCGTGTGGCATTGTGGGTTGAGTGGATCTCTCTTTTCACCATCACCATTACTGCATGAAAGACCTGTCACTCTGTATTAGCTCTCTCCAGCTCTCCCCTCTGTGTGTGTGTGTGTGTGTGTGTGTGTGTGTGTGCGTGCGTGCGTACGTGTGTGTGTGTGTGTGTGTGTGTGTGTGTGTGTGAGTGAGTGTGAGAGAGAGAGGGAGAGAGAAAGGGGTGAACCGGGCAGCAAAGCCATTTTAAAGCTATTGAAGGTCATTGTCTGCTCAGTTTTGAGCATCCTAACTGCTGAGTGCGACCAGCAGCTCCAGCTTCTGCCTCCATAGACAAGAGCATTACATAATGTTTTCTTTATTACAAACAGCGACATCATATGTCACTAAAGAATAAATAAAAAAGGCAATAATGTCCATTACTACATGGCTCCTGCTAAACTTCAGTCCATATTGACACATAAATAGTGACCTGTAGATATTTGACTCCATGATGAACACATCTCTCTCTCTCTCTCTCTCTCTCTCTCTCTCTCTCTCTCTCTCTCTCTCTCTCTCTGCAGGGCTTCGCTCGTGCTGCATTTCCCAGAACTACCAGCGCGACCCCCATCATCATCATCACCACCATCATCATCATCATTACCACAGAGAAAAAAGTATTCCACTGGCTCTCCATCGGGTCGCTCTCTAGTAAAAAATAAATACAAACATATATGTCACATCTATAACGCATAATAACCTGGTCATGGCTAATTACTACTTACAAACAGCCCTGCGCGCGCGGCACACGCTCCAATAAGCACATCCAGACCAATTCCCTCAATATGAGAGAGAAGAGTGAAAGGGAGGGGGGATGGGGGGGGGGTGAACCTTTGCCATGATGTTGTAGCGAAACATACTGTAGTAGATTTCATCTCGTGTCGATTCTGACATTACCCGGCATCATTTCCATCATTGAGGAGTTTTGGAGGGATGCGACAAGTTGCTTGCGTCGCGCTCAGAGTGGGAGAAATACATAGAGGAGCAGACAGGCAGGAGCGAGCGTCCAACCGGAGGGTGGGGGGAGACGCATTCTCCCCCAGTACACACAAGCAGCGGCCACATCCACTGTAGACAAATCCGTGTTCAGTGACGTGTTTTGTATTAGCCTTTTTTTAATGCATGTTCAACCCTTTTCCATCACTGGCTGATTTAAAGATTTAATCCGGAATTGAGAATCCAGTCCCTCGCGTGCTTCTTATTTTCATCAACTCTAATCATCCCCCCTTTGCTATTAATTTATTTTTTGCCTCGATAGACCCGATATTCAGCCCATCCACCGTCCACCCCCTATCTTATTTTTTCCCTCCATCTCGTTCTCTCTGGGAGTGCGACGCGCTGCGAATCTCTGAAATAAGAAGCCTGCAGGTAAGACCTCTCCGAGCTTCTTTTAATGATTATAATTACACTGTGTCACTGTTGTTTTTACTTTGCAGCTTAATGGATCACAGTTCATTCAGTGTAATTTACACGCCACA
Source organism: Trematomus bernacchii (assembly GCF_902827165.1). Classification (NCBI taxonomy): domain Eukaryota; kingdom Metazoa; phylum Chordata; class Actinopteri; order Perciformes; family Nototheniidae; genus Trematomus; species Trematomus bernacchii. Next base: position 444,568 of record NW_022987582.1, on the reverse strand, counting down.
TTGATTTGTTTCACGTTGCCTGCAACTTAGCCTACTACTGACTGTGTAGACAACCGTATTCACAGGAAAAGAATAATGATAATAATTCCCAGACTTCTGACACTTCACTGATTAAATGCTGAATGATAATTTTCCCACCTATTTCCGCGGGCCTATAATTAGCGACAGCAACGTCTATTATGCAAATGAAACCCTTATAATAGCCCGTTTGAAGCTTTCCCTGCATCCGCACCGCAGGTGTTGGGACTAAAATATCTATTGTATGTGCTGAAATGTGCTCGAACAAAGAGGAGTGATTTATGTGGATGAGTATCATAATGTGCGATTTGTGTCCCAGTCCACTGAGTTTTCTCTTTACCGGCCGCTTGATGCTAGGCGTCCATTTTCCACCGTGTAGCCTATGCAGGCAGGGTGATGTGTATAGCCTCCTCTATTAATGAATGCACCGCAGTCCGCATCACTATACTTGAGCTTTGCACGCGCTGAGCTCCGAGCTTGTGTTAGTCTAATCGGGGTCTCAGCAGCTTCTGGACTCCTCCCGGTGCAAGGCCAGCATCTTAGCTTCGTGTTGGACCTGGGCCACATCATGTTATCTGATGCGTTATGAGATCATTTTCCTTTCAGCCCACTGTCTCCTCTCACAGGCCAACCTGTGCTCGGTGTTCTGACAGATCCAGAGGTAAAGGGCACCAAACATCTGGCACCTTATCAATCATTCATTTTTTCATCAGAGCTCTGATCACATCTGGGCTAATGGTGGAATGAAATGTGTTTGAATTGGAGATGCTATAGGAGTGTGCACTGCAGCATTCAGGAGTCACGGTGGCGTGCACTGTCAAAAAACAAGGTAGTGAGTTATACCTGTCTTTGTTGAGGCTGCAGCCCATAGTACAACTCTCAATGCTTATCTTCATGTGATGTTAAACAAAAATGTGTTTACCTGCAGTAATAGCACAAGATTTTCCCCTGTGAGCTGAGCTTTTGATTTAGGTGCTGCATCTCTTCAGAAAAGAGTCTGGCCTTTCCATTTTACAGCAGCAGAAGTATCCATCAGCAGCACCTGCTCCTTTATGGTTCTTATGCCGGTCAAACTCTCACTTGATGTTGGCCATTTCACAGGGATAAAGGTGAACTCTTTGACATTAGTATCATAGCACTTACCTGCAAAATGCCGGTGTCAATACATGAGTGTTGGTTGATAGTTACATACTAGTCTACTTTTGTTTATTTCGCTTTGTAAAATAGATAATTGGGGATGAAGAACTCAATTGCACAATCAATGAATCACCATTCTATACAAAATCATCGTAAAACATGGAGTTGATTTAAATAATTCCAACTCTAGTTGCAAGATCAATGCCGGAGTCCGACTCCCAAGTATAACTTTAACCTTCCTTAAAGGGCATGTTCGACTATGTTTTTGCCTTTCCATTGACTGTCCGCCTGTCCATCAATGATCAGGACATTTCATTGAGGTATGGTTGGTACCACCGTATGTTGTCACGCCCCCGCAGCACCTCCGCATCCCACGTGGGAAACACCGTGTGTACTATGTTTGGTACGTGTGTGTAGCCTTGATGAATGTCTATGTGGATTTTGGAATACTTTCAAAAAACCCTTAGCCGCCTCTAAGATCTGCTGTTTACGCTGTAAGGTGACTCATTGCAGTCAATACCGGTGCCTAGCCCACACAGGCTCTAGTTGTGTTTTAGCGCCGGCCAAACCATAATCATCTAATACATGAGCGGTCCAGAAAAATCTGAAAGAACGTCTGTAACTTCTGAATGTTTCCACTTGTTCTGCCTTGCTGTTTCTCTCTTGTTTCATAGCTGGTTGGCTGTTGCTCCTTCATCTCCGTCTTACTCTCTGTCGCTCTCTCCGAGGAGAAGCAATTCTGCAATGATCATCACATCTGTCATGTTGCTATATTGTTCAGAGGATCAATGCCTTTGCAGGAATTGTCTTGATGGTGTACAGCAAGGATTCACAATGTTCCTCCCTCTCTTCAGGGAGCACAGAGGGAAAACCTGCATTGTATAAGAACACCAGACTCAGATACCTCAGTTTAAAGGTGATATCAGGGTCCAATAAAAGGCCAAATTATCGAAATATGAAATCTGTACCTTCAGACCTCTGCAACAATATCAGTAAAACAAGCTCCATGATTGTAATCGTGCAAATTAAACACAGGCTAACAGTATTTGCCTCTTCAGTACAAAAACCTTGCTTATTATTCCAGTGAGCAGAGGCTTTTATCTTGACTCCTGTCTGAATGCCTGTGACCCATGCATCAATTAACCTCCAGCTTTGGTGTTTTTAAGTGCTTCGCTCAAGTAAGCACAGCCTCTGAGAGCAGGGTTTGTAAGAGCCTGTGATTGAACCGTATAGTGTCAGTGATATATTGTAGGCAGCCTGTCTGTGCAGAGGCATGCAGTGCAAACATACAGACACAGTGTTCACACATCTGACAAGCAGGCATGCTCACTGGACTGGAGATACACAACATGTGACCTGTGACCAATGCCTTTTCAATCATTGCAACACTGTGTACTATACAGTATTAAAAAGATAAGTAAATCAGACAGCTGCGTCAGCATTTCTACCAGTTCAAGGAGGTTTGTTAGAAAAAAAGAAGTACAGAGAAGGTTGTGAGTCTCACTGTTATATTTAGCTAACACGAAAAGTAGTAAATACATGAAAATATTGAGTTGACTGGCAGAAAGTTCAACATCTTTGATAAAATCGAGGTCCACATGAGCAGAAGGACTTTGCTTAGTTGTCTGTAACTCTATGCACTAATAAAGACCATGACATTTGGTTGAAAGCCATTGAAAAAGCTAGTGAGTGGATTTTGAGTTGAATGAAAAGTTGGGTTTTGTGAAACGCGCTATAGTAACTTAGCTTTCTTGCTGAGAGATGGGTGAAAAGATCAATACCACTCTCATAGAGGAGAGCGTTATTGATCTTGTCATCATTTCTCAACAAAAAAGCGAGGTTGCGTAACTCCTTAAAAATGTCAACAATATAATCTTGTTTTTGTTTCACAGCAGCATTCATTTATTGATATGATTAAATGTCATAAACAAAATAACTTAACGTATCAATAATGAGAATTTGCTGTTTTTATCATTGTGAATAAACTATGTTTGGTATCTGGACTGTTTGTCATACAGAACAAGCGATTTGAGGACATCTCATTGGACTGGGTGAAACTGTGGTATTCCTCTGAATTTTTGAAAATATTTCAGATTGTTACCGTAATAATCTAAATAAAAGGGTATTGCCTTTTTGAGTGGCTGTGATATATGCAGTTATTCAGTGTTTTTCCTACCTTCGTTTCTGATGCAGTTGTATGGCTTGATAATAAATTAATAGCACATTTCCTTTAAGACAATAAAACATAAAACACATGAATTTAAAGGGCCATCTTGAGTAAGATCTGCTGTCCCTTCACTCAGTGCATAGTGCCATCTTCATCCATGCGCATGGTTGGTTCACGTGCACATGCTTTTAAGCATATGTTCATGGGTTAATGAGCGTCAGGTCATCCAGAGACACTTTATTTTGGGAGCCTCTTAGACCAAGGTGTTGCTGTCACTGCCTCCTCGGGCTGTTCTGCTCAGACAGGCAGAGTCTTGGTCACATGCAGGCAGAGGATGTTGGTGGACTCTTCACATGGGCTTAATGGCAATTCTGCTACGCTTTGAAGTGCCTTTTAAAGATGACCTATTTTATGATTTTATTGTCATCATTTTGACAGTTGTGGGGGTTTGAAGCTGCATATGTGCTTGCAAGCATGCTTAGGGTTTTGTTTGCGTGTTGATCTGTGTCTGTGCACCTGCGAGTGTGTCATGCATGTGTGTGTGTGTGTGTGTGTGTGTGTGTGTGTGTGTGTGTGTGTGTGTGTGTGTGTGTGTGGTGTGTGTGTGTGTGTGTGTGTGTGTGTGTGTGTGTGTGTGTGTGTGTGTGTGTGTGTGTGTTAGCCAGCTGTGGAATCTCAGCAATGAGCTCAGGTGTGTAACTTTTTCATGATTAAGGAGAGAAATCTTCTCAGCTACCAAGAACCATTGTTCAGAATATGTAGGCATGTTTGCATCAAGCACAAGGAATAGAATATGCTGCTTGTATTTTTAGAGCTGTCATCATAAGTAGGCCAAGTACATTTAGTTTATTTTTCTCTTGGTCAAGCAATCAGTATAAGATTATGTCATTTTCACTTACTCCATCCCCGATATGAGTTATAATTCCTCTCCAGGACATGCAACAGTCAATGTAGTGTAACTTTGATGTTGAACCAGTGTTGTCTCACATTCGCACATAGAACCGCTTTCTTTCACATGTGTGGAAAAAACTTATTACAGATGTCATCATTTATTCAACAAGCAGTTTGGTAGTTGATTTATGCAATGAATAGCTAATGGAGCAGCTGCTACAAAATTCAAATCTCCTGTGTGATTTATGGCTGCATTATTGAAGCCACAACTCATTGCTTATATTTTATACAAGGTACTGAATTCTATGATGCTGGGAATTACACAGGTAGATATGATTACATGTGAAGTTTTCTGACAAGTAAGGGGCCGGTTCCATAAATTACGCTGCAGCAGCTAGCTCCCAGAGCTAAGCCCTTGGCCTTTGTTGCTGCAGTACATCTTGCTGCAGCTCATTGGCCTCTGGCCGGCCCTAAGAACGGGTGTTGCAAACATACTATAAAAGCATCACAAGAGAAATCTAGCACTGGAAAGCTCAGAATTATGGAATAGGAATATTATGTCTTTTCAGTTTTTTAGGGATTGTTCAAAAGAGTGTTTTAACCTTATGTTTTCACCTAAGACTCATGCTGGAATTGCAGCTAACCCAAAGGATAACTGTCCACATTATTATAAACAGTTATCCTCTATACATGATCCATAAGGATATATCATATTGACTATATTGTAGAGTAAGGCTGAAATCAAGTATGAACAAGAGAAAGACCCTCCCTTCGCCACACTACCTACATCCTCTCCATCCTTCCAACCCGCAATCATTGTTGTACGGTCTAACCCTTTTAGTTCAACTTGCATACTCTATTTATTTTTTCTTGCCCTCTTGTTCTTTCACGCTCCCTTGCTCTTATTCCCCTCGTTCCCCTCTTTCTTAGTTATTGGTGGAAAATAGAAATTACAGATAATTAAATGACAATTATGATCTCCTACACAGGGGAGTTTTCACTATGGGGAATAACTTAGTAGGTTATTGTTGAGGTCATTCATTAAATACTGGAGTCAAAGACCACACACACACACACACACACACACACACACACACACACACACACACACAAACACACACACCAAACTAGATACTGCGTATTTTAGGCCTGGAGATAGTGTAAACCCTTCTGGTCATGTATTTTCCTCAGGGAGAGGCAGTATGCTGATAGGGTTGGAAGGTCATACTACACGTGGACACACGCACGCGAGCATACATGCACACACACAAGCATGCATGCACACACATACACACGGACACACTAATACGCTCATGCACAATCGCATTCACTTGTTTGCTTGCACATATGAACCCACAATGTATAAATAAGCCACACTGTGGTGGTGTCATTTGACATTTTACATAATAAGGAGCCTGAACGCAGAGATACGAGGCTAACTGTCTAACTGAGGGGAGCTGAGGGGAACATTACTGGGATTCAATAAGATTGGACTAGACCATCCTCTGTTGCACTGGAGAGGAAATGTGCACACACACAAAATAAATCCACACACAACACACCGTCTCTCCCTCCATCTCTCTTTCTGTCTCTGAGGCAGCTCTGTTTGGGTCTCACAATGCAAACAGGATGTAACCTATTTTGATCACGGTGCCATATTGCATCATCAAATATTAACAGACTTGACTGCACTGCATTATGTCTGCTAAATAATGTTTGTTGAATAATCCATGCTGCTTTATCATATCCTTATATTTCTTCCATATTGCATCCATAAAAGACGCAGACGGAGCGGTTACTTCTCATCCTCTCGATGGCGTGTTGTATTTATTCATGTGTGTTGTGAGTACACGTGCTTTTGTGTGTGTGTTTGGAGCATCTGTGTCACCGTAGTCACACACATATCTATTGATAGAGCATTGGTCTGTCTGGGTTTCCCAGTCAACACTCACACACTGATTTGAAATATTCCCCTCTCATTTCTGCCTCTTTATTTCCCCTATCTGTTCTCTGCCCTCTCTCTGCCTCTTTCTCCCTCTATCCCTCGCCTGCCCCTCTCCCTTTCCCCCCCCTCGCTCTATGCTGATCCAGACTTTGGAATTCAATGTTGCTATGGTAACAATGTCGGGTTGGTCCTCTCTGCCTCCCCCTCTTGCTCCTCTTATTCAGGCTAGATGCAGTGCAACTCGCTCTAGAGTCATTCAGTCTTTAGCCCGTAATACTGTCACCTATAACTACTCTAATCTGTATGAGCGTCATCCCGATATGGTTCTATAACGTTTAAATAAAGCATCTATAATGTAAAATGTGTAGCTGATTGGCTGATTTGACAGAAGATGAATCTGCAGCATGAATCTTCAGCCCTGCTAGCTGTCGTTAGGTACAGTGGTGATTTGAGGTAAATGCTCAAATATGCATGCTAACACGCTTACAATGCAGTCTGATTAAGAATTAAAACAATTCAATTTAAAAAAATTCAATTTTGAGGAGGTATAATGTTCAAATGTTCACCATTTTAGTTTAGTGTGATCTATTTTGTTTTACTATCAAATTATATTTGGTTATCTTCTTGATTAATTGGACCATGATTTGGTTTAGAAAATGATGAAATGTAGTAAATGGTGGAAAAATCAAATGTTCTTAAAGAATGGTGTTACGTCTTAAACTGGCTTGATCTTTTGAAAGTTAAAAACTCAAAGATTCCTCATTTCCTATTGTACTAATATGAATAATGTTTCTTTTTCTTTTATCTAAATAAGCTAATGAAATGTAAAATCCCCCCTGTGTTGCTTTATTTTAGGTGCAGCAGCAGAAAAGTGACCATGATGCAAGTTTTCTGCTAACGGACGGAGAACGGGACAACCGTCCACGCCACAACCTCCACCAGCAACAGCTTTCCAGTGAGAAAGACAGAAAGAGAGAGAGAGAGCAAGAGTAAGAGGCAAAAGAGAGAGAACGAGTGCAAGAAGGAGAGAGGGGAGCGGGTGAAAACAGTAGATGGATGCTGTCCGGATTGAGGGGACAGCACGTTCTTCACTGACGAGGAAAAGAAAGATTTCAAGATGGAGTCGAAGGATAGAAACTCGGCGTCAGGTAAGTCTTGACCGGTTGAAAGTTGGCTTTAGTCTTTTACAATGTCAGAATCAGTATTACCTTTTGAAAGGGAAACTTTGAATGCTTAACATACAAGAGAGTGTCTCAGTAGCGATAGCAGGCCACTAAGGCAACTTTATTCCATCTAAGACACGCATGGGTCAATGATACAAGCTGCATGATTCAATTTGTGTGAGAGCATACATGCCTGTTTGTATGTAAAAGGTGCGCCCACTTTTCCTTCCTACTAATCAGATCCAAGGTGATATCATGTTAGAGTGTGTGTATTTGTGTGTGTGTGTGTGTGTGTGTGTGTGTGTGTGTGTGTGTGTGTGTGTGTGTGTGTGTGTGTGTGTGTGTGTGTGTGTGTGTGTGTGTGTGTGTGTGTGTGTGTTGTGTGTGTGTGTGTGTGTGTCTGTGTGTCTGTTTGTGTATTCATCTCCAGCCCTGCTGATTCTGATGGGGGAAATGGTGTCAGGGTCATGAATATGGAGTACTCTGAGATTGGGAGGGTGTGATCTGTTGTGTTTCACATCAATTTCTGTCTTGTTAAGCGGAGTCAGCAGAGTCAACCAACTCTCCTCCAAGGACACATCATAAAGCCACTTATGCACCTCCTACATCCGCCCCTCCTCGCTCTTGCCTTTTTTTCTCATCGCCTCCCTCTCTGCCTCCCACCTTCACCTCCTCTTGCCCCTCATCATCTCACCTGAACGTTGTGCTGTCCTTTCAATAAACTTAACTTTGTGTAAGGTTGTCAACTCACCTCTGCTTTGCAACTCCATTCTTTCTTGTTCTCTAACTTATTTCCCTCTCCTCCATTCTTTCTCCTTTGTTTTCTCTTTGAAGGCATGGTGTGTGAGAAGGGGATCCAGATCCTCCTCACCACCGTGGGGGCATTTGCTGCCTTTGGCCTGATGACGGTGGCAATAGGGACGGACTACTGGCTGTACTCCCGTGCCATGATCTGCAACAGCACAGCCAATGTTACGGGGGAGGATCCCCATAACAAGGACAAGAAGGATCCCGGGGCGCTCACCCACTCTGGACTGTGGAGGATATGCTGCCTGGAAGGTAAAGAAGAAGTTGTTGGAGACATGTTAGGTCTATGGGTGTGATTTGGACTGAAGGGGATGCGTGCTGGAATAAGTTTGCTTTGTTTGAGGCTGTTGAGTTCAGTGAGGAGGCTGCAGTGAAAGCTGATACAGGATCTGGCAGCACAGCTCTGGTTACTTATAAACTGGTTAGTATATAATGAATCCAAATGTAGTCGGACTAAACTGTAGGGACCCGAAGGTGAGCAGGGAAAATAAACCAGAGTCCTTTGAAGATAGAAGAAATACATATTCATGTTTTTGCTATTGTTGCAGAGTAAGTTGATAAGATTGATGACATAAATATGAGTGAATTCAGCTGACCTTAGCGTGTATATTTGATACAGGAGGAAACCACCTTCCTTCCCACAGTACCAGCAGCTCTAAAGCTCTACATGTTATAATCTTATTTGTGGTTTGTTATTTGTTAAATCCGTAAAAAGACTGAATTGTAAAAATGAAAATTCGCAAAAAAGTCCAAATTGGCATCACCCTGTTAGCAGTTTGTGTAGTAAGCTAAGCTAAGCAGCTGCTAGATTAAGCTCAATATATATCTACCTACAGAGAGTGGTATCAATGTTCTCTTCTAACACAGGACATTCAAGTTATTTCCCATATTTCTCAACTATTCCTTCAAGTGTTCTTTCTCGTCTTAACTTCCCAATGTAAGGTAAGGGTGAATGGGGAGTTATTGCCCATTATACTTGTAGAATAATTCAGATTGTCACACAATAATGTAGAGATTTCTGTATTCAGACTTTGATGTATTCACAAGCTCTTGTCTTTTTGTCTCGTCAAAATTGAGTGGGAGGCACTGGATACTGTGGAGTGTTAATATCTTGGCGATGTCAAAGCTTTTAATTGTTAACATATTTTCCATCAGTCACCATGTGTCATTTCTTGTTTTCCTTGTGTTGCAAAGCAGGATGAGTATAAGTGTGTTCTGCAGTGCTCGCCTTGAACTTGACCTTCGGACACTTTGTTCCGAAAGCTGCTGCATTGCTGTGATATCAGTAATCATTAGCAGCAACACATACACAATCTATTTGTATTTGTTAGACCGTACCATAATGACAAGAAAACAATTCAGCATAATTGCAGTATAATTACATGATACTGAAGCGTAACCCTCACTCAAAATAATCCATGAATCATTGTGTTTGATTCAGGCTGCAGTCATTTGATGTAAGTGCTGAAACAAAAGGCCCACGTTCACCCGACGCCCATCAACTTCTCACTCCGAGTGGCGGAAGCTACAGGAACCTGGCATAGGCCATCTCTCGATCCTCAGCTTGTCACTGCAAAACAAGCTACTAATTCATTATACATTACGCAGCCTGGCTAACACTCCACAGTAGAGGCTGTGGTGGAGCTAACAGTGAAGCAGCTACAGCCAAAGGGGTGGTTTAGTGATCTGTGCCTTTGCTCACATACAGACTTCTGTCTCCAGGAAAACCTCTTGGCTCTCCTTATAAAGCATCCGCGGCCCATCCTGGGCTTGGTCATTGTACAAAGCTAATTTGTCCTCATCTCTAAGCTTCCTGATAGCAAAGCAGCCAATTAGAGATAAGCTCGAGCCCTTGCAGCACTGCTGCAGTGCACCCCCACCCACTCCCTCCGTCGCCTCACTCTTTCAGTTTCTCCGCCTGCTATCCCTCTGTCTCACTCCCCCAAACATTATATTTAGTCTTTCACTGGTTTCTCCTCCTTTTCCCCCCCTCATAGTTTCCTCTCTTGCGGTCTTTTCTACCCCATCGCGGTGCAGCAGAGCTGACAGTGTCTTGGCATGGCTTAGAGGTCAAGTATCCTTGATGTCTGTGGAGTATTCAGCCAAGAGAGATGCTCAGTAGTCGTGCAGTGATGCAGCGAGGTGTAGCTGGAGTAGAAATGCAGGACATGCTAGCTCTAAAAGATTTATGCCCGTGGGTGGGTGGCACATTATGCTGTGGATAGAGATGTGTCCTGTCCTCCTCTCCAGCCCCTCTGCAGGTTCACTGAAGGTGGGGCTGCCCTGAATTACCTGTCGGCCATTTCTCATTTTAATAGAACATTTCTTTATTCATTTATAACCAAGCCCCACAACTCTGTCAGCTGAGATCTGCTGAGATCTGGCTGTGTCAGGCCTTATATTTATTATTAACAGGATACTAAATACTATCGAAATACTAATACCAATAAATACTAATACTAATGAAATTCTTTTGATTATATAAAGGTGGATGTTGTTAAAATGGAACCCCATGCTTTCAGGCAAGACTGTAACCTGAACACACTTACATCGCTTATTTAATCCCATTTTTTTTTAATTGTGAGGATAACACAGAATAACCAAGCTAATAGGTCCACATACAATGTACGTCTTTTAATGAGAAGCTGTTAGCGATGCACGTTTCTGGTGCAGGGATTCAGTGATCATTCCTTGTTTTTAGGAACTGAAGGAAATCTGCCAAATTTACACTAATGTCTCAAAGATAAATGCATGCACCTAAAGCTCCTGATGATAACACTGATCTGTGTGCCTCAACTGATTTACCTCCGTTTCTTTACAGAATAACCTGTGGAAATATAAGAGCTGTGAGAAAGAGACCTGCTCACCCCACATCTGTCCGTCTCTCCCTCCGTCTGTGTCTCTTCATTCCATCACTTCCATTCATCTTCCTCACAATCCATCCATCAGCAACAGTGGTGTGTTGTCATCATCGTGCGTGCACCCCTCCGTTCGTCTGTCTGTCTACATACAAGACCCCGACGGGTACTTATTTGTCTGCCTGTGTCTGCATGTATTTATGTGTGTGTGTGTTTACTATATATGTGTGTGATGTTACTAACTTGCATGCAGTAAGTGGAAGTGTAACATGTTTGAGAGATTTTTCTCACAAAGATATGACTGTGTCTCTATAAGTTTGTCCCTCAGAAGGATATGTGTTCCTAAGGTTACACAGCTATGATTTATGTTTTATTGTGTCTGGTCACCCCTGTTTTTCCTCTCAAATCTCAGGAGTAAAGAGAGGAGTGTGTTCTCAAATCAACCACTTCCCAGAAGATGCAGACTTTGACCATGACGGGGCAGAGTACGTCCTACGTAAGTCAATATCAGCATTACTTGGCATGGATGATGAATGAATGAGAGAAGCCTGCTTATGAATAAGAGGCAGAAGATTATCTCTGCAAGAAATAAACATGTAACACTGTGCACAGGAAGTCAGGGGAGATGGGGTGCCCTAGTTCGTTCTCAATGCCCTGCAGTGATATTTTCTTCTCCATGATATGCTACATGTGTGCCTGTGCATACATAAAGAACGGCCTGTGTTCTGTTTACAATGTTGCAGAGGCATTTTGCTGGCATTTAGGTGGCATTTCTCTCCCATGGCCTAGTTGTTCTAGATGAGAGCAGAGTGCTAGAGTGTGTGTGTGTGTGTGGTGTGTGTGTGTGTGTGTGTGTGTGTGTGTGTGTGTGTGTGTGTGTGTGTGTGTGTGTGTGTGTGTGTGTGTGTGTGTGTGTGCGTGTGTGCGTGTGCGTGTGCGTGTGTGCGTGTGCGTGTGTGTGTTGCATGGTTGGCAGACCTGCTGAAAGCACTGAAGGCCACATGGGGAGGGGTTTGATTCGATTGTATGTCTAAAACTGAGTAATTAATTTCCTCACAATGTATTATGTGTATTGTTTAATGGAGCAGCTTTTACCATTGTCACTTTTTGTTACTATGCTTCTGCATCCTCTTTGTATTAATCAAGTTTATGGTGTATTATTTAACACTTTTATTCTATTTGGTGACAAAGACGGTTACTGATAGAGCAGGCTCTGTTACTGTACATACTTCAATCAAAATGCTCTACAACAAAAGAAAATTGGAGTATTGTATGCAGCATTGTTTACCCTTCCTAGATTAGATATTTAGACAACTTAAAGCCATATTGAGCTTTAAGAGAATAGGGTGTTTGTTAGCTTGTTAACATTGTGAGTTTAGCAAACGTTAAACTCGGTGTGACAGACACAGGCTTCAAAAAGTTTAATTTACTCCTAATATAATAATGAAAAATGCCCTTTTAGTGTCAGAACAGGCTTTGTGCTAGAGGCAATATAAGAACACATTTCCTCCGATTTTTGTTTGTGTCAACTCTTGTCTCTTATTGTGTAAGTACTAATAATGCCTCACCTTTATGTTATGTAACTGCATGAGGCCCAATGTGGAAAATATGTGACTGCTTTGAAAAATGGGTACAAGCTTTACTTAAAGGTAGGGTAGGTAAGAATGGAGAAACCAGCTCGAGCGCGCTAGAATTTGAAAGTACGCAGCCGAAAAAAATTGGCTAAAATAATAGGTCGTGCTTTTTTTACAGCGCTACGGCTTCCACAGATGAAATGTTTTAATGTATTTATTGTCAAAGCATTTCATATATTCATTGCTATCGGGATGTTAAGAGCATTCCATGGAATATAACAAAAAGTGTTTCTGAAGTGAATTACCTACCCCACCTTTAAGTAACTATTGGGCGAAAGAATAGGTCAAAGTGTGTGCTCACATTTACTCCAAGTGAGCGCTGCAGGCATTATAGTATTATATTATATAATAAAACTGTAAGAAAATCCAGAATTTAGTCACATTTACTTTACTGAATATTTCCACTCCTTCTCATTTCCACTTCCCCATTATCCTCTCCTCTGTTCAGGGGTAGTCAGGGCTTCCAACATCTTCCCGATCCTCAGTGCCATCCTGCTGCTGATGGGAGGGGTCTGCATCGCTGCTAGTCGGTTCTATAAGAGCAAGAGGAACATCATTCTGGGGGCTGGAATTCTCTTTGTGGCTGCAGGTAACTCAGAAATACTGTGTGTAGAGACAAGGGTTTATATGTGTGTGGCTGTGCGTGTAAGTGGTGGTCTGGAGAATACAACTTGCCCTAACAGTCTTTGTTCTTTGTTTAGGAGTGTGGCTGTGTTTAGACTATTCTGTCAGTTTAATAGAGAGTTTAACATTCAACATTCATCTTGCCAGTTGTCTTTTATTGGGAGTGTCACAAATCATCACGTCAGACAAATGTGTTTATTAGTACTGTAAGTTGGTCTGTCTGACTTTATTTAGCTCTCTCATAAATACCGTATTTCTGTACTCCCTCAGGGCTGAGTAACATAATTGGTGTGATAGTGTACATCTCAGCTGCCCTCGGGGACATCTCTCCTAAGAAGGACGAGGATAAGAAGTGGCAGTACTCCTACGGTTGGTCCTTTTACTTTGGAGGCCTGTCCTTCATCATGGCCGAGATGGTGGGGGTGCTGGCTGTCAACATCTACATCGAGAAGAACAAGGAGCTGCGATGCCGCTCGCGCACCGACATTTTCAAGAGTACCACGCACGCCATGCTCCGCCTGCCCAGCTACCGCTTCCGCCGCCGCTCCCGCTCTTCCTCCCGCTCCACCGACCCCTCCCGCTCTCGAGACCCCTCACCTGTAGGGGGGGGCAAAAACTTCGGCCTGCCTCCCTCTGCGCTGCTTTCCCAGGGCCCCATCTCAGTGTCCACTTTACCAAACCCCCACTCTCGCTCTCACACGGCCCTGGCTGGAGGTGACATCTCTCTCTACACGTTGTCCCGCGACCCCAAACTGGGGGGTCTGCCGCCCATGTATGGAACGGTGGACAGGGCCACGCTCTACCAGCTCCACAACTGCTTCCCAAAGGATGGAGGGGGAGGGGGGGTGATGTTGAGTGGTACACTCCCTTCTCTTAAGTCCCACAACCCTTCCAATTCTTCCAACTCCAACGCGGCAATGCCCAACTCAGTGGGCTCCGGCCCTCCACCATTCACCTCGTCCACAGGAGACAGGGAGCGAGGCATGGGGACACTGGACAGGCTGAAGGGGGACAGGGAGAGCAACTCTAACACCCTCAATAGGAAGACAACGCCTGTGTAGAGCGAAGGTTTGAGAGGGGGAGGCGAGGAGGAAGGGAGAGAAGGAGAGTGGGTAGAAAGAGGCAAGGTAGAGAGGAGACAGACAGGTAGTGAAATCTCTCCCTCCATGTTCACTGTTACTTAGTCTGCTCAACCTCACTGAGAACAAAAACAAGATGAGTAATAACAGAGTGATAATAACAACAACAATGAACTTTCACAATAAAACTATTTTGATATTTTAACATGCTAGAAATGATTTATTTTGTTAATGATCAAACGCAATTAACCTTGGGCTATAATGAAAATGTTTCACATACTTTTTGTGCAATATTACTGCTAATTAATCAGATCATCATTAATGTAAAATTGTTGTTGTGATTATTCTTAGCGTTATTACAGGCTAGCCGTATTTGCAAACACTATAGTTTGGAATGAAAATTTGAATTTTCATGTTACTTTCTCTCTGATTTCGATCTGACGACTTTTACTGTGAATTTCTTCCATGCAGAGCCGCTGGACTGCCAGTGAGCTGTGTGTAACTGTGTCAAAGTGTCAAGCATGAGTGTGCACAATATGTGGGAGAATGAGGGCCTGTAATTTTTTTACCCCATATTATATGATTTTCATTTATAACATGAATTCAGATTTGAATACTGTAAATTGTCTTCCAATATTGATACTGAAAGAAATGCAACAATAATGTGAGTGACTGAGAAAACTGACCAACGTCATTGTTATTATAAGTCTGAGTTTTCTATGGGCCTCTGTTAGTCTTATTTCCATTCTAATCAGTGTTAACAGTAGTACTTGTAGCTATAGTCGTGTTGAAGATGTTTGTTCTTGGGCATTAACAGAAACCTCTGACTGGAGGAAGCAGAAAAAAGAGATATAGAATAATACATTTGTACAGATTCAGGTAAAGGTTACTGCCTGAGCAGAAAAACTAAAAACCTAATCATTTTTTTCTATGAAGAGTCCCAAAGTGAGACATGCAACTCATCATTTTCAGTGGCAAAAAAAGACAATATGTATATGTGGGTTGAGAGGGTTTAAAAAAACACTATAGAGAAAAACTTTTGAAAAGATACATGTACATTGTAATTTACGCATACATATATTTGTAAAGTCTATAGATACGTTTTTTCGGGACCACTGTTCAAACTGGGTATGCATTTTGGGCTGTTTTGTTCCCGGTGCCCCCCCTGGACTCTTGTTGGACGGTTTCATCCTCTAACCCTGCGCAGCCATACTTGCTCCCCAAGCCCCCACCCCCCCGCCAGTATTTGGTCACATGATCAGCGTTCCTCAACTCTATCACATGACCACGAACAGATTCACCAGGCGACCCCCCAAACCTCCCCAAAGATTCTTTTCACTGTGCTTCCCCTGTGACCCCCGGCTCTTAAGTCTGAACTCTGACATTATCTGTTTATGTTGAGGAGAATGTAAACACTTTACCCCCCCGTCCCGTCCCCTTTTACCCCCTTTTACCCCCCGTCCCCCCCACACTCTCTCTTCTAAACGTCCCGAGTGACTGCAGATCCGGGTTGAAACCATGGACACGCCGCTACATGATATAATGAAGAAGCAAAACAAAACAACGAGACGCTTCCAGATTCTATTGGTTTTCATTTCTTTGATTTCATTTGAAAAAAAGAATAATGTGATTAAAAACTGCACACAGATAGCATTTATGTGGGCAATATGAATAGTATGTAGTTGAGAATAGATATATCTAGACAAATGATTATGGTTTATCTAAATGTGTGATAAACTTAAACACTGTATTGCACGAAGTTTATAAAAAAAACGATAACAGACATATACACAGACTGCTGTCTTTTGTTTCTGTTTGCCAAGAAAAAAGAATGGGGTCTCTTCTGATGATCAGAGTGAGCTTATACCTGTGTTGAGTTTCCTCAAGAGCATCTGTCGACAGTCAATAAGTATTCAGACCATTTACTTCAAGTGGCTATAATTAAAATGTATATGTTAACAATGTATTTAAAGTTAAATTCTGCAGCTCCAACATCTTAACTGTTTTGGTTCACTCAAATCCGCATTGTTTTCGGTTTAAACTAGCAACTGTTTTCAGCATAAAAACTAAAGCATAAAAGTCACACTTACTGCACCAAATAGCACACAAACACAGTGAGCGACATGCTAGTGGACGGAGTGGAGCATTTAGCAGCTAAATAGACAGATATTAACCTCAAAAAAGAGCTAAAAGAAAGTGAATATTGAACTTAAATCACAACTAATAACAACACTTATTGCAGGTTTAGGTAAAATAGCAATAGCAAACTTTAGAGCATTTACTATCATTAAAAGTGAAATGAATGTGTAACTTTCTTTTACTCAACATTGCTGATCTTCATTGTACAGAATAATACCTGTGCAGTCTGACACAGGATTATCTTTCACATTTTTGTTGCTGAAAGTTTCTCTACTCACCAAATTAAGACATGTACATAGCCATTGGTAAGTCTTTGGTGGCCAATCGTGATCCGAAATGCAACCGGATCAAGCGTGATGTAAACACTTGAAACCCCACATGCACCTATTCTGAGAATAGACTCTACAGGGAAGTAGAAGACTTTGTGTCCTGTACTTAAATATTGAAATACAATATGTTCGTGATTCATAAGTTGAGATAGTTATCTTAGTTCAATCCAGAAAATGTATAGTTGTCTCAAACATGTCTACAGAGGATTTCTAAGTCTAAGTCAAGAAGTATAGGGACAAATTATGCTACACTTAAAGTATGAGAATGAAAGAAACAATACTGTACTAAAGTTCAGTACTTGATAAAGTGCATTCAGTCACTTCCCACCACTGTTTTGTCTTAAGTGGACAAAGCATAGCTCTAAGTTACTCATGCTCAAGGTCTCTTAGCAATCTTTGATGTGTTGTGATCCTAAAAAGACTTTGCCCTTTGTTGTCAGACCTGTATAATATTTGCAAATAAATGGGAAGCACCAGATGGGCTGTATGTAAAATATGATAATGAGAAAAGCATCTCAAATTAATTCATAGCATTTTCCTATGACTACCTAAGCACATATTTTTCTTACTGATAGGCCATCTGGTACCTCATGCATGTTTTTGTATGAACAATTATGAAGTACTGTGAAGGTGTGCTTCTGGCTGTTCGTATTAACTGTTGGTAGTAATACTTACAAATAGCAATGCACCAATTGTAAGATAAACCATTGACTTATTTCCCATAAATCCCACATAATAGTTGTCCATGACAGGTGACGTAGTTGTCTATAAAAAGCGACAACATTTACCATGGATGAGGTCAGGGTGGATAGCTGGGTTTTAAAGGACAACACTTTCACCCAGGAGACCGCATTTCTTGTCCTGTGTGAAATCAAAATTAAACGTTGACTTGTTTTTAAAGTAACCAAATTCCCATCATTTCTGTATTTTACTGTTTTACCCAAAACCATGATCGATTCCCATTCTTAAACCTGATCAACTTTGTTCATATCATTGCACCATTTTATGACTAACCGTTGGCTTTGGTACCTTCAGGTCCACTTTAGGTTTTGCTTGACCTCACAGGGTTGATCACTTGTAAGGAGGAAAGTGGGAATATTTCCAGTGTGGTTTAAGATGCGGGAGTCCCTTCAGAGACAAGAAATTGTACTTAAGATGCATTAGGGCCGAGGGAAGCAGTGTCACATCCTTGACAAGGGGCCTGAGATTCCTAGCGGTGCTCGGGACCCTGAGGATTATCTGTAGTGCCTTTCCCTGCTATTATCATACCTACAGTCTAGTTTTAGTCACAGTGATGCAGCCCGGGTTTAGTGAGGAAGGATGAGAGGTAGCCAAAGCAAACAAAGTATTTTCCCCTTTCTATCAAGAGACCCATTTACAAACATGCAGCTATTGGTTGTGCCCCACTTGTCACAGAGTCTCAGTAGCACTATTAACAGCTAAATATACAACCAGGATAGTGTGTCATGTGGATACAGTTTCTGCCCACTGAGAGTTAAATGGATGTGTGAGTGTGTGTGTAGGTGCCTGGATGCCACTCACTCACCAGCAGATCAAGTGTTAGATTATGTTAGTGGGACATCTCGGTTCTGATCGGTCTGTTGATCGGTCTTGTGTGCGGTTGTGTGTGTGGCACAGGTGTGGGTCGAGGTGTGTGTGGAGGTAGGGTGGAGTAGTGACAGGTGGGCTCGCCTGGAGACAGCAGGGAAAGTGACGCAACAAGGTCAGGGGTGGAGAGAGAGAGAGAGAGAGAGAGAGAGAGAGAGAGAGAGAGAGAGAGAGAGAGAGAGGAAAGGCACAGGGGTATGAGGGTAGGCTGGGGGAACATAGTTGAAATTCAAGGGTAAGGTTTCCCAACCTCTGCAGTGAAATGCATTGCGATGAGCTGCACTGGCCTAATTATAGAGGAGCAGGCTTGGGGGATGGTGGTGTTTGGCAGAGAGGTTAGGAGTCACTTTGAAGGGATGAAAATGGGTGAATGTCAAGTTTGAGAGCGTACAAAGTGTCATGTCAGCAAACAAAAGGGAGACAATCATTTTATGTCAAATCCCTTTAATGATAAGCAAAACCGGCGCCACATAATGTACATATATATGAGTAGAAATAAGCCTAAAACTTGTAAAATAGCATTTCTTGGTAGAGAGAAAAGGAGAGCATCCTATGACATTATTTAAAGTGTACTTATTGCATACATATTACATATAAAGTGACGGGAGACAACATTGCAAACAGAGACCATTCGTACAATATAAACACATTCATTCAGTTTATGTACAAAGTTGAGCTTATAAAGTGAGTCCATACAATTCTCTGATACACAAAAAGGTATTTTAATCACTTTTTACAGTTGTTTTCATTCAACATACATTCATACTGAAGCAGCATTCAGCAAATTGTTGAAAAAAACACACATAAGTTATAAATAATGGCATGAAGCCTCTTCTTTAACAAGTAGTAAGTGTATAAAAGCTTCATAGGACTTAGAATATGAACTTTTTTACAATATATAATTTAGCAGATATGACACAAAACTATACAGTATTTTTTGCTAAATTGATGGTTATAGATTCTGGTGGTGCCTTATGAATTTTAAACAAAATATTTATGTTAAGTCATTTTTATGAGACATCTGTAATTTGATCTTCATTATTTGTCATATAATCGCACTTTTGATTTACAATCTCATTCTTGTGTATTGTGTCTAACTTAAAGAATGTCCTTTCAAGAAGAGCAACATTAGTAGAGACCTAAAACGACAAATGCTAACGTTCGATAGACAGCCCCGTCTAGCAATCATATGAATTATAACAGAAACTCTGTTTTTTGTTTTGTAGAGCCACAAAAACTGTGAAGAGAAAATAAAAATAAACACATTTTAATTTAAGCCATCATTTTTTTTTCTTCACAGAAATGGGCTTCCATACTTAGCATTAAAGTTTAAAAAAAAGTGTTTGAGCCTTTAAAAGGTTTTTTATGATATACTTATGCTGGCAAAAAGTTGTAGTAGATATTTGTATGTGGATGTACAACTTTAGACAGGATAACAAGATTTGTGTGACACAACAAAGCTTAAAATGAAACCATTAAACTAAAATGGCTATGTCCAACTATTTCTACCAAAAATAACACTAAAACACATTTGTTTCAAATTCTGGAGGCCTTTCTAAAGTGTTTCTGAATTCTCTACAAACATTTTGATTAAGACCTTGTATGACTTCTCTGACAAATTAAATGCCGAGAATAAGCAGAGTCACCGCCTTCAGAAAATGGATGTTTTCCACTCTCAAACAATACATCAAGAATACTGTGTGCATATTTGATTATCATTCAAGTGTTAGGTGACGCTATTCTTCTGTGGAAAGCATTTCTCCCAGGGGCTGAAAGGAAGAGAGAGGAGGATAAAGAGGCAACCTCCAAAAATAAGAATTCCTCCCGCGGAGCCGACGCAGGCCACAGACCAGGACAGCTCATAGTGTAAAGGTATGGAGTCATCACTGGACAGCAAGGCCAACACGGACTGTTGGAATATCAGGACAGACAGGAGGACCAGCACACCTGCAACCAGAGAGGACGTTCAGATTACATCACACTATAACTGCGTAATATCCACAAACAACTCATGAAGACCAAATAATTATTATCTTGCCAAACATCAGTCAGGTATGGATACTTGAATGTAATACGGTAGAATGTGAGGTCCCACCTGATAGGATGAAACAGAAGGAGGCTGGCTTGAGAAAGAAGGGCACTCCTTTGCTGAGGGACATGCCGATGCAGATGGAGCCCATTGCCATCATGGTCAGACTCAAAAGGGCCATGATAGCTGCTGCTAGATTCAGCTCTGTTAAGAAAAGCAGAAAGAAAGGAATATATTGAATACTCTACAGTAGGTGAACATTTGTGAAAAGAAGTGTTGATAAAACCTGCAAATATATGCAGTGAAAAATATTCAACAAAGACTGCAGAGGCATTGTGGAATCAGATATAACACCACCTCACAAAGTTTGATTCTACTGGGATTAAAGTTCATTTTACTTCATTGTAAAAAAAACACGCATTGTGTGAATTGTGCCACTTCCCTTACTGGCTCTGTTTAAAACAGATTGTATTGGCATTACAAACCTGAACAGATGCTACTGAAGTAGCCGATCAGCATTTCCCAGCAGCCAGTGCCAGTTTCGTGTTTGTTCACACTCGACCACACAGATATTATTATTATATTAATTAAAACGCGGCAAATACAACATGTAGGTTGTGGGTTGTTATTGGCAGGAAGCAGAAGCCAACAAAAATAGGTGGGATAAATAACAGTGAACTCAACACAGCTGTCTAATCTTCTGGTCAACCAGTTTTATGACTAATTCACATGTGTTTTCCTTAACACCCATATCAGCAAGTGTGTGACTATAAGATGTTTTAAATAACCTGCAGAGACTTAAATGTAGCTCGAAGGGAATCAATCATCACTGTGAACACATTTCATTAATGCAGTTGGATCCACTGCAGTATTTTTGAAGAGTCTCTATTGTTGGTGCCTGTCTGGCATCTACGAGCTCACTGCCAAACAGCAACTACTAACGTCATGCCTTTGTGGGGATGTATTTAGGCACATACTGTACGCACACACACACACACACACACATATACACACACACACACACACACACACATGCACATACTGACACGCACACACGCTATCGTGCGCAGACCGCAGGTAAATGTTTACCATTGTACACCATCTCAGTTTAGCATGTCAGTATGATAACATTAGCTTATTATCACTAAATACCGTTGCTTATTGTCTATCTTCTGGGTTTAATATGCAAAGCACGCCAGTTTGTTCTAACAGCATGTACCAAAAGCTCAAGTTGACTTTAAGCTCATTGTGATGCAGCTATCAAATCACAGCCAGTTGATCCTCAAATTGCACTGAAGCCAGCGGCTGCCTGGACGGTAAGGTAAACACATGAATCAGTCTGATAGCTTATGGTTGCTTAGGAAAATGGGTGGCAGCGGAAGTTAATGGGCTGAAACACGCAGAAAACACCAGCACGGTCCTCTGAGCACCCCAGTGAACATCTTTATTGATGGAAGCTGCATTGTTACTGTAAGCGTGCAATGCATCTGCATGTGTGACAGGAATTGCAGGGAGGAATTTAAATGTCTCACGTTTGTTCGTCGTCTTCTTGAATATGACTGCATTGTCCCCGGAGGTGAAGAACTTAAAGTAGGTGCAGTTGGTTACTGTAGGTAAAAAGAAAGATCATACACATGAGATCAGATATACACATACATTTACAGATACACATGCACACCTGCACACACACACACGCACACACGCACGCACACACACACGCACACACGCACGCACGCACACACACACACACACACACACACACACACACACACACACACACACACACACACACACAGGCTCACATTCCTATGGATAGCTGCTGGTCTTCTGTTATGTGCCTCCTATGCATCCATGCACTCTGCCCTTCCAGTGATTATTCCTATTTATATCCAAGTGTGGAGCATTAGCTGCAATACTCAGAGACACACACCGCTACACACACACACACACACACGGCCCAGCACTGTACATATGGTGCCGCCAGAGAGGGTGAGAGACAGCAAAACACTGAGGGTGGATGGCACAGGGGAAATAGAGAGGGAGACAAGAAGAAGGGGCAGATGGAGGATAGAAATTGAGAGGCGTGGCAGCAGAAGAAGAAGGATTGAGGGGAAGGGGATATGTTGGGTGAGGAAATGATGAAGGGGGATGCAGGAAATATGGATAAAGGCTCAAAGCATGAGTAGTGAGGGAAGGAGGAGTGAGTTGGGGGCAGATGGAAGGGGTGGTGAGTGAAGAGGAAAAAAGAGGGAAGCCACAGATGGAGAAGGAGGTGAGGGGAGCAGGAGATGTCAAGGGGGGAGGAAACACAGAGGGGTTGGTTAATACTGCATTAGACACTCTCCCTCAGTCCCTGTCTGTCCCTCTTCCTCGTTCCCCCTCTCTATATTTAGACAAAAACTGTGAAGTAGTCAGATTCCACTTGGCTTCACAAGTGCATAGTGATGACTTTCACCCACTGCATATTCATTATGTTGTTCAAGATGACCACATGCTCGTCACACATTTCCTTCACATACAAATATGTTTGTGCCTGAGCACATTTGCAACATTTTGACTGCAGCAGACACGCCATTTATCAGCTTACTGATTTTCTGTAACACATCATGCTATCACAGTCAACTGCTTTTGCTCTCGCTACCCCTGCTGAGACTGTAATTATTGAGCTGTCATGTCCCTCTCCAGCAGGCAGCGAAGACGGATAGCTGGTCTGAGATGACAGGGCCGGCATCAGCGGGGCCGCACTTTGCCCGGGACCGAAGCCAAAGGCATGTAAACAGCGATGTGACACAGAGAAGCAGAGATGGCAAAAACAGTTGTTTCCCTCAAAACATGACAAGCCCACGGCCATCTGCGACAGGCGGCGTGGGCCAACAGTGTGAAGACGTGTGAGAAACATTGTCAGAAGCATACTGGCTGCTCTCACACACAAACAGACCGTCTGAGAGGCATAGATATATATCTGCTAGCTTAAAGCAGCCAGAGAGGCAGGACATTTTGACAGGTAAGATGAATTAGCCCTTGACGACAGCATATAAAAACAATGACACGCATCCTAATTCAAGGTGATATATGTATGTGAATAGTATTTATGTATATGTGATCCACGTGTATATCTGCTGGATGAGGAGATTTGTTTTTGTTTCTTTAGAGCTCTGCTGTGTCTCAGCAGATACCCGGAGATAGGCAGTGACTTCCTGGAGCGACCCCTATCTCCATCTCCCTTTACCAATACCTGCCCCTCTCCATCTCCAGACTTGCTTTTCAGACAGAAGTAGGTCATTGTGGAGATATTCAACGCACTCTGGAGAATCTAACCACGGTCAAGTTGAATAAAGTGCTTTTAGAAAGGAGCTGTCACAACTCTAACCATGGATGTTCGTCAACACAACAAACCTGTGGTCTGCCCCGTATCCCCTTGTCTGTACTGTGTGTACAGCAGGAGATGATTAGGTACCCAGTCAAGGGAGAAACTTGAAATCGATGCTTCATTACCCTGACAATGTTGCGAATCACCACGATGTTATTGTATGATCCTACCTGTACCTAGATGCTGCTTTGTGTTGTTACAATAGGATAAGAATTGAAAACCGCTATACTGTGGTCCTCCTCGTGCTCTGTTTCCAAGCATCGCTTTTCTTTAATGATTCAATTTGCACATTATCTGTAGGATGACCTAGATGCATATGTATGCAGGCAGCTTTACATACACAACTATCCTCCCACTATCTATTTGCAAGGTTACAGTATGTGTTCGTAGAAATAAAGGGAGATATTAAATGTTTGCTAAAAATCATAAGTATCTTCCTCATAAATCTGTAGATCGTATTAGGGATGGGATTAATATGAAGTGTTGCCATAGCTGTCCTCAATTCCTTATGGGCTCAGATAAAAGACCTGGAGATGTAAGCATATTCCCAGAGGGCATGCACCGTATTAGTTATGCCTGCTCCCTCTGTTTTCACATCAGTGGTGATGGCAAAGAAGAATCGTGTCGATTAAATGTACATGTTTTTTCCCTCAATGATGTCAACAGCCTGCAACCTCTAAGAAACATCCTTTGACCCTTTTACCATTAATTCACTCTTATACTGTAGCATGGAGTCAGCCTTGAGGTAGAATTGCATGGCCGGGCAATTCAGTTTGCAGAGAGGCAGACATGAGCAGACAGTCAGAGAAACAAAGTAGACACATGCCCTCCAGAAACCTCACCTGCTAACCTCCTAGACAGCACAAACAGATAAACACAAACTCTCACAGACACACAACTGCACTCCAGCCAGGGGTCTCACCTCCATTTAGTTCAACGGGGCCGCAGAGCTCCCTGTCTGGGTCTATGTCCGCCACAAATAGGGTGCGGATGCAGCCCTTCCACAGGCCATAATATGCCATCTGGCAGGTCTGGTTGCCGCTGAAATTCTTTGGTTGTGCCAGCTCCACCCAAAACTCTGTGCCCATGCCCAACACGGTGAGGGTCACGCCAATGATAGCCACAAAGAAGGCCAGCTTGATCTTTCCTTCCTGGCTGTCACTCATCTTCTGGACCCTCCTTCCCTGTCCCCTTCCACCTTTTATTCCAGCTAAACCCCCACCTTGTACAGTCCCGGCCACCCCGATACGATCATCACCATCGGGCTGTACGATGAAGTTGGACCACATGATGATCTCAACTGGCCAGGCCCGACGAAGACAAGGGGTGAGGGGGGAGGGGGGGGGCTTATTATAAGGGGAGCAATATAATAGATGAAAAGATGGGAGGATGGTTTAGTAGGGAGAAAACAGGAAAAGGATAAGGAGTAGGATGGAAGTGTTAAAACAATATATTAAAAATGAGGAGACACAGCTATCAACTATCCTGTGATTGATGGGTAAATTAAGCAAAAGTGGTCAGAGGGAACAAAGGATAATAAGTGGACAGTCAAATGAATTAGACAGAAAGAAATATGAACAGAGCCATGAACAGAGCTACAAGGAAGTGAGGGGCAGATGAAGTAAGGAAATTATAAAATGGGAGGAGACGGATGTAAGGACCAGGAGAGCCGGTGACTGTTTTCCGTCCAGTCCCCTGAAATAGAGAGATGAAACAGAAAGATGAAAGCAGCCAGCATATGCTTCACAAGAGCAAAATCCTTTCATCAGCAGCGTAATATTTAATTTCCAAGAGCTTTATCAGCGTCTACAGTATTCCCTCCCTAAAAGCCATATGACATGCTTCAAGCCAACAATACATAAGCCATATGGCGTTTCCCTGAAAGGCAGATTCTGTTTCTGATGAAGAAACAATTGGGCTGGATGAGCCGGTGGAGTCGGGTGGTGCCGGTTCAAGGTGAGAGATAACACCGCAGCGCCAGACTGGACCCCCCATCTTCTATTTTGCCAGAGCAGTTGACAACAGCAGGTACACTATCTCTGGCTTAGACACAGATCCCTTTTGATCTGAGGGGATAATGGGTTGCCACAAATATCTCCCGTCCTGCATTACGTGTACCAGAAAACACTTGGAATCTGCCGCCATGACGGTCTTTTTAAGCATGTGTGAGTGTTTTTTTTTTGTCGTGTGGCACTGTGAGTAGGTCCAGGCTTGCGGAGTTGTTTCTGTTATCCCGAACTGTGAGGGAGGGGGCAATTTGGAGCAGATTAAAACGTGAGTGACGGGGCCCAACGATGTGGCTGCTCTGCGCAGGGAGCATGAGAGGTGATAATTCATGGCTGAACCTTCTGACAGAAAGGGGCCTGCAGTAATTAACTCTGCTGTGCAGTGCAACAGGTCACATAGTGGAGGCAACAGGCCTGGCCAGTTAGGGAGCAGCACCAGGAGGCCACACACAGTTGGTGGATCACTTAATTCAGGGGTTTTGCGCTGACAGCATCAGAGTTTTTATATAGGCAGCGCACCACATGAACCCTCTGAGTGCGTGGACACAAATCTATTGTGTACCATACTTTTCAGATATAAAGAGCAGTATGCAGCATACATTTAGTTTTGCAGTAAATGAAATTACAATAAAAGTCATTTATTAATTCAAACTCCGACCATTCTAGGTTATAGCTGGATTTTAGTTTCTTTCTTTGTTTTGTGAAGAGAAGATCTTTCGGTTTTCCGACTGCTGTACTGACACAACCAGACACCTTTTGCTTTAGGAACTTGTTCGAAGTCGTTTTTAGACATTGTGTGACATTTTATAAATTAAATGACTGATATACTTATTGAGAGAAATGTGTGTATATTAATTTAAAATAAGTTGAAGCAGCCATACAATTATGTATCAAATACATTTGGATTATACATTATCATACATAGACTATTTTTCAAAGCAATACATTGTGTAACTTTATATTCAACCAAACCAAATTCTTCATATGTGTAAATAAGAAAACATAAATAATATATTATATATATAATAATAAATAATGCTAATAATAACCAACTAATAATGTCAGTTGAACTTAAAAATGCCCACTCTATTTAAAAGAGTAAAATCCATCTGCTATGGTAGATCATGTGATACTAATAAAAGCTCCATAACAATCACACAATGGATTTTTGACATCTAATTGATAGAGATATTAATCACAACTCACAATAATATAAATATGTTACCTGATCCTAATTTAAAGCGAGCACTGGAGAGGGATATAATCTCTGAATATTAAGAGCTAATCTTAAAAATCCAAATGTCTTTAATGAGCCAAAGCTTTGGAATAACAGCCGTGCATGTGATTACTCCCCCAGCATTAAGTGTAATAAAGAATAAGACGGCAGCTGTTGACAGCCAAGTTAGTAGTTATAGAGTTACAAAGCTCGATCACATTACATCCATATTAACCACGGGATGATCGAAGGGGTCAAAGCATGGCAGGCGAACCTACTGGAAGGATAACACACACATGTTCATGTTGTTCTAAAACATCCTAAGCAGTGTATAGGCCTATATGTGTGTTTTGTCAAATTTGATGATGCAGCAAAAAAAAATACGGTGCACTGGCTTGGGGACAAATGGGTACATTTTCAGTGAGGAAAGTTAGGTACTCTTTCTAGAGTTTCACCAAAGACAGCCACAGCCCCCTGTGTGACATGTGTACATAAGAAAGCAACAACTAGAGCAAAAAGAAGAATAAGTCTGACCTGTTTGGTGTGTGTTGTTCAGTTCAGGAGGAAGAGACGCTTGAAACTTAATAGAGGGGGAGAGTGGTGATGGGAGAGTAAGTGAGAGAGTGAGAGGGAGGTACATGAGGGTTATGGAAAGTAAGTGTAACAGGGGAGGGGGCTGTAGCCTGGTTGGTTAACACTGTTGATCACTAAATGTGTGTGTTTGCACGGCTGTTCTCCCCTCTGACTGTACCTTCCATCTGAACAGCACCCTGCACACACTCCACACATGTTTGAATGTTCAATGAATGAGCTGAGGTGCTGCAGTGTGGTCCGGTCACATGACGACAGCCATGATTAAAAACATGCCTGTATCTGTGCCAGCCTCGCTGTTTGTGTGAGTGTCTATTTTAGACTGCCACCTGTTAATGACATTAAGTTAGGCTGAAGGAGGAGCCTGTGTTTATACGAGAGGGGCTAGGATAGTGTTTTACAGCAACAGAAGTGTGAGGTAAGAGCAAATCTGACACAGAGAGTGAAAGTGAAACGGGGAGGGCAGCAGAGGGAGGGACAGAAATGGAAAAGGGAAAAAAAGTGCAGGAAAGGACAGAAGATGGGAGCATAACGTTGAGAGAGTGATATAAAGAAACACTAGGTGCCCATATGGATAATCTTGCTGAAATGAAATACTAGAGAAGAAATAGAAAATGTGCAGGCCCATTTCATTCCTCACTGAACAAGATCCAGAGAGATTTCAGACTCACCCTGGTCTTGTGGAAAGCTTTACTCGTGGCCCGGCCCTGCTTGGCTCTTCCACAGTTTAGGTTACATACGTGGCACACCGAGAGGGAGGCCAACCCCAGCGGCCAGCCACGCTCAGGGAGGGCTGGAAGGGGGGAAGGGGCGAGAGGAAAAGGGGTGGCGAGGGCGGTGATGCAAAGTGAGAGTGAGTTGGGAACAGAGAGACAGAACAGGAGAAAATCTGAAAAAAGGGACGAAACAGGCTGTAGGCTGTGACAGGAAAATAAACACCTACAATGTCCAAAACAAAAGACGTCCTGTTTCTTTTAGGACAGATTGTTGTTGCAGCCACAGTGCAATTTGGATGGAAAGATGGACTTTCTCAGAGAGAAAGGAGCATGTTGGTCATGACAGCCATGATAAATGGATTCATCTGGGGTACAGCTATTAGTTTAACGAACATATGTGTGTCTATTCTTTAAAATGACTTTGCTTCTAATTATGCAGCATATCTCTGCTCCCCCATCATATGAGATTGATAGAAAGTGTCCACTGGCGGTCTGAGGCCATCAATAATCTACAGTATGCTGATGCTAACAATCTTGTCTCCACATCACTCAAGTGGCCCTGTCAGCAGTGCTAGTTTATGCTTGAACACACTGAAGGGCACACATGTGTGCTTATGTATGCAGCCATGCGCACACTGACCACACATGTGCACATTACAGCTGCAACTATTTATTAGTCCAACGTTGTAACATTAATGTTGACTACATGCCAGATTAAAGCACAATATGTCCAAGAATATTAGAAAATACATTTATAAACCACACTGGACAACATGGGCATGTAGATTATTATGAGTCAATCCCACATGCAGGACTCAAATGCACCAACTCTGCTGTTTAAAATAATCCCCAACAATTATGCAATTTACTCCATTTATAATTACGATTGTCTAAAAACCAAAGACCCAGCTGTTAAAGAATTCTTTTTTTCTTCAATGATAAATATATATCTGACCTGTATGTACAGATGTACCTCTTCAAGAGAAACAAAGGGCTTGTAGCAGCGAGCCACACACAGTTGTTTTTTTATGGGATGTGGTGTTACTTATAGATATAACCATTGCTCTATTTTGTTCAAATTGTCCCAGTGACAGCAAGAGCCCATACAAGCCCCTTGAAACAATTGCAGCAAAATTGAATTTAGCCATCATTCATTTGATTTTGCATGCCTGCGCTTTACTGAGACATGTCAAAATAATGTTCTGTAATAAAAGGCCTTTTTCCATTCAACCTGACAATCCTTTCCATATTATTCTCAATTTCCTTTCATCTATACGCTGAACGCACACTGCCATAAGTACACAGAGTACTGCATCATCCTGCTCCAGCAATGCACTCTCCCACTGCTGCAGTGTTCTATCTTTCTGAATGAGGATCAATGGGGAGGCACTGCCTAGAATGACAATGACCACCGCTACAGTTTTACATTCCCCACTAGAGGGAGATAATGTATGTGCAATCTTCACTGCAGCATCAGGCCTGGGGAGGGCTGCTAATAACATTTAATCGGTCTTGTGTTTGGCAGCCTGAACGTCCTGATCTGTTGGAGAGGCAGGGTCAGTTGTACATGTCTCCTCTGGTGGATATGGCTTCAGCAGCCTGGGAGAGCTGCTGTTTTATCTGAGCCCTGCGGGAACAACAGGGGGAGAGAGCGCGTTGCATCAGTGCCCCGCTGCTGGCTTCTGTGCAGTGGGGTGCAGCGATGCACGCGGAGATGGGCAGTATAGAGCTGACACAGGACATTATTTCATGTCAGAGATTTGTTGCTTCCCTGTTACTGTTTTTCAGATACAGTCCCAGGTGGACATGGCTTATAGTTGTTGCTGATGTCCAAAATGGTGTACTCGTGTGGATTGACTTGAATATAAAGAAGTAACTTTTTGGCACTTGTCTCTATAGCATGTTTTAAATTGAAGTTGTCTGAAGTCCTCACCACCAGCTGCTCTTGCAGTAACAAGTAGTGTACCTTTCTTACTGTCCTAATGTGCACAATGTAGTGACTGCTTTTTCGTCTTTTGTTTTCTTAGTTATGTTCTCTGTATTTTATATGTTTGTGTTATGTGTTATGTGTAACGTTGCTGCCTTCTTGGCCAGGTCAGCATTGAAAATGAGATTTTATCTCAATGTTTTTATCTGGTTAAATAAAGGTTAAATAAAAAATAAATAAACCCAGACAAAAAAACCCCCCTAACTTTACCTGATTTATAGGTGGGATTCGACACTGCAAGCAGCTCCAATTCATAATGATATATAATTGCATGGGTAAACATGAGTTTTATTTATTTGCATAGGCTTGAATCAAATAAATGACATAATAATAATGGAGACGTATTGTGTATATGAATATCTTTATGTAAATTATGCTGTTATCTTTTCAATTTATTTTGTATAGCTGATATGTTATGTTACCAAATGACTACCGAACATTACAACATTGTATTACAATACTGGACACAAGGGAAACACCCATTTTCCTTGGATTCAAGTCCGTTTTCTTTTTAATAATAATATTGTTATTAAATGTATTTGTTTCTTTATTAAAAACTCTAATATATTTTCAAAGGCTCCCATGCCATGTGACCCAGTGTCCACTGTAGCATTGTATGACCACACTGGACAAGTGAGACACAACCCTTTTTTATAAGATGTTAGTCAACTTTCTATTTTATATGGATATTATGCAATATTTGTTAAGTCAAATTTATTTCAATAGCTCCCATGTCATGTGACGGAATTACTCTTTTATTCTCTGTTATTTTAATAAGTGTTTTCTGTACTTTAAATGAATATTTTATTTTAACAGCAATGATATTCTTTAAAATATCATTGTAAAATCAATCCACACATCATTGATCAAAAAAGGTATGCAACATAAGACACATTTACTATACGTGTGTTAACATCTTCACTATTAAGGGCAGTCAGCACTAACGTACTGAATGGTCCCTAAATCAAACTTCGTGGATAAATAGGAGAAAATAATATAGTACAATTATTTCTAAATTGTTTTAACCTTCTTTATGATTTTTGTGTGCCTGTATGTTAATGATGTAAGGGGTCCTTAACTCAAAGATTGGCCACAAGAGTGTGATCTGCTACTTCTGCCTTGTCGACCTTCATCTCCATGAAGCAAACAGTCTTCCATCCTCGGCTGGTATCACTAAAGAGAGCAGGCTATAATTGGTACAAAATAGATTGCAAGGGAATTGTGTTTGTTACTGCTAGCATTTCACGCTTTCCCACAACCCGTTTAGGTAGATACAAAGTGTGACTTATGACTAGGAATAGTGTATCTTAATCATGAACATGTAAACTTCCCCAGGAATCGTTTGCTTCTGTCTGGATCGCCTGTAGTCCTTGATAAATTATGCCATCAGTTGAGTGAAAGTGCCTGGACATGGCTCCAGTCTAAACCATCTCCATAATGAACTGTGAGCGGCATCCCTCGCTGGGTGAATACACGTGTGCTGTAGCCAGGTGGGTGGATGTGGGTGCACAAAAGAGAGGAAGCATAAAGAAGAAAGCCATCATGTAAATTCAGTTTTTAATCAACATTTGAAAACAAATTGGACAAATGAAAGACTGTTTTTGATTTTTATAAACTAGATGTTTTTAAATCATTTAAGAAATCACATTTTTTTCCAGAGAAAAAAAGAGAAATTAAATGACAGCGACACTGAGAAAGCAGATATCTGAAAGTAAGGAGTAACATAAGTGTTATCACTGACACACTTTCTTCTCAGTAATGTCTTAACCACCTAAATGAAAGCAGTCACAGCCATTACAGTGTGAACATATGGTCCTCGGAGAATTAGGGCAGAAGATGAGGGAGATGAGAGAAAAGCAGTCTTTGACCAAATACAAGTTTTCAACATCCAATCTACCTCTTACATTTAGAGAAAGAAACCCCTCTACGACAGTAACATACTAAAGCCATGAAAGCTAAATGCTAAATGATGGTTTATTAAAATGTAGATGTATAATAGTAATTATTTGTCTGCAGGCTTTCCTTTTGTAATTAGTCTTTACAGAGCATAAACATCCAAAACAAGACCTTTTAATTTCAGTTTCAACATTTGGTTCGGACACATCACTGCCTACCAATGGATCAGGAGGGAAGTTGACGGAACAAAGAAAAGTTGGTTGTTTTGCTTTCACTCCATGAGTCGTGGGTATCAGACACGTGTTTATTTGGTCTTGTCAAAGAGGTGAGACGTTGCACAAAGAAACAACCGGGTCCGACACATCTTACAACGTAAATCTGCTGCCAAACAAGGAAAAATGAAAACGAGTGATGCAAGGCTGTAGTACAAGATAGTGACATTTATAAACATACAGACATCATTGAAAGAGGGGTAAGCCTAATTGGTTTTCCTTAGCGAATTGACATGTAATAACATTAAGGCTTTTTGGTAAGGAAGAGATCAATCCCCTATTAAACACCAATCTGTTGCCAATCCTCATCTTCCTTCAATTTTTCACTTTTAATTAAATCAGGACTGAACCGCTGAGACAATGCAACCTCATCTGTTAAAAGCTGTGTACTAAAGAAGGACGTGAGAAAGTTACAGGAAAAAATAAAACTGGCATAATTGAAAAAAAGTACTTTCCTGCAGCTCGTGTTATTCTGCGGCCTGAACACAATGTGATATTACAGCTCATATCAGTGAAGCTACACACAGTATTGAAACAATTACAGTTGACATTCAGATAGAGTCCAATTAGACAACATATTCTCAACCAATCATTCTGAGGGGGCAGTAGTCAGATGAAAAATAAAAGGAACATGAAGAAATATAGTCCAAATATAGAAATAAAATGTTTTCTCTCGCCTCACTAATGATGGTGGGGAAACAGAAGTGGATGTTTCAGCTACTGTATATCTAGATTAGATGTCAAACAAAAATGCCCTCATCTCCCCCACTCACAAAGTAACACTCCTGTTTTCTCCATCCCTCTCTCCACCGGAATAGTCCAGTTAGTTCCCCACTGCAACTCCTTCTTAATGTACTTAAAACAGGCTACCTCCATTTAAATACAAACCTTAGAGTGTGGCTCCCCCCTCCCACCCCAAAATAACATCCTCACAAAGTATAAAAATTGTTGACCCCTCCCTGGACCCATTATTACACACATTTTCCCTAACCCAATTCATGTTCCCTCCCCTCCCACCCCCCCCGTCCCCTCTTCTCTTCATGGCTCCTCTACCAGAAGTCTCGGCGGTGATAAGCATCTGGATCGCAGTATTTGGTCACCACCACCCTGTTGGCAAACTTCCTTCCCGTCAGCCCCTGCATGGCCTTCTGGGAGTCAAAAACGGACATGAACTCCACAAAGATCTACAAGAGAGGGACAAAGAAACCAATAGAATAAGGGTATATCAAGACATCATTCTCGTGTGACAGCAGCACACATCAAAGATGATGGAAAGCAATGAAACGGTCCCTACCTTGCCGGTGCCGGGCACCTCCAGGCCGTCCACAGGTCGGGGGATCTCGATGCTCTTGACCTGGCCGTACTTGCTGCACTCGTCCTTGACGTCCTCCACGATCTCCTCATACTCGTCATCATCCAGCAGCTCCTCGGCGGCCACCATGTTCATCAGACACAGCACCTCGGTGGGCAGGCCACCCATCTGAGTCACTGAGCTGTTCATACCCGGCACCTGCAGCGTCACTGGGGTCTGATTTATACTCGTCTGCAAGGACAGACAGGAAGGTTAGGACAGGGTCAATGGCATATTTTAGATAACAACGTGCTCAGAGTATTATGACTAGCCGCAAGACATCTTCAATGTCATTCAATGTAGGACTTAATCGACCAAAACAGAGGTGAAAATGAAGATATGTCCTATATAGAGAAGGTTGCTGCCAGTTTTAAGAAAAACGTTGCAGTGCTGGTTCACATACTATAGCCGCGTTCACACCGGAGTACTTTTCCCCGTACTTTTCACGTTTAGTTCCGTTAGTACCCCTTATGTCGCGTTCACACCAAAAAGAGTACTTAGTGCCGGGAACTTTTACCCCCATTTTTAGTGCCTGCTGAGAGATGGTACTTTCCTGGGGGAAAAAAGTGCCCCAGTTCTGATTGGCTGGGCGAATTGCAAACCACGCCCCGTAAAACTCTGAAATGTTTTGTAGAGCCGCCATTTTATTATCCTCGCATTAGCATTATTAGCATTAGCATTAGCCCAGTGCACCAACGGAGAGAGACTAACTTATGGCAACACAAAATAAAACATGGGAGCGGTGGAGATGAGGAGGTGTCGGCATTCTGGCGATTTACTCGGAAGGCTTCAGTAGAAGCTGCTGGGAGTCCCAGCCGCTTCTACTGAAGCCAGTCCCCAACTCCGGGGACTTCCGGCCGGGGACTTCAGGTGGCAGTATACACCGTGAAGTGGTTTGCGGCCTGCCAGTAAACCCAAAGCAGAAGAAGACTAATGGCGCATTTCCACTACACGGCCTCGCTCGGTATGGCTAGGCCTCGTTAGGACTGGCTCACTTTATGGCGCATTCCCATTACAGTTTAGGAACTGGGGTAGTATCTATAGTAACGCAGTGTAGGCGGAGCCGTGACGTCATCTTCAATGAGAACCCCAGAAAAACAACATCAGCTGTTAGCACTCAAGCTCACAGCTCCTCATATATGTTCAGAAACTAGACAAAAAGTTAAAGAAGTGCAAACCACAGACTGCCTGTGTCATGGTGAATACAGTCGCTGGTTTATTTATGTCTGTATAGGCCGTTGTTGTGAGTGTGGACGGTCGGAGCATATATTGCGTTAGCTTAGCCAATCTCCATTTAGAAAACACGCATTTTAAAAGGTTTTTCGCCTGTCGTCTGTCTGCAGACTTGTCAAAGCATTAATTCATGATTTTTACTAACCGGTATCAGTATGTTGTTACTTCGGCATCATTTTGAAACGTGTATTACAATTAAATCACGGTCAAATATGTTCATCTTGTTGTAGTTGTAGCCCCCTTGCCAGCGATTCTCTCTCTAGTTTAGCATACTCAGCCCGACTCAGTCTGGTTGTTCCTGGCCCTAGAACCACGATTTTATGGGGCCAGAAAAACTGTGAATTAGGACCCGCTAGCCGGTACTAGGCCAAGTGGAAACGCAACCAAAGAC
This sequence comes from Trematomus bernacchii, assembly GCF_902827165.1. Lineage (NCBI taxonomy): Eukaryota > Metazoa > Chordata > Actinopteri > Perciformes > Nototheniidae > Trematomus > Trematomus bernacchii. The sequence continues at coordinate 409,111 of NW_022987582.1, read as the reverse complement.
GGGCCGCTGACGTCACAGCTCTCTTAAACGGGGCTCCGCGCTGCAGTGGAAACGCGCCATAAGTGATATCAGCGGCTCATTTGCGTAATCTTCCCTCAGGGAACTTATTCCGGTGTGAACGCGATCTGTACTTAGTGCAGTGGGGTAATAAGTGCCGGGGCACTAAGTGCCGGCACTAAGTACGGCAAAGTACTTGGTGTGAACGCGGCTATTATGGACAACTCTGTTTCTCACTTATCTCTTGACAGTTTTGGTAATGTTAACCCCTAGGTACCACTTAAACCAAGAAATTAGGTTTGGTAGTTCCAGTGAACCAACCACATAAAACGTATATTTTCACAACTGCTTTTCATCCAGCTAAATGCCGTTTCGATTATCAGGTTGTTATTTGTAACTTACTGCTTGCACAACAATTTTTAGCAGCTGAAGTACATACTGGCAGTTTTGGAATGGATAAGTTCTGTTGCTTTCTTACAGTTTAACATTTAGGGAAAATTTGCCTTCAGAAAGTGATGAATTTCGATGGAATGACCCGTTTGCAGTGGGCCTGGATGTGGCAGATATATTTGTACAGAAAATGTAATCATTATCCATTTGAGCGACTCTAAAAGAGCAGCCAGCCACCCACCACCCTGCTGTCCTCTGTCCAGCCTTTGAATACTCACGAGAGTGGCGTTCTTGGATCCCACGCTGGCTCTCTGTACCAGGAGCTTCTTGTCTCCCAGCTGCATGCCGTTCAGCCCAGCAATAGCCTGTAAAAAAAGAATCGTTTTAAATTAAAATTCCAAAAATCCAATCTTTAAGAGTCTCAAATAACTACAATACAATAATAATTAAGGTAGACTTTGGACCATGTCTAAGTGTGAAGTTGCCAGTAGCATGGGTTACCTGGTCATTAAGGTTGACATCAACATATTCACAAAACGCATATCCTTTAGATAAGCCTGTAGCACTGTCCTTCACCAGGTTGAAAGCCTTCAGGGGACCAAAGGACGTCAAGAGCTCCTTCACCTGAGACACAAAAGGAAGAGTTTACTCAAAGTATAATGTGTAGGAATTTTCTACTAAAATCTATGGTAAGGGTATTTAATATGGTTTGGGAATTGTGTCTGCAGCCATTTCACACTGAAATACTAACCTGGTCATCGTTCAAGTAGTTGGGCAAACCTCCAATGAAGAGCTTGTGGGCTGAGTCAGGAACAACTGTGGAAACGACACCTGAAGAACACACGATGGCAACAGTAAGAAATATCAAAAGGGAAGCACAGAGAGCACGCTCCCGTGAGGTATTGGTTACGGATTACTCATGAAATATGCCACAAGTACTTAGGGTTAAAAACCATTAATTGGCTGAGTACCAGGCACATAGACACTGGGGTTCTCGCTCATGCCGGGAAGAGGTTGATAATCATGTGGGCGACGGATCTTGAGACTCTGGCCTTGAAAGATGATGCCATCAAAGGCCATTGCCTGTGTAGTTTCGTCCACTGAACGGAACTACACAGAGACAAAATGAAGTGATTAAAGTCAAAATTGCAAGAAACACTCTGGAAGAACAAATGACATGTTAGGGGTATGATCATTTCACCTCAAGGAAGGCAAAGTTCTTATCCTGGTTGATCTGTACTGCAAGAACAGGGTTTCCAGGGGCCTGAGTAAGACCACCCAAACGCATCTGGGCATTGAAGAAGTCCATCATGGACTCCTACACAAAACAGAGACAGGGTTGGAAGGGGACACTTTTTTTCAATTTTGTGGTGAAATGATTACTAACTAAGTATTTACATTAAGAACTCTAACAGGCCTTTATTGGGTGACTTAAAAGCCAAATGTTGTCCTGTTCCTTACCTCTGTGATTCCAAAGGGGATGTTACCCACGTAGAGCCGGCGGGCCTGCCGGGTCATCTGGCTGCCCACTACAGGCACCGGGGTGGGGGTCACAGCCAGGCCATCTGGAGTCATGGTGGGCAGGAGGGCTGTGGCTGGGATCTGGCCTGCAGCTAGAGGGCAAAGCCAAAAGGAAGTATTATTATTTGTAACTCCCATCCCTAACCCTTTGGTAAGGTATGGATGAAATAACCAATGTAGTGCAACAACAAAATAAACGTTCAAACCTGAAACTAGCATGCCCATTGAAAAAAAAAAGAATCGAACACAAAAAGAAAACTAGGAGGCTTACCTTGCATGGCTTTGTACTGCATGGGAGTGATGTGTTCAAAACCCGGTGGAGGGACATCCCAGTACTTTTTAACCTTGTTCTTCTTCTTCGCCGGCACCTCACGGTGTGGAGAACGGCTGTTGGAAAACAATCAACATGTAACAGACGTCCCTCATTAGCTCAGCAGTAAACTAGCAGACCAGACGATGGGTCATGTCTTCTAAAAATATACAACAATATAACATCTAGTAACTCTTTTGGAGGTAAAGGGAAAATAAGCGACACAAATCCTCATCCAGGCAGATAGTTACACAATACAGAGAATCAGAGGCAGGTCATTAAATTGCAGTTGTTGCAATATTGCACAAACCGGCTTTGTGTTAGTTTGCTGTATTACCTTCCAGCATTGTCCACGGGGAAGCTGGCTGGTGAGCTGAAATGACATTGAAAATTAGAACCTGCATTTCTATGACCCTCTCCAAATACAAACGCTGTTACGAGCCTTTGGCGATCTGCATTAAAAGCGCAAAAATCCTCTGACGTTCAGATGTCAAGCCGGTGCATTCAGTGAGTCTCACACAAGATATGTAACACCATTCGTGAACAACTAATGATGCAATGAAAGCAGAAACTATATCCTCAGAAATACACAACAGCTGCAAATGTGAGGGCTCCCAACCGAGTGAACACCAGCAACTTGTTTTAAATTAGCACTAAGTGACGAGGAGCAACAGTGTGGCCAGAGGTCACACTCACAGCCAACACGTAGAGCGTTCACAAAAGTCTACATTAGAGAGAATGCATTCAAAGAGTTACTAAGGTAATCTATGGTTTCAAATGTCCTATTAACCTGCCTTACACAAACTCATTAACCAATCAATTTCTAACAATGACCAAAGATTTAAGCATTTTTTTTTTTACAAGATATGATTCTCAACACATCTAATCATTTCCAAAAGTTGCAGGTGTTGGGTGTCCAAAGGTGCGTTTTGCTGAGAATATACAGGATTGTCACATTGGTAGCTGGTAATCACCTTTTGGGCAGTGTTCTGGGAGGGACTTGCCCCTGTAGAAAAATGTTCCCACATCGAAGGTTCTAAACGGATTCTATCAAACAATACAGCTCCGGCTCCTCACAGGGCACTCTCACACTAACTGCATGCTGCATGTTTCCAAGACATGTACTGCCAGACCAGAATTCATGAATAAATTCTGTTAATAGCCTGTGCATTTTTGTATTCTAGGAAGGATCTGAAATTCTTCATGAAATCATTTATGACTTAGTCTTGATATGGTCTATATTAAATGATTACGTATATAAAAGAGGTTGCAGCAGCCCCTTATTGTGCATGCAAGAGATGTTCCATTAAGCTTGAGGCAAATTGCTCCAATGTCATAGGCAGCTGTGACAGAGAACGCAAAAATAACAACGCCAAAAATAGAGTACATGAAAGTCAATCCGCGAGTGAAATAATAAGAATATTTTATAGAATAAGTGCAGTTGATTTTCAGGAGAGACCAACTAGCTTATTTAAACTCAGTCTTAATGAATCACTGACCTACTTCTACATTTTACAGCCACAATTTGCTGTAGACAACTGTCAAGCTTAACAAGTGTGCACTGTTGCCCAGAATGGTATCTGTCAATGTTAATGAGACCAGGTCAACCCCCAAAACGCAAGCTGAGAGCAAGTGAAGGTGTTTAATCTCAACACATTGTGGACGTTTTTTTTCTGAAAATTCCAGGGTGCTTACAAACAAAACATTCTGTGAAGCAGCAAGAAATGTTACCAGCACACCAAATGTGCAACTCCTCATTCGTCTTTATACAATCCCTGTAAAGAAATTAGTCAAGTATTTCGAGCAACAAATATTTTATGATGAAACTAAATGTTAAATCTACTCTAAACAATTCGATCCAACTGGGAAATGTTTTTTTTTTTTTTTTTCAAATATTTAGATCTTTATGACCTCCTAGGGCATTTAAAAACAAATTAGTATCAGTAGGATATTTGTGGTGGTCATGTTTAAAAATCTCAAATTACAAAAACGTGGAGGTACATCACCAAGCACCCCTCCAATAACGTGTAGCCTTTAGACTTTTTTTGTTCTGGGTGTAGTTGTGAAAAAGGTACTCACCTGCGTCTGTGTCTGCGCTCCTCCTTACTTTCCCCACGGCGGTCCCTGCTGCGTCTATCCCTGTCTCTGCTCCTCCTTTTCCTCTCTCTGCTTCGGCTACGAGAGGAAGACCGGCGGTGGTGGCGGTTCTCTTTGTCCCTTTCAGCTGCAGGAATAAATTGAAAGTTTACTTGCAGAGTATGAATAAAATACAATACACAGCTAGTCAATGGTCCAATGAAATCTTAGCAATACTTAGATACTTATTTTCATAGCTTACCGGTCAAAGAGTCTGAGAATACATCACCTTAGATGAAAATTAGACAGGCAATGAGCAACACTGCTGAGTATGAATCTGTCCAACAACATCCTAGTTCACGTGGTAATAATAAAGTTGGATTATGGTATCAAGTACAGGAAAACAGCTTTCATGGTAGTGGTATGTTAAAAGTTACAATAGAATGCAGTGTATCCAGTTTAAATCCAGTGTCTGTTTAAAATCGGAAACACAAATGTATTATGACCTTTTGGTTCAAAGTGACACAATGTGTAATATGGCGAACTCGTAGGGTAGCGTTGTCCGATACCTAGGAGCAGTGTACTGAGTGTGTTTGCATATCTGGGTTAACGATATCAAATGTAAAATGAGGGTAGTGGAGTTACAGGCGGTGTGTTAGAAAGAGGAGGGCAATAGTACGGCAAATTGCACTAGAAATCTTCGCTGGACGCAACAGCTGCAAAGGATGAATGCTAGCCACCCGGACATCCAGTCAGCTGGTACAGGCAGTAGAGTACCAGGATATAGACTGCCCCAGGCTTAAAGAAACAAAGCCAGTTAACCTTAGAACAGACAATCCAGCTACCGTTATTCGGATTATAGATCGGCCTAACGTGTTCGACATCGTCAAACATGATCGAGAATAGTATCTGATGAGCAACAGTAAATGTAACAGTTACACCACATCTCAAATGGTTCGTGAGTGTGGGCTAATCATTTAGCTTAACGTTCCAGTAAATAGACAGGTCCATGGTTAGCTTAAACGATAGTGGCGATTACAATCAAACGGACCACTACCATTTCCGATGTCTGATGTGCAATTGGTTTATTTACCTTGTTTGTTTTCAGACAGCTGCCTTTCAAATTCGTCGAAGTCCGACATCTCTGTGAGTTGAAGGCTGATGCGCTTTCGGCGACTGCGTTGTTCAGTTAGCGGTGGCTAGCTTAAGCTAGCAACAAAGTGAACAACACTATAAAAGCAAGCGCCTCGCTGAGGTAGCTAACGTAAATGTGCTTTAACGAGCAGCCTACGTAACAATACAACTACCAAAACAAGTTACCAAGCACACGCATAAGCTGTGTGGTATTTATTTACAACGTAACAGACAGAATCATTGAGAAAGAAAACGTGCTCGCATGGGTTAGCCTGCTAACGTTAGCTAACTAGCTTGTAGCAAAGTCCAGAAGAATAGGCCTGCTCGTGTGGAGCTCGTTAGCTAGGACGAAACACGAATGAATGATTATTTTTCAAGCCAGATGCAAAGTCCAGAGGGGGAACTGGTCCACAAGCCGCGGTTGTTTGACTATATGAGTCAAATGTTGCCCATTTAAATGTTGAAAACAAAAACGCTTTCGGTATGCCCGCTTTTTTGCTCCGTCTCCCAGGCACTCCGTGACACCGGAAGTTGATGAATTACAGGTTTCCGGTTAGTGAAAAAGACCCCATCCTTTAACGCATGGATGTATTATAAGAACACAGAAGATAAGTGAACATTTTCCCTTTTTACATCTACGTTAGGTTTCATCACAGTCCGCTCAAGATATGTTATTTAAAGTGGAATAAATGTTTATTTTGCATTTAAACCCGTAACCTTGGATCGGGCGTCTGAAACAAATTATGTAATACAATCATTTCCATTGCTGTTTATCAGATTTATTGACATTACTATTATTAACGCAAACTCGGTTTATAAAATGTTAGGAATATATTCTCAACTCCTCATATTTTATAACAATTGTTGCCAGAAGTATTTTTCTGTCAAAAAACGAATATGCACCAAATAATGGTGGACTACAGTCAGTACATTTTTACTTCTTTCTCTTTCTAATATGATTTGTTCTCCTCCTTTACAACAGGATAAATGGAAAGGAACAGAAAAACAAAATAACTCCCCAATTCAAACTCAGTTGCTGTTCAGGAAAGAAAAGTGACCCAAAAGTGTTGCATGTCTTAAATCATGAAATCCCATTAAGGCAATAGAAAATGGTTGAAGATATAATTTCAACACCAAAAATAATAAAGCACAGACACAAAGAGCAATATTAACAAAAGGAAAATATGACATCTTAAAAATACAGTATAAATTATAATAATTTATCCCTACAAAATCTATTGAGTGCAGCATTGTTTTAACATAAACAGACATTGTGAATCAAATCTACACTATTTTAAGGATTGTGCACACAAATAAAGTGATACAAATTACAAGGCTCATACATCTTTTAGACTATCAGGAGCTCAAATGATCTCTAGACAATAAATTATTCGTCTACCGGCCACAAACTGATCCAGATGTTCAGTGAATAAAGGTCAGTGTCTTGGCAAATGTTGAGGCTAAAACATTAACAAGCTAAGTTGGTTACACATTTAAGTACTGAAGGAAAGAAATCCCCTTTATTATCCCAATAGTTAAGACACCTTTCTGTTCACACATAAACCATTGTAAACCGTATATTGGAAAGGACAGTTATCATACGGTGTACATTTGCTTCTCTATGATAATGAAAAACACTGACATAATTTAGTGTGTGTGTTTGTACTGACAGGAACTGGCTGACTGCGCTGTTGTGCGCCTGCATTATGTGCAAACTGTTAATATTAGTATTATAAAGTTCATAGCAGAATCATTGTATGCTGAGATAGCAAACATAATTCCTCCTGCCTCTGGGCATCTCCAAGCGCGGAGGTGAGCTGGCCTGCTGCAGCAGAACCTAACTGCCTATTCTCTCCAAACTTGCCATGTTTTCTAGAAAGATTTCCCGTTCTGCTGTCTTTCTCTCATCAGTGTCTAAACCTGTAGGAGATAGGCAGGAGCAGGTTATTCTTCTTCAGGGCCTGCACCCTGCTAAGTGTCTCCTCATCCAGGGAAGTGTAGCAGCGCCGGGCATAGTCCAGAAGCTTCTCCTTGGATGGGTCAAACTCGCCCAGCTCTGCCACCTTCTCTGGGGCCACAAGTAGCATCTCAGCAATGGGTGTAGTGGAAGCCACTGTGTTGCGGTCCACACCATGGATTTGGAAGGCTTTCGACATGTTTTTCAGACGCTGGTATGTAAGCAGGATCTTCTTGTAGCGAAACAGCACTCCAGCAGCATCTTTCACTGAAGAACAACAATGTAAAAGAGAGAGTGAGCAACAACAGTTGACAGTCTGTCGTTAAGTAATGATTTTTGATGCAGGATGTTTCTCCTTCTTTTACCTCTCTGCCGCTCTCTTGGGGCTCGGAAGACCCGCCTTCTCTTAAATAGGTGTCCTTTGTTGTTAATGGTACCTTGCATTAAATCTTCCCCTGATATCATTTCCTCCTCGTCGAGGTACCCATCCTGCTCCAAGTACTCATCAGATTCTCCCAAGAGTGAAATTGAATCTGATGAGAACATTAAAAAACATTCTTTAGCAAAATTCCAAAGATAAAAGCCACAAGCAACATCTCTATAGATCGATCAAGTGTATGAGAAGCAGTTGTATTACCTGGACCTAAGTTACTATGTCCACTCATTTCATTCATGGGTGACCTTGCAGCACTGATACTGTTGCCGCTGCTGCCACTGGCTGTGGCATTGGGAGTACTGTGGCTATGGCCCTGCAAGAGGGCCTGGGACTGGGTAGAGTTGAACAAAGCATTTAAAGAGACGAGCTGATTGGTTAGTTGACTGGAGACAGGGTTTTTGGAAGGTACCATGGTTGGAGGACCAGGCCTTCGTTGTATAAACTGCCGTGAGGGGAAATGCTGAGACTCTTGAGGCTTCTGTTGCTCTATGAAAAAAAAGGAGTAGTAATGATTGAAAATGTGCAATTTGCAAACATATGTAATACATTCACATCAGTGTTTTAATTTTTTACTAAGAAATTAAATAAATATTTTTTTTACCAACACGGCGATCTTCCTCTCTTCTTACTCTCCAGTTGAATCGTCTGGATTCATAACCTAAAGTGAGACAAATACCAAAAGCTGAGATTTAGCTTTTCTTCCTTAGAGACTAGCCATCCAAAAGTTGCATCTCACACCTATCCCTGTTCTCACCGTTACTGTACTGGCTCTGACTCTGCTCCTGGCTCTTTGTGGAAAATATAAAGCGGTCCAGCTGGCAACGGAGGAAGTCCCTCTCCTCTTCCAAGTCCTCAATTCTTTTCTGCATCCAGGAGTTTTTCTCTAGAGAGATCTGTAGCTGGGTCCGCAGGTTGGTGATCACCATGTATAAGTTGTTTACTTGGGATGGGCCAGCAGATGGGGGTGACTCTGAGGAGGACAGACAGGATTGTTTAGGAAATACTGTAACAGGAATCTTTGTGTAAAGCTTAAAAATATCTTACAGATAAAAGGGAATTTTATAATAGGGATTCTGACATTTACCATCAAAAGTCTGTTCACTCTGATTGAAAAATCCTTGCTGCTCAAAGGAGTTTTCTTCATAGGGGATGACAATTTCATAGGTTTCTTCATTTTTTGGAGCTGAACAAGAGGAATTATGCACAATATATAAATGCATGACTTAAAAGTAGAACATCTAATATTATTTGCAGTTTTTAAAACCTTACTCTGCAGGTGGAGAGAGCCTGCATGGCTTTTAGATGTGGAGGCAGCATCAGTCCTGTTTCCGTCCTCCATCTCAAACAACAGACAACGCGAAATATGTTTGATTAGTTTATGGCTTTAAAAGAAATGTCACCGCTTAATAACTCACTGGGACATTTCACACTTATGCACCGAACACATGACATCGTTGCATTAATATAGTGCTTAAGGTCAATGTTTTTATAAATAGGTACAATTGACCAGCTTTCATTACGGGTTCTGTCGTTGTCAAGCAAGAATAGATATCCAGCAAACCAAAGCTAATTTTCTGGTCATGTACGCTTATACGGACACCTTAAAACGGAATGTATTACACACATGTGAGTTTGTAGTGGTCAGATTGTGCTCTCACAATATGGAAGCGAGTTGACGTTACACTTAGCTCCCAGCAACGTTAGCCTGGATGAACGTTAGCAAGAATTTAGCTCCGAAAATAAAAATACAATAAACATCCTTTCTGCACACTTTAGTGTTTCATTCCGTTATTTAGACATTACTACAATCGCAATGCTACCGATATAATGTGCAGGAATTGGTACATACCACTTTACGTTTGTAATAACTGTATCGTGCACTTGTAATAGGACGTTATTACTCTGTCATATCACCATTCACCAGTTCGCCTGCTAGCTAACAAGCTAACAATAACTATTATCGCTCTTTTATTTTTTCAACAAATGCGTCATTTCCGGATGTAACAAAATGAATGACCTTTCTTTACAAACGCTTTAAATACATAAAGAGGCTTTGTTATTAAAGTCAGCGCCATATAGATAGATCTCTATATGGCGCTGATTAAAGTTAATTATTGCTTATGGCAGTATTTACATCAACTTAAATCATTTAGAGATAAAATATGAATAATAATTTTGTGTGCAGTGAAATTACATATTCGGGTGCAATTTGCTGATGTAATTATTATTTAAATGTAACATTATTTGTATTTTTAGTTGAAGCAGAAAGTTTACAAACTATATTGAAAGAAATGCATTATCAGTAGTAGGCTCAATGGAAAACACAATGTAAACAAAGTTAAGCCTGAAGACAATACATATCATACAACAATAGCCTAATTATAATAATACAAAAGTGAGTTGCAGTTCAGTGCTAGTTACCTCAAAGTAAAAACGTCAATAAGACTTGAGAAAGGACAAGATGTGGACTAGCATGTTGTCCTTTAAGCCTCGACAGGTAGACAGGTGGAGCAGGTGGAGCAGGTGGAGCAGCTGACGCAGTGTCAGGTTTCATTATTTACTGTGGCTTTTCTAGAGACGATCCGGATATGTTCTAAACGGACGAATTCAATCGTAATCGCGTTTGAATCTCATATAGGCCTACTCAGCAAACAGGTAAAGTAACTTTAAGCTTGAGATTTAGTTTGCCGTAAAAATGTGCGTACTCCCATAGTTCGCTGTTGTGAAGTTCTCCTGCATACAAAAGAAGTCCGTTGAAACAAGCCTGCAGAACAGGTGTGGCACCTGTTCTGCAGGGCCGGGTTAACATGTAAGAAACAGAAGGCAGTATTGTACAAATTAAATGTACTTTTTCAGGTTGCTGCGTTAGTTAAAAAATTGTGGGAACACGATAAAGTTTGAAGGTTGGGTCAGAATTCCTTGATATGTAGTCTAAATCTACTAAACACAAATTACATGGCATTTTTGTTAATAGTGACAATCCACTATTTACTTGATTGATTAATACAAAGTCAAACATTGAGATATTACTATTATTAAAGGTAGGGTAGGTAAGTTTGAGAAACCGGCTCGAGCATAGGCGGAGTTTGACATTTGCGCTTGGGGGGGGCACACTTTTTTACTGACGTCAGTACACAGTCCCAACTATTGCGTGTGGTGCTACGGATACAGTAGCAATAAAGCCAGCGCTCACCGCACTGAGTATGACTTCTTCATGCCCGCCGTACACACACACTCATATGGAAGGGGCGGTCTCTCCCCCCAACAACAGTGCATTACATAACTGTAAAACTTATCATAACTGTGCACATCTTATACTTATTTGATAACTACTATATCCCTTGGTTACTTGAACACGCTACAATATTATTAACCAGTGTCCTACCTTATTAAAATATTGATATACGAAATATTTGTATTGGAACAGTTTTCGACGTAGTAATGCTGTAACATATTTCAGCCCCCGCAAAATGCGCCTATGGGCTCGAGATACACTTTTTGTTATATTCCATGGAATGCTCTTAACATCCCGATAGCAATGAATATCTTAAGTGCTTTGACAAAAAATCCATAAAAAAATGTCATCTGTGGAAGCCGTAATACTGTAAAAAGTACGACCAATCATCATACGACCAATCCGGTTTCTCAAACTTACCTACCCTACCTTTAAGCAGGCACAGCCACAAAAAAAATGTAACCTCTCAAAACATGAAACTGCAAAAGATTTACAGCATTTAGAGTTTATATCAAATTACCATAAATAAAAAAATGCATGCATGTAAATGCATACATTACAGGTGTACTGTGTATTCTACAAAATGTGGTCTGCTGTTTGATTCGTGAACGTTTTTGTTGCCACTGTTTTTAATCAAGGGCCACCCTGTATGTCAAACAACCTTTTAAAGAGTTTATAGCATTTATCATGAAAATTATTTTATCATTGCTTTATGTTAATCAAAAACATGTTATCAAAATATCATTGACAATAATAATTTTGTTTCTAGGTAATCAATTGGTAAATTCCATGAATAATGTTATAGTATGCCTCTGAACTGTCAACATCACCCCCTCTCTTTTTCCGTGCAGCCATGGCACCAAAATATGACGGCTTGTCCCACTGTAAACTGGCCCTGGTGTTCGCAGTGCTCATGGACCTGCTGGGTGTGATATCCCTGCTGCTGGGGGTCTTCGCCCCACTGGAGATCCAAGGTCGAGACTTTGGGGATCTGCTGGTGTACACAGGGGCCCTGCTGGTGCTCTTTTCCCTGGCAGGCTGGGTCATGTGGTACAGCGGCAACATTGAGGGTCTGACCTCCAGAAAGGAGTTGGGGAGCTCAGTTGGTGGAGCTATGGACCGCCTCGCACGGTCCCTGAGCCGCAGGATACGGATCCCCAGGACTCGCAGCAGCCCAACTTAGGAAGCGGAGCCCAAAGATACCAACAGACTGACTGACTGACTGTTACAAAGAGGGCTGTCCCTCACCAGGCAGCAGGCCAAGCTGCCTGAGGCAAAGGAGTGCCACTGCTGTTTGTGGCTCTCTTCACAAACACGCCTCTTGTGATAACAAACACCTTGTTCACATGACAAAAAAACTGTAATTCGTATCCTCTCTTCTTGAATGGAATGTATATCGTGGACTTCCCTGCTGGCTGTAATATAAAAGATTCATCTTCTCTATTTATTTTGTTGATTTCCTCTGAGGTTGTTCATTCACCCTTTGAGCTCACTTTTAGATGCTGCACCAGTTTATAGCAAAACAACCCAGAATAAAAGTTACTCCATTAACCATTGAAGGCCTTTTTTTTATATGACAATAATCATGATTGCACACAGTTGAGTCAGAAGGAATACTCTAGCCTTATTTTTCTTTCCAAGAAAGACAAGGAGATGCTTAGACATCAACATTACGGCACAAACTCGTGATTGCACATAAATACTGCATAGGACACCTGTAAGAATAATCTACCTTATTTTACAAAATACTGAAATCAAATTTAAACAGAAAACAAATAAAGACATTTGAATACATAAGTCATAGTACTCGTTGGGAAAATAAATAATTTCTAAGACAAGCGCTGTAATTGTTCAATTAGAATACTTGATAACACATACAGACATTTAGAATGTGCAGTTGTTTGTTAATGCACAATAAAATACAAGGAGGGGTTGAAATTTGAAAAGAAAAGCCAAAAAACAAATCACAATCAAAGAAGTTGTACACCATATGCAAAACAGCCTCCAGAGATAAGTGTCTGATTGTCTTATGCTGAGAGAAGATCAATACCTGATTCCAGTTAACACGAGAGCAGCCACCTTGTTAAGTTTAACTTTATGATCCATATATGTAGGATATATACATATATGCAGATGTGAATGACAGCTCAGCATGGCAGGCAAATGGATGAAAGCTATTCGTCAGGGAAACACAACGTATTGTTAGTGCAAATGTAAAAATCAGCTATTAATCAGGAAGCTGAATTACTGACCAGTTTGACGGGCATTTTATAAAATCAGAGAAGACACACATAAGGCTTCAACACTCATCAGAATAATCCAGTCAAAAGATAGATGTACAACATGAATGAGGTAAACAAGGATGAAACAGCATCAATCATATATAAATATTTTCTAGAGGATGTTTACATTGCTGCCTCATTGAGACGATGGTTCATTCAGTTCCATGAAAGCACCATTTTCAATGATCTCTCTAGCTTTGCTGGTGTACAGTAAGTGTCTTCTCCGTCCATATCTCATCGCAAAAGGGCAGCACTTTGAGATGATCAGTGTCAGAGGGCAGGGCTGGGCACAGAGGGGGTGGGATTCTGCCAGATGATCATCTGACTGCGTTCAGACCGCTGAGGTGTAGTTTTGGGCAAATCTTCCGATTCCTCACTTGCATCGTCCCCTGTAAAAGTTGACAGCTCAGGTAGGTATTACATAAAGTAAACACTGACTAAACTGTAAATAAAGGACACTTCAATTAACACTTATCCCCCCAATTTTTTTTTTCATGTTTATATCAATATATTAACCCTTTGTTACGCTTGAATATGTGAAGAAAACTGAGATTTTCTCTAATGCCTCCATAATTCTGTATACACTTCTCACATTGAAGAAGCTGGCACCTGCTCAGGTGGGAGACTGTTTGTGTGAAAGTGTTTTATTTGGCAAGGTCTTAGCGCAAAGTTGTTAGGGAAGTAGATACAATTGGATAAATGAGACCTGGATTATACTGCACGACTTGTGAGAATTTATTGATTTGATACAGTTTTGTGGAAACTAAACACATCATATGTAATTAATTTAATCAAGAATTTTCTAATTTATTGTTTTTTTTGTTCACAGTTGAGGCATGAAAGAAAAGTTTTATTTATTTTATTTTGAATAATCATCTGGTCATTCCATTAATAAACTCACCAAGGCGGAAGTTGATGTGGCCCTCTCCTCCGCTGATGATAAGCTGAGAGTTTGTGATGGTGGTGCTGCCAGGAGGGATGATCAGACAACCTGCGGGGCAAAGACGTCATTACAACACCCTGAATATATATGTTGTAGAAAAATGTGTTGGAGACTAATCTTACTTGGTGCAGCAATGATGAACCTGACAGCTTGTCTATGTCCATGGTAACACAGCTGGGCTGATGAAATGGAGCAATATGGGATGGAAACTGCTTCTGATGCTGTAGACAGGCATTGATATAGTTACTACTCAATGAAGCACATTTCTGACAATTAGAAATAAAGAACTATACTCTTAAATCTAAATAAAACGTACTTATTGATAATGGGATGGTGAAAATGGCACCACCTCCTGTGCCCACCCACAGGCGGCCAGAGATGACAGCGAGAGACGAGATCTGGAGAGGTGAGAGGGTCAGGAAGGCTTGGCCTGCAGAGGGAGACAGAAGCATGTGAGCTGCAGGGACAACACAAAGCTGCCTGACACAAAACAAAAAATAAATGTAGGCATGAACACATTATAAATATAGTATTGTGGTCCATTGAGTCAGGTTTATTTTCTAATCATTTCTCTTTCCAGAATGTTTAGCAAGTTGAGTTTTTGTTAGTTTGATGCTGAACTCCTGTGACACACCTACAGAAGAATGTGCGCATACTCTTAAAGATGCTGATAAAATAAATTATTATTTTAAAAACTTTAAAAAATGTGAAGGAAATGTTCACAAATACCACTACTTTCCAGCTCAGGACTAACATACGTGTGAGCATTGCTGTTATGATCTAAAACTGTGTTTGCTAACATATAAGAAATAAATCCATTATGCTAAAACATACTGCAATATTCTATATTCCAGGACAGTACATGCATTATATTTAAATGTATGTGTAAGAAAAGAAAAAGTACAGTTTTAGCACCTAAAGTTTTAGCGACCAAAGCAGTAAACTCGACTTCCTGTAGCGGCCGTCCTGTGGACCAATCAAACAGTCTGAGGATCGGGTCGAGTCTGCAGGATGTCCAAACACCACTTCCCCCGGCACACAGGAAACGGACCTGCTGCTCGCTGCGTTCAGAGACCGAGAATGTCTGCTGTGGGTCAGATAAGAAATAATGATGGTGAGTTCAAAGACAGGCGTGAATATAAGACACAGACAATGTAGGTACCACCACAGGTTCTTACCTCAACCTTCTTGCTGTCAACGTCCACCACATGGATTTTGTTCCAATATCCTACCCACAAGCGGCCACTTTTTTCAAGGCAACAGCGAATGGGCTGCAGCGGATTTGATCCGAGAGGCAGCACCGAGTGAGACTGTAGATTCCAGCCATCTACATCATAACAGCAGTCATTGCTTCATTAGTAACATCACTAAGAATCAAGTTGCCAAGTTGTTTTAATTAAAAGAATTAAAGGATAGATGAACTGAAGCAGTCAGATTTTTACTATAAAATATTACCTGAACTGTGTGAGAAAAATGCTAAAGTCCCATCGGCCAAACCAGCGATGACTTTACCCTGAGAATACCTGGCAGATGAGGAGGCCACAAATTCACTTATTATTTATGTAGATTTTTCAGAACATATTTCAAATTTGAGATCAAATAGTTAGATGTTGATAATGTAAATCATTCTTTTTCAATTCCAAATGTCAACATCTATGCTATTGACTAGGTCTGCTATTATGTTACCAAACAATAGCTAGAACTGAACGGCTGAAGTTCATACAAATCAATTAACACCAATTTTAACCTAGACAAGTTAAATGTACAGAATTGTATTCAAGCCGCAATGCTATAACATTGCAATATCATCCGGTGTTTGTCATGTTATTGTAAATAAATATACACTTTTAACCCTTATAATAGCAGAAAGGATGTTTATACAGGTATATATATTTCAAATCTAAAATTGTACATAAAGAAAACGAATGGTGGTATTCGTCTGTAAATAGAAATGTATTTTTCCATTCCTATCCACGCTTAGAAATAAATAAAATCCCGCTCATTTTACATATACATTTAGATATTGCTGGGATTTTAGTTAATATAATAACACATATACATCACACACAGTGCAGAGAGAACTCACGTGAGCGAATGGACTCCCTCTGAGAGAGAGACAGAGTGCAGACAGAGCCTCCTGCCAGCAGAGGCTGAGTGTACTAGTATACTGCGAGACACACATGGGGAGGAAGAGGAGGGGGAATAAAGAAAGGGTGAAAGTGTTGCCATTATTCATTTGACTCAAGAGAGAGAGTTTAATTCATTGAAGCAAGCTGTTTTTCCAGCATACATTACCTTCCTTCCTGAGTTCCAATCCACACAGTTCCTGCAGTGTCCCCTGACATAACAAACCCAGAAGGAAAAAGGAAGTTAGTAAGCAGTGTTCATTTCCAAGAGTTTCCAGTGAGGTATGAGGGGAAAGTACAAGAACAGAAAACATTAGATAAGGTGTCTGCAGGCGGCTGCTGCAGCGTGCAGTACAGGCACTGACCTATGGGCGGCACAGCACAGATGCAGAGGGCAGGAGCTGTGGGGGCGAGGCTGAACTGATCCAGTACTGTGTTGGAGCGTGCAGGATCAATCACTGTAATGTCACTGCAGGAGGCAGGGCCAGAAACTACCCACACAGAACACTGGCAGAGAAGGATGTGCAGTTTGGAAACATGAGCGGCATGGGCATGTGTTAGTTATGCTTGGATGGCATTATACATAGTGATTAGAGTATGACTACTTATTTGAGCAGGATAATGAGAGACTTACTGTGGCCTCTCCTGAGATCTCAGGTGCGACTGCAACCGCATAGTTCATCTGAAGAGAAAAACAAGTCAGGAACCAAGTTTAAAAGCACAGAAAGTGTGATGTAAAGGCTGCTAGGTTCTTTAGTTGAAGAGTTTCACTTTAATAGATCTACCTTAGCTGTGGAGTCTCTTTGATCCAGCAGTCGGAGCTGAATTAGAACAGGCACATCTTTAGGCTCCGGGACAGGCTCATGGGATTCCTGAAATCAAGACAGATAATAAAATGTTTATGTCTGGAATATTTGGTAAGGAAGGCAATATCTTTTTCTTTGGTTTAGTTCAAACTAAAGCTCTATGGTAACAAAACACACAATTCTGACTCATAAAAGCCAGATGAGCTTCAGTCCCATTTCTAATGCTGTATTCTTTACAGGTTTTGTAAAGTGTTTTAGGAGGACAAATTTAAGATATCTCAGTTCTCTCTGGTGTGAGGCGCCAGGTGACGTCAAACAAATATGACGAAAGGATTGTTTTATTTAAAATATTTAAATGTTTTTGGTTTACATGAGTGATTGTGTAGATGAAACACCTGGTAAAGTAAAGGTCAAATGTACTATTTTCCAAACTTTCAGGACTTAGAACGTAGAACGCCGCGTCTACATTTCCCCTCAGATTGCTGCCTGTCTGTTTATATCTGTATGATGTTGTATTACCTGTGTGTTTGCCAGCGGCGTGCTCCAGCCGTGAATCTGCCGTTTTCCAAGTGATCCCCAAAGGTAGGAGCGGATTTCCTTGTAGATTTCTCTCCTCCTGACACGAGGGGAGAGAGCAGCAGGAGAAGAAGATCTAGAGAGAATGCTTCTACTTTAAATCAGCTTCATTGAGCATTTTATATTAATGATTAAATTTGATTTGCAAGTAGAAAAGCATATGGAAGAGTGGCGTGGTGAAACACAGGCTTACTCAGCACGAGTTTGACCCACAGCCGGTAGTTGTGGAGACCCCAGAGCATAGCGAGTTAGGGATGGAGAAGTCGGCCGGGCAAATGAAGGAGCAGGTGGGGGGATTAAGGGTCCCTTGGTGAGGCCAAAAAAGCGGTTGAACCTTTAATAAAATAACAAACAATTACAAATATTGTATAAATGCCAGTAAACGTCTGGCTACAGCATGTTATCAAAAATGTAATTTTATAGCACACTTGTTTATTTCAATTGCCTAGTGTATTGTCCACGTAATGTCAAGTGGTTTTACGAACATATTGATTGGTAATCGAAAAAACAGCAAAGATTCCGCCCTCTCAGGCAGGTAAAGCTCAGCTAACATTGCTACCACACATTACCTATCCAGAATTGTTACGGATGCTTTACAGAAAATAAAGAAAAGCTATGAAACTCCAGCGTATTCAGGTACTTCTAACCAAGTGCTTCCCGAAATGGTGATATTGGTGACTATTTAAGAAACTGCAGTATATCCCCACTGCATTTCTTAATCATGTATTTTTTTGCATATTGATTACAGGTTGCCGTATACAGAGAAAATCAAGGTAACCTGGCAAACATCACATCTTGGCATTCCCTACTGTTTTAGGGTAACTAGAATTGAATAACACGAGACAGCTTCCTGTCTGCGCAATCTTCTGTTTAAAGTGAGGACATGCACTTCACTTCTGTTTTAACAGAATAAATAAATTCTGTTTCAGAATAAGGTTAATTGTTATGATAAACACTTACTTTTTCCAAACACTTTTGTTGTCTGTCAACCTCTCATCATTTATTGCTCTATAAGAAAGGAAAAACACAATTATTTGTGGTTTTATCAAAATTGTAAATGATCTATTGTAACATTACTTTAAAAATAAACTTTGAATCTTAAGTTACCTGAGTGTCTGACTCTTTCTCACAGCCTCCTGCAGCTCTAACAGACGCTGCTTGTATTGGTTTTTCTCCATGACCACACGAGCCATTTCAGAACGAGAGAAGGGGCGCATGGACGCGGGTAGAGAGGCCTGATTGGAAAGATTGAAGCTATTATATCAGGTATAAACCTTATTTCGTACATGATAATAAACATTGAGCAGCTACTGGATTATTAAAAAATAACAAATAGATAGAAAAAAACCGATGTCTCCTTACATCAGGATCCTCAGATTGGCATGTTTCCAGTTCTTTCCGAATTCTAAGAATGGATAAAATAACACAAAACAATGAAATCTAATATTTAAAAGAGGCAAGGACTTAACAATCCACATTAACATTTAAAAACATTTCACACCTCTTTGTTTCCTCCTCCTTCTCCTTCATCCGCCCCTCCAATCGAGAGGCAGTTTCCTGCAGAGACGTCACCTCCAGTGTAAGAGCTGAGCGGTCGTCAGTCAGCTCCACTACCCGAGATATCAAAGCCTTACGGGCAGCTTCTACTAACTCACTGAAAAACAAAGAAAAAACAAAGAAAAAACAAAGCGAAGATGAATAATTTAAGAATATGAAGAGTGAAACATTTCAACACATTTGTGAAATTCTCTCTCCTTAGTGATCTGTTTGTACTGAAGCAATTAAACACAAGTGTTTGGAAAATCCCTTGCACAGAGGACAAGTCATTACACGGCCAGAGAAAGTAATTATAGGACTCACTGGGTGACTTTCAGTTCCTCATACTGACAAAGAATCTCCTCAAACTGGTCTGCACTGCCTACACAGAAAGAAAATACAAAATTAAGTTTGAACACACAGAGAATACTTAGAGAAATAAATGTATTTATGTCTGGTATTTCCGTTTACTCTTAATTTACTCATATTCATATACAAATACATGGAAGGGTGCAAAAAAACCACCTTCCTAGAAAAAGGAAGTATGTCCTTTGAAACTTACAGCAAGAAACCGTTTTCACTTATGTACTTGCACTTCATGTAAATAGGGTATAAATAGATTCTGACAACTTGCAGATATTTCTAAAAAACAACCTTATGTACTGTAAGCTTGTCTGTGATGGATTATTGTATGCGTTCATGCTACACAGAGCACAACATAGGATTTGGGTTAAATGTTTTGTCAAGACAAACAGAATGTAACATGAACTATGTTTGAGAAAAGGGTCTCTAAATGTGTGTTTTACCTCTGACACTGGCCCCTCGGTCTACACTCTCCACATAGTCTCGACTCAGCTCCGACAGCTCAGAGAACACAGAGTCAGTGTTGCGCAGATCCCACTCCATACTATCATCTTCCTCCTCTTCCTCCTCCACCTCCTCTTCTTGCTTGTCCTTGTCCTTTTCCTTTCCTTCTCCTCCCTTCTCCTCTTCTACTTTGCACTCCTTCTCCTCCACCTGCCTCATCTCTTCCTCCACGCTGGTCTCCAACTCGTCTCCCTCTTTGCTGTTCGGTCTGACCGGGGTGCTGATGAAGATGCAAATGAAAGAGTATGGAATGTGAGAAAGGTTTGTGAATCGTTGATGTGATGCTCTGTGTAAACATGAGCTAAAGTGAGCTTGGTTTTTGTTCACACATACTTTTGACTAAAATCTCCAACTGACATACAATAGTTGTATTACCTTGCATCCCCACTGCCATGAAAGTGCCTGAGCTCTGGAGTGGAGCTGATGATGTCATTGATAAACTGATCTGGGGCGGGCTTTCCTGAGATGTCAATCGCATTTTCTTTTTTGGGAACTACATCTTCCAAACAGGGGGGACCAGAAAGTGAATGGGGTCTTTGAATCAACTGCAATAGAAAAGATGGAAATTAACAGCTACTTCTCCACAAAAGCAGTGTATTACAATTTATATATTATGTAGTTAAAATGTGTAAAGTGAGAATATGTTTACCTTGTCATTCACACTGGCTTCTGATGAGACTTGATTGGATGAAAATTCAGCATTCTTCAGACGAACATGATTCCTAAAAGCAACATGCAGTGTCACAGAGTCAAGAAAAGTCCTATCAGTCACTATCAATCTTTGCTTCATTCTTACAATTTGCACCACTTTCTGGCAGCTCCTCGAGGGCAAACACTGATATTATATTTAAATAAAAAACATAAAAGACTAGTTTACCAACAAAAAAACATGGGAAATCGACTAATTTGTAAAAAAGTTTAACTGAAAAACAAAACCTAATTTAGATTTGCAAAATGGTCACAAACTGCCGTTTCTCAGTACATCTACATCTTGGTAAAGGTAAACAGAGATACTGCTTCACTACTGCTCTGTTGTGCAACTGTCAAGGTAAAGTTCAGAAAGTGATGTCTTTGTATTAGGTTGTTAGTTTGGCCTTCAATAAGCTGCTGTCATGGAATACTTTGAGCCTTGCTGTGAGACACTATCAACAGTAACGTGCTTAACAAGAACAACCTTAAAGGAGAATCTCTCTCAGAATCCTTTCTCTTTTCCAAAAGGTCCCGATATGTGTGAGCCAGCTAAAACAGAAAACATCAGTAACATGTAAGAAACAAAGAAATGACAACAAAAACCAAATATTAGAGAAGAGTGTTCTGAGTACCAAAGGACCATTTGTGTGTTGCCTTACATTATTTAAACAAATGTTGATATACAAATGATCATTTTGGGGTATTCCTTTTAGAAGTTATTTCGGGGTAATAAAAGAGACTGAACAGCAGTATCTGACTGACCTTGTTGTGAGTATTCCTCAAAGTGTTCAATTCTCTATTCAGATTTGCCTTTTGCTCCTCCAGGGCCACCACTGGAAGACATAACAAGCAGCTTCAGAGTGACTATCTACTGATTCAGTAACACCGAAAGGTTTGAAGTATAAATTCTTCTTGTCATGAAATAAACAAAACATTTACATTTAAAATACATGGTCCTTATAACATTTCTAACTTTTAATTGTTTTATATTACATTTTTCACTTACACTGATCGGCTTGCCCTCTTGCTTTCTTCTCTAGCTCTCTCTCTCGCCGCTCTCTCTCCTTTTCCCTCCCCCTTATGGCTCTCCTCTCTTGCTCAAATTGGTCATCCAACTCCAGGTACCTCTAAAGAAAATTAAATGCTTTTAAAGCTCTGAGCACAGACAACCTCTTATTTTCAAAGCTTATAAAAAAAGAAATTGTAATTATCGTTTACATTAAAACTTTCAAATCTCCCATCAGTCCTCACCTCTTGACTTTCTTTCCTGAGTGCTTTCTCTACTTGGTATCTGTCCAGCAGCTCTTCTCTCTCAGCCTTCTCCCTCTCCGCCTCCTCCTCCCGGTCTCTCAGCTGGGCTTTGCAGCCGGCCAGCCCCTCCAGGACCCACACAAATATGGGGACCAGCGACTCCACCACACCTTCTCCATGGGTCTCAATAACCGTCTGTGATGGGGCAAAGCAGCAGAGAGGTAAACCATTGAAACATTTCAATTTTTTTCCTTAGAGAATGGGCCTTATTTACCACTTACTTATATTGAGATAATGTGTTTTTTTTCTTAAATTGGTTCTTAAGGGATAAAGGTCTGTCTGAATTATGACCAGCTGCAGATTAGTTGGCCAGTTGATCCTAATAAGCATTTTACTCCAGCCAAAGGCCATAAAAGGGCTATGCGCACGTCCAAAAAGTTGTCAAAAACGCTTAACCAAACAACTAAAATAGACAGCAAATGTAAAATAATCCAGTAGTTTTGAATTTGAGGTACCCCAGCATGAAGTGCATCAAAGGTTGCATCCATATTAGGTAGCGTATATCATTATCTTACCCAAGAAGAACTGCAAAATAAGAAATAAATGGTCAATGTCAACATCTGTGTGAGTAAATGGGTTTAAAAAAGAAACGTGTTTAAAATAACGGTTGGTAAATGAGGCCCATTTTTGGTTTAGAAAGGAGAAAAAAAGCGTTGTAGCTGCTTTACCTGTAGCTCTGAATACAGTTTTCCTGCCTCTTCACTCACAATGTTGGGGTCCAGCTCCACCTCCCCTGACCCGCACAGCACTCTCTCACTGTACTCCATCAGACTATTAGTTTAATCTGCCTGAATTACCTGCCCAAACGGTTCCCCCCCCTCAACAGGAGGTAAATTATTTTAGAAGTCTATTAGCCAATTCTGTTGCTGTCCTGACTACACTTTCTGACCGACTCCTACAACTAGTTTATCTGGCTTTCTAACATTTCTGCTAACCCCAGCACCTTCCATCTTTTATGACTTAATGTTTTGTTTGTCCTTGACAAGGGAAAGCATCATTTTAGACTGCATTTAACTATTCGTTCTGTACTGTGAAGTTTGCCTGATGTCAGGGGGAGTTTTAGAGTCCATCCTGGGAAAGAAAAGAAGAAAAGATTATGAAATATAAAAGGAATGGATAAACTGCCGCTAAGTCGCAAAAGGACAGTCAACTGTTTTGTGCAACAAGCAAGCTTAGACATGCATTTTTTTCATTTTTCAAAAGAATTACCATAAGCCTATTAATTTTTTAACATGAACATGTGGTTTTCTGCTATTATAATCTGTGACTAACATAGTTTGTTTAACAGCAAGCAAAATACAAAGTGACTGCTCAGTAAGGATGAAATTAAAATGAATCTGGCTGGTTTTACACCACAGTTTCAATTACTCACAATTCATGGCAAGACAGATATATATTTGAAGGTAACAAAAGCAGACACAACTTAATTTTATAAAGTTATATTGGGTGAATACATTTGAAAACAATTCAGCAATGACTTTGATGAAAACATAACGTTCTGCTTTATCTGTCTTGTGTGATAGTAAACTGAATATGTTTGAATTTTTTCTTGAAAACTGACTTAAATTATTAATCGATTATAAAATTAGTTGCAGATAATGTCCTGTTATAACCGTAACAAGCAATATCAAGTTGTCCCATGAAGCTTCAGGGATTGTTTTGGGATTTGTTTTACTATAAAATATAAAATACCTGTCAGTTTAACTGTAACTGAGGTGCAGGCATAATAAACATATGTATTTGTTAAGGCATCTAATGAAAGGATGTAGCTCTTAAGTTGCATGTAGATGATTAATAGTATATTTACGGTTTATGCTTTTTGGCTAAAGAGTCTCGTTGATGTACTTTGGCATTTAATCTACAGACACAATAAGAGTTTTCTGTTAGACCTTTATGTATCTTTAATAAAGATTGTGTAATGTGTTGCACAGCAGAGACACACCAAACGACAGCCTGTGTCTGTGTGTTTATAACTTTATGTGCCACAAATAGCCCACAAAAGTTCAAATCTAAATTGAAATGTAAACAACTGAAAATAGCTACAAGTAGTGTATGCAACGATAATTTAGCAAGTGAGCCTTCGTATTAGGCTAAGATAAATGAAAACCATGGTAAAGGACACACTTGAGTTGACATAGCCTACTGTATAAATAAGTAACATGACTGACAGTGGACACCTTGAGAGATATCTGGAAGAAAGATTACAATGCTGTAACTTAAAGAAAGAGCCGAGTTGTCGCTATGCTCGGCTGTGTTTTACAAACTCACCCTCTCGGTTTAATATTTCACAACGATCATGTCAGTGCACCAAAATAATGAAAAGCCAGTCGTTTTTTCTTCGGGTCCGATATCAATTACACATAAACGAGTTTGGAGAAGGAGGTGTTGTTAGATTCTGACTTGCTTGTACATGTCCTCACTCCGACCAATCAGAGCGCTGCATTTGTCAGCAGCAACCAATGGGCGGGAAGAAGAGGCGGGACGTGGCAGTTCTGTTTTCAGAAGGAGAAGAAAAGTTTCCTGAAACTTGAACGGAGACACGTGACCAGCGGGCTGTCAGGTGATCTACTAATGCATACTCTGATACCTGTCGAAATACCTCACATACCTGAAAACATTATGTTCTTTTTTCTCGTGTCATTCATAAGAACAATAGTTTATAGTTAATGATGTTTGTATTTCGAGCACTGTAGGTTATTCAGGTGTCGGGTCTTTATTGGCTTACATAAAATAATAGCCATAGAAAACAGTTTGGACAATGGGTCGAGATATGACAACTTTTTCACACATTGAGATGCACAAGAATAAAATAACATGAAGGCATATTGTAAAAGCAAAGAGAGGATTTGAATGTATCTACAGTTCGTTTTGATTCCAGCAGATGGAGGTATGAACACATTTCCACCTCTGGGTCTTCTCTCTGCTCTCTTTTTGGTTTCTGTTATTTAATGTTGCTGGTTTCTGTTTTGTTGGTCTAGACTTGGCAGCCCTCTAATCCGTCCTGCTTTTGTGACATTACTCCTTTATATCTTCCTCTCTGGACTGTATTATTAATTATAATAGCGTACGACCTGAACCTACTATGTTTTCCACATTCACCTTTACAAATATTTGTATGAGACGGCTAAGCTTTTGCAGCTACACAGTAGAAAACAAACCATAACACTAGAGAAAAATAAACATAATTGTCCTGCCATGTCAGATTAATGTTTAAACAATATTTTACCACTCTTTTGCAATTTTTCACAATTTCAAATGTATCCCAGTGAAGCCTTAAATGGCCAAATCAACCTCTAAAGAAAGGTGTTTGCTCACTTTATATGCACCCACATTTTGTCTCTCCATCTCTGTCCCAAAAAAAACAAACATTAACATGTACTCCATTTATTACATACTCAACATGGTCCGCCTGCATACATGTAAATTGCAGCATTGACAACAAAAGAAAAATGCAGGCGTCAATAAAAAACAGTGTAGTGGAAAGGAGTTGGCTAATACTTAGTGCTATGCTACTATATAGAGTAGTGCTGCTGAGTGTGACTGCTGTTTCCAATGGGTAAAGGGAAACATAGTGAAGTAGCTCAACCTATTTAAATACAAAGATATAAATTATGATTTGATTACCAAAATACATACGTCACCTTTAAAACATAATCACGTTATTAAAATGTCTAAAAGTAGTTGCAAAGCTAGCATATAGTTAGCTAGGAGTAGTACATAAATGGTTGAAATAATAGCTAAAAGTAATGGATAAACATTCAGCTCCAACCATTGCTATGACACTTACAAATAATCCAGTTTCAAATTGGTTCAAATTAACACAAATTGAACATCACAGGTAGTGTAGATGAAGGGGTGAGTTCACCTGACCTTGGGGGTTATGTCTGACAACAAAGGTTGGGAACCACTAAATTACAGTCAGATTTGTGTGCAGATTTTTCATGGATTTCTGTTGTATCCTGTCAATAATTCTTAATTAAACTGTGACTTTTTTAATTACCCTCCCACTCTCTACAAGAACCTCTTTTCCATCCTCTCTCTCCGCTCTTGTGTTCTCTCTCTTCTTCTTTGTCAGGAGATAAAATACCACCACACCTCCCACCACCACGAAACTGAGGGCCAGAATCACACATCCCAGCCACAGTAAGTGCGACGTTCCTCCCTTAGAGAGGTTCAGTTGGTCCCAAATCCCCACCGCCACACAACTGAAGCCGATCAGAGTTCCCCAAAAACCAAAGGCCAGCATGCAGGATCCACAAGACAGCTCCACGCCGCCGGTCACCACGGTGATGCCCGCCACTGACACAACCCCTCCTGGTAAGGTCACCATCTCAGATTTAGGGTCGTAGCTGACAGTAGAGGTGACATCGGATAGAGTTGAAGGATCAAGCGTTTTCATCTTGGTTGTCATGGTTGGTTTTAGTTCCTTTTTTCAGATGTCCCAAAGTGATTTTGTATGCAGCTTCTTTATTCTCACTCCTACAACATGAAACATAGTTTGAAAAACACTAAGGATCCAGATTTCCTTATATGATTTACTTGTGTAGCTTTACGTTTCGAGACACATCTTTAAACTAGGCCTACTTCCAACTAAGCTGTTAAAACATGTCATTGTATTCGTCTTGCATAATTTACACATTTCGAGAAAATACAACCTTTTTATATTTGGTATCTTTGGGAACTTTGGGGTCTCCATTTCAACTTAAAATAAAGGTCTTTGGGTCTGGCAGCATATTGATTGGGGGGCTGGATATACAAAAAAACTGAATAATAATAATGTTTTATTATTAGTCATTTAAATGGCAAGCGCCAGATATAACTCTAAGTTTAGATACAAATACAGTTGGCATCTGTTTTCTCTGAAGATAAAACACTGCTTGATAACTATACTGCTACTCGGTTTAGAAAACTGCATAAGCCATACTCTTTTCAACCCATGGACAATACAATTGTCTCATGCAAACATATTGAAAACTAAATTCAAAATTAAAACCAATATCTTTTTTACCATAGATACATATCTTTAGTTTTTCAAATGAAAAAGTAGGACCCTTGCTTACACCAGAAATAAAGACGGATTGTAATTGCAAAGAAACTATGTTATTATCAATAACTTTATAGACTAAAACATTGTCTTGTATAAAAATGAAAGCCTTGCTTACCTCAGTTTTGAATCAGGGACTCAGATCTCAGGGGAAATTGAATTAGGTGAAGTTCCTTTAAATTCATAGACGTGATTTGCTTTTGTCCATGAATGTAAGTGATTTCAGTGAAAGCCTGAAAATGCTGCCGACTTTCTCTCTGGACAATGGGTGGAGAAATGTGAGCGGGGGCCCAGAGAGCTGTTACCTTTATCATATACGTCACAACCTGAGGCCTCACAAGATGGTGGGCACAATTGTCAAGATTGTTGTCACTGTTTGTTTGTTCCTCTCTTTCCTTGTGTTCAGTAGGAAGCGCTTGTCTGTCATTAAGCATCATTATAACCCATTACCAGATATTTATCTAAGAACAACTCCCTTCCTCTTTTCCTCTCTCCTTCAGTCTTAGGATTTGAGTCGGGTCCCACCAAGGCATTGTTTGGGCTGAGAGCGGATTTTTCTTTTTCAGCATTTTCCTGTTAGACATTCCCATTTCTGTGGTCATTGGTAGCAAGTTGTATAGTTTTTCATCTGTGCTTTTACTTCTAAAACATTGAGATGAGTATTTTAGTATTCAACCTTATGACTAGCTTGCAATATCATTGAGATGAAATATTATTGAGCGTTTACTAAAGTTTTCCGAGGAAAAGTTGAAATCCAGGGTTTAATCAATTGGGGGGAAAAAACATCCATAAACGTATATTAATTTTTAATTTGTTTTGTACAAATATACCAAGTGCTTAACACGCGTGAATAACTATGCCTGATCTCATAACCCTGAGCAAGGCAGATTTACAGTATATATGTCAGTGATGATGTTGAGGTGGATCGCAGTTCTAGGGTGTAACGCAGGTGAAGATTGATGTCGCCACATAATTGGCTGTAATGCTGCCCAGCCAGCTGGGATGTTGCCAATTGCCAGTCATTGACCTAATTGCAGATATCTCTAGCTGTGTTTACTCCTACTGTCAATAAACGTATATCTGTTGATGCACTATTTAAAGGTCCCCTATTATACTGTTTTTCATCAATATATTATAGGTCTCAGATATATACAAACATGTCTCTGAAGTGTTTGGCTCCAAATACCAAACAGATCATTGTAGCATCCCATAAACCCCTCTGTTTCAGGCCTGTTTCAAAAGTGCTGATTCTCTGTCTTTTACTTTAGATGAAAATAAGGAGCCACTCCCCACGCCCCTCTGAGAGATATCTGGTTAAAAAGAACACAGTGTGCTCTAGGAGGAGATTCAGGTGATAAGGTGGGGGGGTGTTACCTTGGTTGGTGATTGGCTAATGGTTACACAAGCCAAACAAATCGTTATGACATCATAAAGTGGCCAACATCTGATCAGCTCATTTTCAGACAGGTTTTTATATAAATGGATCAGGACAAAAAGTGAGCAAATCTTTTTTCCTGAAACTTTCAGAATCTCTTAACACAGAGTGGACACGTGTTTATGTATAAAAGACATGAAAAGGTGGATTTTGCATAATAGGTGACCTTTAAACAAGTATTATATGTTACTGCCTGCTAAGTAAATATATATCTTATTTATTGTTGCAATACATTTGTGCGTTAAAAAATTCATAATTTCTTTACTAAAAAAGTGTAATTGTTGTGCTTAGATGCTATAGTTTGTGCTTAGATATCCACTTTATATGAACCCTCAGCTTCACCACAGGAAGAATAACATTTCCAAAGGGACCTCAAATCCCTACTTGCACCAGCTCTAGCAATTAGTCGAGCCTAGGGTACAGGTCAGGTGTCAGAGAGTGACGGAGTAATTCTATTGGGCAAGCACTGAAGGGATGATGATGATGCTAATTGGCTAAGGGTTGGATTGGGTGGGACGCAGTGGGTCAGAGGTAATCCAATAGATGGACTCATGAGCATATTTATGGAGCAAAGACCATCCTGCTGCATAAATAAGACATGAAAGATAATCATACAGTGTTCAAAACTGTTTTACTATGCATTCATCTGTCCTGTTTCAGTCAAATGACCCTTGTGCAAACACCCCCACCTCCATGCTGAGTTTTTCAAAACAACAGTCAAGATAATTATTTCAGTCTATTCAAAGCATACACAAAGGAAATAGATTGCTGATGTAAATGTGTCAGCTAAAGTGTTATATAGTGAGTTTGATGTGATGATAACAGTGATGCGTCCTGTAGGGAGATGGCTGTGACGACTACGATGCAACCAGATAGGCCCAAAGGACTGGAACTGAGGAAATGGGTAGAAATGCTCAAATCAGTAAAAATGAAGACAAATGAAAGAGTATGAATGTTTGTGTCAGTTAGTTTGAATAACAGGAAGCATTTAGTGGGAAAAAATGCACTTTGTGGCTGGAAAATTCAAATCCAGGACCAAGAAAGGTTTAAAAGAAGGACAATATGGCGGCCAAAAAGCAAAAACACAATTATGCAGTATATTACACTTTGTATTAAGAGGCACAACTTTTAAACAATCTGCCCAGTAAAACCCAGGTTAGAGACAAAAATGCATTTTAAAGGTCATCCCTGACGTTGGATGGAGGTAATTTACAATGCCTTTAGTGACGTGGATGTGAGGGGCGTAGGTGGGATTTAAGGTGAGGGGGAGTTAAACTGCCTAGACAGATGGTAGTCTGGATTAGGTTTCAGTAGTCAACTAAACCCATTGAAAGGCCACTACAGAAAAAAGCAGACATACAGTGAATGAACTAATGCTAGCTTTAAAAAAACAAAACACCTGGAGCGAATTTTCAACATGTCTGCTAATGTTCTGGTCAGTTTATAGAAGTGATGTTTAAGTTTGTAGCTTCTTAAATACTTCTCAATTCATCAAAAGGGCTGTAAGCACAATGAAACAGTGAAATGCTTAAAATAAATAAAGATTAGTATCCAAGTAAAGTAAAACCATAAACTTCTTAGACGGGAGGCATACCTCAGAAATCATAATATTCATAAATAATAAACAAAGGATTAAACTCAACAATCTCATATACTGTAGATATTTCTAGACTAAGAGACCCAATAAAGAAAAGTAGGCTCAGCCACCTTAAATCCCGCATTAACAGAATTAACCCTCTCGCCCATGGGAGGCGTGCGTTCCCCCTGCCCTCCTTATCTCTTACTGTCTTACTTGTTGAGACACACACTCAAATCTTCAGCCATCATCTGCCGAAACAACACACAGGTAAGCTTTCCCTACAATCCTCACTATGCTATTTATTGATACGGAAGTTTCATCTATTAAACTCATTTCATTAGTGGACTTTACCATATGCATTTTTTTTCCTTCTCTGTTCTCTTTGGCCTCTAACATCAACAGCAGAGGTCAAGCCAGAGGAGAAATCCAAGTGGCACAGGAGAAATAAAACTCCAGTGGCAAATATTTGCCAGTGAGAACTGACCCTGAAAAACTACCATGGGAAATTCAACCAGTAGCGCATTATCGAAGGAGATCCTGAAGGACCTGAAGCTCACCACACACTTCACTGAGGATGAGATCTCCCAGTGGTACGAGAACTTTCAGAAGCAGTGCCCGACAGGACGCATTACACCAGAAGAGTTTGAGCAGATCTACGCCCGCTTCTTCCCTGACAGCGATGCAAAGAGCTACGCACGACATGTGTTTCGCTCCTTTGACGCAAACGACGATGGCACCTTGGACTTCAAGGAGTACATCATCGCACTGCACATGACCTCCAATGGGGAGCCGGCCAGGAAACTGGAGTGGGCCTTCTCGCTGTTTGACGTGGACAAGAACGGATACATCAACAAGACAGAAGTGACAGAGATCTGCCAGGTGAGGGGGAACATGCAGTGGGATGTTGCCTTTTCTAAACATTCATCTCATCTGTTGGAGAGTAGTTCCAACTATGTTGACAAGGAGTGCTAAAGAGAGAAATGTTATTTAATTTGACCATAATGTTCACCATTATTGCTTTATTACAAGAGCTTATTTAAGCTGTTTCGTTGCACAAGGTCTTCAGGGAAATGTCTTATTCAGTTGTCAGCGACAACAGAAAGACCAAACAAGAGGATTACTTGACGTGCAATCTAATACAATAATCCTGTGGTCTATACTACCTTTTAAGTTTACAATGATTAGTTCTCTTTAACTTTTATGCTGGTGAGGCGTATTTTTTAACTCTCTGGTCATTTTATTTAAAAAGTTTTGGAGATTTATATTTGGTTGCGTCTTATTGTCAAGTATTCCTGGTATTCCTGGTAGATCCTATAATATGAATTGCTATTTTTTGGAAAATGACCTTCCTTTTTATAGTATGTAGTACTAATTGCCAGCCCATTTAGAGTGTCTATTTGAGTCTGATAATCTCTGTGATTATGAAGGCAATCCTATTCTTAAACAAGACTACTCATGTATTGCTTTTCCTTAAGACAAATGTTTTAGTATGGTAAGAGGTTTAAACAGATCAGACGAGTATCCAGTTGGCTATAATAATGTGATTTAAATCCTGGCCAACTAGTCAGACTCCAATTGCATCACGTTTACAACCACTGCACCAACAAGCTACGTTTTATACCAACACTGACAAAAGTTCAACAGCCTAAAATAGAATTATACATTGTGAAGAGGTTCGCAATAAACAGATCTGCAACATGCTTAGAAAATACTATTACAGAAAGATAATCCATTGATATTTGTTTACATTGGTAGGTTTAAAGTGTGAAACAAGTGAGTGAGGAAGGCAGGACTTGTCACTCATTTTATTTGGTTTAGTCTACTATACTACACTAATATCGTAGATTATTTTAGGAGAGAGTCAAAATACATTGTATTTTTAAGGCAATGTCAGAAATATTCAGAGGCAAAGGGCAAATCTGCCAAATCGTAGGTATTTTTCCGCATCAACACAATCAAAGTCTGTTCTTGTGTATGTAAATGACTCCAAATTATAATGCCAATTTATTCAAACTGTCCTTTTTAAATATGCTACTTGATACAGATCTGATTGAATTATCCATAAGTGACCAGTAACTGATTGTCATCTGTGAGCCCACTTTGTGAACTATTCTGTAAAATGGAGGGACAGTACAGCGAGAGAAGAGATGTCATCATGGTGTTTGGCCTGTGGCCTGAGGCCTGAGTCTTGGCACTAATCCATGTTAATCTAAGTGTCTTAAATGTGGGAGATGAGTGCTTCAAGTGCTTCAAGGCCTTTAAGTGGGACACACTTAAAGACCTGAACATAAAATGCACAGTCATTTACAAGTTATTTACAATCTGCTGGAATCTAGGTGGCATTTCCCTGAGGAATTACACTCCTGCTTTCTAGGTAGTTTAATTTATCGTGGATAAAATATCCTACATGGGTCTCCAGGATTGCTTTGTCAGCTGCAGCTGCCACATAATTGGCTTGCACATGTTTGTTTTATTTTCTGTGTGGACTTCCGTACATTATTTGTTTGAGAGAAATGAGGCAGCATTATCACCAATCTTTTACCCAACCCCCTCTCAGGCCATATTTAAGCTGATCCCCAAGGAGGAGCAGGCCAAGCTACCAGAGGATGAGAACACACCAGAGAAGAGAGCCAACAAGCTGTGGGCTTACTTCGAAAAGAAAGACAACGGTAAAGAAAACAACACACGTGTCTATGCATTGTGCCCCCGTGGTGCATGACATCTGTTCTTACCCCTGCATGTGTATGTTAGCAAGAGATGAATTCAGTGTAAGCTCTTAGTACCTTTCCTCAACAACTGCCAGCATTACACTTAAATTGACTCCACTGCCTTGCATGCCACACACACACACACACACACACACACACACACACACACACACACACACACACACACACACACACACACACACACACACACACACACACACACACACACACACACACACACACACACACACACACACACACACACACACACACACACACAGGAGATAATCAGGATTTCTTAGATAAGATACAGATGTATAATTCAACCTCATCTTTACCCCTAACTCCTTACTGAACTCCTTACTGTATAATCTTTTTTACCGTTTTCTCCTGCTGTCTTTTTTCCCTCACAGAGCGACTGGCTGAGGGAGAATTCATCAAGGGGGTGATTGAAAATGAGAATGCAATGCGTCTTATCCACTATGAACCAGCGAATGAATAACCATTTAACCATTTAATTCCCTCTCGTTAAAGTCTTTCAAACCCTTTTCCTCCTTGCTCTTGGATCCACTCCACCCCTCTGTGTAAATGCTCTTCCTGCTAAATATTGGTTGCAACTAACATTTCAGTAAGTTTTGTTTATGTCAGATTGTTTTACTAATGTTTGTCCTTTAATTGATATAATATTGAAGCTAAAAGAGGCCAATTAAGGCGTAGCGTTTAACATTTCTGTACAGGTAAAAAATAAGCTTTCTTGCTACTTCTTTTGTATAATAATAAACAATTCATAAGTATCATACCCGATAGGTAGCTTATTATAGTTTTTTTACAGAACTGGAAATGTCTACAAAAGGTTGTAGCTCTAACGTGTTGTACTGAATTCACTGTACAATAAATACATTAAAGGTTTTCTCATATATCTGTGCTTAAAAATCGAGTTATTTGTCTCCCCCAGTAAACAGTAAATTCTTCAATGACCTAGAAACACACTGCATAATATGCTATCAAAAAATGGTCTTAAGTTCTCAATGTTGTTGATCCCAGACAATAAATCCAGTGCTGTACCACACGTTAAACGGACAAAGATCTAAGGAACATGTTGATGCATTTATTTAGAAATTGTTGCCTGTATAAATGTACATTCAACACAATTATTTCCCTGAAAGTGTGATGTTTCCATGGTGCAGATTTTTGTGTGCGGGTGCGTGCCAGCCTGCATTTCTTTCCAACTCCCCCCGACAACCTGCTCACCCTCCACCTCTCCATCCCTTCACATGCTTCCCTCCTCCTTTCCATCCAACTCGGGATTACTGGTTTACACATAATCTTCTGTTCAACATCAGAGAGCAGACTTTTCAAAAGCTCTGTAATCTTTCTATCGCTATGTGTCTATCGTATTTGTCTGTGCATCTGCAGAGAAACTGTGTTTGATGTAGCTTCTGGTATGCGTGCATTGCATCTAAAGTTTGTCACAAGAGACAGAGGACACTGAAAAAGGAAACATGTTGAATGTCCCACTCAGATAAATGAGATTATATTGTATATTTACTATGAATTACAGGATGATCTTTTCAACAGGAGAAGAAAAATCTGTCCTGTCTACACCTGATACATTGCGAGTTGATAAATAACCAATAACACAATATAAACATGTATATGCCTTTGCAAATACAGACACACATTTACTTTTCTACCATGAGGCACTGAGAAATACCCAGAAACAATCTTGCATGTCAGTGTGACACACAGTTGTAGTCTTTACAGTTTCATTATGCATAGATTTCCCCGGCCTTCAAACGCAAAATGTGTGTCCCAACCTCACTGGAAAATGGAAGAAGAAGAAAAGAAAAACTGAATCTGTTTGCTCACATTCATCCCTTTCAAGCTCGGTGAAAGTCTCTTTCCTTTTTTTGTTTTTCGGCTCTTATAAATTGATGGAAATCAAAGATCCACTAACAAGGGGAATCCACTCGGTCCATAGCATCATCCATCTCATCCATCTCTCTCTCACAGTCTTCACACCCTTCTGACCCGCAGCCTCCTACTAAGACCAGTGTTGGAACATCTCCATTTCCCATTCCAACCACGCTGCCATTCGGGGCCCACGCCACGTCAATCATGCCGTCCGGACACTGCAACAGGCCGCTGACAGAGTACAGCCCCCCCCCGGGAACGACCTCATCGTAGGAAGGAGCATGAGTGGCGGCTCTCGCTTCCTCCAATCGGAGCCTCTGTCTGCGGCGGAGCTCGATGATGGTCTTTGTGTAAGAGTTGAGTGTGACCACGGCGGCCCCCATACAGCAACTGAAGGACACCCAGGCAAGACTAGGAACAGAGCAGATTTAGGAGAGTTAGAGAGAAAAGAGAGACATCATGAATTGTAAATAACAAATATATGAATGTGTATTCTTGAATAATCGGGTGTGTATGCTGCCTCTTAAGAGCAGCCACCTACGCGAAAGACCAGCCATAGTCCCAGGACTGAGGCCTCCAGTCTTTGGGGCCAACGATGACTGTCATCTGGAACACGGTGGTGAACATCATGTGGGCCACCATCCCAAGAAGACCTACAGGGGGGTGAAACAAAACAGATCGAACCAAGAGAGATCACAATGCAAATAGAGAATGCTGTATGTAGAATGAGGAGGTTATAACGTCAGTGAAAGATAAATGATGAACTGAGTTTCACCTGATAACACAGTACAGATAGCTGCATAGGCATTGATTTTTAGCGAGTGCATCTCTTTATGGGAACACAAGACTTCCAGCCACATCAGTAAGAAGCCCATCCCCAGCAGACCGATGTACGTAAACTCTGAAATAACTGACAGCCAGAGCACACCTGCAACATTTAAAAATACAGGCACAATTGACACACTCACATTAATATGACAAATATTTTCAAATAAGGCCGAAATAATAATTTCACAAATTATTTTTTCAGCCAATACACAACTCACCTTGTGTTTCCCCAGGCGTTAAATCTATAAAGCTTCGACATTTCTCCCCTGCCAACCAAATTGTGAACAGATATGAAAAAATGAAGACAGAATATACATTTTTCGTTGAATTCAAATCAGAAAAAGATTTAGCAGAGAGATGAGACTGGAAAGAACCAATGAAAATCTAAGAAAGCTAAAAGAGCACGGAAATACTGTGACCTGATGCAAGTGTTAGCTCACCATCGTTGTGTGTCTCGCAGCTCTCCCAGAAACCAGTGTGGAAGTATCTGAAAGCAAACTTGTCTTCTCCTGTTTCCCAGATGTACTGAACTGCGTTAGCCATCTGCCGCTGTCTGATCCGGGCCAGCTCGTCCCTCCGGGCCGGAGACAGGGTGCGGTTGTACGGGTTCTGAGTGGGACTCTCTGTGGGACAGCAAGAGGTGGACAATAAGAAAAGAAAAACACATATAGGTTCATTTATGTGGCTGTCTATCCCTGTTGTGGATAATAGAGGTTGTGGTAACACTAAGTGCATTTAACAACGATGATTACAATTATAACAGCAAGAAAATTGCCTTCAAATATGCAAAAGCTTTTCATGTGCTGGTGCAATATATAAAAATATAACTTCACACTGTACATTTGACATTTATATACATTTTTTATGCCATTCTTGTTTCATACACTAAATGTAAATAATATCCTACTTTTGTATTGTGCCAGCTGTAATTTAGCCCGTCAATAGTGTTTCATTTGGCAGATAGTTTAGATATTCTTTCTTCACGGTCAACTTTTTTGTTTTAGTTTTTTTTAGTTCTGTTTTATCTTCTATTTTGCAACGTTTATATTGTATAATTGTTTATTTTTTACTCTTTTATTATTTCTAAATATGTGTAATACATTATTTTTCATGCTGCTGCAATGAAAACCTTTCCCAATTTGGGATCAATAAAGTATATCTTATCTTATCTTAAGCCAAACCATTTTAAGTGCTAAAAAAAGGACCCTCTTCCTGTAGGGGAAACATTACATTTCCTTTTTATGTATTGGACGTGCAGGCATCAACAACTGTTGTTTAATACAGTACATGCATGACATGCACAGACACACAGTGTGCATACTGCATTTGCCCTTACACTTCAGAAATATCTAATAGCATCTTTGACAAAATATTACGTTGTCAAAAAACGTAATGCATGAATTGTCCAAGAGAGGAGAATTACAAACACACATTTTGTTTGCAGCTGATTTTGTTGGAGAAAAACATGTTTTGAGTTTAGATTGAGAGACAATAAATAATGGGCACAAATCTAGTTGGTTTCTCACACCATGGTCTCAAAAGTGTTTCAGTCACATGCAGGCTTGTCAGCACCATGTCGTGCCACATGTGTTTGTATCCGTTTTAAAAACATAAGGGACAGTTAAAGCTACCACTGTGAAGATATTTCTGAACAAATAC
Organism: Trematomus bernacchii; assembly: GCF_902827165.1. Taxonomy (NCBI): domain Eukaryota; kingdom Metazoa; phylum Chordata; class Actinopteri; order Perciformes; family Nototheniidae; genus Trematomus; species Trematomus bernacchii. Next base: position 371,751 of record NW_022987582.1, on the reverse strand, counting down.
ACAAAGTACATGTAGATGATTTTTTGATGCGGTAAGAGCTGTTAATCCCATTGTGGATTAAGAATATCTGTTGAGAAATAAAAACCAGGCAGCAGCCAATGTCCAATAAACCCTAAAACGTGGGATCTGCCATCACACCCCACAGATTAATACTACACCATAATTAAGTTCACTGCGGGAAGGTATGTGCAAAAAGAGATTAAAAAAGAAACCAGGGACAATCACAAGGGGAGAAGCCTGTCCGTTTATCCAGTCAGATTATTTTTGAGGTATTGTTTCTGGTTATGCAGTAATACAGTGCTAGAATTCAATACTCATGTAATCAGGTTCAAAAGTCAAGGCCAAAGTTTTGGTGAGTTCAACGCCAGAAAGCTGCATTTAATATCTTCACATATTTTTAAAGACTCAGATAATACACAATAACAAGCTGACCACATGCACAGACACTAAAATGTGATCTGACATTGCATGTGGCAATAATGTACAGTACCTGGTCAATAACAATGTTTCGACTATTGAGAAAGACTAGGAAAGCATCACAGACTGATGATGCCAGGTATCCATGAGCTCACACTGTTTCCGACAAATTTCTTGTGAAATGCCCGTGAACGTGTCCCAACAGATATATGGATTATATGGATCACAGGCAACTTTTTTTTGTACCTTTGATGACCCAACTCATAGATGAATTCAATACGGCATGACAAGTATCTGTACCCATGAAAGCAAACAAAGCTTCACAGAACACTTTGATGTGTAGAGGTAAGGACATCTACCTGTGGTGTAAGGCTCGCTGTTGTTCTGACCACAGTTCTTCATTTTGACGGGCGACAGGCAGAGGGGCTTCACCACCTTGTGGGTGCCCTCACACCAGTAAGAGGTGCAGAGGGCCAGGATGGAGAGGGCCAGAGCCAGAGAGGTCAAGGTCAGGGAGAGCAGGGAGCGAGAGCGACGGGACATTCGCTCCAGCATGGCCACGCAGGAGAAGAGGGAGGCAGGGCGAGGCCAGTGAGAGAGGGAGAGAGAGGGGGGACAAAGTGAGGCAAAGAGGGGGGAGATGCTGCACGTGGAAATAGGACGAACAGGGCAGAGGGTATAACTGCAGTCACAGATGGTGCTGGGAGGGCAGGGCAGATGTTTTGGGATGGTTTAAAGAGGTGATGAGCTGCCAGGTTTAGATGGAGAGAAAACAATTAATGTGATGTAACTGTTTAAACAAAAGATGACCAAACACAGCTGACAAAGCGATACTTTAAAGACAGATTGATTAAAAGATAGGATAGCGAGGGGGGGGGGGGGGGTATCTGAAGTTGATACACGTGGGAAAGGACAGATGGAACGGAAAATGAACAAGAGGGGATTTAGGTGGACGTAGGTTCACTCCGGGAGAAATGCAAGGACTCAACGGTATGCTGGACAGAAAGATTTAATGTGATATCCTGCTATTGATCCCTGTGGTGAATGATGGCCATACATCCCCTGACCTCAGACCCCTTTGTGCTCACTTTAAAGATCAATGCAACATTTACAAAAGAGTTATAAAAAATGTTTGGATTTATCACTAAAAAGTGTATATCTAAGGAGATGGATCTATCCTTAAACCCAATCCATCTCCTGGCAAGAAAGTAAGATTAAATATTTAAATGAAACTAAAAAGGCTAAAAACAGGGTCTTCAGATGGTGACATTTAAATGTGTTGATAAGAAGGGCTTAAGAAGGGCTTACGAAAGAATAATAATGCTAGTGCTATCCGGTGACCCCAGCTAATATCTCCCCTCCTCCTAATTAACACACTCAGGCCTGACCCCGTCTCTCATTATTAACTCCACTGTGGGACACTCAGTGGAAGAAGAGATTACTTTTCTTTTGATGAAATGATGGATAAACCACAGATCTAAATGAATGTTTTGCTAGTAATCCCTGATAATCTTCTTTTATCTGTTGGTGTTAGGTGTGTTTTCGTGTGAAGTGCATTCTGACCATGTCTGCTCTCTCTCTCTCATGCAATATCTGCCTGTAAGCCCCCAGACCCTGAAACACAACAGAACAGAAGTTAAACAATGGATAGTATAGACATCTCTGATCTGCATGAAACACCTGCCAATGTTGGTTTCTAGAATCTGAAGAAAGTTGACAATATACAGTACATAATACAAATACCTACATACACGTTAGGGCATTAGGATGCATAATGAAAAAAAAACTACAATCTGTATGTTTAGTATATCGTTTTCTATTTACTGTATCTGTAAACATATTGTATTCTGTGTATCTTGATGTTATCTACAATATTTCCTCCACACTCAATACAATTTGTTCTCAATCAAGAACATTTCTCTTAAGCGTTATATACTGAACTTATATAGTGTGATCAAAATACGTTTGTTGGAGTTTATTCCATTAATGAATTCAGTGCAAGCTTATCTATAGATACGTGTTAACACCACTTTTACTATGTCTGACAAGATGCATTGACAGGTTTGTCTGTCTTTACAAATGTTAAGTAGCTGATTAGAAATAGTACCAGCACATTATCTGAATATCTGATATATGTACTAAAGGTATATAATAGTAGTAATGAGAAAAGCAATGCATATATATATATCGCAGTTCTGTATTCTTAAAACTGTAAGTACTGGTTATTATTTTTGATTGTTTTGTTTGTAAGCCACAGAAAAAAGTTGAACATGTAAATTATAATTTTCCAGTCGGTAAAATCTTCATTTTAATAGTTGTATCCAACATCAGTCCAAAACCTAGAGCTACTCAATTAAAAACCATCATAAATACTTGACAAAAGCATCACATTTTGACATTTGAAACTCAGGTACCAGCAACTAGTATTTCGAAGTAAAGATTACAGAAATTATAAATGTTCTGTTGATTGACTAATCAATAGAGCCATAGTTATTTTCTTAAAGTAACAAGTACCTACCAAAGATATTTTCCTTGTCCCTTGTAGCACTTCAGGGCAAACATGAGGTAACTATCAGGATAAAAAGGTGAAATAAAAAAGCTCCACTTGTTGCAGTCCTGTAAAGCTACAGTCCCGTTATCTCTGCCCTGGTCAAGAGCCTTTAATCAAAAAGCTCCTTAAGTACTTGATTTTAGTCGCTCCATCTTGAACTGATTTTAAGAGTCACTACCCTCTTGATCTTTTCCCTCAGTATCCGTCACTTGTGTTTCTCCTCCAGGATGAGTCAGTGATCCTTACCTCTCCAGATGAGATCCTCCCTTTAATCCTCCTGGCCAATAGTCGGACAGAGATGCACCGATGGAGACTGTCTGTCTCCACGCCACTCTCTTTTCTGGCTTTCTTGGGAATTGATGTCACAACCCCATCCTGAATCGTGTAATCCCTCTAAGTCCATCTGTTACTGTGGTGCCCTCTCTTTTCCCGTGTCTGTCTCTTTTGAGTGGATGGTCCTTTGCAATCTCCCAAAAACTTTTGTTAAATGTAACTTTTTCTCTGTATTTATTTCGAAAACTCAAAGTTTGGATAACACTGTGAACCATCTTATCCATAGGAATGGCCATTTCCTTTTTTCCCTTATCACCTTTACCGCTGTGCAAAGCCGGGTCTTGTGCCCAGTATGTTAAGAGTGATGACTTAAAAAAATGACAGAAGGAGCTTTACATAGTCACAATAATTTATTTACAATATGTATTTACAGAACAAACTGAATGGAAAAAAATGTTGTGTGTTTGGTGGATGGATTAAAGAAAGAGTCAGGTCCAAAATAGAGCAGAAGAAACAGTTCAACCCCAGGCTTGAGATTTACAGTAATGTAGAACCAGCTTGTTATCACTGCCAAAACACTGAAAAAGAAAGAGAGAAAAATACAGTAAAGGAAGTGATGTGACCGTACAGCTCAAACTACTTTGTACAAACTACTGTTAACGGTCCTATTTAATTGGATATTGAGCTGCAGAGCAGTAAGAGCGGATGTCCCCTGTCAATTCTGGACTTTGAGGTCATTACAGTTTCTTACTTTAATCAGTGGTTTAGGATTTTAGCATTTGAAACATGGAGCTTCCCTCTTACTGCCCCCTCTGCTGGTTAAAGCTCCACATGACACAATCTCTTCTATGGCCCAGGATTGGAAAGTACAAACACTACCAATATAATATTTAATTAAAAGGCCAAGAGGCTAAGCAAGTTCGGATATTTGCTAGTTTAGTGGTTTAGTACCATCATACTCTGTCATTTTGTATAAAGTACATCTCCTATAAAAAAGAAAAGGTAAGATTTACAGAACATAATTCAAAATGAAAAAGTATTATTTCGTAAGGAGAGGCTTGGTGGATTTACTAAATAAATAAAAGGCAAACAAATAAATTCAATTTTTGTTGTTGGCATGTAAACATGAATGAACTCAACTTTTTGTGTGTATTGTTTTGCAAATGTACTTGGAGACATAGTTTAGGTTTGTGTGTCTGGATTCTATGTTTTAGTTGCTTTTTAGTTACTCTTTATAAGTAAATGTAACTGGAATCAAACATGGTGTTGGATGATGAGGCTTAAAGCTCTAAAAGGAAAAGGTGTTTAAATGGACTTTGGAGTTGAGATTATTTAGTTGCACATACTGAAAATGAATTACAAATCAATATTGTTTAGGTTAAAAAAAGTCACAGGGCATTCAAATACTGTAGGTGTTTACTCACATCAAACAGGATGCCTACTTCTTGATCCGGTGAAGGGGCGAATGACTGGTTAACATAAATGAACTGGAAAAAAGCAGATGAAGTGACATGTAAAGAAAGGAAGACCTAAAGTTTTAGAAAGTGAACAAACAGGTTGACAAACTTCATCCTTACCAGTTGTTCACTGCCTTCAATCTTGAGGAAGCGAGAGATGAACTGAGACAGGGACAGTATCGTCCGACCTCGCTCCACTGCCCACTTCTTTGTTTTCATTATAGGAGTGTCCCCCACTGCCTTCAGCAGCACATCAACTATAAAAGTGGAGAAAATAAAAGGTGAAAGCGCTGCTGATGCTGCTGCTGCTGCTGCTGCTGCTGCTGCCACCACCCAAACTTGTCTGGCCGAATCTGAAGATAAATTGTTGTGGGAATTGATGGAGAAGTTAAATCCATTGAAACATGGAGAAGAAATTGAAAAAATACTGCAGAATTAAGTACATGCCATTCACTCTTTACATTTTTTTTAATAAATACAAATAGGCTGTGCTCAGAAGAAACAGGATTTGAATATTATACTCAAACATTATTTGTGTGTACATAAATGATAAACATACAGGGCTACAAAAAATAGAGGAGATATCTAATATACTAGACATGATACACTTCAGTCAAGTATGGCTCACTCATCACTAATATATGTTATCTATGAAATAGAGTATTTATTTGGTAAAGTCAAAAATAGTTTTATAAAATAACTCTGTAACAGAAAGTCTCCCTGGATTATACTTCCCACATCTAACGAGAATACCATTAGTAAAAAGTAGGACACTCCTTGCAATTCCTGAAAGAACGTTTTTAATGCCCTAAACCTAAACCATGAAACGAGATCTGTTGTGTGACCATTTTAAGCTAACTGGAGTTTGTTAGCTTAGCATTAATACACTGACAGTTACAAGAGGTAGTTGATATTGGCACTATCGTAAAATATATGTTATATAAACACATATAAACAGCATCTCTGAAAAGTATATATCCCATGAGGGAAACTAAGATTATATTAGTAAAAATATTATGTTTTGCCTTCATAAATAGCAGCATTTGATTTAGCCGTTCCCCAAACCGGTAGTACTAAATGAAAAAAGCTTAATGCTTATTGGCTAAACAGAAAAAAGGAGCCTTTCTATTGGCCAAAATCTCTGTCGATCTTAATGTACGTCACACACCCGGAACAGTTTCTTCTAGCACTGTCAACATCACTCGAGTCGTAAACAGAAAGTTATTTATCACTGATTGAGTAGAGTTTTGGATATATAACAAATTCTTACTTTTTTTCTTCTCATCATTTGTCGACGTATCATCTGGCGGCGGTTGTGACTCCTCTTTTGGCGTTTCTGTTGGGGACTCTGCATTGTCAGACATCTTCAGGTGACCACTCTGGCTGTGGTTACCACCCACCTGAACAAGCCGAGCGATTGGGTGCGTACAATGGCTGATATTGGCTCTAAGAACCGTCAATCACGAAGACACGTAATTCTATTGGTCAATGGGCGGTGGGCGCTGCTGTGTTTATCAAAGGCTGTAGAACTTGTGTGTCTTCCTCATAGCTACATGCTAGGTTAGTTGTTCTTTTTTGACTTTGGAATTGTTAAATTGCTTATCACGAATGTGGAAGTTGATTGTCTATTGATTTAATCTTGTGCACGTTTTTGTTAAATATTGCATGCATTCCTACTCTTTCGCTTTAACTAAAATAACATGTTGTGTTCGTTTCTCATAACACAGTCACATGGGACATTATACTTTAACCTGACAACTGAACTTTCTACAGCCCTGTTTGACCCATTACCCAGTCCTCTACCTCTACCAGACACTAGGACCATTCAGACAACAGCAGTAAGTTCACTTTGATGTTTCTTTTTATTACGTTTAGCTCAAATGACCGTAGCTATATATCGCCATGTCACTCTAATTCAATTGTGTTCAGCGAAGAGACTGCTCTCATTGTTATAAAGACAATGCAATTCACCATTGACGAAAGATTTCGTACAAGGAAGAGAACCTATTTCCTGTAAAAGTAGACACAAAATGCACAAATTGGAAAAACGTCATTTGAATGCAAAATGTATGTTTGCAACGTAGCAACTGCATTGCATACATGACATTGAATGGGGGATATTATTAAAACTTCAATGCTATTTTAAAATGCAGTGGCCAATCCACTGTGTTGTTCCTGACCTTAAATCTGTACCTCCTTTTCTGTTAACTTGCTCTTCCAGTGGCAAGCATTGGCCGGCTCTCCACCAAGGATGCAGTGCTCCTCCTGTGTGACATGCAGGAGAAGTTCAGACCCAACATCTTCCAATTTCCCAACATTGTCAGCAATGCGGCCAGATTGCTCAAGGTTGGAAATACTCACCATCACAGAATCACTCAAGTAGCTGTCAACCATAATCATAAATCAGCTTCCTATATTTATTATTAACTATTAATTATATCTCACTTCACAGGCCAGTCGTGTTCTCGGCATCCCCGCCATTTTAACAGAGCAGTACCCTAAAGGCTTGGGTCCCACTGTACAAGAGCTGGAGGCAGGTGACCTGACTGCTTATGCTAAAACCTCTTTCACCATGATGATAGACGAGGTGGAGAAGCAGATGCAGGCCCTCGGGAACCCCAAGCAGGCTATACTGTGTGGAATAGAGGCACACGCCTGTATTGCAGTAAGACCACATCACTGTTGAAATGTCATAATATAATTCTCAGCACCATGAAACACAACATAAGTCCTCTACATTATTTGAAATGTATTTTAAGTATGTTCCTTTGTTATAGTTTTTGTAAATCACACTTACTTGCATGTTTTATTCTCCAGTTGGCTTGCCTATTGTTCTTAAAGATGCCAGATCTTGCTGATACATATCATATGTGTCTTATGCATTCTTGCATGGATTTTTGATTGAAATAAATCCCTTTTTATTAGTGGTCCTTCACAGATTAAAGGAGAAATATAGTGGAAAAACTCACTTGTTTAGTGTACATACATACAACCCACAAACTGTAAAATATGAACATTTATTATGTGGAAGGCGATGATGGGAAATATTATTATTAAGCTATAACATTATGCTGTTCTAGACATTTTATTATGCTAGTTTTCATGGTCTGGTGTGCAACAGAGCTTAAGTTAGTAATTAAATACCCTTCCCTCTTGTCTTTTCCACAGTGCACAACATATGACCTGCTTGAAAAGGGAATAGAGGTTCATATCGTGGCTGATGCCGTCTCATCCAGAAGGTATCTGTGTATTCTATATTTAGTTCTGTTATATAGCATCGTCTCACCCACATTAAATATAGATTTGTTTCTCTGTGTTTCTGGAATCGGTTTATATGTGTTCCTACTTTTGTGTCTCCCCACACAGCCAGACAGACCGTTTGTTTGCTCTGTCCCGACTGAAGCAGAGCGGGGCGTTCCTCACCACCACTGAGGCTGTTCTGCTGCAGCTGGTTCAAGATGCCAAACACCCAAACTTCAAGGAGGTGCTTGCTATAGCTGCTCTTTGTTGCTCTCCTGAGTTACTTTTGTTTGTTTCATGCCTGACAAACTTATTTTCTTTATTGACAGATCCAGAGGCTTTTGGCCCACCCGTCCCCTGACACCGGCCTCCTCTCCTTCTTCAGCGCTCTGTAGCAGGACAATCTCCTGTGATTCTGTCCCTAAAATACTGTACAGAATTACACTGCAACACACTGATAAAGTGCTTAAATAAAAGGATATTGCTATAAATTTGTATGGCTCTTGTGTTCATGTTTCAGAATCAAGCTCTCATGCTTTGTTTGAAATCCTGAGTCTGAACTGTTGAAGTAGAAACTGACAGGTTGTCCCTATTCATTGCAGTCCTGGTGAGCCTACAGCTGGAGGAACCTCTAGTTCAAACTTAGAGAGTCTGAAGAGGAGGGACCAGCTCACAGAGGGGAGGCGCAAAGAGTGAGGTCACAAAAAGGGAGGGATGAGTGACGTAATTCTGGTAAAGCCAGAAAGGGAGGGGAAGGAGAGAGAGGGAAAGAAAAAGGAAGCTCTCCGATAAGTTTTTTTTGTATGTATTTCTACAAAGTTACACAAACTTTCACCAACCAAAGGCATGACTGACCTTGTGGGGATCAACTTGCTGAAGAGGGAGATCTGAAGGAAGGGACGGACAGCAGTTTGTCAGCAGTTGTGCACAGCTGATGACAACATCAAATATTAACCCTTTTTTGAAGGCCTTGGGCCTCGAGTGACCAAACAGAGGTAAGCAAGTCATTCTTATTCCTCACAAAAGAGAAAGTATATGTGGAGTTGTCACACTTATAGGCAGTCATTTTCATGTATTTGCTTGTGAGTGGATAGTTTCCACAGCAAGACAAAGTGTCGGAACTTGCAGAGTGGAAGTACAGGAACAGAGCGGTTGACAGTGTTACATCACAGGCAGAGGGAAATCTGTAAAAGCATTACTCAGTGTTGTGTTTATAGCTACAGTGTCCCAAGTTAAGGGAATTGTTGTTCAAATGCTCTCTTCTGATCCTTCATACCCAAACAGAGAAAAAGAGACCATGTCCTCTGAACTGAACTCCAGTCTCACCAGTATCGACTGGCTGCCTCAGCTGGGAATCAGCAGCCTGCGCTCGGGGAGAGAGAGAGGAGGAGAGAGGGACAAGAAGAGAGACAGAGGGAGGGAGAGGGGAGACTTCCTCCCCTCTCTGCCGGACCCCTCCCACTCTAACTACAAAGGGAAACCCCCTCACAGCTATGCCACTCTAATCGCCATGGCAATAGCAGCTGCACCTGAGAGGAAGTTGAGTTTGAACGACATCTACACTTGGATCAGTGACACCTTCCCCTACTACAGCCGAGCTGGCCGCGGCTGGAAAGTAAGCTTGAATGTAGAACAATAACAAATTATCTTCCTATTAGAATGGTGATAACTATGGTTCTAAAGTTTAAGGTGGTATGTTTTGGGATATGTTACCAATTTCCATATTATTTGCATTACCAGCTGGTGCACGACTGATTTCATAATTTTGTTTCCCTCACAGAACTCCATTCGGCATAATCTGTCCCTTAATAAATGCTTCAGGAAAGTTCCTCGACCACAGAGTGACCCTGGCAAGGTGAATACTGACACATTTTGATTCTGCATCATGTGAGATGGAGGAAGGGAAGAGCGTTAATCTGAGCACTTGTTTTGTTAATGGCAGGGTTCCTATTGGACAATGGATGGACCTGCAGAGATGAGTCAAGTGAGGGCGCCTAAACGTCCCTATCCAGCGGAGGAAGAGGAGAGGCAGGATGTATGTTGTAATATCACTTACTCACCTACTCTATATAGAAGAGAATGCGCCTATTGAAAAACTTGACATTGTTGAGAGATTAGTCAGCATTCAGTTACAGTTTATTGAGGTGAGGCTTGAGGTGAAAAAAGTGTTTTTTATTTTACTTTCCTGCAGGAATTTATATTTGTACCACTCTGTCACTTCGTCTCGCTGTGCTGTTTCAGGTTCCTGTAGGGACACAAGCGGAGAGCAGAGCTTCTCCTCATCAACATCCACCTCCACCCTCACACAGAGACCACCAGCTTCTTAACACAGAGCCTCTGGGAGCCATCCAGCAGCAGCCTCCCCACTTTGCCTCCCTTTCCCCTCCCCCATGCAAGGTAGAATCACTTTCTCCTTTCTTTATCACAGTCAGGGTTGTTTCAGCGTTTCATCTGATCTAATCTTTTATCTTCACAGCAACCATCACCCTACATGCCAAGCCCTGTGTCCTCTCACTCTGCCCATAATCAATCTCCTGCTGCCCCTATGTCTTCTATCCATTCCTTTTCACCTCACCATCCACCTGGACCAACTTTTACCCCCCCTCCTTTATCTGCTGCCAATATGTCTTCTCCTTCAGCTCATTCTTTCTCCAATGCCCCATTGTCCTATCCTGCTAATTCAGTTTCTGGTCCCATTTTCACCTGCGCTCCTACCGCAGTGCCTGTTTGCACTGTGTCTGTCCCCCCTCACTCCCCTGCGTGTGGGGTCCCTTCATTTATTGCTGGTCCTCCTGTGGTCTCAGTGAACTCCTCCGAGCCTCAGCTGCTTTTCACCTTCGACGAGATGATCTTGCCAGACTTGTATGCGTCTTTCAAGTCTATCTTCAAGACCATGCGGGACAGGGGTGGCTCACAGTGTGAGTACTATGTCTGTCTAATGCAGCACTTTGGAACAGTTGTCTTGAAAAGTGCAACATAGTTATATATATTACAATTTCCGAACCACAAATAAAGATTGCAATATGTCATATTTGTACTGCTTACATGATCTGTATCATGCCTCATTTAAGTAGTACTGTACCAGAAAAATCAGTAATGTGGAGTTAAGCATTTGGTTTTCAGATAAAGGACCTCTGTGCCAAAATGGAAACTGAAATATTGATTAAGCCCACATTATACACATTAACAGCTTGGATGAGTGACTTATGTGTATGCAATTTACAGCGGATGTTGCTCCACTGGCTCCTCTGAACAATGACACTACCCCACTTCACACTCCAACTCTGCTGCCATTTTCCCCTCACCCTGCACCACCAGCAGCAGCACCTCCACCTGCAGCTCCACCTGCAGCTCCTCCTGCAGCACCTCATGTAGCACCTCCATCAGCTGCACACCCTCTGGAGACTGAGCGCATTCCACAATACAGTAAGTCCAACATTACCTTACCGCGGGCAGTGAGACTGTTAAACAATTGAACTGTTGAAACAACTTCAAACATTCAACTGCTACTCAGTAGTATGTATCTAATACCTAATATATATATATCATTCCAATAACTTGTATATAGACTCATACTGCACTATTCCACATCATAACTTTATTTCATTTTTATAACTATTATTATTTTTGTATTGCTCTTGCTCTTATTGTTATTATGTTATGTTATTATGTTGCATTGTTGGAGAAGCCTGTGACATAAGATTTTCAACTGCATAATTACTCTGTAGCTATGTCAGATTGACAATAAAGAACCTTGAACCTTGAACTGACCCCAGACATGCTTGAATTGCATTAAAAGCAGAATCAGTGCTTTCTAAAGTTACCTTCCCTCTTCCACTTTAGCGGTGCCAGCTGACTGGTTCAGTAACCCTGATTCTCTGAAGGAGAGCTTCCGCATTGCCAGCAGTCTAGACTGGGCCAACATCGACCTCTCTGGTCACCCAGGTCTGTGCTGTTCACCAGAGTCTTGATAACATGTTGTTTCTCTTCTGGAGGTTGCTTGGGTCAAATCTGCTGAGGTTTTGAGATATTCATCTACTCTCTCAAGTATTAGACAAAGGAAGAGAGGAGCTGTTTGAGTCAGTTAGTCAAGCAACAGACAATGTATTGGCAGTTATAATGTAATCAATTGATTTTTTCCTAGCAAAAACACCAATTATTCTTTGCTTCCAGCTTCTTAAATGTGAGGATTTAATGGTTTAATTTTGTCATATGATAGTAACCTGAATATTGTTGGGCATTAGAAATGATCTTTTTACATTTTTTACTATTTATTTTTGATTTAATATCCAAATTGATTCATTACAAAAAGTATAATTTGCAGATTATTCAATAATGAATATCATCTTCACTGCGCCCTGGAATGGTGCTGTGTTGTGACACCACTAATAAAATGTGTACATGGTACAGTGTGGAATACAATTCTCAGAGATACTGTGGATATCTCAAAACCTCAGCAGATAAAAATAAATCTGGCTTGTGTGAACTGCCAGATTTACTGACCCATTAAGATGTTTGTCTTTTTCAGCTGATGTATCAACTCTTCTTGGGTGGCAGATAGTGAAACAACTGAATATGATGATAATTTAAACATTTTTTCAATAACTTTTGTTGTTGTTTATTAAAGACTTTCTCTCCCATTCTGTCCCCAGACCTGCTGGAGGGCATGCGGCAGGCGGAGCTCTGTGATTGGGCACTGGACCCGACGCTCTTCACGTCCCTCTGCGACTCTCTGAACCGCTTCTTCACTCAGAAAGGCATGATTACCTCTGGGAGTAACTCCCCCCTGGCCCTCGGGGGTCCTCACCCCCTACATGGCCCACCATTCACCTCCAATCCGCCTCCTACCCTCGCCAGCCTCACTCACCCCTCACCCCTCCCTTACTCTCCCATAGTTCACCCCGTCAGTGGAGTGCAGCCCCCCCGCAGGGCTCCGCACATGCAGGGCCAAAGACCTCAGCTCACACAACCTGCAAACACAACCGGTAAGAACTGGACATCATGGTCGATTGGGTTTCCATTTAAATGTTTGTGGTAACTAGGTGGAATTCTGTATGGCGCTTGAAAGAAGGATAGGTTCAGATATTTTTCGAAATAAATAACTCAATAAATTATACAATTGATATAAAAGAAATACAAATACACGTGCATGTTAATTTGATAACTAATGTGCACAGAACTAGAACATATTTTCTAATTGTTTCTTAATTCATTAACATTCATATTTATTTCCAACTTGATTTGCTTGTTTAAATTAATATCTGTACATTTTCCCCAATTTTTAACTTCAATAAATACATTATACATTATATAAATTATAAATGCGTTAACTATTTCTGTACATGTTGTTTCTCTATTTCTTAGTTGTTTCCCATAATGGTAGATGCAGTCTGTGGTAAAGGAGAAGTTATTTAAATAGGAATAACCTTACAATAGTGTTTTCACTTCCTGTTTGTTGTGTGCTAACTTAGTCCATGTTTCTCTGTGTTTCAGCTGGGATGCAGCCTCAGTCCATGACACCACGACAGCGTCCTCCATTGAAGAATCTGCACAGCCACAGTGAGGAGATCCAGGACGACTTTGACTGGGACTCTCTGCTAGGTTGAGCTTGACTTCCAGTTTAAAACCGAATTTATCAGAGAAATGTGGCTCTTTAGTCTTTACAGCCGTCTCCACTAAACTCTATGCAGGGGCTGCCTTACTTTTGTATCTTGAAGCTTCTCTGAGAGCAAGTTTGGGATCAAGTGTGTCACATTCAACTGAATGCTGTATTTTAAGGTTAAATAGATGTACAATTTATTCAACTTTATTCAAATTCATAGCTGTTATAACCTTTGTTTAGCTTTTTTTCTGTTGGATTTTAGCTTTTAAAAATATGTTCACCAAAGAAAATAAACTGTAAATATATTCTTGTCAAATTATCTGCAGAAATGAAATACATATGGGATGCTTGGATATAAACAATAAACACATAACAAGCATGAAACAAGCCAAACACATAAAGTGTTTTTGTTTTATTTCGTAAATTCCTTTTGATTTTTTTTCCATTTTACTTTTCAAATGTGAATGTTCACAGTCATCACCACACAAAAGTCAACCTTACCCAATAAAAGATATTTTTCTTGTTGATATAAAATAACAATTAATTCATCAAACTAAATTAAAAGAACAGCATGGAGCATGTCGTCAAGTCCAAGTTTTTTTCTTTCATTCATTGAAATAATTGTCTTTTTTTTTTAAGAAGCATCAGTACTCTCCCTCTCCGAAGACAGGGCTGAAACGGATGGACAGTGTAGCTCTGGGACACCTGGACACCAGGGGTCCCATATGAAATGTGTGATTGGAAAAACTAATGCTTCTGATTAACAAACAAAAAAAAAGTGAAATATGACTGGCAGAGAAATGTGTGACCCTTATAATATCTCATCTGAAATCCCAACATTACATAGTATTAATACAAGTGACAATTTTTTAAAACAAAAATAATGGATGTCATTTCTTGCTTTCTGAGTCACTGAAATAAGAATGGAGACAGATATTGACACATATACACAGAAACAGGCATTTGCACTATTGCATACTCACAAATGAGCATTCATTTTTTCATTCGCACCTGGCTGCAAACACACACATTCAACAAACATCCCATCACTTCGCCCATCAGACCACAGAGGTCAGAGCTCTCTTTAGTTTTCTCCAATAATATGAAGGGAAAAAATAAGCATTTGATTTAAATGGCATCATCGTGTGATTTTCTTGTTAATTTGTTCCCAAAAATTGGAAACAAAATAAATTACATTTAATATTAAATTAAAAGTAAAAGATTTCACCACATTGGGCCTGAAATGCTAATGCAGGATTTCCAGTCTGTATTGGAGTTCATTAAAAATCATCCCTCCATGCACATTTTTCCTTTCAGTGATTCAGTGTTTATCTTCATTCGAGAGAGAGAAAGAGAGAGAGAGAGAGAGAGAGAGAGAGAGAGAGAGAGAGAGAGAGAGAGAGAGAGAGAGAGAGAGAGAAGAAAGATAAGAGAGAGTATGAGAGCAGAGCAGATCGTAGAGGAGACGCTCACTGAGTACTGAAACTCTCTCCCACAGAGCTCCCCCCTGCTCCCTCTCTCTCTCTCTTAGCTCTCCCTCTCTGCGAAGAAAGAGAGAAACAGAGGGCCGGTTGCAACAGTTTGCTCTGTTCGTTTGTTAGTGTCCTATGTCTGCTCTCTCTCCAGCAGTAAATATTACAGAGTGATACTGAAAACCCCTCTGCTCACAGACTTACCTTCATCTCAAGACAGGACTGAAAATAACACGACATGAAGAACGCTACAGAACGGCACAGGTTTAAAACAAAAATAAATAGATCTCTATTTCCCGCCCACAAACAACCCATACTGTAATGAAAGGAACTAAATGTGGAAAATTATTCTGAAATGAAATAATGCTTTTGAAGGAAAAGATAAACATAATTTTTAAATTTTTAGTTTTTTTCTTTAAATATAGAAATGTACACATTTTTCTTTTTGGACACAAACTGTGTTGAGGGGGGGGGGGGGGGGGGTGAAGGGGGCAGCAGGTACGACAGGGGAGGTTGAAACTGGTGAGCAAAGTAGTGGTGACACTTCCTCAAAGAAGGAAAGGGTTGGTGCTCGCTCCCGTCGTTCCTCCGCCTCCCACTGACCCTCCTGCCCCCATCACTCCGGATCCACTTGGCCCACCCAAAATCAGCTGAGGAGGTGGTCCGCCTCCGTGCCCCATAAAAATCGAGCCTGGGGGTGCCATAGGCGAGAGGCCGCTGAAGGGCATGCCCATGGGGCTGGCCTGCATCATGCCCATGCCCATCCCTGGAGCCCCCATACCCACAGTCATTGGCCCCATGCCCATTCCTGGTTGCATCATGCTCAGCATGGGGTTGGGGGGCACAGGACTGGAGCGGAGGCTCAGGCCAAGTGAGGAGGGCTGAGGTGAGATGGAGCTCATGGGGGGGGCCACGCCAAACGGGTTGGAGCAGGCAGGTATTGGAGAAACCCCCCGACTGGAAATGGTGCTGCCTGGAGTCACTGCCATGCCAGGAGCAGGAGATGAGCCTGAGGTCAGAGGTCAGAGCGGACGGGAACACATCAGGATCACTTCATACCTGCCATTACACTTTGTTCAACACTTTTTCAGATACCTTTTCAATCCATGCCAGGTTTTTCTATTTTTCAACACATGCCAGTTAATCTAATAATCTAATCATATTTAATCCGCAACCATTTTATATGATAGATTTGGATTTTAATAACCAAATAGCTAAATATGGAATAGTTTGAAATGAACTTTTCTCAATTTTAGTGACTGTGAATATGTACGTTTTGTGTTACCAAGAAGGCTATCTCAAAATGCACTTTTCATGAACAGGGTTAGAGTGTCTCTATGTCTGTCTGTCTGTCTGTCTACAAAAGCAATGTTGATCTGAACAAGTTCGGTTACTGCTCTTTTCTCAGGTTATACACAGATATAGACGATAGCTGTAACTAACCTGTGTTCTGGAGGAAGGGGTTGTGCGCTGAAGAGGAAGAGATGGAAGGGGGCGGTGGCTGTTTGGGTTTGGGTTTAGATGACAAGAGAGAGTCGAGATCCACCAGCGCTGCGTTGGGGCCGAGGAAGGACTCGGGAGTCTTACGAACAGGAAGTGAAGAACCAAGAGATGACAGGTCAAAGGGCACCGGGGAGCCTGTGCTGTTACAGCCTATTGCCGGGGACCCCCGTCGCTCCGGGTCTCCTGAGGAGGATAGAAACAGTAAACCAGGATACAAGCAAAGTCTTTCTTTCCTTATAATATAACCACAGATTATATAACAGACACTCGAGGAGGATGAAATGTAGGACAAGACAACTGTAGTGTGCATGCAGTTATAAATCTGTGTGTAGTCCCTGTACCCACACCTCAGAGTCGGTGTAGCTTTAAGTGTGAATGTACCTGTGCCGTTTGTGTGTAGGGCGGTGCCACTCCAGATGTCGGAGGTTATAAGGTCAGAGGCAGGGAGAGCCCCTTCACCTGCCCAGGGGTCTACGGGCCCCCCCGAGGAGGATGTGCTGGGTGGCACCGGGGGGCCCCAGGGGTCGGCACTGGGGGGGGTCACAGCTACAGGGGAGGGGAGGAGACGCAGGGGAGGGGAGGGTTAACACAACACCTTACAGGTACATACACAATAAAGAGGGAGCAGGAAGCTGGGCTGGGTTCCAACACTGTTGCTTCTCTCCTTTAACCTCTGCAGTCCCACTAACGTGACAGCTGACAGCAGATAGTAGGTTCACCGTGTTACTGTCGCCTTTTTAATATCTAAAGCTCAGTGGAGGTAAAGGAGAGATAATAAGCAGCTACCCCATACAATAAAGAGGCACAAAAGGGGTGAGAGAAGAGACAGCTCTGGTTGAGACACAGCCACAGTCAGTCCTGAGTAGAAACAAGAGGATAACAATCCCTGGTTTAGACACAGAGGGAGAATGGATTTAGCATGCTTGCTTTCCTCATTACACACTGAAAGCATGTATGAGAGCTATGACAGCATGGTGACATGACTACATTACAGGCAGTAATGAAGACAGGAAATGGAACAGAGGAGTAAAGGTTGAGAGTTCTTCACATCCTCTTTCATCCAGAGAGCAGGACACGCTTCTCTTCTGATACTCAGCCGAGAGATCACATTTCCAGTAACCTGCGGATTGACTAATGGTGTGGTTGCTTACCTGAACTCGCCCAGGGGTCGATGTTGTTAACTCTGTTGGACGTCTCTCCCCAGGGGTCAGGGGGAGGGGCTATATTGGGTGGAGCTCCCCCACCCCAGGGGTCAGAGCTTGTAGGGGATGTGGGTGACGTAACCCCCCATGGGTCTGCAGGAGCTGCGCCCCAAGGACCTGATGCAGCAGGGGCAGGAATCGAGGGTGGAGGCGAGGGGCCGGCAGAGCTCAAAGGGGCCGCAGCACCCGCGGCCCCCCAGGGGTCGACTGCACTCAGCTCCATCAGAGAGCCCTGTGCCGAGAATATCTTATCGATTAATGCTCCTAAAGCTGTGTTCAGAAAGAAATCTAAGGACACATTCACCCCACGATGTAGAGGTTAGATGACGAGGAATTTCACAAAATGGAGAAGTCAGAAGAGAGAGAGAACTGCAGATCAAATACCACTGCTTTTTAAAACTACTTTATGATTTAATCTAAGGGGGATGACCTCAAGGGACGGTCTAAACCACCATTAACACAACAGTTACAATAATTTGGGGGAACTGAGAGAGACACAGATAGAGGAGGTAATGTCAGGAGAGTGAGAGACGTAGAGACACTTTGAACACACACCTCCTCCGGCTTCTTCTTTTCCCTCCTGCTCTCCTCCAGGGCCATCTGCAGTCTCAGGTCGTCTCCTCTGCGCAGTCGCTCTTCCTGCCAATCACACACACTGTGATGTCAGCTACCTGAGACACACAACCTTAGAAAGCACACCACATTTACAGATTTAAGATCAGTTTAAGATTCCAAAGATGAATTAGTGGGATTGGAAGTGAAGACGTTTGATCACCATCTACAGTCAAAGGAAATTAAGGCGAATCAACCAATCCTTGAATTAATAGAGTTTGCTATTTTGTCTGATTCTCACAGTATTTGAGCAAATCACAATCAGATCAGACACATGCTTGTTTCACACATGAAATAAGGTTATCCAGGACTGCTGTCAATAGACAACCTAAAATAAAATTGAGTACAGATAAACTGTCTGGAAAGGTTTAGACAAGGATAGGCTATAATTGATATACTATATATACTGACTGAACCAACATCAGCACTTAAGGGGGAAAGACAAAGACAGCCGTAGTTAATTTGCTTGTTGACAAGTTGTCATTTTCTATACTTCACAGAAACTGTTAGCTGGTTTTAATTCCTTCATGCTGTTTGTGGATAATTTGCTTAAAATGCTGTGCATAAAGAACAGGAAGTCGTCTTTTAGCATTGCCCAGTCAAGCCACTTTGACATCCAGCCTACCTGGAGTACATCAAATAAAAACGCCTGGATCAACCAACACAAATCTTGCAGATCGCCACAGGACGTTCCCACCTAATTCAACCTTGTTTTCTATCACCTAGTAGCAAGGAGTGACAGTGATTTATCCATGAAGAACAGACAGTGTCTGCTATATAACGGAGCAAGTCTTATGCTTAATGCCACTTGTGACATATATTGTTATCCTTATAAGACCCTGCTTTAGTTTTAGATTACACCAATGGTGCAGTAAGTGCAGGACTCTACCCACTAGCATAAAAAAGGTTAACAAATGTTTAACTCAGTCAACATGGTACAAGCAAGTTACAACAGCAGGAGACGGGTGTAACAGTTTAGGTAAAGAGTGCATTCAAAAACAAGACTATAATTGAAAGCATGCTATCAGAGATGGTGAAGGAGAGGAAAGAGTGATCAAACCACTCAGTGTTTAATTCAGTAAGTTATGAGAAATATTTGCCAATGCCATGCATATTCAACAAAATAAATTAGAGATAATCAAATCTTTGGGAGCTGACTTTTGACATAAATTTAAAAAAGCACCTACTTTGCAAGCTTTATAGTTTTACAGAATGTAAAGGAATTTGACTGGACAAGTGATCACGACCAAATTACTGCATTCTGATGCAAATTTATATTTTGAAGAAAATGACACATGACAAATATGAGCAGAAATTAGTTTTGTTAATTGATCAATACTTGATGTGTAATTCAGAAATTCCAATTGACAGAAAGACAGATAGTATGTGACTGGGCCCCAGTCAGCTGGCTCTGCCCCCTGACCTTTTGTTGCGCATCTTTGCTGAGTGTGATAGCATAGCTGAGCTCTGCGTCCTCCAGAGGGTCCTTGTTAGTCTGGGGGAGGTCAGGCAGTACATGGTGAGAGCAAAGCTAGGTGTGTGTGTGTAGTGAATAGTATGGGTAATATCCCTATGTGTACACAAGTGCTGAAACAAACTGTACAAACTGCAAACTCTGCTGGTGTTAGTCACAGTAATGTTTGAATCCTTATCTCAGAGGGCTCTAACTTAGCTGTGTCTGCCCTGAATATGCTGCTTTGTGTTACCTGCTCTGCCTCTTCTTTACTCATGGCCAGAGCCAGCTGGAGTTGCAGATCTTCCTCTCCAGTGCTCTGGGGCCACGCCTGCTCAGGGTCGGCCCCCCCAGAGTGGGAGCCCGCTGACAGGCTGCCTCCCAGGCTGGGTGCTGAGGGAGCTGAGGAGGCTGCAACAGAGACAAACCAGAATATGCATGAATGAGAGCTTGTGTAAGGTCATCAATTTATCAGAGCTAAAGGCCTTCTTTCAGTGTAATACTTTCACTTTGAGCATTGGTTAAATCTTTTAAGACAATCTATTTTAAGTACCATTCTCACCACTGGAGGTTTGTGCCATCTTCTCTTTGGTTTTGAGGGCGTGGATCCTCTCCTCTCTTAGTCTCTCTTCATCTTTTAGCAGTGTCACCAGCTGTTTGGCTTTCTCTCTAACATTTACCCCCTGGAAAAAATACATGCATAAGCAAACAATTATATCCTGCAAATTAAGTGTATTGTTTTTACATAACCATACAGCTGTACACCTCAGAGTTAGTGTTAAAGCTTGTTAGTTTGTTAGTTCAAGGTTTCATTTACCAACGTCCCATAACAAACTTTAATGGCTGGCTTTGTTTGCATAGGAGGTCAGAAACACATTGTAAAATGTCCTAGAATTACACACAAGCGGCATGTTTGGAAAAGCATGTCTGCATTCCACAAAGGTGGAACTTACTTGCTAATCACTTCAACTATCTATGCAGCTTTGTGGGCGTGGGTGCGTTTGTGTACCTGGTCTTTGCCGTCTCTGTCTATGAACTGGAAATCCTTGAGGGTCTGGACTGCGTATATGTTCTCTCGGCACTGTTGGGCAACACGTTCTGAACCCGTCTTGATCAGGTACTCCATAAGAGTCATAGCCTGGTGGAAACAAAATCACAACCAATTGACCAATTGTAGAAAAGGGACTTTAATTCCCTTTTTTAGATTCAACATACATTCACATGCTTTCTGTGTGTAAGTTAACACACACCATTAGTACTAATAAACAAATTCTAAATAACTCATACATTGCATAAAACCAAAAATATTTGGAACGGGTCTGAAATCTCTCTCCAGCTTACTCATTGAATTGTTATACAGATAACACTCAATGGTTTACTCTGTAGTGAGTAGTTCATTGAGATGTATTAATATTTTATATTGTTGCATCGACTCAGTTGTCTTGTGTCTTATCTGTCAGAGAGAAATTATTTTACTTTTTTTTTTTTAATACATTTGACCTCCTTGTGTCTATTAAAGGTGGGGTAGGTAAGTTTGAGAAACCGGCTCGAGATCGCTAGAATTTGAAAATACACAACCGGAGAAAATCTGCCACTTCCTTATAGAGCCCCTCCTCCAACACACACAAACGTGCACATGACCAATGAGGGCACGAGATAAGTTTGTGCACAGATGGAAGGCTGACAGGCAGGTAGGCCATCCAGTTATTTTAGCCGGGCCGGCTAAAATAATTGGTCGTGCTTTTTACAGTATTACGGCTTCCACAGATGAAATATTTTTATGGATTTTTGCTGATAAAATGTTATATTTGCTGCATGTACCTTTAAAGTTCTTAACAAATAATCTGAGGGGAATTTATTGTTGTTTGTTTTTAACTGGTGATGTGTCATTTTGTAAAGCACTTTGAGCTGCATGTGTTGTATGAAAAGTGCTATATAAATTAAGCTTTATTATTATTATTATTATTATTATTTAAGACGCTTCAAAATCATCGTCATTCTGCATCATCAATGATAAATGTAGTGTGGCAAAATTCAAAACCAAATGTTATTGAAGGAAAACATAAAGTGGACATCCTATTGCCAAAATATCATCTATTATACATTCAAACAATGCGAAAACCAATAATGTGTGTATATTATGGTATATGTACTGGTGACATATTGCCACACAATTATACCCAACAGCACAAACAAACACAAACCTTGTACACATGTCTCCAGTTCTTGCCGTGGTCATTGAGGCGCTTCCACACCATGCTCATGATTTCCGAGAAGGCCACAACATTGTAGGTCAGATCAGCAATCTCTGACATCAGAGAGCTGCTGGGGCCCCAGGGGTCATTGGACGTCGCCTCTCTAACCTGCAGCACGGCAAAACAGCAAGGGACAAACTTCCAATTATCCTCTATCCGAACTGTCGTGATAAGAATCATATTGAGCGAATACTTTGTAACAATTTGGGACAATGGTCCACAGTGTTCTGAGTATCAATACAAACTCAGTCACGACACAAGCCGGAAAGAGGCAGACTAATGAACGGATATATGATTAGGTTAGCTAATATTATGAATAATAACTGGAAAGAGGGGGCATGTTGCTTTGCTCGTCAGCAGCTATATGAAGTCACATGTGCTGTAGAGATAAACAGATTACATTTCAGCAATGGACATATGGGGGATGTGGGTGTGAGAAAGAAGAAGACCAGATAAGCAGAAAGACACACAACCTTGATTTCAGCCTCTGAATAGTTGTGGACGATGTTCTTTACTTGTCGCCGTAGCGATGAGGTCGACATGGCAACGGTCTGGCCGTCGAGTCCTGCTGCAATCTGAACTGCAAATGGAGAACAGAGAGGGGTTGTAAAATATAGGTAATACAAAGCGAACAGCAACAAAGGGCAAAGAGGACTCTTATTTCAAGGAGCAAAATAGGTTTAATTAAAAGAGTAAATTCTACTTTCAAAAAAGAGGGCAAGAAGAGAAAGAGTCAGAAAGACTGGATGCAAGTACAAGAGTCTGGATAAAAGGTGGTTGTCCTTGAGAAGAACAATCAGAGTGTGAAAGAGGGTGTCTATAGCAGATACATCTGAAACCATGTGACTGCTGGTGTCAACAGAGGAAGTGAGAGAGCGAGCGTCATGCACACCTGTTACACAAGAATGATGCAGAATGAAGGTCTCTCCTCTTGCTTTCTTTTCGTTTTTCTGGCTTGTGACTGTGAGCCACTCATTCACGGAGTGCTATGTCTCAGTTTGTCTTTTTCTTCCTGTGACAACATTTGGTCCCAAAACCTTGGGCGTAGGGAGATGAAAACTAAGGAGCAAGATTGAGATTATCATTAAAAAAGAACCTACACATACTGAGAGAGTATTACTATATCCCAACAAACAGACTAGAACAAGCTGTAACGTTATGCTAGGTCTAACTCCAAAGAAAGCATTAGAAAATATTCAGCTACAAAATCACAGGACTTGTTGCTGAACCACACATGGCTAATAGTCAGAGATACACCATACTAGTTATATACTTTATCTTGTTTAGTTAGTCAAGTCATAAAACCCTTTTTTATTCTCCAAAGAATAAGAGTTATTGCCATTAAGACACAGGAAGGGGAAAATGTGTGTTGTTCCTTACACTTAAATAACATCAGTTGCCAAACCTCAATTGCAGCATTAGGACTCACAAGAAGCCGCAAGTTTTAGGATTAGGACATGAAGTTCACAAGTTCAAGTACTAAATAAATATTGTATTTGTGAACAGATATTGAAATTGGAAATCTTAGGTATGCTAGATGATAACAGGATCCATTTACTTCATTTCAGGTAATTATATTCCTTATCATTAGACAGATTGAAGTCACAACAACAGTGTTGGTAAAGACAAAAAGGTCATAAAAATATCGCAATATTTTTACAGCTCCAAGATGGTATGCAAATAAGCGTGCAGGGCATCTCGGAAATTAAACTTGAACCTGTAACAAGTTCATACAGAAGTGAAACATTTTACATTTTACTGATGTCAGCCATTCACAAGAGTCGGAGTATATGGTGATCATGTTATCAGCAAAACATGTGATTAACAATTGAAAAACACTGTCTGATGAAATCAAATCATGGCTTCTGTTGTGCCATTCCAGTGGTACGGTCTCAATTTGACAAAAACATTATGAAACCATCCTGTCGGATGCTGGTCGTGTAAAGGAATGCAAAGAATGATTTCATGGCACAATATTAAATCCCACTGTACCTACTGAGCATTGTTTGAATGTGATTGCTTACGCAGCAGGCTGAAACACTGTTGCTGACCAGATGCATCCTTTCATTGCAGCAATCTGCATTTTCTCACCAAATAGATTATCATTTCGGGTCATGACACAAAGACACTGAGTAACCAATTCACCTACAGGCATGATTTTAGTGCCAATTTATATAAAAGCTATGCATGTCTTTTTTAAGAGCTAACTTCAAACATTATCTACCCTGTAATACAAATAAAATGAAATAGTCATTATCCAGTTATTCTTCTGCCTCTTTAAAAGAATGAACCCTAATTATATCAGAGTTTGAGTTTAGACATGTTGTACTCTTTAAAAGCACACACAGGAGGAGCAGTTTGAGCAAGTTCAGCTAAATACATTAAAGATATTAACTTTCAAAGACCACTCCCTCAACTGCCATATCTCAAGAACTAAAGGCAGCAGGAAGGCAACATATCTTTGGCTAAAGAAGAAGAAAAGTTCAACCCACACACTGCATCAATATTCCCTGAAAAAGGAAATGAGCAATGGTGGGAATTGGAAACCAAGAAACTATGCTTCTCTTCCTATTTCCCTAGCCTCAAACAGACCTTCCTGCGTACAAGTATATATTCCTCAGGAGGGAAGTATGCAGACTGACCTTAACACCATGCAATCTGATGGGCATGAAAACAATTCATACCTTTCTGTTGTTTTGTTTATAGCAATTTAAATAATAATGTACTTCTTATCTTACATTCTTAAATACACTCTAGCTGTCTCTATGCCTGTAGACTGTTTTACACACCCACATATACAATAGTTACATAGTAACTTAACAACAGGAATAACACATTTACGGGAAGATATGCATATGTTCAGGTTTAAATATACTTTGGTAAACCAATGGTGAACCAGACACAACTTTGGTGTATACTTGTACAAGTGTTTTAAATAAGCCTGACACATATAGATTGTCTGTGTTTAGAGTTGTAGGTCAGACAAATATGAGACCACATTGCACAACTGAATCCAATGCAACTATTGCAAAAGCCAGGTCAGAGACTCCTGAAGCTCCGTATCCAAAGTTCAGACACTAACTAATCGTTGATAAGGGGCCAAATAATACGCCCTTTGTATCTCAGGTTGTTTCAAATATCTCCACAATCTCTAATACTAAAGAAGGTTTCATTAACTATGTGTATATGTCGTTGTTCTGAAAAACACAATCAAATTATCTTCTACTTTGAATTGTCTTCTCTGCTTTACATATGGGTTTCAATGCCCAATCATGTAACCTCTGACAGGCCTGAAGAAGAAGTATACAATATATTTAAGGAAGAAATGAAGTAAAAGAAGAACATACCAGAAAACTCTAGGTCCGCTGCAACATTCATTACATACGGCTAAAGACTTGTCTTTTTGCCTTTTATCTAATCATATAAGTATTAATTTATTTCAATGCACTGGAGCATTTGTTGTTGTATGTTATACCTGTATTTTCATATTATAGCTTGTTTTACTTTTTGAGTTCTGTTCTGCTGCTCAATTTGTGTGTTCTTTTTATGTGGGGTTATGTGAAACACTTTGAACTGTCCTGTACTCCTGTTGCTGAAATGGGCTGAATAAACTTGCCTTGCCTTCAGACCAACAGAAGCCCCACTTATATGAGTGCTAGGTTGAGCTAACACATGTTAATAATACGTTATAGGCAAATCATCCAATACAAACAAATCGCTGTTACACTTGCATTACAATAATATAGATTTGCATAAAGTGCCAACCAGGCCTGCATAACCTAAAAAAGGGAGAGTATTTATGTATCTGTGTTCCCTAGCCCAATATCCTGAAAGGTATAATTTACTCAGCAATGTTTTTTTTCCCTTGTTCAAATGTTCAATGTATGTTTCACTGGGGCAATATGGTGAAATCCCCCACCTACTGCTTACTGATGCTAAACTCTACGCCCTCAAATGTGCAGGGAAAGTTTTCTGGACTTTAGACATTGATATCGCCACAGTGGCTGAACACATTTTTACCATACAGGTCCAATCTCCCTTTTAAAATATAGTAATGATCCCAAACCTGAGCTTACTTAGTCCCCCTGTCACTGTACACTTGACGTTATCCACACCCAGTTAGCTGGCACACTGATAACGTTAACAACCGTTACCCATGTAACGTTAAGCAAGCAGTCTGTCAACTGACAGTGCTAGCTCTCCAGCAAGCGTTAACTTAATGTTAGACAGAGTGGGGACCATGACATTATACAACACTGTTACCAAAAGCATTGTGAGCATTATCTGTGTCAGAAAAATATGTATGCGAAAGACAAGTTTACGCGCAATTACTAAAGCTGATAAGGCAATAAACATTGTCCTACATGTCATTTAACTGTTAGCTTATATTATCCACTTAGCCGGCAAACTCTTCCATTCTCACACCTTTCGAAACAGTTAGCTAACACTTTGACACCAGAGGTTTGGGTAAAGTCTGAGTAAAGTGTAGACAGAGGTACAGAAGGGTGTAGGGTGTTTTTGTACGAGTTGGCAGACAAACTAACGCGAAATTAAAGGTGATATTCTCCACACAACCGTGAATCACTACACACTAGGAAAGGGCGGTTAGTTTACCTGCCAGCTTCACTGATAAAAGAAATCACTTGCTGCTGCTGCTAGAAAAGATTAGCCAGCTAGTAAGCTAGCAGTTAGCTAGCTAGCTGCTGCTAGAGAGTTCGCAACATGATTGCTAGACTATACAAGCTTTAATCAAGGACACGTCCTGCTGTGGGACAGTGTTTGATATACACGTTCAAATCACAAGCCAAAACGCCAAAAAATACTGACAACAGACCAAAATAAAAAAAACAAATCAAGTGTGTACTGACCCTGTTGTAGCTTGAATGTACGAGGAGATGGCCGAATTTCCGCTTCCGTTCTCGGCTACAGGAAAGACCGCACCCCCTGTAGCTTTGTTTTCCTTGGATGGTAGTAGAAGACTCATTCATAATTTATTGATTTTTTTTAATGCCAGAATTTGTGTCCTAAATGTAATTAATACAACATTAAAGTTTGGTTAATTTTCTATATTTTTTTCTATATTTTATTTTATTTTATTTTATTATTTTGATTTGAACTATTTTGTAACTGTTTTCCTATTCAAGAAAATAAGACATCCCGTTAAACAAGACCTACATATTAATTACTAGATATCCTTTGCAGCACCGCAAGAGTTTATAGATGAACATAACAATGGCATTTTCAGTACTCCAATATAATACCACGGTGGAGTGAGTCTCAAATATAAAGTAAAAATGGCAATCAGTCAGTGTGCATTCTGCAGGGTTGCTTATTCCTATCAAAATCAGAATCAGAATTAGTTCTAATTTATCCCAATGGGGATAACAACAACAATGTATTAAAGAGGAAATCTGTTCAATACATTATTCCAAGAAGAGACAGGGAAGTGACTTTTGGATGGCCTAATCTACTGTCTATGTATGGGAAATAAATCACATCCATTTTCACGTGTGTTTAAAAAAGTGTTTTAAGGCCCTCTTTGGTCAAATTATAACCTTGATTGGGCCTATAATACTAGAACCGACCTTTTTCTGCTTTTATCAATTCTTTATTGGCTATAAATGTGCAATTATTTTATTTAAAGCCTTCAAAAATAAGTTTATCCCATTAAGTGTACCTAAACCAATGTGGTTCATCATGATTTAGGATTTTAATAAAATCTTAAGTATTACCATCGTTGTAACCATCATCATAATCCTGACATTTTTGACATTAGGTGTTATATAACAGCTGAAAATACGAAACAGAAAATGTCGACATTTTATTTAAAATTATTAACACATCATATTTCCTTACAAAGAGACTCTCAATATCACTCCTCATCAAACAATAGTCTGCTTGTTGAAGGCTCAGTGGCAAGACACATGACCCGGCTGCTGATTGATTATCTTCAGTTTTGCAACATAAATCTGCAACAAACCACGTCATATTAAGAGCTAATTGAGCGGCATATAATTCACATTTAAAATTAAGCCTGCAGAGCCTTAATTAAAGAAAGACCAATCTGGAAATCCAAAACCACTCTCTAAATGTCATTAATAAGTACATTTAATGTACTGTAATGCACTGTGTGGTTTTCTCCTCAGTAATGTAATGGCATACTTTCACCACATAGAGGCATCATTGCACTAACTCTCACATCAAATGAAACCATAACAGTTTCCAATAGCTTTTCCTGTCAGTGGTTCCATAAAAAGAACACAGCAAGAACAACAGAGTAACAGCTGGGGGGCACCGGTGTTACAAACTCCCCTTTTATCTTCCATCCCTTTATCCTTTTATCTTTTCCTTCTCCCAAGGGAGGGGGGACTGAAGGCAACTTTGCAGCAAACTGTTCACTGTTGCACTGCTTTGGAAACATTAATCTCTTGAAGACAAACCAACAAATGCAGGCGATTAGAAGAACCATAAAATCTATTTTAACATGTGTCAAATGTGATGCCACAGAGACACTTTATACAGGATACCCTTTATGCCCACTGCCACTACTCCGTCCGTTTGAGGGAATATAAAAGCTATCTGCAAGTAAACTATACATATTTGTTATTTTAATCATTTATGTGAGTTTGTGGATGAAAGATAAATTCATTCGTTTGCTCAAAGAGAAAAAAAAGATGACAATAACAAAACAGAGTGATCCACAAATTAACTAAATATGAGTACACCCTTCAAAGACAAATCTAATTTGGTGCTGATATGTGGTCCAGATAATGCATATGGCTACATATTATCTTAATACTAAAACAACAACCACAACATCATGTCTCCCAGAAGAGTGCTTTTTAATAAATTCCATGTTATCTTCACAGACGATTAATTATTTTGTTGTGATTAAGGGCTGGGCGATATATCAATATCAATTAAGAGGATATTGTCTTTTTTCCTGGTTTTAAAGGCTGCATCACAGTTAAGTGATGTAATTTTCTGAACATCCCCACTCTATTCTAGCTTTTCTATTATTGCCTTTCTCCACATGGTCTTTTAATCCAGTTTATTGAGGATTATTTATTGAAAAAATTGCATTGTGTAAATCACAAACACAAGCATTGGTGTTAAGCCCCGGTATACGTACAATATAACTTGACGTTGTTCTTGTAGTAAATGTTATCAAATGCAGGAAAAATTCAATATTACAGTAATATATTTATTTAGACCAATTCCCAGTGTCTGAACTCTTGAAAATGTTCCCAACATTCCTGCATGTTTGGTGCAAGTCCTTCTTCCTCATTTTAAATCAGTTATTTCAGTAATTGCACCACTTTCATTTCATTTCATTTCAATCTTTATTTCGAACAGATTAAAAAAACAAAAACAAATAAAAAATAACAAATGTGAAAAACAGAATACCGTATTGTTAAAATACAGTATTTATCCATATTCACGATAATATTTATATATTCAACAAAAAAAAGTCTTCATATTAATAATAATAATAATAATTAAAAAAAATCATATGTGTCCGAAAGGGAGTAGGAGGAAGCAAATGCTTATTAATTCCCACCCCTTACTTGATCAATGATTGTCCTTTAAGTCATTATGCAAGTTATTCCTACTTACATTTACATTTATACATACATATAAAATAATTTCTCATCTTCAATCACCTCTCTTCATTCTCATAGTTTTCCAAAAAAGTGTTTCTGTACATCCCTTTAAACTGAATTATGCTTGTGCTTTGTTTTAACTCCTGCTCCAAACCAATCCATAAAATCACCCCACAGATTGTTATACTCATACTTCTCAGAGTTGTTCTGACCTTGAGTTGTTTAAAATGTAGATTTCCTCTCAAATTATACCCACCCTCTCGGTCTATGAACAATGTTTTTAATTTCCTAGGAAGTAGATTATGTCTTGCTCTGTACATGATTTGTGCCGTTTTAAATTGAACCAGATCAGTGAACTTCAATATGTGTGACTTCAAAAATAATACATTAGTGTGTTCAAGATATCCAACATTATTGATAACTCTTACAGCCCTTTTTTGTAATGTGCATAACGGCTATAGGTTGGTTTTGTACGTGTTTCCCCAAATCTCCACACAGTAAATCAGATATGGCAATATTAGTGTGTTATATAGAGTATACAATGAGTTGTAGTCCAGAATGTGTCTGGCTTTTCCCAATATTGCGATAGTCTTAGCCAGTTTTGCTTTTACATGAGTGATATGAGGTTTCCAGCTGATTTTGTGGTCCAAAACCACACCAAGGAACTTATTTACATATACTCTTTCTATGTTTATGTTATTTAGTATTAATTGCACCTGTGGATTTGTTTTATGTTTTCCAAATAACATAATCTTTGTTTTGCTTATATTTAATGATAATTTGTTTGTGTCAAACCAATGTTTTACTTTAATCATTTCTGCTGTTATCACTTCCATTAGCTCTTTCAAATTGTCACCGGAACAAAAAATATTAGTGTCATCTGCAAATAAAATAAATTTCAATATATTTGATACTCTGCAAATGTCGTTGATGTATATTATGAACAGCTTTGGACCCAACACGGACCCCTGAGGTACTCCACAAGTTATGTTCATGTATTCTGATTTATGTTCACCAATTTCAACAAATTGTTGTCTGTTGCTTAAATAATCTCTCACAACCCATACCAGGAAATGTAAAGATCAAAATCTGTCAGTCTTCTCAAATCCTCTTTTTGTTCACCATCATACAACATACACAGTATACACAGTACATCTAAAGTGCAGGAGTTGAAAGAGACGACAATCTCATCTGTCATGTAAGCATTAACAATTTCCTTTTTTAGATGTCAAAAGCACTCAAAAAGATGGAAGTGTAACCGAATAGGAAAGACGTTTGTTATGTAACTTGCCAGTCATGTCAGTCAGCATATGTATGATGCATATGTTCAAGACCATCCATTAATAGTGGAATGTGTGAGCTTTATGTCCATGCATTTGTGAATGAAAGTGACAGTCTTTTGGCATCAACTTGATGAGAGCAATAAAAGTGTTG
Organism: Trematomus bernacchii; assembly: GCF_902827165.1. NCBI lineage: Eukaryota > Metazoa > Chordata > Actinopteri > Perciformes > Nototheniidae > Trematomus > Trematomus bernacchii. The sequence continues at coordinate 340,676 of NW_022987582.1, read as the reverse complement.
TTTTGGTGGTGGAGGGGTTGTCACAGCAGGGGCCACAGGACCCTATGGAGCGAGCACAAACATGGACGTATTGTGGTCAGCCACATGACCCCGCAGTGGTAGTAACCTGAGCAGGGCCCAGTCGTTGTGATAGCAGCCAGTGTTTGTGTTACATAACAAACATCCATTGAGCCAGTGGCAATAATAGTCCTGTATAGTATGTAGTACCAAGGGAAATCAATCTGAGTAGACTGAAAGAGGAGGAGGGTGTCAGGGCCATAGGAGCTGAACAGGTCTGATCTGCAGCTGTAGGAAACAGAACTGGCATGTAGACGTCAATGTACAGAACCAACGTGTTTAACAAGACAAGGTTTCAGCTGTTAGCAATGTCTCTAAGTGATGGTAAGCCATACTATGTACTTTAGAGATAAAGCGAGATGTGTGAGAGTTGAAAGATTGAAACCTGAAAGAACCTTGAGAATGTTCTTCACTGTGGTCTCAAGAGGCTTTCATTTTGAAATCAAACACATATTCTTATGCCTCCTGCAGAGATGGAAGGGAATGGTAAAATAAGAAAAGGACAGTAATATTGAACAATAACATGGCATGCGTAACTGTACCCAATAATCCCAGTGACATTCAGGGATCAGGGGTACAGCTTGTTGGCCTATTCCGATCATTCCAGCATACCTGCTGATTAAAAGAGGGATCCTACACTGAGGGTGGAATTTCTGACTCAGACTGACTGAGAGGGTGAGAAAGAGCGAGACGTGGAAAGATGAGGAGAGGAGGAGAAGGAGGAAGTGTGTATGTACAGTGAGTGACAGCTGAGAAGAGATTGGGGAGGAGAGCGATGGGTTAATGTGGTCAGGCGGACTGACAGATTGAGAACGGTAGGATTTTAACACGGCTGTGGAGTGGGAGAGAGAGGTGGCACGTGGGAGAGGGAGGGAAGTTTGAAATGCCTTGTAGGTGGTGCACACGTATCTGCCAGCATAACAGAAGAGGCAGCGTGAGAGAGAGAGAGAGAGAGAGAGAGAGAGAGAGAGAGGGTACTGACACGAGAGTAGGAAAAGAGAGGGAGAGTCCAGTGTGTGTCTCCTGGGGAGAAGCACGTAACCAATATCCAGGTCTCCAGTAAACATATAGCAGCCTCCTTTACACAGCTTCTCTGCTACTGCATCGACCAAGGGGGCAAAGGCAGAAATATCAGCTTCAATTCCAGTTTAATTATCAGCAGCTGATTGCATTGGCAGCACTTTGATAGGAGTCTATAGATGCTGAAAAAAGACACAACAAAGTGAGCAGAGATCCACCATCTGAACAGAAAATGACAGTAAGTATTGCACTTTATTCCTGTAAGGATGCATCAGCTGCAAACATTAAATGCACACCAAGTGATAATCTTGAATTCATTAAATTGTGTTTAAAAAAACAAACAATGGCAATAGAAACATGCATAAATGCAATTGTTTATTGTGTGTGCCGCGGCAATTAAAACAAAAAAAAAGTATTGTATAAGTGTGTTCTTGCATCTGACATGCATGAATGGTATAAATGCATTTGTGGCTTTTTATTGCAAAATGACTGGGAGGCTGGAAAAGTTTAATTGTCAGTGTCGTTGAGAGGATTTTCAGCTTGTTATGCAGAGCGCTTGTAGTGGACTTCAAATTTGTTAATGACGTTAGCTCAAGCAGAGCCCCTTTTAAAATCTCAGATCCCCATGGCTTGATACCAAGGGCAATTAACTACAGTAATAGGGTTTGATAAATAATCACCTCACTGCACAAGGACATGCTTCTGGTGCTACACATGTTTAAGATGCATCTGTGGTGATTTATGTATCAGAGCAACTAAATATAACGGTCCAAATGTGAGCTGCATTAAACTTAGTTGCAATTCTCCAAACAAAATAAATGATGGCATTAGTGGACTGACAAACCTCTGAAGAATGTAATCCTGCAATAACCCTGATATGTGTTTACAACTTCGTGGTCAAATCCCAAGTAAGGTTTGAATTCAGGAACTTAACACTGAGCTTTGAGTCCAAAAGTGTGAAGTAGGCATAAATTAGGCTATAAAGACTTGGCATATAAAGGTGGCACAGGAGACGGCTACTGTGTATTGAGCTCCTCCTCACTACGCATAAAGATTTACTACATTCCTGTTCGCATTGCAGGTTTATTCATTTTGCAATGACTGTCAACTACACATATTTTTATAGCCAATAACTGCCTTGCTGTAATTGTTGAGCATACCGCACTAAAACACTTTCATCACCCTTGTAACGTATCTTGTATCTTACCTGTATCATGTTAAAGGTTATATAACTTGTACGTTTAACACATTACTTTAATTTCAGACGTCATGTTTGATTATTTCACTTTTGTATATTACGTAAAGCAATGCAAATACAGTGTTTTTTCAGCCGGTGAAGTCAATGTCTGAAAGGTTGAGGTTGAGAGTCACATTGTGAACCAATGGAGCGGCATCAAACTATACACCATTGATCTAAAAGCTGCCCATCATCAGCTCAGTTTAAAATAGAGCTTTCTTGGCAACACCTTGGCCAAGAAGCCATCTCAGACTGGCTGAAACCTGCAGTCTTATTTTTGGATGCACATCAGGCCCATTTGTTTGTCGAGCAGTAACTCATAACTGAGATTTGAAGCTGCTGTCATCAAATAACTCTATAGTGTCATATAGCAACATTTGAATTGTCATCACCATTGCTTGATCCTAAAAAAATTCAAGAAATGATTGGTGAAATAAACATACATTTGTTTGCAGGGATACGATAGGCATAATTTAGTCAATAATCGAATCAATGGTCCAGTAAGCTCAGTTACGCAACATGTGGAAGGTCGAAAGTAAAAATACTGTATGTTATCACTTTATCTTTTGTGTTAGGCTGTGTGCTCTAACTGCCCACCACGGCCTTCTTAATTTGCTGGGGTATTTAGTCGGGGATCTACTTCAAAGGAAGTCATCATGAATGTGAATGATGGTGGAAACTGAGTGACGGCGCCACATGTCCTGATCGCCCTGATAAGACATGACGTCTGAAGTTTATCCCTTCTTTAGGACAATGAGGATCATGACCGATCAGCAGAAAGTGATAACGTATCACATCATTATTTTCCACAAAGCTCTGACAGATGCATGCTGGTATAGCGCGTACATGGTTTTTGAACTGTGAATATTTGCATGCCAGCAACTAAATGAAATTTGAAAAGACAACAAAACTCTTGACAATAGTAGCAGTGATTAGTGAAATATAAGATTTGAACAAACGCCACCTAAATTAATTATTCCAGTACATAATTTTACATGGCCTGGGAAAGATCATCAATATTTGTGACTATGAGCGAGCTCTCTCAAAGCTAGAAACTTGGCAAATTAGTCTCAAACGTGTGATATCAGCAGGTATGGGAGATTGAGTTAGTTGAACTGGAGATTTTTTGTTTTACTTTGTACGACAAAATTAGCTTTATTGCATTGAAATTGCAATTGCATTGTCAGTTGTGAAACAGAAAACGTCCCCAAGTCCTTAAAACATTTCCCGTGGTGCTTTCAGCGTAAACATATTTCCCAATGCATTGTTAATGGAGCAGTTGCAGACTTTAAACTTGATCACGTTACACTTTTGAGTGTGAACACTCGAGTTTTGGGATTTTAAAACGAGTTATTGATGGTTATTAAATTGTTTGGACCGTCCATAGGAATAACATGTATGAATTATTGAAAATGGGTGAAGTTCCCCTTTAAAGTAACAAGGTCATCATTACGCAACGAGCCATGTAGCGGTTTCATGTGACAGATTCAGAATTCATTTTGTGAAGTTATCTATCATCACCATCAGCACATGTCTGTCAAGCGATCTTCTTTCTCTGTGACAGCACTGAACCAATCACCATCTGTAGGCTTCATGCAGTGACATTGAATATGGATCTGAGTGTGTGTCTGTGTGTGTGTGTTCCCAGGATTCAGCAGCTCAGGAACTTGACGAGCGATGTTTCCTGTCGGCGCAGTCCATGCCCAATCTGAAGGTGTCCGAACATTTTCAGGTCCTAAAACTCCTGGGAGAGGGATCCTACGGAAAGGTCATGTTAGCTGTCCACAGAAAGAGAGGTTAGTGTAAGGCTCAAGGTCCAAGGTCATGACCATCTCCAATCACTCAGTCTGCAAGACTGAATTACACTCACATTGAAAATGGAGTTGTAATAAGTATTTTTGTTATGCTTCTAAACTCCTACTGTCCAATAGAAGATGGGGTCTTTGTCCACTGCAACACTTTACCTTATGCTCAGGTTTCTTTCTAATCGAGAACTACACATGTCCTGTGGAGTCAGCGCTGGAGTGAAGTGAGGATTGATCTGTCTTTCGATAGTGTCCACTTAACCTTTTGCGCCTCTGTTGCTGTAATGAAGTGCTTTGGGACATTCGCAGAGATAGAGTTGCTGCAACTGGGGAGTCTCTGTAACAGAGTCTCCCCAAAGGGGAAGTTATATTTGTTCACAGTGTCAGTGATGGACAACACTCAACACATTCCAACACTCAAATGACAGCTTTTTTTACTAAAGCCAATTAGATGTTGTAGTATTCAACACATGTTGTCTTTCTTCACCCCCTCAGGAACCCCTATGGCTCTCAAGTTCTTCCCTCGCCAGTCTACATCGCTCACCTCTTTCCTGCGTGAATACAATCTCTCCCTTTCCTACTGCACCCATCCTTCTCTGACACGGGCCCTCGGCATCTTCTTTTCTACGCCGACCTACTATGTATTTGCCCAACAAGCTGGTCTATACGGTGACCTCTACGACGTGATAGTGTCAGAGGTCAGTTTGGCTGAATGGTGTACAGTTGCTGTTAACACCCTACATGGCATGTTCAGCCTAACACATAACACAAGGAGGCTTTCTCCTCTAGTTTCTGCAGAACACTCGCTTGCCTGATCAGTTGGGTTGCACCCCTACATTTTTATCATACTATTCCCCCCCATCGTTAAGAATAGGAGCTTATCAAAAGACTCATAGGTCTTTAATGTCTGCAGTGTGGCTTTCTGGTAGAGGTTGCATGGAACATGTAACTGCTGACCTGGCCTCTTTGAGCTTTCATTTCAGTCAGCAAAAACTTGACGCAAGCTTGATAAAGGTTTCCAGCTCGCCCTCGTCTGTGTTTGTGTCACTGCCAGTAACATAATACAGAGTACTGATAGGAACAAGAGCAGCCTGCTCTCATGGGAGTACTTGAAGTACAGCAAGGGTTTCCAACCGCATCGTAAACCATTTGTTGTGACGTAGATGTTCCTGTTTGCACCAGAGATGTTCTAACCAGAGCACATCTCATGTTTATCTCTCATCTTATATATACTGAGATATATTAGAGGAATATTATTATTGTTGTTGCATAACAATTCATAGAAATGTCTTTCACTCCCGTTTATATTATTATACCTACTTGGTACAGCCTGTTATTTTTTTCTTATCTTTATTTCTTTCTTTCTTTGTGTCTTTTATTACTGCTGACACAAATGTAATTCAAATACTTTGTTATGCCATACTGCCTTCACACAGCTGCTTCCCTACAACGATTATTTGCAAATAGAATAACACTTAAACACCTTCTCTTTCAGGTTGGCGTGGATGAAGAGTGTGTCCAGAGGGTGATGTCCCAGCTGAGCGGTGCCGTAACACATCTCCACTCCCTGGGCTTTGTCCACCGCGACATCAAACCTGAGAATATCTTCCTGTGTGACAGTTCCTGTCGCTGGGTCAAACTGGGCGACTTCGGCCTGTCCCGGGCCATCGGCTCCACTGTGCGCGCCGTCTGGTACGACTCTCCCTTCTGCACTCCTGAGGTGGAACCAGCCAAGGAGGCGCAGACGGAGAGGGAGTGGGATGGGACTGAGGAGGAGATGGAGGAGATTTGGATCACAGTGGAGCCCTGTATTGACAGCTGGGCTCTTGGTGTGCTCGTATATTGCCTCCTAACTGGGTGCTTCCCCTGGGAGCAGAGCACCCATGATGACCGCGGCTATCGTAGATACAAGGAGTGGTTTGACAGTGAGGTAGAGAAGGAGGAGAAGATGAGGCACTGTGAGTGGAGAGGCGAGGAGGAAAGAGACTGTTACACTATCATGAAGGAGAACCAAAGGAACAACCCTCCTCCCTCACAGTTTGAGGGCCTCAGCCCACTAGCGATGACTCTTTTAAAGGAGCTGCTCCATCCAGAGCCCAAACACAGAGGAAGCCCCGAGGAGATCCTGAGCTACCTGGGAGGGCCGTGGCTGACAGAGACAGAAGTTGAAGAGAATAGGAAAGCCGATGAGGCAGAGAAGGAGGCAAGAAAAATAAGAGAGGAGGGAGGAGTAGAAGAAGAGCTGGCGAGGGAGGGAAAAGGGGAGAGATAAGCTTTGTTTCTATTAAACTGTTTCAAGTCAGATTTGTATTAAATGTTTGAAAATATTGCCCAAATGTATTTCTGTGTATGACTTAAATACAAACTATTAATACAGGCGTATGTTCTATGATGTGCTATATTTTCATATTTTTTTTACAAATATTATACATAACACTTTCATTGTTGTGTATATTCCAGAGTGTGTTCATGTGTATATATATGTGTGTATTAATGACATAATATAATTGTGTATAGATTATAGTATGTGAATCTTGAAATTAGAAGCTGTGTAAATAGTGCCTTTAAAAATCTGTATCAGACTTGTTGTAAAATAAACTCCTTTTATTCAAATTCTGATGAGGTATTGTCTTGTCTTTATTAGGATCCCCATTAGCACTAGCATGAGCATTGGCTATTCTTCCTGGGGTCCTCACACACACAAAACATACATAAACATACATACAGCTCATAATTTCATGCAATTTACAGTGCTGTATGAAGTGAAAACTAAAATGGTCATCCAATTATCGTTATAGGTATAGTTCATGAGTTACACATTCAGAGCCAGCCGGTCATTTTTACTTAGATGGTACACAAGTATAACAGTTGCTCTTATTACTCCCTTGACATGAAGAGAACCCATGTGTGAAGTTAGCAGATGACACCACAATCATGAACAGATGGACACGGTAAGCATAACCAAGAAGCTGACCGTTGAATTTCAATAGTAGAGGAGGAGAAAACCAACACACCTGTCTATATCAATTGAGCTGTGGTGGAGCGAGTTAACCGTTTTAAATTACTGGGAATCAGCATCACAACAACTAGACAAGGCCAGCACATTCTTTTTAACTACAGAGGAGCAGCAGAAAGCCTCCTAATTGGAAACATCACAAACAGGATAAGCAGGTCCCAGGACAGGAGGGTGATGTTGGGGTGCCTGCAAAGCCTAAAGGGTATTAAGGGACAATACCGGTCGGAGCCACGGCCAGTTCCCCTGTTGCCATCTGGCGCGAGATACAGTATCTACTATCACCAGATACCACCAGACTATGGGGCTGCTTCTTTTCTCAGCTAGCAGGAAGGTAGGTAGGCAGGTAGCAGTACAAGAGGACTATAACTGCATTTTGTTGCACAACACTGTGGTGTAAAATGACAATAGATGATCCTAAGTTGCATTTTTAGAATGGCACTTCCTGGTTCTAATACTTATTGTAAATGTGGGGTTGAACCAAAGCTGACCTCTTTTAAGTTAAGTGTAAATAATAAATCCGTTATTAATATATAAACATTGATATTTATGCAAGAGAGTAGAAAAAAGTAACACCTTTGACATGGTGAAGCAACAGGTGCTGCCGAACAGACAAAGCACATCTAAAATTGGACTGAACAATACAACCTGTTAGTGATAACTAAGATTCTTCGAGGTTAAGTTGATTCAAACCGCTGGTATACTACTTGCAGCAGAAGACACATGGTTTCAGAATTAGTTAGAAAAAGGTTTATTGCCAAGGCTATAAGTTAGGTTTCCAGAGATAATATTTTTTCAAAGTGAAGCTAAAAGGACCTACATCATAATATACATGAGTGATTGACGTGTTGACTCTAGAACAAACCTCATGTGAATTCTGCACACATCGCAGTGCAGTTCATGTGTCCTGTGTCCTGTGTCACAAGGGACAATTAGTCTGTGAGGAATCACCTACATTACTGTCACATTGCCCCCAAAAGAATGCATTGGTACAGTTATAGACACTTGACACACTTCTGCCACGACGGGATCATGTTATGATGTTGACAACAGTCTACTTTTGTAAAGGCAAAGAAAACACCGGAAAAATTCATTAAGTTAGCGTAAAAATTGACCACGGGAATTACATTTATTCAAACTGCAGTGTGCACAGTATCTCAGTCCTCAGGTTGGAGTGCGTCCCTGTTGGTAGCAAGCTGCTAATTTGCAGTGCGCTGTGATTGTATGTCAATAGGGCTTGTGCTAACCCCTGCTAAGGGCCACTCAAGATGGGTTTATAAATAGATCCCAGAACCATCTATTTACACACCATGCACATCATCACCTCTCTCTGACTATCTGCACTCCACAGCCCTCAATATGCAAAAGTCAGGCTGCCTTGGCGACTGCAGGCCTGTACTGTATAAGCACAATCTGATGGAACACTGTGACCCATCCTGCCTGTTAACTCCCTCGTCTCTGCCCTCTTTGTACCCCCGGCCCTCTTGATGATCACTTTCCCCCTGTGTTTCTCCTCTTGTGACACTTAGGCCTTGTCTTCCCTTTTCATCGTTCCCTTGTAGTCATATCTGATTTGTGTAACTGTTTTGGCTATCACCCCTTCATTCATTCTCTCCCTTGAACTTTCTCCTCTCAGGTCCACGGTAACATATACCAAGATCTGCTTCTTTAGCTGTGCTGTGGTCAATAGTAAAGTTTATTTACAAACACATGGTATCTCCTTTAGTAACCGCCGTTTGGGATGCTATGTTTTCCAGGAAACAGAAGACACAAAGCTCATGTGACACTCGGGTGGGACCGGGTTAATGGAGGACCACAGCCTGACAAATGGAAACACATGGTGCGGACCACAGAGACAATAGAGTGCCAACACCAAGAGGATAATCACGGTGCAAATCTTCTCGAGGCCCATGAGGACAAATGGCAGGGATGATGAAAACAGGAGAAATAAGGACAGCTACACACGCATGTCCCTACTAAAATCTAACTGCAATGTCCAGTAGCTGCAGCTCCATTGACTTTAAGTCTTGTTCCTTCTTCCAAGTCACGACAGACCTTTAGATATTCGCAAATATGTAACCAGAGATCATCAGATTTAGATTCATAATGTCAGCAAAAATCTGATTTCATGCTGCTGGTATCGAATGAACCTCACATTGGCACAAAAGTTTACACTTCGTGAAGGCATGGTGTGACATTTACTGCCCATAAAAAATCTTAAAAATGTAAATAGTGAGATCCCTTGTTTATGGGTTTCATGTTCCCTAATATAAATGTTTCCCTAACAGAATAAATGACCACAGGTGCCATGGATGAAGGATGTGTGGACAACCAGCTGGAAAATGATGTTAGGTGTAACAGATATTAAGAAACATATCTTATAAAAGTTGCCAAATGTCAGGAAAGAAATATCAGCAAAAACAGATATGAGAGCCAGATTGATGGGCACAGTGGAGCAAATAAATAATTCATAGGGCTGAATGTCTGACATGTATCCCCACAGGGAAGAAAAACACCTGGGTCAACATGTCCTATATTTTCCCCGTACTTTCCCAACTTTCCCTGCCACCTCATTTATTTCACAGGATCAGGAATGATAATCCTTACTCACTAGAGAGACTCAAATGAACACTTTTGCAGTGAGAAGCACTAATGAGCTTAACTCGATCTAGTATGTCCTGAGTAAGCATTCACTGAGAATCGTAATGTGCTAATGGGAGAGTTCATGCTGCAGTGTGTGTGTGTGGGCATGTGTGTTTAAAAGCATAGGAAACACAGCAGTACAGCTACCATAGACACTAATGGGGAGCTCTAGGGTGAGGGAGCAGTGTTGGGGTGAAAAGAAGGTCGCTGGTATGTATTGCAGAGCTGGCATGCATCTTGCACTGCCATCTAACTAATAAACAAGTTGAGAGATTATCATGTGTTTACTATCTGGCATGTTTGCCAGTTTGCCATTCTGCGCTACTTTCTGGCTCCCACACCACCTGCTTCCTTTACTCCCCTCTTTCTCTGACCCTTTCAGATCTTCTTTCGCCTCACGTCTGAGCAGCGTGGGCAGGGTAAAGTGGCAGGTTCATGTTTTCGAAGGACTGATCATCTCTCCAGGCTCCACTCTTTCTCCCTTTCTGTACACGGCCTCCATCTGTCAAACTGTCATCGTCCTCGCCCTGTCGACCTTGTTAGGGCCATCCCACAGGCTCCCCCTAAAGTCTGTGTAGCCCAGATATGTCAAGGGGATGATGAGTAACTCTTGAACTGACAAGGCCTACCATAGTGTGAGAGCCAGTGAGAGTTGTGACTTGTGTAGCAATATTTATTTTAGTCAAGTCATTCTGGAGTCAAGTTTCCCTCACAATGAGGGTCCCAATGAAAAACATAGTTTCAACGTGTCCCTGATTCAAAGGCTCAGGAGCTATAGTTTTCATATTTGCACAGATAATCACTTGGGATATTAAAGGATATTGTGTGTATGCTGATAATAAAGTGAGTGTGGATTAAAGATGAAATGTTTGATTATATAGGTATGAAACAAACAATGTGTTCAATCAACTGATGAAGTTCATCAAATGATTAATCAAATCAAATCAAGTTTATTTTTAGCTCAATATCACAAAATATGTTTGTCTCAGACGGCTTTACAGAATAACAATCATAGATGACAGTGTCAAATATAGTTAAAATGACAAGAACATATGAAAAACAACATGATTAAATTAAAACGGGATAAAATACAAAGAAAAAGACAGTAAGAATACAATCAAAACAATCAAATAAAATGCTATAAAATGTAGGACACAGGAGGACAAACAAACAAATCTGAAACCAGCCATAGGCTTTATTAAACAGGAAAGTCTTTAACACACTCTTAAAATGTTGGACACTGTCTGCCTCCCTAATAAAAACAGGAAGTTGGTTCCAGAGAAAGGGAGCTTGGTAGCTGTTTTGCGCACTCTGGGAACTACTAAAAGACCTGCCATCTGGGAGCGTTACCCCCCAGAGGGACAATAGGGGTTTAAAAGATCTGCTCGGTAGGATGGTGCCACTCCATTTTGTGCTTTGTAGGTTAGAAGAAGAGTTTTAAAGAGACTCAATTGTGCAAGATTTAATATCTTTCGGTTACTTATGCCAGTAAAAGTTGTGCCACATACAACTCACCACATACATTTCTTTATGTGGCACAGTTACTCACAAAATGGACTAAAGAACATATATAGAGAGGAAAGCATGTGAGTAAAAATTGTGTATAGTTTAATCTGTTGATGCATTATATATTTAGACAAAAGCAATCACAGGAAAAATAAAGTATAAATAACACTATTATTTTTTAACCTTTAACTAACTTTTCCCTCCAGAATGGAACAAAGTGAATTCCTGTGACAATGAATTAAACTATGGCTGCGACTAATGAATATTTTATCTCATGCTCATAACAATAACCGTAGGCCTGGGTGACTTATTCAAACGTCTTTTTTTTGGTTGAAACAGTCCAACACCCAAAGATATTCGGTGTATGGTGAGATAGAACAGGATATTTGGTGTTTTGCTTCATAAATTACCTAAACGATTAATCATTTAACATTAGGGTGAATTTTCTATTGATCCACTAATTGATTAATGAACTCAATGTTTTAGAACTAAATAAAACAAGCTGTGGTTGCCATGAAGAATTCAAATTTTACATTTACACTTTATTTTAACAATGTGCGACATAACTTTGGGAGTTGAAACGTGTTAGAAACATGGGACCGACTCTGGTAACTACAGCAGAGATGTCCTGTTAGGAGGGCTTATTATTTAGGCCCTGGCTCATTTAAGGGCATTAACTGTTCTCAACTCAGTAACTTTTATTTGACTGACCTCTCATGGCATGAATGTGGAGGCCAAAGATCACACACTATGTGCACTGCTCCACCTGCTGGTGAGATTCAAGAGTGCAAAAGTCAAATTGGAGGCCCACTTTAATTAGATGTTTTGTAGCCTTTATTTAACCAGGTTAAAAAATCCCATTGAGATCAACGATCTCTTTTTCAAGGGAGACCTGCGGTACATTGGTTACACATAAAAACAACCGAAAACAAAAAGGACATCACAACATAATTACAGGGGTATAAATTAGCAACCTATTCACAGTGACAGGTATCTAATAACATTTCATCCAGCCGTGCTTTATGTCTCTGATTATTTGTGTGTAAGAAGAGAGCAAATCATTTGAAAAAGACGGCATGCATTATCTTATTATCTTAAATGAAGACAGTTACTCTTATATGTATGTGTTTACAGAATAACGGGTATTCAAATTGCTCCGTCACTGTCACTGGTGTGGCTTCACACATTTGATGGAGTTTGCCCAACTTTTTGTGGAGGAGAGTCTGAATGTTTTGCTTTGCGTGGTGATGAGACTCTGACACACTGATATTTTTGATGTATCTGTCAAATATAATGTCTGCAGAAGATGCACAATTAAAAAAAAGGAAAAAACTCTTCAAAAGATTACCTCAGATTGTAGCTACATGTTTTACTAATTAAACAAAACAAGAACACTGTGGTAGGAGAACAAGGGGAGGAGGAGGAGGGGGAGGAGGAGGAGGAGGAGGGGGAGGAGATGGAAGGAGGGGAAAGAAGAGAAGACAAAAGCTTCATAAAACTGAAGCCGTTGTGGACGACCGCAAAAGTTGTGAGTACAAGTTAATTATCCTTATTTCCACTCATTTTAACTCATAATAGGACACACATAGAGGAGCATGCGGTCATACTGTGCAGGTTATCTCACATCCCAACATAATAATAGAAGGGTATTTCCTATTGATTAGATGCAAACATGAAATGCAAAAGTGAATGCTCAGTGGATTGACCAATTAACTTTAGGATGTATATTTTATATAGCAATGTGATATATGGTTGCATGCTGAGTTCAGTAAGTAAAAGCAATGAAAAACATGTCACCTTCACAATGAGATAAACAGAGGCATGCACCGAGCTAAGCCGAGTTTTTCAATTCAGTAATTGCAAATGTGTGACTCTGGGATTATTAAAACTTGTGACATTGTGATGATGGTATACAGTGAGATTGAAGTAATATGTTCAATGAAATGAAAGCTGGAAAAGAATGTGCGACTGTACCAGAGGAGGGGCGAGGGGCGCTCAAATGGGGTACAGAAAAAAAACACATTCTTTGGAGAGAACTCATGTCTTGGACTCCAAAGTTACACTGACACATCACGAGAGGAATGATGCAGGGCGGGAGAGGGAAGGAGAAGTAAGAAAAGGAGTAAGGGAAGGAGAACAACATGTTTTCAGAGGTAAAAGTTGCTCCTGCTTTATCTAGATGTTTCCAAAGTTGACATGAATAAACTGTAGAACATATTATTCCACAGCAAAATGACATCAGGCACTCCTCTATAATATATCCAAAACATAGCTTTACTTTCTGTGATTTTAGCCGGAGCAGAACCTCAGGGAAAACATTACAGTGACCGGTGAGCATTGACATGCAAGGAGATTAAAGGAAACATAAACAGCAACAAAAATCTTGAGTGAGGATATTGAACAGTTCCACTCTGTGAAATCATCCTGACTCTTTTCCTCTTCGGTTTCCTGCAGCTCGTAAAACTCACCCTCTTACAAGTTGAAGGAATGGGCAGCTTTCCAGTGGTCCTGCTCCTCTGCAGTTTCCAAGGTAACGCTGCCAAACAGGACACACAAATCATCTTGTTTAATTACGGTTGAGTCGCTGTGTGTTTGTTTTTATGCTGCGAAACACTCCCCTCATGTGGTTTCTGTTCCACAGCTCTCACAGCTGTAGCCCAAGCCCAGCAGACCGGTAAAGCCTTTCTCCTCATAATTCACACCTTGAGATCAGCACAGGTTATATGTTGCATGGCATCTGTCAGTCTGTGAGTCATTGCTCTGGGTCAGCGCTAAGATGTTTTCCCAATCTGATCGTGTTTTCTCTCCTTTTTTTCAGAGAGCCCTGATCCACCTGGAGGTTTGCCAAACGGTGAGTGACAGCTGAGTGACAGCCACTCAGGTCTTTTCTTGTCATTGTGATTGATACAATTTAAATGTCTTGTCTCTTTTGTTTCTGCAGACTGTAGGGAGGAGATGTATCCATGCACCAGGATGTACTCGGTTCACAGGCCCATCAAGAGATATATCGGTGCTCTTTGTATCTACAGGTGGGCCGCCTTGTTTCTACAGAACACCAGTTGTAATTAGGCAGAATTAATTTATATGTCAACAGTGAATGTCTTAGTTTCCCACTCGAGTCTTGCCAATGACTGATTCTTGAAAACACATTAATATTGCAGAAACTCAAAGTCGAATAAGACCAATAACTAAAGTAAAAAGCAATGACACCACAATGTAGAAATAGTGACAAATAAGTCCTGCCTTCTTGATTTCATTCCCATTAAGTATTTCTCGTTGACAATTGAATTTCAATACCTAAATTAGCAACAATCAAAGTTGATGTTCAGTAAAAAAACAAATGCTTTTATTTATCATCAGCACTGTGCGAGAGTGAGTCGATGAAATTATAGATAGAAGATGGAATATAAACAATATTGCTAATAGTAAGACATTTTGTAAACGATAATTCATTTGCATTAACAGCAAAATATACTAAGCAACATAGCAGCCTGTTAATGTTGTAGCTGGTCAATATAAAGCAAATGTTATTTAATAACTTGAACGTCACATAACTGTGTTGGTAGTAAAAGTAGAAATTAGTAAAAAATGATTTGAGAACAAGTATCTAATAAATGCTCATGATGTTAATGTTATCTTTTGTTTGTGATGCAGCCTTTCTCGTGTCTATGTGATCAACAATGAGATCTGTGTGAGGACGGTGTGCCAACAGGATGACTATCTGAAAGGTGAGAAAGTGTAACTGTAAAACACGCATGATCATGCATTCAATATTATTGTAGTTTGGAAACGATCGGTGTCTTTTGCACATTACAGCCGAACTGTGCCGAGAGTTGTCCGGGTGGCCCAGGCGTATCGAGAGGTCAACTTATAGGAAACGCTGTCGCAATCGCCGTGGCAACCCCAAAACCTGGGCAAACAAGGCCTGATGAGGCCCAGGATGGCGATGTGACCACCTGTGAGGATGGAGCCTCTCTTAGAGACACAAACCAACCAGGGACGTCGCCATTAAAAACAGCCCATAACACCATAAATTCACCACTCGACACCTGGGGGTCTTTCTTTTACACGTACGCTGAGTCATATCTATGTTTAGTCTCTTGTGTGAGAATATTAAAGCTCATTTCATCTGTGTGTTTTTGGACACAGGCCACATCTTCTGCAGCTCACGATCCATTTGAGGTACTATAGTAATGGACCTATAGCAGCACTGAGTCATTTCATTGTACAAAGAAAGACACACTTTTTGACAACCAGTATTATGTGCACTATTGTAACCAAAAATATAAATGTTTAAGTACATTTGTTCACGAGTTATTTGTTTATAGATTTTTCTTTTTCACTTTGTTATTCAGGAGCAAAAAACAATAAAAGTATGGTCACTGAGTTATAGCTTTATGTTTTTCTTTGCATATACATTTCCATATACATATACAGTTTGAATTACAAGTAACATTTGGGATCGATGCATACAATTGAAACAGTAAACAAACACTGACAAACATTGTTTAGCGCTTTACACTCACAAAATCTCTGTGTTCCAAACAACATCCATCCATCACTTGTCACTTTAATCCTGTCACAACACACGTGCATGTGGGAGCGGTGCATCATAATCCGTCTCTTTGTCTGTAAATGACAATATCAAAACAAAACACTGCATCAAACCCAGACTGGCTTGGTCTATCTGCATCAGAATACTATTAACATAAATACATCTTAACATCGAATTGAAGTTCAAACTTGTACAGTACAACATGTTGGGTTTGAGGTCTGCCACCTGACCACCTTACCATAAAGAATTAATGAGAAAAAAGTTCTCCCCGGACTGACGGGACGGTGCAGAAACAGACATATTCATTGAGGAGGAGAGAGGTTGTGACCCAAATGACTCACCAGTCACAGCTTTAACAGCTGGGCTGAGTAGGGATGACATAACATGGACTAAATAATTTCGGTTTCCCCTTGAGGCAAAGATAAAAGCACTAGATGCCTCACTTTCTATCGCTCACACCCTACCGCATCAAACATTTCTGCTTCGTCTCTTTGCTTTAGAGTTTAAACAATGCACACAGTGCCAAGGACCCCTCCCCAGTGAAATATGTGTTCAACAGCTGCATCACAATTTAACGTCTCCTCTCAAAATGATGCCACTAGAGAGCGATAGAGAGCACAACTTGACTGTAAATCAGCTTCTTTCAAGTAAAATCATTGTGTGGTAAACTTCCCGTAACCTAAATCTATGATTTGATCAATCCCTGCGTTATTATATGCAGACTTTATGCAATACTAACTACACGGACAGAGTATACTGCCAGTCAGTGCATATAGTCAGTCCCACTTCTGGGGACTTGGAGATAAAATAAGCAACAGAGCAAACAGGTGACAACACCAATGACAATAATTACAAACTACTAACATTTAAAATAAATATTCTCTGTACAGACAATTCATTCATTATTATATGTAATTAGATTTCATCCTCAGATGTTTATGATTATGTCTCCCTTGATCATATTTCTATTATGTATACTCTACGATAGAAATTAAAACATTGAGAGGAGAAATTAGGCAGAAGCAGAAATCAAATGGGCAAATGTAAACTGAACTGAAGTAGAGAGGGAAGACGGTCCCCAGACTATACTGTTGTTCAAAATGTCTAATTAAGACTAGACAGTGAGGTCTGGGTGTCTTTCTGGCTAAAGAGCAAAAGCTATGACAGACCCAACAAAAACAAAAACAAACTAGAACAGGGGGGGTTATCCTGCTTGGCAGGGAGAGATACGGGACCCCATAATGGGAATAAACAAAAGTTGCAAAAAGTGCAGCATAAATGTACAGAAAGATAAGAAGGAGATAGACCAAATGTATCCCTCCTCAGTTTGAGGATACAGAGTCAAAGTCTCCCCACAGGTCAGAGCTGGCTGTGGTGGTGGGGTTGGATGGAGCCGCTGTGTTCGAGTTGCTGGTGTCCAGGTCTAGCAAGAAACCTGTAGGTTGAAAAGTAAATACAAAGATTGTTCCAGACTGATAATTCAGCAACTTTAAGCAGAATTTGTACGTAATTTCACCCACTATGAAGTCAGATAATTGTCTTATGCTTAACTATCTTTTGAAATACTGATCTGGCCATCCACATAGTTTTCATGCTGTAGGTTTGAGGTATTGACCTCTGAAACTTCTTTCACCTAATCTGTTTGATTTTTAGTGAAAAAGCATATTCCACAGAGGGCGAGAGAGAACGGGAGCAACAATATTTTTTAAAGGAAAATTCCAGTATTTTACAACTGGAGTCTATCTGTCATAGTTTTGGCCAGTATTGCTACAGGTCAACATTGCACTCACCACTTTCATTGTAAAGACTGTGGATACAAGTGCTCCACTGGAAACAGCTTTACAACTGTCCCAAATGGGGCCAAGGAAATACAAGCTTTCAACAAGGAATTAACTTTCCTCTGCTCTATATTGACCAATGCAATGAATTATTGGTGTAACAATGTTTAACCATCCTCTAGACTTTTCAAAAACGGATTTTGAATATTTGGTTTAGGTTGAGCTATGCTTACCTATAGGCCAACAGAATAACAATTTGTCTCCAAATGTTGTTTTCTCAGTATCGTGATAAATGAATGTTTCCCCTTTTACCTTGACATACATACTGTATATTATTGTGTGATCTTGAATTAACAAGCTATCAAATGACTTTGATGTGATCATAAAATAATTATTGTTTGAATTTAAGGATAACAGTCACAATTTGTAGTGTCACAACAACTACCTACCAGTGTCACTTTCTCCTTCAGATGGTTGTGTGTTATGATTGGTAGATCTTACAGGAGGTGGGGCTAACTTGCCACCAGGAGGAGGTGGAAGAAGCCCAAAGCCTCCTGAACTCTGCGGGCGGGACCTGTCCTTCTTTCTAGATTGCTGGAAAAAGATACATAAACAGCATGAGTGTGTGTGTGGGACTGTCAGTATAGTGAATCTAAGATTTTAGGAGAGATAACATAAGAAAAACAAATTTTTGATTAGCAGTATTTGGTCATTCAATCGTCAGAAAGGTTCTACCCTAAGGGAATGAAAATGAAAATAAGGTTACCCCGATATTGAGAGTAATAGTCTGTCCTTCTTTGAAGCCTAGGTCCAGTTTAGGGGTGGTGTCTGGAGTCTGTGCCTGCTTCTTAAATTCATCATCCTGTTTCACCCATCTGAAGAAGACGAGGGGAGGCAAAGGAGAAACATTTTTGTCAGATAGTTTCATAAACCAGAATAAACAAATACATATTTTTTAAGATTTGCGACAAGCACAGAAGCAGCAGCATACTTGAAGTGATCCTGAAGTGCAACGTTGAAGTCAAAGGCATCTCCTCTGTCTCCAAACCCAATGCCTATAAATGCACTTCGGCCTGTTAGAGAAATGAACATACAAAAAGGTTGGGGTTAATGCAGAGCGTTTGGAAGGTACTGCAAACAAAAACTGACTAGACATGAACAATGTGCACTACAATTAAACAATTTCTGGATCATCCTGTTTGAATGTTTAATAACTTATGAGCACATTTACAAAATATTTACAGCTTGTCAACCAACAGTTTACCCACCGCTGTCATCCTGGATGCGAAGCACGAAGTAACGGCTTGAATCACTGACTGTTTCCACTGTGAGGCCAGGGAACTCCTCCACTGGAGCCTGGGCAAACAGCTCCCCTGTAGGCAAGAACAAACATTAATAAAGCATATACACTTTCTACTCAACAATATTTTCCATTTGGAATTTGGATCATGAAGAGACTCATTTGATAGTTGTACTAAGCCAAAACTCAACTAAGAAACATTAGGGCATGAAATGCTTTGCGAAATATACTTTTAGAATTCAGATTTTATAACCGGAGGCTAACAAGCATGCCAATAACTGGAATGCAGTGATACAGACAGAAATGATCACCCTGTTTGCTTAAAAATAAACTGCATACTTGGATGTGGGTTTGGGTCACCTTGGAATGGATGAGTAACAGAGAGGGGGATGGCCAACACAGTGAAATGATTTACAACAGCGACAACAGTGCCAGTAAACAATGGCACTGCTTCTCCCTCTCACCAGAGATTTTGTCTTCCAATTTAACAAAGACCAATTTCCCCCGGGCCGTGACACGCATGCGTCCCGTCCAGTCGGGTGCGTCCAGCTTCCAATCAGCAGCCCTGGGACATAAAACACACACACAGGCAGTCAGGGAGATGTAGTGTGATGTAGGTGAAGTGGCGGTAGCGGCGTATTGAGTGTGATGAGGACACAGAGGTGGACAATCGGCAAGAGAAACAGGAGATTTGTGTTTTGGGTGCACATGTCTGTTGGGATTCTTTCAACACTTAAGCTCTATTTTGTCTGTTTTCTATGTGAGCAGAGCATGACTAAGGCATTAGACCTAAGGCTGAAAAATTACATCATCACCCCTTACTCACTGTACAAATGATCACTGGTTAACCAATCATGTGTCTCAAGGGAAGCAGGCCTGTGCTACTGTGTGGTTGGTGTGAGATCCTCTCAGATGCAGCTGCAGCAGCAGCCAATGAACAATGGGGTAAACAATTAAATGTCATCCTTTACAATAACACAACAGCAACTCGCCTGTGTGGTCACTCAAAAACAAGTAACACTAAGTGGGCCAGGACTACAATTTGTCTTTCATTTCCTATGTTAAAAACAACATTGACCCTACTGAAGTGTCCTTAAGCAATACTTCTTCACAGCTTCAGGGATGCTGCTCTGCACTGCCTTCTACTAAAGGATGGACAAGCTACATCTTTGAGGCAACATAAGGTTACCGAGCTTGTTGTCCTATGCTATCACTTTTAAGCAGTGTAAGCATAATGTATCCTCTGATGGGCCCTTCGGACGACAGCATATAAACACACTGACACTGACAGGGTAACCAACCCTTATCCTGACTGGTGGGCCAACGCAGTGAAGCTGCTAACCCCAGCCATTTGTTATTTATCCGTGTTGACCTTGTTAATACAGCAAAAACAACCGGCACAAAAACACCGTTGCTTGAGCCTGCGTAATTATGGGATGAGATCGGTAGGTAGGTCGCCGAGGCAACGGCTCCTCTAACGGCTGCACCTCGCGGATGCTGGGTGAGAAACCTCGCCGCCCCCCCTCACCTGATAGCCCGGTTGGATGCTCTTGGTGGGATTCGGTAAACGTTGACTTCAGGTTTGACACAGAGGACCGACTCGTACTCGGACTGACCCTCGGTCGCCATCTTGACTTTTACTCGGTCGGTGAACGCCGTCGTTGGTGGTAGTGACGGTGAGTCGTGAGTGGCGTGTTTGTGCGGCATTAACGGCTCCGTGACCGTAATATACGGTGTATATGCGCACTGACAACTGCCTCTCTGCTGCTGTGATGCTCTTAAAGAGGCATTCAATAAACATTACACAAATGCATGGTTTGTTTACTTTATAATGATGAAATGGCATTTGAGCCTGCATCAAGTCAGAGCAAAAGTGACATCCCATTAGCAGGGCCGGCCCTAGACTTTTGGGGGCCCCCCTCACTCTAGCGCGTTCTCACTACACACAACACGGAACCAACTTTTGTCTTATGATGTTAGCATAAGCACACATATTGTATAAATAAGTATGTAAACACCGTGGACCTAAAACTCCTCTAGGGGGGTCCGGGGGCCTCTAGGGGGGTCCTGGGGCATCCTTCAATTTAAAGGGGACCTATCATGCAAAATGCACTTTTGTACGTCTTTTATACATGAATATGTGTCCCCGGTGTTCCAGGGAACTCACCAAGTGTCAGAAAACACAACCCTCTCTATTTTCCTCCATACCCAAATCTCTAAAAAAGGGGCTGCAACGGATCTGATAAAAACTGATCCAGATTTGAACACTGTCCTGACGTCAGGATAGTGGCGCTACGGCTATTGGGCCAACTCCACCGATCAGGAGGAGACAGCCACGGCCATTGCCGTTTGAAAGCGCTGGAGACGCCGTAGTACATATGCCAGGCCAGTAGATGGTGCTGTTCTCACAGAATCAGCCCTTGCTAGGAAGAGCTAGAAATTGTCAAATTGAGCAAAATGAGGCATGGCTAAAATGCATGATCTGTTTGGTATTTTGAAAAAAGTATAAATATGCCTTATATAGGTATGGTCCTACACTATATTATTCAAATATAGCATGATAGGTCCACTTTGAGAGCAAAATTAAGAGATCTATGGATACATCTCTCAACACCCATATAAAACAGAACTGTAAACAGATTTTTCTTTATGGATATTTTAAACTGTATTCTTGTTTTGTCCTATAGTATTTCATAACTCTTTTTCATTTATTCTCTTTGGCTGTCCATCTCATAATGTTCACATAGAAACTAGCTGTCAATAGGAATATCATTCAGAAGAATTATAATTTCATGCAAAAATCTGTCACAAAAAGAGGTTGCACATTTAAATTCAGGTGTTGTTATGGCAACGTCAGTGGCCAAACAGCCACATTTACTGCTGCAAATACGTTCAAACATGCTGTCGACATTTCAGCTGACTTTTTCGCAGAAATACTGTCACATAACATCCATATATTTCAGTGCTAGGTTGATGCTTAGCTAAGCTAACTATGAAACACTTTAACTGACAGGACTCAGGATCAATTGTGTACTAGGGCTGTCCCGAATACCATTTTTCGGGCTCCGGATATTCGGTAGTAATCAGCAGCGAATATTCGGATATTCGGCCCGCGCGGGGGGGGGGGGGGGTGCGTAGTAATCAGCAGCCAGCGAACCGCTTCAACACGTGTATTTCGGTTTATTCACGGCATTCATTTTGTTATTCTACAGTATTGTTGTTTTATAGTTATTTGTTAAAGGTCCCATGTCATGGCCATTTCTACTGATCATATTTCCATTGTTGAGGTCTACTAGAATAGATTTAAATTGTGCAATTTTCCAAAATCACATTGGTTTCTCATACAGCATCTCTGTATAGTATGTGTATTCACCAGGTATTCACTTGTTGGAGCTCCTGCCCCCCCCCTCCCTGTGAGCCCAGTGTGCTCTGATTGGTCGGGACGTTGCGAGGCTTGTTGCTGCGAGCCGCTGCTGCGAGCTGCTGCGAGGAGCGCACAGGTTTCCGGGCCGGCGATACAGCGAGAACAAGCGAAACTCATCCTGAGCACACACAAACACTCACAGCCGAAGTAAAAACAATAAGTGTGGCTTGATATTGAGTAAGAAAAAGGTTTATAACGCTGTGAGAATGGGTCTGCGGAGAGCATTTCTCCGCGATCCCAACTCGTCTATTACCAGCGTTCAGGGAGCTCTATGCAAGTCAATGGGGACTCCCTGTTAGTTAGCCAAGGGATCCTGGTGTGTGAGGTGCTCCACGGATTGGTCCATTTGGGCCAATCCGGTCATTTGCTGTTGATTTGGGTGTTCACACGTCACAGAACCCAGGAAGCAAACAATGGAAAATGAGAAATCTCCAACGAGGCGTTTTGGGGCAGCATGTAGACAGGTCTTTTCTGTGTTAGAGTTTTACTCGCTACAGGGTGTACTTTGAGGGTTTTTGACTCTGCAGACCGTTTACATGCATAAAAACCTTCATAACACACAAGGGGACAGGTAATAACCGGAAAAGCATGACATGGGCCCTTTAATGTATATAACCCAATTTGTGTTCTTTGAAATTGAAAAGGATATTGCATTCTGTTTGTTACTTTCGTTGCAGTTGTATATGTAATTTGGCTTGGCTTGACTCAATAATATAATACATGACTTTGAGAGTAGGCAATCTAGGCATATTAACAAAATGAATTAAACATACTTATCACGGCGACGGTGTACTGAGATTATTATTTTTTTTTCATTTTTTTTTGTTGTTGCTAGGGGGCCCTTAGTGGCTGCGGGGTCCACACAGCAGCGTTAAAAAAATCTTGGAGGTGGGCGTATCTGAAGCTTGGGGATTTTTTGCGAGCAAGGCACCAACAACCAATCACATGAATCTCCCGCCCGCGACATACGAAGCAAAAAAGCCCGAAGTAAACTGGATATAAACTCCCCAAACAGGCGAAAACCTACCACTGTCTCTGCCACCTCCCTCCATGCCTGGCTCCTCCGGTTTATATCCCGGTAGGTAAATAGGGACTGGTCATAAAGCACCGGGTGATTCCCTACCGCTAATTTCTCCTCCATTTTTTGGAATATGAGGAAATGACCTGCGGTATGTCTCTCCCAGCATACACGCGGTTTGATTGGCTAGCGCTTGAACTGTCAGATTTGCATACACGGGATTTGATTGGCTGACGCTTCCACCTCAGCTTCAAAAGTTGAACATTGCTCAACTTTGAATCCTGAAAATCCTGAAAATCTCCGCTCTGCTGCCCACAATGCAGTTCGGCGAAAAGTGAGGCAAAGTGACGTCACCCCATTCAAAGTGAATGGGCAGAAGCGTTCCAAGATTTTTTAACGCTGCTGTGTGGACGGGTATTTGGGCTGTTGTTAAGGAGATATCTGGGTATCTGCTTCATTTTAACCTTTTTTTTGTTCCCTATATGTTTCTCTCACAACATTTTTTATAAAGCAAAGTTAACTTCCAGCTTACCTGTGTACTCCTCTTTGTCTTTAGGCGGTTAACAGTAACTAGGAACTTGCATTTTTCTACTATGCACCTATAGCTTTGAATATCAACAAAAAAAATCAAAAACTAGAACCATTTATATCCACTAATTAATTCAAAGTCATCATAGAGAATGTGGTTGTTTTTCCCCAGGTCATTGTGTCAATGAGTGTTCTTTTACTGTGAATTTTGTTTAAATCTGTTTCAAATTGCAAGCAAGGGCAATTATTTGTCACTGGAGAACACCTTTAATTTGAGGCCAATCCTTAACAATACTCTCAATTACTCCTTTATAGTTCAACAATAATTTTTGAAAAGCTGATGGGCTAACAAGAACTAGATAAGTTAACATCAACAACACAACACAACACAAGATATTATCTCATTGTTTTATTTCACCTCAAATTATCCTACTACAGAAACAGCAAGCAGCAGCTACTCATCCTTGCAAGCCTTGGCACAACTTGAAAGCAGCTTTTTCTCAGTTTTTATCATTCTCAGTTTAGCAGTTGTAGTGAATGATAGACATGTTTGTTTATATAAACTTAGAAGTGACACCAGAGGAGGTCACATGTATTTCTTACAGTCCAAGAAGCTTGAAGGCATCTCTGAAATCTTCTGTTTCACACGGCTTAAAAAGAAAGAGAGAATAATATCAGTGTTAGCATTTTAAACAAATCATTGGTTTGATTTAATCCTGTTGTTTGAGGCAAAACATTCAGTCGGGTAAATGTACCTGAAGGATGCGTTTGAGTTTTCTGGCAAGGCGAACAGAGTTTTGGTGCAGATCTTCCCATGGCTTGAATTTGCTCTGTTTACAATCCACAAAGGTCTGCCAGCAATAGAAATAGTCTGAAGAGAGAGGGAAAACACATTTTTATTTTTACATCCATGATTAAGAAAACAATGGCTTTTTTCGGTTTGCTTAACCTTTCATTTGTTTCTGAATCTGGAATCATGTACATGTGCTCTATCTTTATATCTCTTCCACATAAACACCAATTTGTGCCTCCACCTTTGTAACTCATGACTGAGGTCTGCACGCCAGCTTTTTTCAGCATTCTTAGGCCGTCTCTTGCAGGGCTATTCTCCATGTCACAGAAGTAAAGACGAGAGACGAAGATCCTGAGGCGAAGGTTGGGCGTCTGGCTGAGGAACTGGGACAGTCTGATGGAGCAATTTGCGCAGGGGGACCAGGAGCAGAACCAGGTGATGGAGTAACTGAGCCTCTTAGTACCTTCACATCCCAACAGACCAGGGCACAGGGCTTCCAGGTAGCGCAGGAACAGCAGCTATGGAGGTGAAGGATGACACAGAAAACAGGAGGGATACAATTAAATATTTACAGTTATTATTTTGCCCCTGAACAGGCCCCTCTCACATGCTGCTCCATCTTGACCCATATCACCTACCTCTACATGGCAGCCATTGCGATTGCGAAGGTGTCCGAAGTCAAAGGTTAAGGAGTCTGGTCCCACCCGCCTCTTCACTACAAAGCAGAGGTATGTCTCACACCGGCCCCTTGCCCAGCGCATGTTCTTGTAATGGTAGATGAACTTTTTTCGAGGCAAAAGCACGCTGAGTCAAAGTGAGAAAAATGTGCAATTTGTATTATGTAATGCCATGATCCACAGTAAGGCATACCTAAAGAATATAACACTTTTATTTTTAAGCTTAGGTCCGCCTTAAAAAAAATTTGCATTGTGATTTTATCAGTCAAGATTTCATCAGTAATTCTCAAAAGTGTTTTCCACACTAAATACTTTGGTGACAGATGGTCTCGGTAGTATTCCGTAATTCTAAATCAGGAAACTCTAAGACAGACTCTGTGAAGAAACTCATGAAATACTCCTTTCACTTATAATTAGTCAGATGAATCACACATATTCAAGTTTCAATCCTAAGAAGTTAGCACAATAAACTCATGTAAAGCCTGCGGGTAACCAAATGTGAGTAATGGACACTCAGAAGACAACTTTCATTTATTCCTTTGATCTCACTCTCAGTTTCACCGCTTTTAGCGAAACCAGGACAGTTATCATTACTCATTACCCGAACCCACATTATGCTCAAAGCTGGTATAGTACCAGAGTTATTGAAACTGAATTTCACTGAATAATATTTTATGTTTGTATTATCAAATCATCACTTATAAAAAATAAAAAAATGTTTTTTTTCATTTAATAGTTTGCATGTGTAATCTATATACATGTGTGTCAAACAGAAAGACATACATCATATGAATAGAATGTATTCATTTTGCTCACCTGTCAAGCTTTGTAATCATTTTCGAAAGACGCGCTGATTTGTCCTTTGGCAGGCGTGGGCAATAAACGGAGGTAAATGACAAATAGCGAAAGTGAGTGGAAGTGTGTGTCTGTGTGTGTGTGTGTCTGTTTATTGGGGGGTTAAAGGGAGGGAACTGAGAACATATACCATTAACTTTAACATCCTGCACACAACAGAAGCAGCTTCTGGTTGGACAGAAATATTTTTCAAAATTAGTTCATGGTGCGTGATACAAATGAAACAGAGTCATTGTATTGTCTTGCTGCAAAACAATTAAATCTATAAATGAATAAAAGATTTTCAGAAAGCTTTTCAAGGCCATAATTTCCTGTGTGTTGAACATTTTTACATTTGTACACTAAGTGATTGATGTGAAAGGAATGTCATTGGGGCGCCAAATTGCACAACACAGATTCAAACAAATAATCTTAGTGACCACACATAAGTGTTTGACGTGCTTTGTAACCTTTGGAGTATTTCACAGACGTCATTAAAGTGAGCCAACTGGCTGGAACTTTCCAAACACTCCGAAAACTCATCACAGTATCTGGCTCTCCACTTTAGTTTTCCAAGATCATGAGGCAAAAACTTCCAAATACCTTCTCACCTTGATCCACTGTGGGATTGTCACTGACCCCTCCTGCTATTCAGCCTTTCCACCTAGCGTGTTCCCCCACCTCTCTGGGCCCCTCGTTTTGGTGGAGCTACAGGCGTTCCCAGGCCTCTGAGGTCTTTACACCTACTTCGTCCTCTGATCTGGGTTTTCCCAAACTGTGTCAGGCTGGGAGCAGAACTGTAATCGACCTCCCTCACCCCTACGTGTGTGCTAGACCGACCGGCCAGCTGACCGACCGCAGTATGTGGATGAATCTCTCTCAGAAGCCTTTGAACCATCAGATGCTGTCACCCGTCCTTGCCAAATGAGGATGTGTATTATTTTGTTCTCGTCTTTTCCTTGCTCTGTCTGTTTTAGCTCTGGCCCAGTCTGCTCCCTCAGTGGCACTGCATGCAGGCATCCTGCTTTCCCATGACTCCCCTCACCCTCCCATGCACTCTGTGGTTTGGGGAATTCACCGTTTCCCAGGGTGGCTGTTTTTGGAGCTCATCTGTGTGTATGTGTGTGTGTTAGCCATCTGTATGAGCATGTCATTAACACAGTCTATATGTTATACTTCATCTGGAACAGATTTATCTAATTTATCCTTTGATTGTGTGGTGCCCCAAAATCTAGAGTGATTCATGTCTATGTGTGTCTGCATGCTCTGAGCGACCTCACTTCATATTGCATTACTCTGACGGTGCACTAAACTTAATGTCTCTGAACATTTGATCTTGTGTGCATGTCTATTTTCTCAACTTCAAGAGGCCGATCAAATGCCAAACTATATGTAACCACTTCCCACCCAGCTCTCTGGGTTTGAACCAAGTTGACCAAGGTCATCTCACAGTCACACATGAACGCTCATGTGCACTACTACTCCCCTGGTGTGTGTGTGTGTGTGTGTGTGTGTGTGTGTGTGTGTGTGTGTGTGTGTGATGGAGTACAATATGGCCAGACACAGCTGTGCATTTAACCCAGTCAGGGGCAGAAACCGAGTGAAGGAAATGCCGAGTCATACTTTCCAAAACCCACCCGCCCACACCCTGAACACGCGCACACAAACACTCACACACAGCCATATACCGTGCAGACGCACATGACCACAGTCACAAACAGACTTTCTTTCCAGTGTGTGAACTCACATCTGTTTCCTGACAACAATAATAGCTACAGATTGGGCGGGTAGTGGCCCGGCTAACAGGTGTCTGCTCTTTGACAGTCATGAAGAAACAACCTGATGATGACCAAGAAGTGGCCGACGTAAAAACACAGCTTTCACAAGGTGAAAATGACCCGACCACACACTTACTCATGTATGTAACAACACTGTTATGTTACTGGGTGTCTCAGCTCTTTTCATCAAAGTTAATTAAAGGACAGGGATTTTCCACTACAGCGTGCGTGATTGAGTTTGAAGTAAAGTATACAGTAGGCCTATATTTGTCTTCCCATCAGGTGAGATATGCCTCTTTCCAACACAAATTAACATTGTACAAACATCCTGTGGTGTTTATCTGCGGCACATTGATGCTATACTGACACCGCCTGAGGTTAGCAGGAGGTAGATGCGCAATGCAGCCGTGAGGGCTGCTAACCATTTTAAGGTTAGCCTCAGTCTGGGGCTGTGTGCATTTCCCCACCTAGTCACATAAACTGCCAGTCACCTGCAAACCACACACACTCCGGAGTCAGAACATCTCTATGCTTGTATTGTATCTCACCTGCTGTTTAAATATAAAAGGAAATTAGTTTAGAGACACTATTTTCCAAATTGACATACATTTGTGAGATTTTTCTGTTTTTTTATAAATGCACATGAAGGAATACAAATATTAGTAATGAGGTGGGGATCATTGTTTTTGCAGACTCATGTACCCACATACTGTACGTAACGGTGAGCAACGGCAGTGAAGGAGCGCAGAAAGATAAAAGCAATTTCAAGCTGCAGATTCACACAAACCACAGACACTTCCTGCACATCTGAATGGTTTCTCACTCTCTCACACACACACACACACACACACACACACACACACACACACACACACACACACACACACACACACACACACACACACACACACACACACACACACACACACACACACACACACACACACACACACACACACACACACACACACACACACACACACACACACACACACACACACACACACACACACACACACCACACACACACACACACACACACACACACACACACACACACACACACACACACACACACACACACACACACACACACACACACACACACACACACACACACACACACACACACACACACACACACATACTTTGAATATGATTCCGAGAAAAGATCCACACTTTAACATTTTAAGGAAAGAAACATGTTACATCAATATGTTTTTCATTTTATTAAAAATAATGAGAAAACAGCATGACTCTGGCTCAATTATGTTTTTTGGAGCGGGTTTAAGAGGGATGGTTCTTTATATGACGAAAAGGTAAAAAATGTACTTAACACTAGCTAATCCGGAAATAAATATTGGGATAAATAACACGTATATATAATAAATTATGAAATCACACAAAAGCACTTAGACAAAACACTGATACCTTCCGCAGAGATCCATAGTGCCCTTACGTTAGGGCCATTTTCGTCCCTCCGTGAGACCATCACCATTAAACTACAGGTCTTTGTAAAACACTTTAGTGAGGGGGTGTCCCAGAAAGCCTCTCTCTGGAGTCTCAAGCTTATTCTTCTCAAAATCTTCTTCATCATCAGTCCCCTCCCCAATTTGTCGGTAGCCCAGCTTCCTGAAGAAGGCCTCACCCAGCTTGGAGGGGAAGGGGACGTGTGTGTACACCCGGAGGGCTCCAGCCTCCATCTCTCTCTGCTCCAGACTGTGGACAAGCAGCCGGCCCAGGCCCTCTCTGCGGTACCAGGACCCCGCCACCACCCTGCAGATCCTCCTGATGTCCGCACGCTTCTCGCTCTCTCTGAAGATACAGCCCAGGATCTCACCATCGCAGTCTGCCACCCAGACTAGCCCTGCTTCCTGCTCCCTCTCTGGGGAGACATTCTCTGTCGGCAACTCTTTGTCCTTGTCTTTGGGTGTGATTTTGCGCCTTGGCTGAGTAAAAGAAAATATTATTACAAAAATAAGTAGAAGTTGGATTATTTGTCTGCAACATATTCCATAGATGTAAGTAAAAACTACCAAAACACTTTCCAGCAAATCAGGAGACTAACCTTTTTAGTCCCTGGTGTCTTGCCACTGATCCTAGAGAAGGGATTTGGCAGTGTTTCGTCCTGTGTCCCTCTGTAGCTGCTACCCACATAGTCCCA
Source organism: Trematomus bernacchii (assembly GCF_902827165.1). NCBI lineage: Eukaryota > Metazoa > Chordata > Actinopteri > Perciformes > Nototheniidae > Trematomus > Trematomus bernacchii. The sequence goes on along the minus strand of NW_022987582.1, from coordinate 310,546 downwards.
GTAGGGGCGGCTGCTGCCCAGAACCCCTGTGGACCGCGGCATGGTGATCTTGAGAAAGATAATTAGCAGGAAGACAGGAATAGCAAGAGCCAGGATAAAGGAATGGACAAGGCAGCGCAGGACTGAGGAGATAACAGCCAGGATGAAGAGGCAGAGAGGACGAGTGAGGACGTGGAGGATGAGACGGTTTTCTGTGCCCTCGCAGCCCTCCTGGCAAGTTTAAGAAAATATTAAAAAAATAAACATCACAAGGGGTCATTTCCCACCACTATGAAAGCAGTCACTCTAAAACGTGTATTGTACAAACCTTGATGAGGGCTTTGACCATCTCTATGTCGTCCTCCTTCATCCTCCGCATCACCACCTTGTCCAGCTCCAGCCTCACCATGTTTAGACTTTATGATCTAACAGCAGGATTGCTGCACCACTGTGGCTACACACATCCACACAGTGTGCACAGAGACCCTACAAACACATATAAAGAGGTCATGGGCAGAAGGATATTATGATTTCATGGTGAGAGTGAAATGCAACTTTGGGATATTTGATACTAAAACATACATATAATGAATACTATTGTAGACTGACAGACTGGTTAGTGCCTTATTGGTTAATATACCATGACACACATGCTGTAGTTGAATGGTGTCATAGATAAACCTCCAAAGCAGTAGTCTTCGCCTACAACGAGCCAGTAGTTGCAATGTCACACACACCCACGCTGGCTCCAAACAAAGACAGATGGGGATTATGGAGGATTTGAAGCATGCATGTGTCACCATCACTCAGTGCTTGTCACGCTATGCTAGCTTTCATTTGCAAGTTATCGGTGAACATCGATACTAAAAATACTTAATTCACATCCTTATATGGTTGTAACGCAGTGTTGACACATGCAGACCCCTGCCCCTGCTCTGGACCCAAGTTACACGTACCTTCTCCGTCACGCTGCTCAAATTGAAATGAAAATAGGTTAAAAAAAAAAAAACACTGCATGTATCCCTCAGTTTGTTGTGAAGCCTGTGCAGGATCGGCACGTTTGATTGGATGTCCTGAGTCGCTTTTGCGCAAAATCAGGGATTCTGAAAACCAACGTACTCTGCTTTACGTCCCGTTGCACGTTTTCAGTGTGTCGATCTACGACATTTGCGTAAACACAATCTGCACCACGTAAAGTATACGTGAATAGCGAATGCAACGTAACAACATAAACAGCGCAGCATATGCCTTTAACAGTGTGTTTTAAAAGGATACAAACTAGAGTAGAGTAGATGTGGAAAGTAAAAAAGGTACATTTATTCAACCTTACCTTAAGTACAAATTTGAGGTCCTTTTACTTTACCTCAGTATTCCTTTCCTTCATGTTACTTCATAGTTACAAATCCACTACATTTTAGAGGAAAGCAATCATTTAGTTCAAATCTTTAGTTACTTTACAGATTTCATTTGATAATAGAACATTTAAAATACAAATTACCCCCGCCATTACCAGCTGCAACATTAAAGTGATGCAGACATTAATGCATAAATAATTATAATCCAACAACTTTTTATTATGGAAAGGGGAAGTGACGTCTGAATGAGAACTTTTGGTACTTCAAGTATTTTTGATGCCGATATATTTTTTTACTTAGTTAAGATTTTGAAGGCAGGACGTTTACTACAGAGTATTATTTGTACACTGTGGTATTAGTACTTTAACTAAAATATCTGAACACTTATTCCACCATTGACTACAAGAAAGCAAAACAATGCAAATGTTGAAAGGTATTGACATATTTATTAATAATGAATTACTATTAACATTGTGAAGAAAGTGGGCCATGTACAACATATATTCACAAAGAACATATTTACTTAATTAACAAACTGCCAGTGACAGTATCAGTATCATTTAAACTAATATATTGAGGAATATTCCAAGGTCCATGTACAGCCTATTTAAATGTATAACATTTCTAGTTTGTGGCACCATGGGATTACAACACAGTACTCCTTTAACTTCATGTTCTTCCCCAGCTCCAGGAGAACTCAAACTAAAGTGCTAACACACTGCTCCCACAGTTAAGCATTCACTCACACACACACTCTCTTCTTCTCTAACATGCACACTTTTAGTTAGAGAACTGCATCTCTTTAGAGTTAGGTATAGGTCCATTTCTTGTTGCGTCCTCATTTGACGTCTGTACTTCTACATTGGATGCAGAGTCTACTTCATTTGCAGTCTTTTCATTTGCCTCAGCCGTTACACTCTCATATTTCACTTCACTCCTCTGTGAGATCTCCCCATCCACTCCTCGCTCCATTCTTCCATCTCTTAAACTACTAGTGCTGACCTCAATTATGACAATTTCCTCTCCATTTCCCAGTTGAAATAAGCCTTCCATGGATCCTCTGCCATCCTCCATCCTCCCAGTTGCAGCATGACAATCTGTCCCTTCTTCTCCCATCATCCCCCCTTCACCTTCTATCAGGGCTATCATCTGCATACCTTCCTCACTTTCCTGCTCCATTTTGGTCTCACCACCTAGTTCGAACACGACCTGCTGCCCATCAAGTGGCACCAAACTTTGGGTAGGAGTGCAGGAAAGCTGCAGGCTGGTTTCTTGCCCTTGGCTGAAGGTCGCAGCAGATGGCCCGTCGTCCTGTGCATCGGTGTGGAAATGAAGGACATAAGACTCTCCCTGGCCGCTTTTCTCTCCTGTCTGCGTCTCCCCCTGCTTTCCTTCACTCCATTCACGCAGAAGTGACATCATCCCTCCCTTATCTTCCCCCTTTGCTCCTTCCCCTTCTGTCTTGAACTGCAACACGAGTGATTTACCCTCTTCACCCATTCCATCGGCCTCACCTGATGCTTCCCCGTCAAACTGTAACACGTATGAATGCCCACCCTCCTCCATATTCATCCCCTCTTTGGGCCTTCCTTTATTATCAAAACACAACACAAACTGTTTCCCTGACATGTTTTCCCCTGTTCTTATGTTCCCCAAAGTGGTATGAGTAGCGGGGTCAGGAGTAGAAACTGATGTTGTAGTTAATGTGGTGGCTGGTGTAACCATAGTAACAGATGATGTGGGTCCTGAGGGGTCCAGTGTGGAGGCTGCAGTAATGGAGGATGAAAGGATTTGGACGGCAGTGCAAGATGTTGTGGATACAGATGATGGTGATGTGTTAGCAGCAGTAGTGATGATGTTTGACACGTTACAGTTTGTTCCTGACGGAGCTCCACCTGCAGTCTGACTGGCAGGAGCTGCTGGGGGTTGCTGAAGAGCAGCTTTGGGTTTGCGTCCCCGTCTGCCCCGAGCAGTCCGTGTGCTTTTCCCCAGTATGGGCTTGTTTAGCAGGGAGTTGGCTGGCAAAGTGTGCGTGGCAACAGGAGTGTTTGCATTGCTATTATTGTTGGTGATTATAAACCTGGTCTGTTGCTGCGATATGGAGTGAAAGGGGGATATCCGAGTCTGTGTTTGGTTTAGGACGGGCTGGAGTGCCTGGATAGTCTGAAGCACCGGGAGAGGCTCCGGAGCTGGTGGAGGGTGGTTACCCGTGGGGACGAGAATCCAGCTTGACTGGCTGTCATTGCTGGAGGGACACTGTACCAGGAAAAAGTTTTGGGGCTGAGACGGAGGTGGAGGTGTTGGAGGAGGAAGAGGGAGGGCCGGTGGAGGGGAAGTGAGAGGGATGAGCTGCAGGCCGCTGGTTGTCTGAATCATAAAGTAGTTCTGGGAGGTGTTTGGGGGAATATTAAGTGCTGGTTGAGAAACAATCAGGCTGCCTTGGTTTCCTGAGGTTTCCAGGGTGATGGGGTTGAGCAGGGTGGTCGTGGTTGTTACTCCCCCAACACTGGCTTTCACAGCCACTCCATCTTTACCTACACCACTGGCGCAGGGCATAGGAACACCACTGCCATGGGTGCGGATGTGCCTCTGCAGGTAGGAGTGCATGACAAACTCCTTAGAGCAGTACGGGCATTTGAAGTCCTTGCTTGAGGAGTGTGTGCGAAGGTGGAGCTGGAGGTTGGAGGAGTGTGTAAAGCTTTTATTGCAGTGTGTGCACTGAAAAGGTCTCTCTCCAGAATGGGTGCGTTCATGCTGATAACAAAAAAAATTAGACAAGAGAAGAAGGAAGACGTATTAAGATCACAATTAGTTATTTCCATCAAAAAAGTGAAGACTCTACATGAGTTCGTAGCTGAAACTGTGCCGGCATTACTGACCTGTTTCAGGTTTGACGTCTGGGAAAAAGACTTTGAGCAGATGGAGCAGGTATGAGGCCGCAGCCCAGAGTGCATCTGACTGTGTCTACGCAGGCAGCTGGTGTTTTTGAATGACTTTCCACACTCCTTACACACATATGGCCTCTCGCCGGTGTGTTGCCGCAGGTGGTACTGGTAGTGAGAGCTCCATTTGAAGGTGAGAGGGCAGTGAGGGCACTGGAATGCCCGAACGCCTGTGTGTACCTGGGTAAAGTAATTGAAAAAACGTATTGGTGTTATGTTTTGCTTAAGTTGCTCCTTTTTGAATGTAGTATTCAATTATTTTTTACAGTAGAAAATCCTATCAATTTCTTTTAAATAGTTTTTTTCCCCATAAGAGCTAAATTCACCCAAAGACTTGCGACCAGGAAACATTTATGTCAACGATGCAATCAACAGTTACAACTGTTATAACACTGTTTGTGCAAAAGAAGCCATCGAGTCACAACAAAGTGTCAGTGAGTTTTTCAAAAAACTGTGCTTGGTAGCTGTTTTGTATGACGTGACAGTTTTGTTCTAGACATTAGGCGCGTTCACACCGCAGTACTTTTCCCACTTTAGTTCCGATATAGTTCCGTGACAGTATGTATTTTATTGCTTGCTTTTTTTGTTTTTAGCTGATTGCATTCATCTGCATAGTTGGGAACCGTTCTAGACTGCTGCATTCCCTGTAAACTACAAACATCATAAGTTTTACGCTGACATAAATTATAAAATGTTGCTCCAAAGGATAGCTCTCTAATTTGGAGCCTTAATTTGTGTGTCCATTTCTGTCAACAAAAGCCTTACCCTCTGATGGATTGAAAGCAGAGATGACCTTTTGAAGCTCTTTCCACACTCGGTGCAGCGGTAGGGCCTTTCCCCAGTGTGATCCCTCATGTGATACTTCAGCCCCGATGAACCTTTGAAGGCTTTGCCACACTCTGAACAGCGGTATGGCCTCTCTGTACCAAAGTGTGCAAACAGAGTATCACAAATGTGAACATTTAAACTAATAATGGCAATTAATACAGTAAAAAATACAAGCGTTGTAGTAATTATCATGGTAAAGAAGATCCTTGTAAGCGTTAACCAATTTGATATTGGATATATTGCTGATAGCTTTGAAGGGGGAATGCATATCATACCAAAACAAATTAACATATTTCTTGTCTCATATTGTCTTTTCTTCAGTCAAATGTCAATGTCTTGTGTCTGCCCTGCTATGGAAATATATTCACCTCCAACAAGAGCACTCTTGCTGGCTCCCGTCTTTTTGGGGGCTTTTGGCGGTTTGGCCGGTTGTACCTCGTGCTCCTCACCGACAGCAATGATGTCAACATGGATCTCCCTCGGGCCTCCCTGCTGCTTGTCAGCGTGGCTGGGAGAGGAGGGAAGGGGGAGAGACAGAGAAAGGGAGGGAGGGCACACTATCTCAGCCTCGGCCTCAGCTAGGAGACGTTGCTCAGGCGTGTGGGAGTGTTGGTGGGTGAGGAGTGAGGAGAGAAGGGGGAAGGAGCGGTCGCAGGCTGAGCAGCTGAACTGGGAGCGGGACTGTGAGGAGAGGGAGTGCATCTGGAAAAACAAAAGAGGAACACAGGAGGCACATATTATTCCAGGATGGAGAAATCAAAATGTAGGATATAAATCTCAGTGCTCAATATTCAGTGCAGTGCTGTCATTTGAATACCAGTGTTAGAAGGTCATTCTCACCAGTGATACATGTCTATTGAGGCCTCCACTGGTCTTGAAGGTCTTATTGCAGTAGCCACATGACAGCCCAGCCCATGTGGTTCTGGCCTCTGGCTGAACGGTCTCCGAGCTCTGAGTCACCTCGGTGAAGCTCTGCAGCAGGTCATACTGGGCCTGGGAGGTGCCCAAATTCTGAGGACAAACCAAAGGGAAGTTACACATGAAACAAATCTTCAGATCCTAAGCACGTTATAGAGGGATTATGTATTATTTAGATTCATTCAAATTAGATTATGTAGACAGATAAGTGTTTTTCTAATTACCTTCAGAGTATGGTCATTCTATTCCATATCACATTAAACAGGATATGTTTTATTTTGTTTAATTTATTTGAAATATGTTTTAATCAAATACCTTAATAGTATAGTAGTTTGTATCATTATCAAGGTTTAGTCTATTTTATTTTAATAAATATTAATTTCTAAGTTTCATTTAAGATAATAATAATAATAATATTAACTGTTCTTTTTTGGACAAGTGTTTATCACAGATTTATGATAGCCGCATTAAGCAGGAATCTGGCTAGCAAGCTAAAGAAGGAGATCCCATTTATACCCCTACCTACTTTCTTCTAATTGGTCAATTGTTATTTAACCAGGTAAGACAGCCCTCAATGACAATAACACCAGACCCTCTTTTAAGGTAGTTCTATCAATCTCTTCTTACAATAATCCGTTTAATACTTACTGTATCTGCTGCCCCAGTCAGTCCAAGAAGCACCTCTGTTGTGTGTCCATTTTCAGCCGCTGTGGTCGTCTCCACCACCTCCTCAAAATCAGCCAGCAGGTGACCAGCTCCCACCAGCCCATCCCCAACCTCCATCCCTGCTCCAGACCCTGCCTCTCCACCAGCACCGCCTCCCTCTGGAGCCATATGGTTGACCTGGTGTTCCTCTAGATCTGTCCGCGTGCCAAAGTTGTGGCTGCAGCTGCCGCAGCTGTACAGCAGCAAACTGGCACCGGTGTCTGTGCTCAGGTGAACCTCCGTCCCGATGGCCCTAGATGTGTACATGCCTTCCCCGGAGGAGGTGAGAGTGAGCTGGGGTATAAGGCTTGAATTCTGTCCGGACGGGGTGGTCGACAGAAACACTTCTTCCATCCCCACCCCAACTCCATCAGTTCCCTCCTGGCTCACAAATCCCACCATGTCCGTCAACATGGACGATGTCACTTCCTCTGATCCTTCCAAAATCTCCACTCTCTCACTTCCCTTCTTGGCAGCACCTCCACTCTTTCCCTCCTTTCCTCCTGGGTTCAAGTGAGAGTTCTTGTGAAGGGCGAGATTTGACGAATGCGTGAAGCTTCGTCCACACTCCCCGCAGATGTAGGGCCTCTCACCTGTATGGATCCTCATGTGCTGCCTTAGGTTGGTAGACTGAGTGAAGGATTTGTTACACACTGTGCAGGTGTAAGGCTTGAGACCAAGGTGGACGTTCTTGTGTCGCCGCAGACTGCTCGAGTTTTTGAAGGCCTTGGGGCAGGTGTCACACGGGTATGGACACTCTCCAGTATGCTGGCGCAGGTGATACTGGTAATGAGAGCTCCATTTGAAAGTCAGTGGGCAATAGGGACACAAGAAGGTACGCACTCCAGTGTGGACACTCTGATGGACCTGGAGACAGAAAGAGATGTGAATGCATCTGTAAGTGATTCCTTTTCCCTGAGGAAATCATTGTTTATAAAAATGCCTTTATTTGACATCTCACCTGGAGCAGAGAGGAGCGTTTGAAGGCTTTTCCACACTCCTGACATTTGTAAGGCTTCTCCCCTGAGTGAGACCTGTTAAAAAAATTGAAATATTTAAGAAGATAACCCAATCAATTATATATATATACTGTATATAGAGTACTTGTCATTACAGATGTGACACATAATACATAGAAAATATATGCAACACTTTTGTCATACACACTGACATAGTCTTGCACCATTTATAGCTGTTAATGGATTACACTACTTTGAGTTTTCCTCAATTTGGACACTTGTGCCTCTCTCCTATTCACTTCAATACTGATGGGACTTCACGACTGTACAGTAACAGTGTAACCATTGTAAAGGTGGTAACAATAGTTCCATTATGGGTACCGTTGGTGGTAGAGCAGAGCAGAGGAGCCCTTGAAGGCCTTGGGGCAGAGGTTGCAGCGGTATGGTCTCTCATTGTTGTGGCTCCTTTGGTGATGGGTGAGCCTGGAAGACCACCTGAAGCTCTTCCCACAATCCATACACAGGAAGGGATGGTCCGTCTGCTCGGGCTGCTGAGGTGGGTCCGGCATAGAGGACGCAACCATGTCCAGAACCACCTCTACCTCACGTTCTACTACTCCCTTGTCTCCCTCCACCATCTCGTCTCTGTCCCTATTGTCCTCGCCATCCTCTCCAGAGCCAAGAAGGGATGAAGGGAAAGGAGAAAGGGAGGCGGTGGACTGAGATGGTAAGAGTTCTGCTTGGACCACCAAGGCCACAGTGTTAGCCATTTCCAGAGTAATCTGGCAGCAGATGAGGGGTGTTTCTTGGCAGCAGGTGTGGATCAGTTTTGGGGCAGTATCATAGCTTTTCTTTCAGCTTTCCTTTATTCATGGTTTATTTCCATTGTTGTTCTCCCTGTCAGCCACTGGACACATCAGCTGTCCAAAGTTGAAGCTCAGGATGAGTCTGACAAAGAGTGAAATGGAAATAAATACAGTATAATTAGTTGGTAATTCCTGGTGAGAATGTTCCCTTTAAATCCCCCCACCTTCCCTCCAGTCTCTGAACCTGCCCCCCCTCCCTCCCTGCTGTCTTTCCTCTGGCAGTCAGTCCGATTCTGTCCGACCCCGCAGTGCGGTGCTTGCTAGCAAAACACACAGAAGCTACAGCTAGGTTACACATGAAGCTACTCCATAACTATATTCAAATGTATTCAAACCAACAAAAACGACGCACAGAACATATCAGTGTTAACAGTATCAACAAATACAGCTACTGGCCTTCATTTAAAGCTAAACTAGCCTCCATCAATGCGTAATATCGTGGTTAAACCGCTCGATAAAGATGTGCATAAATACAGGCTGAAGCAGTACTCACCGGGCATCTTTAACTCATCTTTAGCTAGATTGTTGATATTATAATAATGGAAAAAGGTACTGCAGTGCTAATCCACACAACCTTAACAATAAACACAGCGCATACTAACAGCAGTTCTCCACCCGATGCCGCCTCCTAAGAACAGCGAAGGTGATTGGCTGTTAGCCACAATAGATGCGCTACTACTATTGGTTAAGAGCTTCAACAGACAGATTGACGGCTTAAAAACATATTTTTAAACTTTAAATTGAGAGTAAATAACCTATCGATGTTGTGCCTAGACTACTACATCTCAAACATTAATTTATTAATCTTTTTTCACAAACAATATGTTTGCGTTTTTTCTGACATTAGCGCACAGACTTCTGGGTAACGTAGTATCTGTATGTCAGCCCATCTGTCATAATTGACACTAGATGCTATGGTAGGTCGATCACGGTTTTCAAAAATATACTCAAATTCATTGTGCACATTCTTTAGTATTTATTTCACCAAGGCACACATTTCACATTGAGGCCAATCAGTGTGTGGAAGAGGCATCTTGATGTTATGACAATAATTTAAACATGATGGTATAATAATAGTAAATAAGAATACAAACTGTATAAAAGTACAAAAATAGTGGAGACTTGCTCCACTGCAGCACAAATAAATAGTTCCACCAAATTACTTAAATAAATAGTCAATACTGTAACAAATACTAGAATAGGAATGAACAAACATTATAGTGATAAAGTTGGTAAAGTAATCTACATTATAATTTTAGAAAAACAACAAAATACACAAAAGCGTTGTATACAACAATTTACATTCTTGTACACGTATGTACACCTGTACAAAACATAGTGTCACAATACATAGTATTTTAAGGCTTTGGGTGTATAACTAACAAAAACAAACTTTTCTTCCCCAAAGCACAGGTTCAAAATCAGCCATCTGACTCATCCAAGAGGTTAATCCTGACAAGTTTGTGCAAAGGATCTAATCAGGTCCATCAGTGCTCAACAACAGGGCACATTCATACAACTCAACCACAACCTCAAATGTGCCTCCCTATGCAGAATGCGAGAAACAAACAATAACAATAGAGAGTAAAACAGAAATTATTCACTTATCTTCGATACCATTTTACATTTTTATAAAAATACAATTAATTTCAATGTATACGTTAAGACATGGCACGCTTAACATTGTTACTATAAGGGCACTGTAAGTAAGATCATTGAAAACCTTGGCTTTCCCATATGAATGCTACATCTACTAGAAGAATCATTGGCTAAAGAAATACACAAATGCAAAGTAGATTAATTTAAATAAAAGTCAGGAAGTGCTACTGTGTTTTTTTTTTGAGGATCAGTGAGACACAAGACAATAAAGAAAGATTACAGAGATGTGGGCAAACAAATTCACGTTAATACAGAAATAAGGATAAGAGTGACACATTACAACTTTTAATAAATAAAATTAAATAAATTACTAACAGTTAATAAATAAATAAATACATAAATAACAAGTTCATTGACAAGGCCTTTAGGAGAGAGTTTGGGGAATCATGACATTGTAGTTAAACTGGCACTTTTTATAACAGAAATCTTGAAGGTGTTGGCAGCTTGCGGCAGTATAGCTTATCCTTATTGGCTCTGATGGTGAAACATTCTTCAACACACATGTCGTAGTTTGAAGTTTGGGCCTTTTAAGAGATGCTAAAGACTACAGTGCACACTGACATGGTCCTAATTCCTCCTTGGCTGAGGCGGAACTCCATGTGTCCTCACTGTCGCTGCAGCAGTGTAGTTGAGAGGAAATAAATGGAGCTTTGAGCGTCATTGTACTGCAGTGACTTTGGGCTTGAGGATAAGGAATGCTCTGTATGCCCAATCACAGAAGAGCTTGAAGTGTTGAAGAAGCTCATGGGTGGACTGCAGGACATCAAACTGAAAGGGGAGGTGAGGGGGGAGGGAGGGGGTCGCCTGAGTCAGCCTTGGTGCTTCAACTCTCAGCATCTGGAGGAGAGACAAAGGGAACAAGGATTAGGAAACAATTTAATTTAGTACATTTAGGTATTAGAATACAAGTCCCAGCTAATTGAATATGATTGAAACATTCTAGAGAACTGAGAAGTATAGGGGGAACTGGCTTTACCTGACGGTGAAGCAGATTGCTGAGAGATTTCATTTCTCTGATCATCTCCACCAGCTTGGGTAGCGCAGGGTGGTGGTGCTTCTTTGAAACCCTGTTGAGCCACTCAAAGTGATGCTCGTACAGCTTCAGGTCAGCGTGCAGCTGAGACAGTGTGGGCTTCAGCTGTAAACAACACAGACACACTTAGAGACAAAGCATGGGTGTGGCAAGATGTAACAATGATAGAAACCAAACAGCCTCTCACTTCATGCACACACACACACACAAATAAATTATCAGAGCATTACCTCAAGGTTGGTGAGGTCATTGGCTGATCTGTTGCTCATTTCTGGCAGAGACCTGAACCTGTGGGGCTCCACGTCTGAGTCAAATGCATGCTCCCTCTGAAAGAGAAAACCAGACACAGTAGCCCGTTAGTAATTTGCATCTGAGCAATTTTACTCATCCTGACACAAGTCACGGCACCATGAGGAAATAATTAGTCTAGCACCTCCATCGGATGACTGTTTTCTGTGCTTAGAGACAGTAGCTCCCACTGAGGGGAGTGTGGTTGATCGGGTCACTGTGAGTTCACCCACATTCGGCCTCCCCAAATGTCAACAATAAGAGCAAATGCCCTGAACCCACAGGATGTTTTCTACAGGGAGCGAGGATAACAACATATGCAGTGACTAAGAAAACTCCTAGTGGGATAGACAACACAGGGCTGTAGGGAAACTCCAGGGTCACAGCTATAAAAAGAGGGAATGACGCAGTACTGCTGCCCAGAGTTGTGTTGTAAACTACAACCAAACAGCAGATGTAGTGCTAATTGTGTCCACCAGAGGGGGTTAAATAACCTGACTGCAGGTTCTACCTTACAAAGGCAGCTGTGCTCATCGGTAACATTTTAGCATTAAAGATGAGACTCAGAAATTAATGGGGATAAATGGAGATGACCGGTGTGGCTTGCGTCATTGCCAATCACTAGAGGAACATAACAACATTAGGATGATGAGTGCTGAGAAATGTTTTGTGTAAACAGGTTGTGTGTGCCTGATGCTTCCTTAACCTGTTATGCAGTGTCCTACTGTTTGCCTCCAGTTGTTTATGTTGATGTTTTTAGTGATGAATGTGCCACATTGTCTGCCATGTCTCTCCATCATGCTTTCGTAAGAGCTCACTTATGTTTGTGGTCCAATGTTTTGACTTTGTTGCTTTTGTCAATTTACATCCCTTGCTCCCACCCTCTCCTCTCTCTCCCCCTTTCTCTGTCTCATACCAGGTGCACAAGCACATGCAACATCTCGTGCACATGTGCATGCATGCACACACATACACCACTAGCTTGTCATCTAGTTGGCTCTCTGATCTCTTCATCTCTTGTGGTTTTTGCTCCATCTTCCTCAGCCTTTAATTCTCCCTCTTATCCTTTATTTCTTGCTCTCTCCATCACAGATCATGACCTCACCCGACATAACTTAGTATCCAAACCTTTTTCTTCCTGAATGCAAATACAGGAATGTGATAAATCTTTTTCGATTTTTATCAGGTCACTTTGCTGTGGCGACCGAGAGCAAAACACTAAACACCGCACCTACACAACCATGACTATTTACAGAACCCGCAATGAACACACACACAGCCACAAAAATGCATACACACAAATGCATGCACCCATATACACATTTGCACCAATACAGCGAATGCATGCAAACACACACTGGCCAACCAAACACACACACACGCACAGTTATGTAGGAAAAAAACCTATATAGACCTATGTGTGTACACACTGATTTTTCTCTCTTTAGAGCATCAGGTTCATTGCGTTATGCAGGGACTTTCCATGGATTCCCATTTTATTTATCTTTCCAAACGTTGTCCTCTCTTCAGTGGAATTCCACACAATAAGGAATTTTTTTTTAAATAAATCTTCCATGTAAGTGAACCCTGTCTAATACTGTCCACGTCACCCTTTGATAATGCTTGTTTGTTCACATCTGGAACCCAGGTTACAGACCTCTGCTACACAATGGCCTGTAACATTGTTTTAAAACAGCAATCCCACACACACGTACAGAACACACTCACACCTTCTGAACTCTATCAACTGACCAAGACTAGAGAGAGTATGTGGCTATTTTTGGTTTCATCCTCCGAACAAAGGAGTTTAAAGATTTGCATAATGCAAAAATAGAATCTAGATCAGTCATGTGTTACCAAAGATCCATAGATATGATCCCGCTTTCTTTTCACCTGTTAACACATAGTGTTGATACACAATTACCAGCTGGAGGCTGGAGCCAAATCTTGGCCGTGTTCTCAAATCTGATTTTCCTACCCACTTGACTGTCAACAAAATGAGATTTCCAGCCAGCTTTGTCAGATCGGTGCACATTTTATTCAGGAGAAAAAAAACTCCTCCAACTCCATCCTCGCTTCCAGAGTATAGTCGCAGAACATAAACATGTTTCTATGTAAACAGGCAAGTGATATACTTTGCTGTCATTTCACACATGGTATGCCTAACTTCGATGGAGGCTGGTAAGGTGTTGATTTGTTGTTCTAAATTAGTTTTAATGGGAGAACTGATTCCTAGAACTATGTTTTGCATTTTGATTACCTTGGCCACATCATGTATCCTGCTAGACCATCACTGTAAATGTGTGCTTATTCTCCTTAATTCCATAAAACATGATATGAATTATATTGCACCTGGCCTTGCCACCAAACTTCCTGCTACCGCCACGAGTCAGGTGACCGGGCAGACCAGGAGGTTGCTGAGTCAGACCTCCCCTCCCTACCGGGTCCAGTGTGGATTAAAAGTGAGATCACTCAGTCAAATCTCCCCTGAGGCTTTATGCTGCCTTGATCTAAGCATGCAACCAGTCTGTCATCAATGCAAGCTGCTTAAGTCAAACTCGTAAAGTCCTGAGAAAAAACCTAGTGTAGTTTCCACAACAGTGTGCATAGTGCAAAGTAAGTGCAAGTAACATTAACACCTAAATCCAATTAGGGAACAATCAATCAAGTGCATCCTCTTCCACTTATCAATTCAATTAGCACAGGACAGCCAGGGTCTCATTGGCCTTTCATCCAATAATAGCTGAGATCGGCAATCACCATGACGACACTTTCACTTACCAGCAGTTCTTGGGTGAGCTTCATTAGATTTTTGGTCTGATTGGACAGTTTATCCATGTCAGTGGGCCGCCGGGGTGGCACTGGAGAGGCAGACGTGAACACAGGCAGATGAGCCAATAGCAGCGAGAAGAGGAGGGATGAGGAGGAGTCGAGCAGCACTGTAGGGGAGGAACAAAACGGAAGCAATTAGTGGAGGGCTGCTGTCATCTCGCCATAATGATAATGACCTCAGGCCACGACTGTCAGCTCCAGGGGAAGATATTGCACCATAATATAAACAATAGCTCCAGACTTGGCAGAGGTTTCCTCAAGAGCTTCAGTGTCAGAGTCATGTTTTCACAGGCTTGATGCAAATAATTAAATCATTAAAAAGACAGGCTTTGACATTGAATATCACCATCACTCTTTTACTATAAGCAACTGCAATGAATGCTGCTGATTGTCACACCTGCAACTGGATAGGTACGTGAGTTGGTGGTATAAATTATATAGAGGCAGCCAAGTCAACTCTCCTAACAGTAAGCTCATTCATTCTTTTCCTTTCAAGTTCAAATACAAGGTAGACTAAGTATTAAAAGGAAACCACAGCGGTGTTGAAATGATGAATGCTTGATAATTACAGGTGAACCACAAGAATCACAGCCAAAATAACACTGCAGGAGCATCTGAGCTGCCTGTCCTAGTGTAACTTTTAAAGTTCAGGGATCACAAAGGTGTCCATGCTCACTGTCAAGTCAATTGTTTAGAATGACATTTTATCCATGAATACATATTTTAATTCAGCCTGCATATTAACATCCCAATAGCTGTTAACAGTCACACAAACGTTAAAGACCCACAGTTCAATTAGATCATTTAAAAATAAAACAAAATATAAAAAGTTAAATAAATTATAAATAGCATCTGAATCACTTATGGATAAAAACACACTCACACAAACACTTACATTTCATATTTGGTTCGGATCCAAGGGATAAACCAGCAATCAAACGGTGGATAAATAAATAAATAGAAAGTTAATAAATAAATTGAACTCCGGAAATTGTCACGTGCTCCGGTTTCTTCTTCGCACTCTTCAGTCAGAGAGAGGAGGAAAGTTGTCAGGACGAGAGAGGATGAAGGAGAGCTGAGTGATGACTGAGGCACTCAGAGAGAGTAAGAAAAGGTAAAAGAAATCAAACTTTGGTAAAGTTTGAGATGAGCCCTTGTAGTCTTTATGGAGTGCTGAAGGCAGAGAGACACTTAGACAGTTTGGAGAGAGAGAGGTAACAGAACTGCAGAGAGGGATGCGAGTGTGGTAAGTCCAAATTTTGCGCGCAGTGAAGTGTTTAGGCTTGTTTAAAACTTCCTTTATAAAGACGTCGGGCCTATGACACATCGGCAGTGACTCACTTCATTCATAAAAACACACACACACACACACACAGACACACGCTCCCTCTCTCTCTCTCTCCTCTCTCTCCCTCTCTTTCCTCCTCCCCTCCCTGCTGCCTGTCTCCCTTTGCGAAACTTAAAAAAAATGTTCCGTTGTTTTTTTTCAGTTTTTTTTTTTCCTCTATCACTTTCTCCCGTCCTGTCCTGTCCCTATCTCCAGCACTTCCTCTGTCGCATCCCGCTACCTGCGCCTCTATCAGCCCCATCTACCTCTTTTTATCTTTCCATCTCCAAATCTCTTCCCCCCTCACTCTCTCTCTATCACTGCAGACTTTTTAAAAAGCCCATTGTTTTCATATGTATCAGCATATCTTATGTAACCATGTATCATTTAGAGCCTCATGTTTTACCTGTCCTGTCATTTTTCTTGTGGTGTAATGTACAGTGTTCAAGGGTGACATGTCACAGAAAGTGTGTTCTTGCGCGCGTTATTACATTTATGGCAGAGCTCTTTTAAGCTACACATGCCACATTCCCTGTATCATAGCTAATACGAACAGCAAACACCTTTTCTCTACAATATTTCTCTCCCTCATTTTCTCACCCTTGCTCTTTTTTCAGAGCCCCTCCTGAGACAGCAGCCTGTTATTTCCACTGCCCCCCACCCACCTCCTTCTCTTTTTTTTCACTCCCTCTCTCCCTCTCCAGGGTGAAGGAAAGAGTGAGGAGTGAGAGACGGATAGGAGCAGGAGAGAGGTGTTGTCCAGACCAGAAGGGGCCTCTGAAAGTGTTGCATAGAAACAGTGAGCGGACACACACACACACCACAGGACATTAACACGGACACACACGCTTGAGGGGTGGGAGGTGGTTGGTGGGGTCAGCATAGCAAAACTCACACAACAAGGATGCAAACACACGATACATGCTGTCACAGAAAAACATGCTGGTCTAGTAAACAAAACACCAAAAAGATGCTTTCTACCTCAAAAACTTGCAGAAACAAAACAGTTTATTATACACAACATAATTTCTCTCTCACACACACACACACACACACACACACACACACACACACACACACACACACACACAACATTACACACACACACATAGCCTGGAAACACTCAGTCAGGTGCAACAAAGCGTGGCTTAAAAGTTGCAACGGGCAAAATGAGTTTCCAGACATCACAGGGGGACAGTTGATGCATCATACTGTACATACACTGTAAATCACAAAAGAGTCAATGGGTGTGCGTTTTCAACCACCTGTGAACAACTTAGTGGAAATATTGCAAATTCAATGAAAGATGATAAATGTGGTGAGACAGAAACATCAGATCTGTGTGGAGTGAGGACCAGACAGTTTCTGACTGGCACAGTCTCATCTCGTTCCAGACTCTTTTCCTAAAGTAGGGCACCTAACTGGAGAATGAGTACTTCCTATCTCTGTGAACCAAACATTCACAAACCGTAGTGGATAGAAACTTGATGTCCTGCACACTGTCTTGCATACTGACTGACTGATTGTTATTTATATGATGACAACTTTTTCAGTGGTCCGACCATTATGTATTGGCAGCATTACAACACTTCCATAGGCTATTTACATACATATGTACGTGACAGCGCTGTCCTAATTGTCCAATTATCCAATCAGAGTACAGCAGAGATTGAGCTGACTGATGATCACCTTGTACTAACTCAAATCATGTGCGTCATAAGTCAGAAAATGGCATTACATAGATTCAAAAGATAAAAAAAGTCACTCAATATAATAATATCAATAAAGCTTTTTGTTTTTGAATATTTCTGAACATTTGGATGCAAAGCTGCCTATAGTACTGAGACACAAACAAAGAGAGAGAGAGTGAGTGAAGGGGAAGGGGAAGGGAAAGGGAAGAAAGCGCTTTTTGAGTCTGGGTGTGAGATTAGGAGACCCTTATTCACAGACATACACTCATGGTGTGGTTACAAAATAATTAGTGGTGGGCCATGCGCACAGCCGCACACTCATACACATATACACACAAAGTTGCCAGTCCGGCGGTAGGCCTACACAGACAAACAAACACCCCGAATGATGATGGCCTGGTGGCAGGGAGTGGGTGGCAGAGTTGTTGTGGTGGAAAGGGGTCATACTGTGTTTCTCGGGTCAACAGTAGACAAGAAAAGCATGAGAAGCAGGAGAGGAAATAGATGAGTGAGGTTGGACGTAGGGAGATATTGACACACTCGCTCTTTTTTAATTTCCCACATCAAAGGGCCGTTTGAAGACACAGCTGGGGAGAGAAGAAAAGAAAAGTGAAGTTAGTCACTCTCCCTCATTGCCTCTCATGGCTGCCTCTCATGATGGGGG